>NC_073733.1:1555100-2180100 GCF_023634155.1 Falco peregrinus | reverse complement strand
TGAGACACATGTGCTTAGCTTTGAATCCAAGTCATCCTCTCCTTTCCTGCTATGGAGGGAGCAGTTTATTACAACAGACCAGGCTGCTTACAAGGTCTTGGGAGCAGCAGCAACCAAAGAGCAACTTCCCCCAGAACAACACAGCATGTTGGTAGGGAGAGAGGGCTTGGGAGAACAAGGCAGGTAGCTTTCAGTAGGTCCCTGTGTTGTCCCAGCCAGTGCCCAGTGCTGTTAGTCAGTAGCGATACCCTTCTCCCCAGTTGGGAGAGGATCTGAGGGGCTGCAGAAGTAACAGCTCCAACCCTCCAAACCACAGATCACAAGGTGGTGTCAAAAGGCAGCTCCCACCTGCAGATGAGCCTGGGGTGACCCACTGAATAGCAGCTCATAAATCCCTCACCATAGCCCCTTCCAGGCTCCAGCAGTGTGCACAGCAAGGCAGGTGAGACGGGGAAACCAGCTCATGAACAGGGACCAGTATTGTGTTATGAATAGTTACTGCCTCCAGTACTGGATGAAGTCAGACGGTTCAAATGACACAGCCTAATGACACATCTACTGCCGTGAGCGAGAAGGGCCCCCTCTGCTCTGCATGCACAATGCGCTACCCATGCTCTTGCCCTCTCCAGACCAGCCAGCACATGGCTGGCAGCGTGGTGAGCTGTGCCCCCTGCCCAGCAGGCTGAGCATCTGCCATGCTGCTCCAGACCCAGATCAGAAACAGATTTGGTCAGGGCTGGACTGTCCCTGCACTCTTTTAGGTAAACACTTAAACATCATGACCCCAGCAATCTGCAAGGCAAGGTGGTTGAAGACCTGAACAATGCTCACCTGAGCTTTTGGTTAAGCTGTCCACTAGTGGCCAAAGCCTAAGAGCATCTGCATCTTATGTCCCTCCTAACCCAGCCTGTGGGGTCTTCTCTCCATACCTGGTTTATTTCCCTTTTTTTTTTTTTTAAAAAAAAAAAAAGTCAACAGTCTGTCCTCAGCAAACCTGAAGGTAAATGCAGATATGATCATGATGGAAAATTTCCACCACATTCACTGCTTCCTGTGCCAAAAGAAGATCCACTGCTTGGAGGGCAAGAAGAGAGAAGCCAAGGAGAGGTATAGTGAGCATATGGAGAAATATGTCATCAGGTACCTGGGCCAGCCACTGGAGAAGCTCAATGTGAGTACAGGGTAAACTGACCTTTGCCTGGGTCCCAAAGGGCAACTGCACTTCCCAAAATTATGAATTAACTGGTGCCAAATCACCCCTCCCCAAGTCCAGCCTGGGACTGTATTAGTTTGTTGTCACCTCCCCGATGCTCCCATGCTCTCTCTGACCACTGACTGGTGGGTGTCACCACGCAGCGCAGCCCCAGCAAGAACAAGGCTCAGCAGCATCAGGCGCGGGGACCAGCCCTGCACCTCGGCCTCCGCACAGCAGCATGAGGACCCGCTCATGCCCCCGCTCTGGGTTGCGTGCCTGCCTCTGGCAGATGCTAGTTCCCTTTTTGCACGGCTGCCTGGGCTAGCAAGTCTAAAGCAGCTTCACGCTTCCGAAGCGGCTGCTTTGTTAAATGAGCTGAGAGCATCTGGCTTTGCTAGCGCAGACATTACCCTCCCTCCCAGACACACGGCTACTCCCGAGACCCCTCCTTGCTCCGCTCCTTCTCTCTGCTCACCAGCCTAAAACATCTCACAGACTGAGGTCGGCTTGAATTATTTATAGGGCCTGTTGGTTTCAATTAATTTCCAGTCTTTGCTGTCAAACATCATGTAAGTTTGATGGGAAAATCAGCTCAGGGTCTCATGTTACCTGCGGCCCTGCTGCATTCAGGGTCTCAGACCCTTCCTCTGCAAGAGAAAGTGCAATTCCATTTCTCACAACAAAGCAAAGTGAGTGGCTTACGAGGGTGCTCGGACTGTGTCCTGCTCAGGGATTTCCAGAGCCCTGGCACAGCCATCTCCATAGCTCTGCAGGTGTGAGCACAATCCACTAGTGTCAAGAGAAGTTGCAAAGGGACCTGGGTAACATGGGAGCCCATGTTTTTGAAAACATTTAGAAACCTCTTTCTCTCCGAAAATACTTAGGATTTAGGGTATTTCTCCACAACAAAATTGCACTGGAAATACCCAAGTCAGCAAACAGATTGCTGGGCTGTAGGAACAGGAAGGCAGACAGTAGGATGAAAGTAGTGACTATTGCCTTTTATCTGCCTTCATTAGACCAGATGTGGAATACCACATCCAGCTGTGGCAGGGAGATGTAAGTCACATCCACCCATGACAAGAGGTGTTGCTAAGCTGGAGTAAGGCCAGTGGAGGGTCACCAGCATGGTGAGGAGAGGCTGAAGGAGCTGGGCTTGGAGAAGAAAGTTTCAGAGTTACCTAGTAGCTACCTTCCCTAGAGTATTACTGAGGGTGGTAAAAGACAACAGCCAGAAAATGTAAAAAGGAAGGTTCCAGCTGGGTAGAAGGAAAAAATGAATACAAGGATAATAAAGCACTGAAACAGTCTGTTCAGAGAGGCTGCACAGTCTCTACCCTTCAGGTTCCTGGAAGAACTGAGAAAACCTGAGTTTTGCTTTACACTTTTTCAGATTCTGGGATCCCCCAACCCCACCTCTGGCTCCAACCCTTTGTAGTGAGCCAAGCTGTATGAAGCACCAAGGAACATGAGTAATGTCTCCAGCAGTCCCATTGCTCTATGATACTGCAACGCTTAGAGAGGCTGCTGGCCAAGTAGGGAGGGAAGAGAACTGATGAACTTCCCCATGCCCTGCTTTTCTGAAGGATAAACTACCTTTAGTACTTCATTTCCACTTAATTAGGCATGGGAAGGGAACTGAGGAAAGTGGTCAGGTTTCAGCCCTCACGTGGGAGTCTGCCTTAGGGCAGCTCATCAGTGAATGTCTCCTTGCCTTCCCAGCACTTCTTCGAAGGGGTGAAAGCCCGTGTGGCTCAAGGGGTAAAAGAAGAAGAAGTCAGCTTTCAGCTGGCCTACAGCAAGCAAGAGCTGAGGAAGGTCATCGAGAAATACCCTGGCAAAGAAGTAAAAAAAGCCCTTGAGACCCTCTACAGGAAAATCCACAAGTATCTCTCCCCAGAGGAAAATCTTTTGCCGGTAATTGGAGTGTGACCTGGTTGTAATGCTGTGATTTTGGGGGGGTTCAGGGCTGCTAAGCACATTCAGCTGTCACAGGCTGATGACAGGAGCTGACAGTGTTCTTCCCTAGGTGGTGTGGCACGCCATGGAGCAGGAGTTCATACGTCAGTACCAGGAGTTTGAGGAGCTGATCCAACGCTGTTATGCAGGGTCAGGGATTGTCATGGACTTCACCACGGAGGACTTGCTGAACTACTTCAAGTCCATCACGCTGTCCAACATGTAGAGACAACCCCCTCTAGATGTCTGCTGGGAGCAGCTCAGGAACCCTCATCTGCAGCTGCACCTTTAAGGAGCTAAACTCAAAACCCTGCTCAAGCTTGATAATGTGGGGGTCCCACCCTGACCTTAATGTCAAAGTGTCTCTGTCTTCTTGGGCTAAGGCTAGATCTCCCTTGGAGAAGCAGGGTTCTCAGACAAAAGCCACAGCTTCCCTGCTCCAAGAAACCATTATGCAGCTAGTAAAAAAACCCCACAAACACACACCTTTCTCCCCCCCCCAAAAAAAAACAACAACCAGAAACAAACCCCAACCCTCCCCAAACTCACATCTCTGCCAAAGGGAGTGCCAGTTCAGCTTATAAACTGAAGCCCAGACCAGCAGGATCATTGACCAGGTAGAGGCACATCTGGAGCTAGGCTAGGAACCAGCACCTATCCACCAAACCTCAGACATAGAGTGGGAGCCCTGAGAAGAGCTTAAATATGCCTCAGGTCCCATGGATGTGCGTGGAAGCCTCCAGATGAGGCTGGTCAGGGCTATTAAGGCCAATTAGTGCCCTCAAAGCCTTGTCAGGGATCAGTGCCACTGGTCCTTTTACTAGCATCTGTGGGAATAACTTCAGGAGTTCTAGTAAAGAAAAGAGACTAGGATTTTTTCCAAGAAAATGGGGTTTGGGAGGTCTACCCACTGCTTACCACTCTGTCCCTCTTGATCTGGACTGGAAAGGACAGTAGAAATCACCAAGATAGCCCGCTCATTCACATGTTGTGGAAATCAGGAGTGGACAGAAGGAAGAGTTGCTGCAGCCTCCTTCAGGCAGGGCTGCAGCGCGAGACAAGTGGCACTGTCCTGCTTGCCCCACTTGTGGCCAGCTGGCACAGGAGTGGGCTCTCACCTGTGTTTCGAAAATAAATGTGGTCTGTTTTCTGTAATTACCCTCAGGGACGATTTATGAGCCTCTTGCCGCATTCAGAGCATTGCCATCCTTTTCTGTTGTTTGGTGTGGAGACCGGTGGCAGTCCCCCCCACTGGAGGACTCTTAGGGGACACCACCATGCTGGGGAGGAACAGCCTTTTGCTGAGCTCCAGCTATGGGATTTCCACCTTGATTCTGCCTTCTCCATTGCCTTCTCCAGCTTGAGGAAACCCACAGTGACCTTCAAGGCAAGGAAGGCACGAGGGTGGTGTTGCATGTCCCAGGATTATCTTGTCTAACCTACTCAACCTCACCATTTCTAGCTGACAGTAGATGATAACCCATGAAGTATATTTAGGAGCAATTCTGTGGGCCAACTAGGATAATTATGGGAGAAAAATCCCAAAAGGATGCAGGCACTTTGAGTGCTCCCTCCCACAGCAGCCCACAGATGTCCTTTCCGTTGAGGCAGAAAAGAAAAGAAAAGGAAAAAAAAGAAAAGAAAAGAAAAGAAAAGAAAAGAAAAGAAAAGAAAAGAAAAGAAAAGAAAAGAAAAGAAAAGAAAAGAAAAGAAAAGAAAAGAAAAGAAAAGAAAAGAAAAGAAAAGAAAAGAGAAAAATTTTCAGCTATTTCCACGTCTTGGGAATTATGGTTTTATTTGGTGTTTTGCTGTACACATTCAAGCATGGGCAGCTTGGGTGGAGAAGGTCTAGGCAGGATGATTTTAACACAGAATGTCGTGTGCCTTGAACCACTTGCGTGGCAGCTTTTCCACAGCCAGAACTACTCGCTCCTTTGGAGCCAACGGCCCAAGAGCCTCACAACTTTCAAAACTCCATTTTATTTTTTACAGGTTTGGGTTCTGTAGAGGAAGAAAAAGAAAACCTCAGGCCACAGAGAACCCCTTTGGACATGTCTGTTTGCAAAAAGGGGCGTTCAAAAAGGTGCTCAAAACTGTGCACATCACCCTGAGGCTCTTCCTGTTGCTCCTTGCTACACATTGGCTGTTAGCATGGCACCTACAGCTCACACATCTTTTACTAGTGGGAGCTTGCAGTGCTCCCAGGGGCAGCAGGGCAGTAAGACCTCAGCATGCTGCATGGCAGAAAATAATCTTGGAGGCAAAGAGGTGAACAGGCGCGTTGCCTGCTGCTGGGGGGCGGGGGGAGCGGGGAGCCTGCTGCAGCCTTCTCCAGGGATATCCTTACTTCTTCCTAACAATAAGCCACCCCAGTCTGAGCACCAAACTCAGCTGTGCGCTTTAATATAGCACATTAACACACCTTTCCCTTGCAAAGGGGCCAATAGGTGGCTAAAATATCCAGCCTCTTTTTCCGGGATTTTTCAAGCAACTCTCTGTAGTTGGACTTTCAGGTCCTTTGGGTCAAGGTACACCTCTGCGGGGAGCACTGCTCGGAGCTCCTCTTTCTAATCTCGCCATTCCCCCACTTCTTTCCACTGCGACATTGCCGCTCACACAGCTCGGCGCCGGGCAGCAGGAAGACGACGGTCAGGAGGGAAGGGGCACCGGCTTGCCCGGCTGCTTGTCCCCTCTCACAGGTACTCACTCACCCTGTTTCTGCAGTGTGATTTCCTTGTGGTTGTTTGTGAGGGGCTGCCGTGGGAGGGGAGGGCTGTGTTTGCAAGGCTGGCTCAGCAGGAGGTGGGAGCTGCAGGCTGTGACAGGGGGGCCCTGCAACTTGGGAGCACCCAGGAAAGCTGGCAGGGCGGACAGGACTTCGCGAGGGGCTGAGCCCAGGCTGCTCGGAGGTGAGGCTGTTGGACACCAAACGCTGGCAGCAAGGAGGAGCAGTGACTTCCCGCTGTCTCTGCCCACAGCTGCCCCTGTAACTGGTGCCAGCACTGGCCATGCCGCAGCTGGGCTTGTGGGCGTCTGGCTCCTGCTCCAAGGGAGCCCCCCACAACTGCAGTGAGCAGATGCCCGGGTGAAACTGGCTTTATGCTGACCTTGCTTCTGTGTCAGCGGGGCTTTGAGATCCTTCCTTGCGAGGTGTTTCCCACACAAGAGAAAGCACCAAGAACCCCCGTAAGCTCAGACTGTTGATTACCCTCATGCTGCATCTCCTTGAATCTCCAGCATCAGCCTCACCCTCTGCCAGCTGATGACACCTAGCAGTCTGAAGGCAAATGGCAAGGCCAAAAAGGGGTTGGTGTAGTCGGCTGTCTTCCTGATTTGTGCCACTTAATGCTGCGTTAGTGTCAAGAGGCTTTATTTTCCATCTGTTTCCTCCCCCAAGAGGCAGCAGGAGTGTCAAGCTTCCCTTGCACAGGGGTGTCAGTGGAGAAATTGTTGAGGGTCTCAGAAGTGTGAATTGTCATTTGTGTCAGGATTTGGGGCTTTTTAAGAGTTAGAAGTAAATGTAGAGAGCTGTTACTGATTTGAAGGAAACTGGACTCCACTTGTCATTGAGGGGCACGTCACAGCCTTCCTAGTTTCCACACCCAGGTTTTCTGAAGGTAAAACCAACCAAACCCAAAAAGAAATTAAAACTTCAGGGCCAAATCCATTTCCTTTTCACAGCTTAGTGCAAAGGTGCTCCCAGGCTCTGGGGAACAGCAGAAGACCTGCTGCCATGGAGCAACACAGCCCGAGCCTGCTTTAAATGTGTGTTGATGATCAGAGATTCAGGGATCATCAGTGGGTCATTGGAGTCATCAGAGCAGGAGCATCAGGGATCCTGCTCTGGTGTGGATGGGGCTGCAGTGAAGCAGAGATGTGACAAGTAGGTCACTGAAATATTTCCAGCATTCTTTATTTTCCTAAACATGATTTTCTCCTGCCAAGCCACTCACCCATTTGCCCCTTGGGCTCGGTTCCACAGTGCAGTTGTGTTGGTGGCAAGTTTCCATCCTCTTGGTGCTGGTCAGGGCCACAGTCCCTATCTTATGATCCCATGATTTACATCTACATTACATAGGCACCAGAAGGGATTCTGTTCCCTTCCTGCAAGATGACGACACAGCGCCTTCCCATGGGGACACCAGGCAGCTACTTCAGCCCTGGTGCTCTCTTCTCACAGGAATGTTCTTCCCCTAGAGACATCCTGATGGGTCACTTCCAGCTCAAGAGGATTCTGTGATTTCCTATCACACTGCCAGGGCCCAGCTTGTCTTCACTCTCTGTCTTTGCTCCACTTGGATGAGTGTCTGCACCTGGACATGAAAGAGGTTGGGAGGACACCAGAGAGAGTTGGAAGGAAGGATCCCATACATGGTCCATCCTTGGTGCACACAGGTTTTTGTGCACTGTGAGCTCAGCATCTCGGTGACATCAGCATCCAGCGAGGTCACCCAGCTGGTTCTTCAGATCTGGCCCCAGGCAGGGGCTCTGGCATGCTCAGGTGCCCCATCAGAGCAAAGTAGGGGTCTGAGGGCCTTCCAGGGAGGAGAATTTATTGCTTCTGTACTTGTGCCACCTACAGGTCAAAAGAAGACCTGTTTGATCTCTATTCATGGTTCAGTTCATAGAATAATAGAATGGTTTGGGTTGGAAGGGACCTTAAAAATCATTTAGCTCTAATCTCCTGCCATGGGCAGGGACACCTTCCATTAGCCCAGGTTGCTCCAAGCCCAGTCCAACCTGGCCTTGGAGACTGCCAGGGATCACAACTGCCTGGACCATTTCCCTGAGTACCTGGATGCTCCTAATTTTCATGTTTTGTGATTTTGCATGGTGGTTTCCCAGTCCTGAGATATGTCCTGGAAGGAAGAGTGTATGAGTCCACCCTCATGTTTCATCCAGCGTCTGGACCACCTTGTGTTGACTGTGAAGAACATTGAGGATGCTGTGGCCTTTTATTCCAAAGTCCTGGGCATGGAGGTGAAGACTTTCAAGGTAACATGGGGCATAGGCTCGGCTCAGGCCTAGGGGATCTGGAGCTGCAGTTCTGGCCAGTGGCTGGGCCTTGTGGATCTCTAATAGGTTCTCTGGGGCACCTCCTTGGGGTCAGGATGGTAGGACTAGCACAAGCTGCAGGCCATCAAGCTCCGAATTTCAACAGACTCAAGCTGAGTCAGAAGAAAGTCCAAACCTCGCTGCAGAAGGAGACAACGTGACAAAAAAAGAAAGCTTCTTTGAAAAACAATACCTAGGACTGAAGGAGGAGAATCCTCAAAGCCACGCATCTTCTGAAAATGTCTGACAGGCTCTTGTTTTGGTATTTCCATTGGCAAAGAGAGGAAAAGTTGGTTAACACTTTCAGAACAGCCCCAACTCATCTCCTGCCCAAGCGTCAGGCCACTTGGCCTGTTTTGGACATACACTGCACTTTTTTAACTTCCAAACTTATGTCCTTTTCTCCTGCCCCATCAGTCCTCTTCAAAGCAGTTGCACTCACATCCCAAGGCTATGGTGAGCTTCAGGGTCTTCTTCAGGTGGACACAACTGGCAGGGCAGTCTCCTGGATATCCATGGGGTTTCAGGACTCAGCTGCCATATGAGCCTGCAGAAATCTCCTTGAGAGTCTGCAAAAAAAAGAGATGCCAAAAACTCCTTCATCACCTTCTGTCTGTTGCCTCACCTTTGTTCCCACTGCAGCATCAGCCTGCGCATTATTTGTGCGACTGCTGCCCAGGCAGGCTGGAGAGTGCCCCAAACGCAAAACTACATCACTGGGTTTGGAAGTAGCTGCATGTGGCTGTAGGACTTTCCTGGGTGACTCATGGGAGCTTTGCAGCGGTCAGTTCTTGTCTTGGGTTGCCACAGCAAGAGCCCAGAGCTAGCAGGACTACAGCCAGGTCCCCAGGACTTTTAGGACTACCCAGGTGAGTGGATGTTGAAGGCTTCCAGCCCAGTAAGTCTCATTGCACTTTCTTTTCTTTGGGGACAGGAAAATCGCAAAGCTTTACATTTTGGTAACCAGAAGTTTAACCTGCATGAGGCTGGGAAGGAGTTTGAACCCAAGGCTCGGTGCCCAGTCCCTGGCTCTGCAGACATCTGCCTTATCACACAGGTGCCCCTGGACCAGCTGCTGGATCATCTCAAGGTAAGGAAGGCATAGAGTGTCCACAGGGCAGTGTGACACCAAGAGGCATGAAGCCAGAGCATCCGAAGCAACACTTTCAGGGTCTGTGTCTCGGGGAATGTCAGAACTGTCTCATCCAGCAGCTCAGGTTTTCAAGGCAGGGGAAAGAGTACCCAGTGCCCTGATAAGACTACCTTAAGCACTGAACCTCTGCTCTTATGTCTCTTCCTAGGCCTGTGGGGTGATTATTGAAGAGGGTCCCGTGGCCAGAACTGGTGCTATGGGTCCAATAACATCCATCTACTTCCGAGATCCTGATGAGAACCTGATCGAGGTTTCCAGATACTGCACAGAAGCAGCTGCAGTCAACGGAGGGGAACCCTAACCACAACCCATACTCTGCTCGTGTCCCAGCAGGAGACAGGATGCAGAGGCCAGGCTTTTGATGGCCACTTTACAGGTTCAAGATTTTATTTTGCAAACCTGGGACAAGTCTCAGATCTCAGCCGTAAAAATAGGGCTGCATGAACCTCGAGAGTTTTCCCAAGGCAACCTGCTCAGCTCTCACCCCTGATTGTGAATCCTACTTTTATAAATCACCATCAATGGAGACTTCATGACAGATTCTTGCAAGATCTGTCCTGCTGCTGCTGCACTACACTTGTTGAGACATTTTTCCTGAAGCCTGACACCCCTTTTGCTGCAGTTGAAGCCCCTCATTTCTACACTGTCCACCATGAACACAAAAGAATTTGCCATTGCTCTCCTCTTTATAGTCACTTTTACACAGCTGAAGATTTCCGTCTCTCTTCCTCTCCATCTGCCTGCTTGCTTTGACTCAGGCTGGCTGGCATTGGTGGCTCTCACACCAAACCAGTGGTGTAATTCCAGCTGTGACTGTTGAAACCCAGTTCCTGCCTGGAAACCAGGAACGTGGCCTCAGTGCCTGACACAGTGCTCCTGAGGCCGAACCTCTGTGCCTCATACTCAGCTCTGCATAAATAGTTACAAGGTTCCTGTCACCTGGGATGGGAAAAAGCAGAGATGAGATGGCTGCATGGAGGGAACAGTGTCTAAATTTGGGGAGTTCACCCAGATTTATGAAGGGGTGGGAGGGAAATAAGGTGCTGAGAAGATGCTGGCATCAGCCAGAAAACATCAGTTCCCCCTTGCAGTCCAGCCTAGTTGCCCTGTTTCCGCAGTAAGGCAGCAACAGGGCTTTGCTCTGGCCCCTGCACCAGCTGTGTGTGTCTGGCCTGCATATCCCGCTGCCAAGGGAAGGATGCAACCTTGCACGGCAGCTTGGGGGTAGGGTGGGGGATTTGGTCCTCCTTTCCATCCCCATGCACAACACATTCCTGTGGACTGTTTCTCTCAGTACTTCATCTTGGGAATAGCAGCCTCCTTGCAAAACTTGACCCCCTGTGGCAACATGCCCAGAGCCTGGGAGAGCCTCTGGACCAGGGAGAGGAAGGCCAATGCTCTTGTCTTCCTCTGTCCAGAAGAGGCACCCATGGTTGCTCCAGGATCTCTGGCATCGAGCTGCCTGCATGGCATGGAGGGAGGCAGGGCTCACCGCGGTGAGGAGGAGGAAGGTGCTCCGGCAGGGCTGGGGCAAGGGGCTGCTGCAGCACAGTCCACTCTGACCGATGGCACTCAGGTGCTTGTGGGACTGTCCTAAGGTTTTTTCTTTCTTTAATTATTTAAAAAGCAATTCCTCAATTATTTAGAAAGCATAAAGCAATCAAGAATGACTTGGGGTTTTTCAAGGAGAGCAGTTCCCTAGCTGGCCACACTGCGGTAGCAATGTTATCATCACGGAAACGGTGTTGGAAGGCAGAGAGGACTCTTCTGACCTCTACAGTCAAAATCCTCCCTAAAATTGAAGTAATTCCTGAACTGTCCTATGGTTTTTTTTCTGGCGTTTCGGGAGAATTTTGCACCAAAATTCTCCATGGTGCAAAAAAATGCAAAGCCCTAAAAACCTGAGTGCTTCAGGTGCTCACAAGCTTGTGCCGGCGGTGGCCCAAGGGATGAAAGCTGCTCGAGTTGAACCAGTTGTGGCAACTAAAGACGAGAGTCGCCGTGGGAGAAAGCAGCCACCGGCATCTCATGAGCTTTACCCAGTGCATGGAGCCACGGTGGGGCCCTCCGGAGGGACCCCCGGGAGGGACCCCGGGAGCGGGGCCCGCGGCCCCGGCGGCGGCTGCTCTCCAGGGTGCTGAGGGCCGAGGCCGTGTCCTGCCCACGGGGGGGTCCTGCCCGAGGGGAGGGGGACCATGCCCACGGGAGGGAGACCTTGCCCACGAGGTGGGGCATACCCACGGGAGGGACCTTGCCCACGGGAGGGCCCTTGCCCAAGGCAGGGGGCATGCCCACAGGAGGGGGGGCATGCCCACGGGGGGTGGGGCTGGCCCACGGGAGGGGGCCATGCCCACGGGGGGTGGGGCTGGCCCACGGGAGGGGGACCTTGCCCATGGGAGGGGGCTGATCCTGCTCCCACCAGCCCTGCCTCGCATTCCCCCACTTTCGGCTGCTCAGGGCTTCTCCCTGGCCAAGTGCTTGTGCCAGCTGAGCCCTGGTAATTCCTGGCGTGGGACTGTAGTTATGGATTGATCACCAACACGGATCCTGGCTGGCTCTGCACAGCAAGTCTCCTTTCATTCACTGAGCTTCCTACCATAAATATGTTTGCAGGGAAGTGCTTCCTTTTCTTAATTTTAAGTGTCAATTATCTTGGAACAGCAGTAGAAAGGACAATGGCTCTTTTCTTATTCAGCCTGAGAGAGGAAGTTGGGGACTTTGGTGGCACCATATTAATGACTGAATACCCTCAGTGTCACACAAGCTGGTCTGTAATTTTCGCAGGCCATTTTTTCCGTTGGCTTTTTTAAGGCTTTGCTTCCCTGGCTAGGGGTTTGGGCCTCCTAATTACTTAAGGATATGAAACATTTGCTGTTTGAAACCAGAAAAAACAAGTGAGACACTTCCCTGGGCTGGGATACTGAAGGTGTTTTCAGGGTCCTAGGCTTTTAGAGGAACTACCATGAATGAAAAAAATCTCAGGAATGCTTTTAGCTCCTGGATGCTCTGGAAAAGCCACTTGCTACTTCAACCAATCAGGGGCCCAAGGAAAGGAAAGCTGGACCCTGCCAGCCTTCCCGTGCCTTCCTTTCCTAATTTTACATGTCATCTGTCGAAAGGTGCCACGATTGCACCTGATGGGACAGCCAAGACAAGAATGAGGTCTGGAAGGGTTTCTGGATTTCAGGGACAAAATGTAGCCTGAAACCCAACTGAAAAGTTCTTTATTTCTGCTCCAGTACCAACAGTAAAAGGTGCTAGTTCTCTCCTCCCATGCTCAGCTTCACTGCTACACGGCATCACTGCAGCATAGTGCAGAAGGCATGGGAATGAGAACATTGGAACAAATATTAGGACATTGAAACCACTGATAATGCAGAGATGTGTTGTTCCCTCCACTGAAGCCCACCTCAGTTCCGTCACTCGTATTGATTCCCTTGACAAATGTTGAGCTAATGGCTGACTTGGAAGGCACTGGCTCTGTGGGCTTCCAGCTCACTGGGCTGTGAAACATGGAATGACATTTTTGGTGATCTCACACCTGAGTCGAACCAAGGGAAACCAGAAGCTTGTCATGGAAACTTAGCAAGTATTTGAAAACCATTGCTTAATGGAGAAACACTGGGGAACTTCTCCTTGTTGAGAGATTGTGTTTAATGACAGCCAGGCTTTGCTGGTTCATAGCTATTGTTCTCACCAGGAAAAATGGCCTGCAGGGCTCCATGTAAATATATGACTCTGGAAAATCACTGGCCACAGGCCAGCCTTCTAGCTGTCCTGGCCTCTGCTGGGTTCCCCATCTATTGGATAAGCCTCTCTATTGGATATGTTCAGATTAAAACTGAAAACCTGATGATCTACATGATGTAGCATTAAATCTTTATGCAGAAAATTGTTTTACTTCAGTTCTTTATTCAGAAAGATTCAGTGTGAATATGCTAGACAGTAGGAGAGAGTGGATTAACAGGTGGGCAAACAGTTTTGCTCTGGCTGGAAAGTTCTCTGCATTGACCACTACCAGCAAGCTAAAAAGGAACCAGCCCACATTCCTTCTTGCCTGTCTAGTCCCATCTCGGTCCCCCTTGCAGAAGGCAACCCTCACTTCTGCAACAGATTCTGTACCTATATCATGATTGTATTGGAAACAAGTCCTTTGGATCAGCAATCACAATATCTGTTTAATGTACAGAGGAATATTGCATAGTTCTCCGTCTCACCGTTGAGAAAGGATGCAGGGTAAGAAAGCCTTTCAGTGAATGGCTACTCAGCACAAGTACTGATTTCATCCCAGCTGGGAAGATGGGTTAAGAACTGAGTCTCAGTTAGCTTTCCCTCCTCTCGTGGGAGAGAAACAGGAACTTCCCAATGTGAGTCACAGCGTGTATGTGCCCAGGTCACCATCCAGAGGTGCCCATCTCTGCAGAGACTATAGATACCACCTCTGGTGAGCCAGCTCTGAGTAGGTGCCTGGGCGACCGGCTCAAAGCCAGGAGGGATGATGTGGCACAGCCCTAGAACCAGCAGGGATCACCTCACAGGGGTCACAGGATGCAGGGTTCCTCACCTACCAGTTGCCTTTCACTCAGAAAAGACATACAGGTTTTAAGGGTCCTTGAACCATCCCTTGTACACAGAGAAGTGGCAAACACTTCCCAAGTGCTGGAGAAATGGGGGGAGTTTACTGGAAAAGACAAAAACAATCCTCTGTCTGAGAATTTTGCAGGCAGGGCTCTTTACAGTAACTGATAGATTTTTCATCTGGCCAGCATGACTAACTCACCATGATCCAAAAGGTGTCCAGAAGAGCATTAAGGAAAACATACATTTTGCAGCTGAACTTCGTCGTCCCAGACTCAGAAGTCAGGCATTCTGCACAGACAAAAACTTTGAATGTAGCTTTAAAAAATATCTAGACACAATTCCTTCTGGGGAACCGGCTTCCAGATGATATCCCAGGATTCTCAT
Organism: Falco peregrinus; assembly: GCF_023634155.1. Taxonomy (NCBI): domain Eukaryota; kingdom Metazoa; phylum Chordata; class Aves; order Falconiformes; family Falconidae; genus Falco; species Falco peregrinus. Next base: position 2,165,773 of record NC_073733.1, on the reverse strand, counting down.
AGATTTCCATGGGATTTTTTAAAATGTACTTTATAAATAACCTTTCAGCTACTCAGACAACATCAACCATGCGTTGAAATTTAATCTGTGTTCTAACTACCGACACAGACACACCTCCTGCCTCGTGGGCTCCTTTGGTATTAAAGCGTCTACTTTGACTTCAAGGGGTGGGAACTTTCCTGTCTTTGGAAATCAATAGTAAAGCACCAATGAAGAAAGGAATCAAGAGTTACACCAGGACAAGTGCCTAATCAAAATTGCTGCTCCCTCACAGGCTGCAGGCCAGCTGGGAACTATCTGACAGATTCTCCAGGTTGTCCACCATAGTGATGATGGTTTCTATTTTTTCTTCTTGAAGCACATGAGAAGCGTTGGATCGAAACTTTTTCAGGAGCGATTCTTTGCTCAGAGGCTTCCTCCAGTGCCCATAGAAGGTGTCACATTTGCCTGTCAGGACATCCCCGCTGTGCAGAAGCAGTGCCACCTCTCCGTACATCTTGTCAAAGTTGGCCACATTATCTTCAGGGTGCTCCACCACCACTTTGTCCAGCAGCTCCCTTAGCTCCTGCCGGTGGATGCTGCTCTCTGTGAAGGAGCTGAGACCTACTTCGCCATCCAATAGGGCAGTACAGGCGTTGAACTGGAAGGAGTGTCTAGCCTGGTGTTCAGAGCTGGGGAAAGGCCGATTGATGTACTTCGACACTGGGATCTTCAGCACAATGGTGCGGATCAAAGAAGGAGAGAAGGACCCTGCATAGTTGATGAAGAGATTCCGGACAGACAAGGCAGCATCCACCACCCAGTGCATCCCCAAGTGGGCTGGGAATCGCTTGAAAGCAATATCCTGCTTCTCCAAGAGGAACTCATGGTGATCGCTTGGTGTGGACAGTGGTTTGGGTTGATAGACACTGTAGAAAGCACTGAACCCAGAGCAACCAGGGATATCATCCAGAATTAAGGGGTTAGCCTCCATCCCTCGAGCGGCCAGCAGTGCTGCTTCGAAGCCCAGGCGGGTGGCATTTCCGATATGTAATGGCTTGGCTTGGGTGGCAGCGTTTGCCATGGGCGCCCCGGCAAGCGATGCAGCAATGCCCAAAGCATGTGCGCACTGGGCTGTGCTGAGGGCGAGCAGTTTTGCAGTGGCCGCAGCACTGCCCAAGGTACCGACCACTGAGGGAGGGTGGAACCTAAAGGGGAAATTGCAGATATTATCATCTCTGCCTCCTTGGCACGGGAAGCAGCCAAGCTCCTCGCCTGCCAGACCTGCCTATGGAACTGGAAATGAACATGTAAGTTCCATAGGCAGGAACAAGCCAGCCAATGGAAATCCCTTGAGACTCACCTAATTCACCTAATTCAAAGTTTAGCTATCTAAAAACTAAGCATCTATGTGAAACTTCATTGGAGACCGAGTAAGTTCAGCATCTCCAGAAAGCAATTTTTAATTTTCCCTAAGAGTAGGTGGCATGGCTTGTGTCCATAAAACCAAAATTTCTCCCCCCCCCCCTCCCGACAAATAAGGTGGCTTCATCCAACATGCCCAAGAGTAACAGCTGCTGGCTGGTGCCACCCATTGCTCAACACCAGGGCACTGCCTGGTGAATGGCAGTTGTCACAGGCAGAAATCATGCCAGGCACTGTGCCCATAGTTAAGCTGTCTGCACGGCTGTGGGCTGCTGCCTGTCCTGTGCTCTTGCCTTGGTTAGTTTAGATGATGACAGTGCAGACCCAGTGGTAGTCCTCTTGAAGGTTATTTTTCAGGCAAGATCACTGGAGGCAACCAAATGAATGTGTGGTACCTCATCAGCTCACCAATCCTCTTCCTAGTCAGTGAAGAAAAGGAGGTTTACCTTTTTGGGATGTTGTGAGCCTCAGTGGAGAAATGCATGAGCCTTCCTTGCACTTCCAGGCCCACATTAAATGCCAGCAGGAAATCCATGCCATTGGGTTTGGTGCTTGGAGGTAGCATCTGGGAAGCTGCCAGAAGAGCCGGCAGAACAGCCCCTGATGGGTGAGTAGCAGGGTGCCAGGTGTCATCGAAGTCCATGGAGTGAGTCTGCCAGAGAAATAGGGATAAGGATGTGCCAGTGCAGGGGGCTGGAAGCTGAGGGACCTAGGGGTCCTTGTTGATATTGCTGAGGCTACCTCTGCAACAACATCCACCCAGTCCCCTGGTGGCCCCTGTGGTGGCTGTTTGGTCCCTCTAAAAGCAGTGTGCAAGACTGCAGAGGAGCCCGTGACTTCCTGTCCCCCACTGTCCCTCCCAATGACCAGTCTGCTTCCCCTAATACTAACTAGTGTCCTTGAAGGCACCGCAAAGCAGACCCTCTCCTGGAAGAGCCTGCCTTACCGCAACTCCATTGGTGAACGCAGCCAGCGTGGGAGAGAGCTTTACGCCTGGCTTGCCATAGACAGAGCTCACGGCAACTGAAGAGTACAGCTCCTGTGAAAGGGAAGGAAGTTCAGGTGAGGACCTTGAGTGAAGCAGTGGCCGCGTGATACCAGAAGACCTCTCTACTGCAAGGCCAAAGCTCTACATCAGCCATGAAATAAGGCCTTGTTGGTGGTGCCTGGGTGGGGACCACGTAAGTACTTGGTAGTATGGGGCCGTTCCTACCCGGCAGTACTGCAGAGCGATATCAAACACATGCGTCGTGCTGCCCACAAGGCCAACCCCAATGCTATCAAGGATCATCCTCTTGCTCCGGTGACGGACAGTCTTAGACAAGTGCTCAGGTCGAACTGCATGGATGAAGGAGGCAAAGCTGCTGGTCACGGTCTCCTCTGGAGCACTCCTGGCCACCACTGCAGCAGCGAGAGAGAGAGGGGAGGGGGTAAAGACACGTGTGGGCCATGTGCTGACAGCTCGCAGGTCTTCACTCTCTGGTCTCACTGAACTTACTGAGGAGCAATATCCAGTTTGGGACCATTGCACTTTTTAATTGCAGTGACAAATTGCTTTGTTTTGATGCATTTATAATTCATAGAATTATAATTATTATGACCCATTATAATTTACAATATAATTTTGAGAGTGCATATGAGAGTAGGAAAGCTATAAAATTAAATATAGCTAACATTTGTGTGATTGCAAGTCCATATATATGTATATATGTATGCAGGGGCTACACGCGCACATGCACATGGATAAAAGATGGTATTAACATTCAAATGAAACCAACCACATGAAAAATCAGATGACCGAAGCAAGAAAATAAAAATACTTTGTTTCAACATCTTACAGGAAACCTCATCAAAATTAGCAGGTACATACAACACTTCTTTTCAACAGAAAATATCCCAATTAACAAAATGGCCATTCCCTAATTTCACTAGCTTGTATTCATTTTTAAATGTCATGCTTAGTGACTCACAGTTTGCCTGCAAATGTATTTGGACTCACCTAGAGCCTAGGAGTCTAAAAACCACTTGTAAACACAGCTGAGAATGTCATCATTGCTGTGACTCACTGAAATAAAATTCACCCCTTGCAGCGGCTTGATGAAATATATTGCTATAGGAATCTGTAACACTCAGCAGCTTGGAAACCTTCTGCTGACAAAAATCTGTATCCTCTCTGTGTGCTCTGAGAGCATCTTCAGTAGACCGCAAACGAAAGCACCAACGCCCTCAAGAAGGGAACAGTGAAGTCAAGCTAGGTTGGAGAGGCTTCAGGAAAAACTGCTCAAATCACACTGCACCCATAAAATTCTGATTGCTTCCTTCCTGTCATCAAATGCCCTTTGTCACTTCAGTAGGCAGCGATATTTTTTTAACCCTTCAGTCAGAAGCATTTTGAGACCGCAATGTTTTTATCCTGGTATGGCAGATGTGCTGCAGAACTTAATAAATAAAATAATAATTAAAAAAAGACTCTGACCAAGACCAAATAGATCTGCATGGATTATTATTGTTATTTCTCTTGTTCTCAAGTGTATTTTAAGTAACATTAATTGCATTTATTCTATAGTCCTGGGTTAACAGATGGACTTGATCTCAAAGGTCTTTTCCAATCTAAATGATCCTATGATTCTATTAATAACATGTTCTAAAATGAGTTGACAAACTTATAATAGACCAAGTGGCCACAAGCAAAGTTCTGTGCAGTTTGTTCGAGCAGGGAAGCTGTGGAGGTACAGCACTGCCGAAGCCGGCGCAGCGGCTGCGGGGCACGGAGGGCAGCCCGCCAGCCACCTCGAGCAATGCTGACAGCAAGATCAGGTGTAATAAAGAAGTAACGACAAACCAAGGAGTTAAGGATCAGAGCAACCTGATGACAGCTGCAATTTAAATATCTTACATTTATGGTCAAAGAGTAAGAATTTGGAAAGTCTGGTTCTAAATCAGTTAAAAATTCTGTCTGAGCGCAGGGCTAGCTGTCAACATTTTTACCACTTGTTACTTTTCTCCTGGTTCTTAAGCAACCGAGGGCAATAACCATCGCAAGACCCCCCTGGCATGCTTTGACTTCCAAGAATTTGAGTAGTTTATCTCAGTGCACTTAGCCCAGCACTTTTTTTTTTTTTTTAAAGTAATTACATGATTATTTTGGGATGCTTTTTAAAAAAAGGGTACGGAATGCTGTTCTGCAGAGAGATACAAACCGTGAGCAGCAGTTTTGTGAACTTGCCGGGAGCTTGCCAAGAACTTCTGGGTTTTCTAGAGTAAAGAGAGAGAAAGAGCATTTCTCACCTAAGCTGCTTCATCTTTTTCAGAGCCGTTTTAGTGGCTGTGCCTCTAACATGGCATTGTAGGACACTTACAGATCAAACAAGCGGATAAAACTAACTACATATTTAAAGGAGAAAAAAAAAATATTTTCCAAAGCTCAGTCCAGCAGGCGTGCCAAGAACAGCCAGGGAAATAAAGCAGTACAGTAGAAGGGGCAGCACAGCCTTTTCAAATCTACCATGAAATCCTCTTACGGCTGTGAGCAGGACCAGCTCAGAGTGGACACCAGGAGAAAAAAACCCACAGAACACGTCCCAACAACAACACCCTCCCCGCCATGGCACCGTACAAAACACGTCTGGGACACATAAAAGGGACAGGCATGGAAGGAACAGGTTAGTAACTATGAATAAAGTGTCTGTGAAAGCCATCTGATTTTGTTAGTATTGGGGCAGGTTTGCATTTAATGTCACGACTGTTTCGATCAGTTGAGGAACCACCCGCGAAATGACATTACCTCCTTAAAGTGAAAAAGGAAGGATCAAAGACGGAGAGGTTTCGCACACAAAAAAGTAGTTACCTGTAAGGTTAAGTAGACCATGCTGGTGGCTGTTACCACTGCTTGATGCCCAGCTCTGCACTGCTCTATTCGAGGGATGGGCGAGGTGTCTCTCCGAAAGGTGCTTTGGTGTCAGGGTTTATATATGCTTCTGAAAGGCAATTTGCTTTTTGTTTTTTTGCAACTGAATCTCAAGTGTGATGACATCATCCTCTGGGGACTGAGAGGGTGGGGGGAATAGATGAGGAGGGGTGTTTTTTCTCCACTGAACAGAAGGGAAACCCCCCTGGTTTCAGGAAATAAAAAAAGATTTAGGACAATAACTGACAAAGTTCAAGGAAATTCCTGTCTCCAAAATGCCACAGGTGCCAATGGGTGAAGCAACTGCCCCCAGGCTCCTCCTACAGAGGACGACTATAAAACTGGTATTTACCAGGAAATGAGAAGGACAAGAGCATCTTCACATTGAGCTGAAGTGTCACCAAACCAGGTAATCCAAGATGCAGAGCGAGAAGCATGGCATTGGTGGTTTTCTTTGATGCTTTTCTTGAATACATTCAGTGTTTTGTCATTTGGCTGGATCTTTTCATAGCTCTCCTTCTTCTAAATATTCAGATCTGTGCTGTTGCCTGCCATGTGCTGCCGGTTCATTGAAATGTTAGTGCAGACATGAACTCTGTAGCTTCCAGGAGACATTGGGACCCTTCGTTTGTTTGGACTTCGGGGGAATGCCATGGCTCTTTGCTTTGTCCAGTGGTGAAACCCGGGGACATTTAACGTGCTGCATGTTATTTTGTGTAGAATATCAGCCTGGCTGCATTTAAAACCAATCTGAATTTTCTACCGAATGCTAGGCAGACCCTCGATCACTCTGAATGCAGCAATGCATCTCGGGCAGCTTCATGCTGTTTTTCACCAGAAGACAGTCAGGGTTGTGCTATTTAATCTGTCTGTGTAGCGTTGTCGTGCACTGTTAATCTTGCTGTGTGCTTATGCAGAAAGAATTGCATTTTATTCTCTTAACATGTTTATCTTGAGAGACGCAGTATTTTCTCAGAGCTATATAAACATTTGTTATCATTAATAAGGTGGGATGGGAAACTAATTGCAAAATGCCACGGGGGAGTAAGTGTCTGAAAACTGAACATTGTGGTGTTTATATATGTGTCCCATGGCATGCTAAAGCCTTGCTCCAGCCTCCTGTGGAGGCAATGTCCATACCCCAGCATATTCCCATGAATATTTATCCAGGTGAAGCAGCACGGGCAGCAGATGCCGATGCCAATGCCAAGCAGATGCACATGGTGATGTCTGCAAAGCCCAGGTATAACAGCAAGGTGGAAAGGGCATGCAGAGGGGAGTCACCTTTCCTGGAGGGGGGTGAAGGGGAGTTATTGTGAGCAAAGCTGCAAGGAAAAGAAAAGGTGTTCAGAGGCTTCAGCCCAGCTGGCATGCCGGCCACATGGGCATGTCACAGAGGTCATGCTGAGGGGAGAAGAGCCAGAGGGGAGGCAGGACCTCACAAGCTGGTTCTGCAAACGCCAGGCTGAAGAATGCCAGAGGCAAGCAGGAAAAGGAAAGAATACGGAGGCAGCTGCATGAGTGAGGGGCTGGCTTTGGCTTTGCCCTTGCTGCACAAGGGATTGTGCAAGGGAAGCATCACCCCCGGCTGCCCCATCTGCTCGGTACAGCCCGCTCTCTGAAGGGCCTGGCAGCAGCCCAGGTCTCCAGGTGCCTCCTCACTGTGGGGTGGTCTCCACCCTCGCCGTTTCCCAGACAGTGGCTGTGCTGGCTGGTACCCTGTGTACTGTGGCTGACCCCACAGGATAGAAAGGGACTTCCCGCTTGCTCCTCTGCCTGTGCACTGCCCTGTGTCCCCTGCATCATCCCTACTCAAAGAGTTACTTTGCACCAGTCCCAGCTGAAGATGCCCAGCTTGCAGGCTTCAGCACAAAGGAAGGGCTTGGTGGGAGATCCCTCCTCACTGTGTTGCGTGGAGCGGGGAGCAGCGGTGTCACATCATCAGAGTTCTGGGGTGCATGCAGACAAACGGGTCCTTATAACGTGCCAAAGGCAGCAGCTGAACAAAATGGACAGTGACAGCAGCGATGAGTGGTTTTATCCTGGGGACAAACAAGGCTTGGGCATACTTTGAACAGAAACCACCTCTGTTTCCATGCAGACCTTCATTTCTCCAGGTCTTGGTGCAGCCCACAGAGTTGCTGGTGCTAAGTACCTGAGACAACAAGGGGAGGGGATTAATTATTTGATGTATCCTTATGTTGCATGAAAGAGATGAGGGAAGACATGCATAGATGTTGAAACAGTCTTAGGACAGGGAGCGCAAGCCAATGTTTGCAGTGTGTGGGGAGATGCCATGGGGAGGTGTGAGCAGTGGGTAGGTCTGCAGCTGTTTCCAACCCCAAAACCTTGTCCTCCTAAGAGATGCTCCTTCACCCTCCTCCTTTTCCATATCTTGGTCTAAATCCTCTCGCATCCTTTCCCTTTACACCTCCGTAGCCCAATATGTCATAGTCTAGTATTTCTTTCCCCGCGTTCTCAGATGTCCTGTGTAGGCTTTCATGGTGAGCAGAGGGGAAGATCCCTGCTAGTTGTGCCTGTACACCCTTCACAAAACCAAGCTGCGTGTCACAGGCACTAAAACTGCTCACACGGCTAGTCACACAGGAACGGCCAACACAGTGAGCCTTGGCGAACTGAAACCCACTTCTGCGAGCCAAGGAGTCACCTGGCCAGCACATCTTTCTCCAGAAAACCTATCCCATCCTCTTCCAGAGACCGACTCTAAACAGGGGCTTGTTGCAGTGTGCCTAGAAAGCTGCTGTCTGAGTTATTTCAGAGCTAAACATCTGGAGGAACTTAATATTGTGGCCTGCCTCCAAGCGTAACCATTTAAACCAAACCACTTATTTCTATCTGAATGTCATTTAAAATAATAATAAAAAAAGACAGTGTCATGGACTCCACAGGTAGCTGCTCGGCTCTTCCTAAGGGCACACCATTTTTGAGGGCCTCCTTCAATACAAATGATTGATGTTACAAGGGAGTGTTCCTCCCACAGAACTGTGAATTGGTGCATCTCTCTTTCTGAACCCAAAAACCTGACCTTTAGCTCAACCAGATAAGTGAATGAATTAACTGTCCCCCCAAATTTCACTTGAAAGTTTTTATCCTTTCCACATTTCATGAGAGTTTTAAGCTGCTGAATATGCTCAAAGCTGTTAGGAGTAAATTTAACCTTCCCCTGTTTCTGTGAAAATTATGTCCTTTAGATTAAATGGAGAGAAGGAAAAATGGGTGTTTTAGTGGAACAAAAGAGTACAGAGGCCATTGATGTCTGCAAAACGTGTATGCCTGCTGAGGAATACTGTGTGTTTAAAAGCAGTCACTGGGATTTAGGTTCATTAATATTCACAAAAGTATTTCTGCTTTGGGTGGTGCTCCTTCACTCCTCCTCCCTTCCCGTATCAATGGTAGTGCCACATGCTTTCCTTTCTTTCCAAAAAGCTTTTTGGAATGGCTGAGAAGAGAATACATCACTTTCTGCTTTTCCAGCTCCTTTAGGTCATAACATGTTCTAAAAATATTGCTGTTTTATTTTCACCTTTGTTTCCTAACAAAAACCTCCAGAGAGAAAACTCCAGCTCATGGTACCCAGGAGTGCAGAGGAATGGAAATGTGGGGGCTGCCTGCAAACAGACGAGTTAATGGTAGAAATATGAAGGGTTTGAAAATAGACTATTTAGTCACCAGGGTTTCAAGAAAGGGATGGAGCTGGAAAATTCCATCTGGAAGGGAGACTGCGTATGTGTGCGTCGTGCCTGTCTGTTTGTCTGTAACAGTGGATAAGACACGTCCTGGAATGGCTCAAAAATACCTTGTGGGTTTCGTCTGAATGTTTGTTCGTTTGTGTTAGGCTATTCATTCCTCTCCATCTCCAGCAGCCTGGAGAAGAGGGGATGGGAACCATCGCCACCACCTGCAGCGCTTTGGGGCACCTAAACATGTTTTTGCCAGAAATCCTTGTAGCCTAAATAGGTTGTGTGTGTTTTTTCTGGATAGGACTCTGGAAATTAGGCACCTAAAGGTCTGCTTTGAATTGAGCCTTTGTCTGGAGCAACGAGTGGGGAGGCACTATGGAAACACCTGAGCCTGTCACCAGTTTCTCCCTCCTCGGAGCAGGGGCACGGCTCTGAAGGCTGGCTGAGCGCCCAAGCCAAAGCAGCACTGGTCTAGACACCAACAACGGTGAGGTTGTGGGGGCAACCGCCGACGCTCTTGTTTTGTCTGGAAGGGCCATGGCGAGCACGGTGGGGTTCGCGGCCGTCTTCTACAGCGAGCCAGCGGTGCTGGGGCTCCTCGCGAATGTGGTCAGCGCCTTCCTCCTCTGCCTGCAGAACTTCACCGTGGCGCACACTGGCCTCAGGCCACAGGGCACGGAGGACATCCTCGCAGGTGGGTGATGCTGCTCGTGGGGGGCACTGGCGCTGCTGGTCAGGGGTGAACTTTCCTTGGGAGCGCCAGGCAGGATACACTTTCTGAGAGTCATCCTCATGGGCCAATGGACAGTGCTGGTGGGACAGGTGGGGAAAGGTGGGCTTTCTCCAATGCACATAAGGTCTGTGCACTCCCAAGGATGGATGCTCCTCCTTCCCCAGCAACTGCCAGGAATCTGGTCCCAACCATATGCCATTTCCATATCTTCATAGATCCAAACCACTCCTGGACCTGCTCACCGTACCAAGGGGCTCAGTGGGCACACACCAAGGCTCAGCACAGACATTTATCATAAAGGTGGAAAGAGAGGGGAAGACAGAGGCCATAGGGCTGGTCACAAGAAGGCTGTGGGACCTGCCATGGGGTGTCCCCCAGAGTTTGGAGATACAGCACTGCTTCCAGAAGCTCTAACCTTTTTGTGGCTTGCTTCCTACCTGATCTCCTTCATGTGTCTCTCAGGTGTCCACCTCATCCTGATTGGAGGCTTTGTCCAGCTCCTGGCAGGATTCCTTGCCTTCCGGAAATACGACCACCTTGGAGGTGCAGCCTTTCTTACCTTCTCCGCTCTGTGGAGCAGCTATGGGGCTACGCGCATCATTGCAGCCGGTGACCCCTCCATGCAGAACATAACACTGCCCTCGGGGAATGCCAGTCACCTCCTGCCCACAGGCATGGCCCACCTCTCTGCCAGCCAAAGTGCGGTGGCTGGGCTGGTGGCCTACATTTCCATCTCCTTTATCCTCTCCTTCTGTTCAGCCACAGTGAACTACATCATGCCCTTCATATTCGGGGCCATCGCGCTTGCCCTGATCTTTGAAGCAGTCGCACTGTTTGGCCAGTGGGCCCTGATTGTGTCAGGTGTCATCGAGCTTGTCATTGTCATCTGCGGGCTGTATGGAGCAGTAGCTCTCCTGTTCAAGGGCATCACACAACGGTACGTCCTTCCGGGCTTTGGGCATCCTCTCTTCAATGTCTTGCTACTGGGGTCAGCACAGAAGAGCTCTTCCAAGGCCATTGGGGAAGAAAAGAAAAAGAACACGAAGTATGCTGAGCCGATGGCCCTGGGCAACATCTGTGATACTGTCTCTTCCTTTATATTTGCCTTTTACTTCTTTGGGTACATGAAGACCTTCTGTGTTGGAGCAGCATGGATATCCATCATCTCCAGCTGTCAGCTGCTGTCCAGCTTCTACAGCTATCTGAGAGGTGATGTCTACTACACTACCAAGTTTGGTGTCCACAGCCTCTACTGGCTGGTGATGTCTTGGGAAGAGATTATACTCACCACCTTCCTTGGGCTGCCCCAGGCTCAGGAAAGCAGGCTGGGAATGTTTGGAGGGTGGTTCTTCCTGGCCATTGCCTGCGTGCTGTTTCTGCTGTCGACCCACAAAGATACCCTGGAGATGCTGCAAAATGCCTCGTTCATCATCCTCACAACTGCCTTCATCCATCAGATCCCAGTGGGAGGTGCTTACCCATTCCTCGGGGCTGCCTGCAGCCTTTGCACCGCTCTCTCAATGTACGCCACTTTTGCCACCCTTATCAACTCCATCGGGGAGAAGGCTTTGATTCCAGTTGGCGTCCAGGCTATCTCCAGCTCAGCTCTTCAAACCACACTGACAGCTGTCAAAACCTACTTCACAAGGTCAAATAATGTCCCAAGTGGCACCAGTGCTGAAGTGCCAGATGCCTTGTTCTACATCTGCAATGGCCTGGCTGCAGTCTCTGCCATCCAGGGTAGTTTCAGTGACTCCAGCAGACAGCAACTCTCCATACCCTCTGTGCTCATCCCAGGAGCCATAATGCAGCTGTACGTCTGCAGGATCCAGGTTCAAGGAGGGAGAAGGTTTGGTTGCATTCTTCCATTCTGTTATGCTGCCTTCTGGGGAGCGTGGACCTGGCTTCGGTTTGCAGGTAATGCAATGTGAGGGTTCCTAGTTTGCTTACTCACCAAAAAATAAAGAAAAAAAAAAAAAGAAAAGGGATGCTTTTAGGAAATTTCAGTTTGCTTTCTTCAACTTAATTCCTTCTCCCAGGAGATTCAAAGACACCGGGTTTACCAATATTCCTCCTTGTAAAAAGATAATGACCAAACAGCCCACCTTGCATGCATGTAATTGGTTGCCATTGCTGCAGTCAGTCACTTGGTACCCTCCCAGCTACAGGGGTCTGAGCTGTGTCTTTGAGTCCAGTAGAGGTCCAGATTTCCCTGCTAAAATATTGTGAGACAGCACTCAGGCTGTCTCTGGGCTGTCATCTCAGAATAACAGTTCAGGAGATGCTTTTGGGCAATGAAAGACTCCAGGTTCTGAATTTATTCTTCAGAAGCCTGGAGCAATTGACCTTGGTTGGTCATAACCATGAAAGAAGCCCTCAGGATGATGAGCCTGGGCTTTAAAAAGCCTTATTCAGCTCCAGGTGGGCAGCATGTTCCTACAGCCTCCATGCCAGGCCCTATTAAAATGAGCACCTGTGGGGAAAGTTAAAGCTGTTACTGAAAAGACATGGCAAGAAGCTATTCATGTTTCCAGCCAGACCCTGTTTGTCAGAAGTAAAATCATCAGCTTTTTTGGATAACCATCACTGGTTCTTCAGTTAATACCTCAAATACTTTGCATTGTAGAAGCAACGGGTTTCATTGCGGTAGATTTTCTTTATAGCAGCCACCAGCAGTTAGTTTGAACTGCGAACTGCAGATATGTTGGCCTTCTGTCACACTGCACTTACTGGTTTGCTCACAACTGAATCTGCTGGTCCCATTTCAGGCCACTTGGTGAACATCGGTGCGGGGAACAGCGAGGGATTCTCTGCGGGTTCTATTGCCTTTCTGGTGCTCAATGTTTTCTTAATTATTTTAGGTAAGTCTCAGTACCGTATGTGATTGTTTATTGAGGGGTATTTGGGATCAGATCTTTAATCGTATCTGTGGTCAGTCTGTGCTGGAGGTGCACAAGTGAGGGACTCTCAGCTCTCTCTGTCACCCTGATTAAGCAAGAACTGAAATGTTTTGCCCGCAGCCAGTAACAGAAGCTGAGTTGGGCTTAGAAGAAACAGTCATAAGGGAATGGAAGAACGTTTCAAAGAAAATAAAAGGTTCAAATAAGGTGAAAGTGTTAGATGGACTGGGCCACTGGCATGTATCCACAGTCACCCTCCAGCCCAGCTGCTGTAAATCAGAATCTTCTTGGCTGCCTAAGAAGTGTTTTCCATGTGAGCATGGTGTACTGGCAGATGAAGGGTTTGGCAGCTTGTCTCTTGAAAGCTGAGGGCTGAACAACATAGCCGTACCTCTCTGCTCCTCCATGAGCAGGGAAGCCAGATCATGGACTGCTCCGTTTAATCAAATAAGATTAAGTTGATTTAGGAGCTCTTCTGCTGTTTTACACATGTTTTTATGGGCCATTCTCTGATGTGGGTCCCTCTTGTTTCTATTTCTTTTCACAGCCTCCTCTTTTAACATGGTGCTTCTCTGCATGACCGTTGCAATGGAGCTCTTGACCATTTGTTTTCTGCTCTTTACGTTGGACAATCTTGCTTTGCCATTTGAAAGTGAGTTTTAGGTGAACTTGGCCATCAAACCTTCACCCACAGAGCGCAGTGAGTGGGTGTCTTGTTGGGGAGCAATGCTCTGCACAAGCTCTATACAGACAAAAGCAAGCAGGAGAGTGTGTCATCTTTCCCTACAAGACTGGTGTGCGTGCAAGCTACAGGTGCCTGAGCCTTCTGGCTCCATGACCGGAGGAGAAAACCTTACCTTGTATCGTAGAATCATAGAATCGTTTAGGTTGGAAAAGGCCTTTAAGATCATCGAGTCCAACCATAAACCTAGCACTGCCAAGTCTGTCACTAAACCATGTCCCTAACCAGGTCCTTGACCTTTCTAATAAACATTTAGGTGTGGCTGATACTGCTGGATCAAGACAACCCCCTGAGGTTCTGTACAGTTCAGTGAGCTAAGATTTGGGATGAACCAAATGTGCCACTGGTGTGAATGGCTGTAGTTCTGTGGAAGCTTTGGCTTTGCTGCAAGTGACAATTTTATTAGCAATTACATACAGTGCTTTAGCCAAATGCTTCATAGGAGCTTTTCTGCCAGGACAAAAAAAAAAAAAAAAAAAAAAAAAGAAAGGGCATATGGCTGAAGATGCACAGGTAGGCAAGCCTGGAAATGCCTTAAATTTTTAGACCCACAAATATGCTGGACTGCAAATGTTGCATGACAGGAAAGCCTGAAATAAGTTGGTAATGTTGGGAAGTCATGAGACGTAGAAGAAAATAAAACTTTGTCATCACCCTTCCTGCCTTTGACTCTCTGGGCTTTTTTTTCCAGTTGTGATGCTAAGCATCTTCAGCATCATCTGCTTCTACGGAGCAACAGCATCGCTTACAAACAGCATCTTTGGGAAGGATCTCATGATGATGGGAACCCCTCTGTTCACAGTAAGAGTTTTTTTGCATGATGGTATAACTTTCCTAGTCAGGGGGGATATCCTGGGGTCTTCAGTCTTACCTAGAGGAGTTCAGATTTCCATTGGATTTCCCTTCTTTGAATCCCTCAGTGCTATTCAAAATCCAAGTTGCAGCATTTCTGTAGGAAGCGATGAGCTGAAAACAAGCTCTCTTCCTTTATGAACAAGGAAACCCAGAGGAAGGGCAGGGACATTTACAAAACTCTTCCCTTGCTCCAAAATGCCTGTCTCCATGGTTCTGTGGAATTAGCCATCTCCAATCCAAGAACTGCTGACAGACGGAGTTTTAAAGGGCATAACCTTGGGAGCAGGGGAGTAGGGAATTAGAAGCTTCCCAGGCTGGACAGCAGGAGTTCCCCACTGTCTCTGTTAACTTCAAACTCTTTCTGCTGTCCTGTAATGTCTGACCAAGGCAGTTCCACTCACCTGGGTTGACTGACCTGACAGCTCTAATTCCTGCTGCAGGGAAACAGTTTCATTAAATCAGCACTTCTAACCATGCGAGAAAGCATTTGAAACTTCATCTTATTCAAGTTCCTCTGGATTTAGGATTCCCTAGCAGCTTCCTCAGGTCACTTTGGAAAGCAGTTACTCCTCCAGGAAGCAGTCACTGTGCTGTGTGGGATTCACCTCCTGTCAGAGCAGGCAGTTCAGGTGTCCGCACCTCAGCTAGTCTCGTTGATTTTGTCACTGGGACAGAAGCAATCCTTTCCGCCTTGTAATTAACCTCACCTACTTTAGGTGAAGCACCCCTAGAAGCACTGCCTCTTCCCTTTGCCAAGGGAGCATGGCACAGTGAGATACCTGCATTTGGGTGGACTGCGTCCTACCTTGTGTTTCATATGTTTGCTTATTTCCACCGTAATGGATTTATTGTCTCCTGATTATTGCCAGGTTGAGAGCTCTAAGAAGGACACCGAAGATCCTCCACCTTGCATCTGCCCCAGGTCCCACTGTACAAGTGGCTTGAGGACTATTGCTGCTTTGCTGAACACTGGGGCGGTGTGCGGTGTCCCAACAGACACTGTGTATGCTTTGGCAGCCTCTTGCAAGCACCCTCAAGCCATCGAGAAGGTCTACAGAATCAAGGTGTGAATACAAGGCAGTCTTCTTGTTACTTGGATTCTGTTTATGTCCTATAGATGAGTTTTGTGCAGAGGCAGAAATGGGAGCCCCTTGTTTCAAGTTGTCCTAAAGCTCAGATTCTGACTGTGGATAGACTTTATGAGCAGCCACACCAAAACGTCACGGACCTTTTCCTGAGCTGAGCAGCCTGGGGTGAAGCTCTGGGTGTGGGGCACTGGGAATGAGACAGCTACATCCTGCAACGCACAAACCCAAACTGGAACGGCCCCAACACTTGTCACAAGTGGGTCTGAACCTGCATTTGTCCCCTCTGCCTCACAAAGTGCTGAATCAGAACCCCAGGTCTAAATTTCCCCAGACTTTTGGAGACATTCAGTGCTGGAATCAGACCCAAAGTTTGCACCTTCAATACAACTTTTGCAGCCTGGCCCCATCTACTCTCCATGAGGCAATTTCCTGGCTAGCCTGGAGAAATAAGCATAACAGACTATCTCAGCTGGCACTTAGCATGAACATCAGCAACAAAGGCAGTCTTTTCTGTCCTGCTTTGGTGCCAATGCTAACCTTCCTTGTCGATGAGATAATATAAACAGAATGTAAATACATGCCCAGTTCCTTAGTCACTTGGCCCCACTGAAACTGATGTCAGCTGAGGACTGAAATGACACTGCTTTGTGAGCTCTTTTTATTTTCCCTCCATATCACTGTTCAATTTACAGCAAGCTTATTTCAAAGCACTGAAGAACTGAAGAAGTGGTAGATATTGGTTTGCAAGGGTTTGGGCTCTCCTTTCCATTATCCTGTTGTGAATTGGTGGGTTTGACCTTGATTCATACCAGCATAGGTTAGAAGAAAATCAGACCCCTGATGTATAAGATGTTAAAAGCACTGATAACAAGCCAAGTGTCGTCCCCCCTGTGCTGGTTATGTCTAAAGCATGGGAATTGGATGCATCCCACCAGGATCCCAAGAGCAGACTGCTGTTCTCTCTCTTCTTCAATTTGCACATGCAGACCTGAGCTGGAGCATCAATCACAGCGTGCAGTCGTCTGTCCCCCCCCCCCCCCCCCCCCGTGCTCAGGACTTTGTCCAGAGGCAGCATCTTGCTTGCTTGGAGGTCCTGGTCCCTGGGAAGCAGGCAGACTAGGATTCCAGTGTGCTTCGATCTTCCCAACACAAACTTTCTCTCTTCATTTATTTTTTCCCCTCCTTCCCTGCCTGTTTTGCAGGACAGGCCTCAAGAGAAGCCCATCTGCATCTTTATTTCAAACCTGGACCAGCTGCGAGCAGCTGCTCCCCCCATCAGCCCACTGCTTTGGGAATTCATGGAAAATGTTTACCCAGGTGGCGTTGGCTGCATTATCAAGAAAGGAGAGTGGCTGAAGAAGCTAGGTGAGATGAACAGGACAGCTCCACTCCCCCTCTTTCATGTTTTCAACACGGCAGGTCTGCAATCTGCATACCCTTTGGGATGTCAGTGGGGAGAGATTCTGTTCTTTTTATCCTGAGAAAACATCTCTGGAGCTTGTACATGCCTTGGTAAATGTTTAGCAGAGGGTGTTAATGAGCTGGCATGACTCATTAAGTGTGAGGCATTACGATGATTTCTTTAACCCACTCCAGCCTGAAGCAAGAGAGGCTCATTGCCCTGGGATGGTCACCTCTTTCAAGCCCATAGCTGGTAGCTAGGAATGAGAAACCCTGAGTGGAGGATCACAAACAGACGAGAGGTCCTGGGGAGGGAGGAGATGGCGTTCTGATGGGCATCCCTTCTCCTCGCCTCTTCCTTCCTACCATACGGGCACAGTCAAAACGCTGTGAGCAGCAGAGTATGATTCACGCTCAAACGTGGCTTCTGGGAATCAACAGAAATGTTACAGACTGGAGAAACAGTAGGAGTTAGGCATGCTTAACAGGCAGAGGTGTGTGACAGAGGGTGGGAAGGTAGGCAATGATCACAAGAAGTTATAGTCTGTAATATAGGCAGATCCTATGTCCATGAAAACAGCTATGCTGATCTCCAGACCCTTTTCCTTTTTACCCAGTTAGTCCCAAAATCTTACCATTGCTCTCATGGATTTCTGATTGAAAATAATGCTTTTTCTGAACATACACAAAGAGATTTACAGTGTTTTTTGGGGTACGGAGTGGAGTGACTTGCAAAGAAAGCCGGTCTCCTGATGCCATGCCAGGTATTGTGCCAATGCCCTCGCTCTGTCTTTCAAGGTGTCGGAGCAGGCTACAGCAGAGTGGGAACTCAAGACAGCATCATGATCAGAGTGCCTGACCTGACTGTCCTGGTGCACCTCATCGACATGACGGGACCCCTGGCAATCACATCTGCTAATCCTAGTGGAGAGGTTGACAGCACACACCATGACATGGTCATCTCGTGAGTACCCTGTCTGCTGGCACTACTATCGCAGAGCAAACTGCCTCTCAGGTGGGCGGCCAGCAAGTTTGAGTGGTGTATAGCCCATGATTTGATGCCCTGCACTGAGGGGAACTTCAGCACGATATAATATGTTGCTTCTTTTTTCCTTTTTTTCTTTTTTTCTTTCCCCCTACAGGCGGCTTGGCCACAAGCTGGAGGGTGTTCTCTGTGATGGAGAATCTGATGAGGTGGTGGCATCCACTGTGGTCAACTGCACAAAGATTGATGAAAGTGAGTGTAAGAACCACCCTCTCTATGTCAGCAATTGCTTTTTCCTGGGATGTTTCCATCCCTTTCAATAGTATCAATCTGGCAGCATAGTGTGCTCCAAGAGTAACAGTTCTTGAGTGCCTGGACATTTGCAAACATGTTGATGAAAAGGAACAAACAAAAGATGTCCTTGGAGGAACTCTGTGTTGACAGAGAACAAGACAGTAAGGAGAAACACGGTTGTGCAAGCAAAATTTGCCTTATAAGAGCAAAAATGCTTCAAGTGAGAGGGTGGATGTGTCTGACAGGAAGGGTGTATGCTCCTTGTAGACCACCAGAACGAAGGTGTTACAGGAGCTTGTCCGCAATGATGTAACAGCAGAAGCTGAGGTGTCACTGGCTGGATCTGGGCTGTCACTTGAGTGGGATTCACTAGTGGAAAACTAAACTATTGAACAAGGTGTGAGGACGGTGTTACTAGATGTTTTTGCTTTCTGACAAAGCTTCTGGTCTTCTTGCCACACAACTTTATTATATTTAGTTGTCCTGAGCATTTGGATGGCTTTACTGATCCAAGATACTCCTTTATATCCCCATCCCTTTCTTCCACCCTTTGGGATTATCCTAACTTTTTCATTCTTCCTGTGGGAAGGTGGCATCACCATTGTGAGAGAAGGCTGCATACCAGCAGGCAAAGTGATGCAGATATTTGAAAGAGTGAAGAACAGACTGGTCTGTACCCAAGGGAAGTTTCCCTGAGCCAAAGGAACAGTGTCTGGTCTCTCTTGCTGGAGCACATGGCCTTGTGAAAGCCATACCTTCTCTAATCAAACACTTACCTCCTTGGGAAACGGCAGCACTTCCCCAGCCAGTGTCCCTCCTGGGAGATGTCTGCGGCTATTTATTGTTTATCTCCAGTAAGTGCCTGAAACCGCCGGGAGACCTGCCCACGAAGTGCCAGCAGGATCGGGAGCTGATGCTTTATTGCAGGAATTCCCAGAGTGCCTGTGTTTCCTTAATGCCTTGAACTGTGAAAGTCACGCCTGCTTGTATATCCCCTTCCACGACACTCAGATCTGTCTATTTTAAACTGCTAAAATCCACTAAATAAATCTTTTTGGACCATAAGGAAAAGGCTTTGAGTTTCATTTGATTTCGACCAAGCTATTCGTCCTCCAAAAATTGCAAGGCTGCATGGCTAAACACTAGAGGAAAGAATAAATACCGGAAGGTGCGATTCTGACAGAGGGCTTACAGCAGAGACCTGACCTCACCCCCTGTCCTTCTCTGGCATCTCCACAGCCATCCTCTGCTTGGCCCAGGTGGGTCCCCAGCTGGTCCCAGGGCTCCCAGCTCCTGGCAGAGGCTGGTGTGGGGCCATGGCCAAGCTGGGAGCTGCGGGGGGTCGGGTGGCCCCTGGCTGCGCTGCCTCCGTGTCTGCACTAGTCCCCAGGCACAGGGACCCGCACCAGGCAGCGCAGAGGGGAGGGAGTCTGCTGCAAGAGCAGAGAACAGAACTTTCCTCTCCCACAAAGCAAATAAGACCCAGGGGGAGTCAGGGATGAGGGAAATTCTTAATAATGGCACAGCTCAACCAAGGAAACAATGAGTTAGGACCCAAAGGCGAGAGGCTGGCTTCAAAACATGGAGATTTGCATTACAGATTTGGAGGGTTTCTGTAATGTTTTTTCCTGTACCGGAGGCAGCGTCCAAGGGGCAGATCTCTGCCAGTCCCCTACAGTTGTTCCTCCTCCTCGCTTGGGCTCCTCACTTGGGAGGGAGACTGCTCCCTCGGCACGGCCACAGTGCCACCTCCCACCACCTGAGGGACAAGCCCCTTCCCTTCTCTTCTTCCTTATCGTTGTTTTGGAACATCTTTTTGTCTTGCTTACAGACTTCTCCCCCAGGCCACATCCCCTCTGCACCTCGGGCAGGAGCTCGCTCCCTCCCTGCTTACCCGGCACTGCCCTGGGACCCGAGCAGCCAGACCCGGGAGCTGCCGGGGCTGGATTCCTCCCACGCTTCCTAACATGTAAACAGTAACTCCAGTTTTAACTGTGCTCAGCTTGCTTTGGCGCTGGCGTTGTTGTCCATCTGATCCTTCACAAGGTGCAACCTGCCAGTCCGTTTGCACTCAGAAGTCACCATAAATAACAGCTATGATTCTGGCTCCAGGCGACGGATGTTGTTTCACTCAAGCAGCTCCCCAAACTGCTGATTACAAATCCTTGGCAGCTGTTCCCCAGGGATGAACACAGGCTCCCCCTCACCCCGCAGCCTCCTGACCCCCCAAGCCCACTTGCCCCCTCCACTCCTGGGCTGAGGGCAGTCACTGTTTGCTCCGCTCGGGCACAGCCGGGTATTCCCAGCCACCTGTGGTTTCCCAGCTGGTGCCAGCATCTGTAAGTGGAATTAAGTCATGCTCTCCTCCCTGCACATACCTTCTGGACAGCTACACAACCAGGTCTAGTGGAAGGTGTCCCTGTCTGTGGCAGGGTGGTTGGGACTAGATGATCTTTAAGGTCGCTTCCAACCCAAACCGCTCTGTGATTCTACGATAAGCACTTATTCAATAAATGCATTGAAGTGCCAGCTGAGGTCTACCACCACCCAGCAAAGGCTTAAAGTTAAGTATGTGGTGAAGTTGCACAGCGTGGGACTTCTCTCATGTTGTAATACTTTAATACTTGAAAAACTACTTGACCTTTCCAAACAAATATGTTTTTTTTAATATTGGCTGGAACAACAGCAACAAAAAAAAAGCAGAAAGTTCCTTCTTGACTTGTGACCTCTGTGACATGGGTCTGCATTAGAGCGTCTCCGTGGCAGTGGGACAGGACATTTCAGCTCAAGGGAAGGATGCGGAGTTCCCCATCTGCCACCATCAGTGCACACACAAACAGCCCAGGATTTGGTCAATTGAGGCAAGTTTTGGCCCGGCTAGGAACATTACACATGGGGGCTGTGGGCTCCTGGGACACTGCACGGTGAGCATTGTGGTAGCAGTAGCAGCTCTCGCCTTGCACTGCTGCTATCTGGCAGGTAGATCAAGACTGGGATGTCTCAGCCCTTGAGGAAAGCACTTGAGAGCATTGTGGTGATAGGAAAATCAGGGGTTAAAATAGAAACTATTTTGCAGCTTCAAAGCTATGGACACATCTGTAATTTATGTTATAAATGGAGCAAGATAAGAAAATTACAGGAGCCTCTTGGTTTCAGACAATGGCTTTGTTCCAGGGAGAACCATGAACGGTATTTCCTTTGACAACATGCTTATGCAAGGAATTACCTAACGGCAGAGCACAATTAAATCAATAAACTGTCTGTACTTATGGGCAGGGTGAAAGTCACAGATGTAAAGATAGGGAGTCTTTTATGCATTAATGAATTCTTTATGTTTTACTGAATGAGAAAGCAAGCAGATGATGTTACAGAAAGAAGACTTTCACCATACTCTGGGCTTCTTACCTGGACACTTACTGTCTCATAAATATTCTGTTGACTCATGATAAATTATGGGAGAGGTGTTTGCACTGTACCTGTTTCCCAGCATCAGGTGTGGCAGGATAAAAAGCAAATAGATGTTTTTATTTAACACAATAAACCACAAAATCTTTTTCATCTTCCCCCAGTTTGTGCTGGAAACCAGCATGCATCTCTGCTGCCATCAAGGAAATAAATTAGATTACTCAGTGTTATCTTAGTGCTGCTAAATAAAGTGGAATATTTCCTCTATAAAACATGTCAGGGTAAATCCTCATGATATTACCATGACAAAGCCTTTTCTAAGAAATGCTGTGAATTACAATATTTTACAATAACACTAATTTTTCTGCTGTTTTAGCTGAGATTTATCATGATTCTCCTCTTGACAAGCAAACTTGTTCCACAACCTCCAGTGAAGTTGGTCAGAAATGCCCAACTGCACATGCAAGACCACGGGAATAGAGGAACTGTAAAACTTAAACTGACTGACGACGTGTCTGGCTTGGGAGCTCACACCCAGCAGATATTCTCAACAAATCCCAGAGAAAAGTCCAGATTTTTCAAGGTGGTCACCCATGTCTGCCTTCAGAAGGGTTTAATTTAATTGTATTCCCAACAGCAACAATTCTAAATCCTGAGCAGGAGTGATGAGGTCCTTCAGCCATCGGATCTCCAGAGTTCCTTCGTGATTTTGGCCTGCACATCAGGTTGTTCTGTCCTGTCATTTTGCCACTGAACTTTCTGAAGAACTGTCAGTTCTGCCACTTTAGCCAAATATAAGACAGAATTTGTTACTGGGCTCTGAACAGTTACCGTGACAAGTTAACCTGGAAAATGGATTGGTCCCCAACCCCTACACAAGTGAGTGGCACCATGATGGGTTTCCATGAAGATAACAGGTCTCTCTTTCCTGTAAATTCAGCAGAAGAGGGTGGGGAGCCAGAGCAACAGCCATGTGGTCACGTACACACAATTCTTCCCAGGGACTCAAAGGAAACTCCCCAGGTGTGAACCCTCTTGCCAGCGTTTCTGCAAGGTTACAGGGAAAGAAACACACCTCCCTTAGACCAACAACGGGAGCCCTGGATTCCTCTATTCCCGCTCCCTAAACACAGCCTCCTTTCATTAGGGCTGTTGGTAATATTCAACACTTCCTGCTGTGTTTTCTGTTACAAGGCGCTATATATCGCTGAAGGCTCATTTCCAAACGTGAACCAGAGATGAGCAACCGGACCCTTTGGTTTCTAACAGAGCTAGGGGTAAAGGATGTAAACCATGTCATATTTGTCCCCGAATCTCCCCTGTGGACAGCTTCTTCATTTTGCCCACCTTCTCAATCCTAGCGTTCCCTCAGAATTGAGCTGAGCTCTAGTGAAATCTTTTTCAGGGAGGGAGCACCAGGTGTGGCAGAGACAAACAGCCCGCTTGTGTGCGCAATCGGATGGGAGAGGGAGAGAGGCGTACCAGTAGGGATGGGACAGGGAGGTTTAGGGAAGGGGACAGAAAGTCAGTATTTTATTAAAAGAAACACTGGTGCAAAATGTTGTTGCAAAACTGAATGTCTGCTCACATCATCAAGGAAGTAAATTGCACTAAACCTAGCTGGTGGTGAAGGGCAGTATACCTCTGTTCCAGGAGAGATGCTGGAGCCTGGTGAGAGGAACATTAGGGCATGACCACCCAGCCCTCCGTGGGCAGGCTCGTTCTGTGACCGAGAGACCAACACCTGCAGGGTGACAGCACATGTGCATGCACCACCAAATCTCCAAGGCCTCTGCAGTGCCTCCTTTCTGAGGAAAGCAAGATTTGGTGGGTTCAGCTTCCCAGAGCACTGATTTCCATTTTGGTCTCGGCACAGAAAACCAGCTTGTCCACCTTCCTGGACTCTCAGCTGGCTGCTTTCAGCCATGGGTGTGCTGGTTTTGATGGGATAGAGTTAACTTTTTACACAGTAGCTGGTATGGGACAATGGTTTGGATTCCTGCTTTCGTTATTGCAGAGCAGTGCTCACAGGGAGCCAAGGCCTTTTCTGTCTCTCACACCACCCTGCCAAGAAATAGGCTGGGGGGGCACAAGGAGCTGGCAGGGGGCACAGCTGGGACAGCTGACCCCAACTGGCCAAAGACACAGCCCACCACAGCTTTTTATTGCTGAGCATGACGCCGTATGGGGAAGAAGGAGGAGGGGGGGACGTTCGGAGCGATGGTGTTTGTCTTCCCAATTCCCGGTTGTGCAGATGCAGCCCTGCTCTCCTGGGGGGGCTGAGACCTGCCCATGGGACGCGGTGAATGAATTCCCTGTTCTGCTTTACTTGCGTGCCCGACTCTTGGTTTACCTATTAAACTGCCTTTATCTCACCCCGTGAGTTTTCTCACTTTTACCCTTCCAATTCTTTCCCCCATCCCACGTGGGGGAGTGAGTGAGGGACTGGGAGGGATGCTGAGTTTCCAGCACAACAATGGTTTAATGTGACAATAAAACCCAGTCATTCCTAAGACAGGACAGCAGGTCCCATGAGTTGGTTGTTGCCTTCTTGGAGCTGACCCGTGTCCACAGTTGTGCTGTCTGGTTTCAGTTCTGCTCTGTCCATATCTATCTCCTTCCTTCTTGTTGTTTTTTCACTCATTTATTACTTCATTTTATCTGCCAGTTAACTGTATGAGTCAGGAAAAGG
Source organism: Falco peregrinus (assembly GCF_023634155.1). Taxonomy (NCBI): domain Eukaryota; kingdom Metazoa; phylum Chordata; class Aves; order Falconiformes; family Falconidae; genus Falco; species Falco peregrinus. Next base: position 2,141,666 of record NC_073733.1, on the reverse strand, counting down.
CATCTTCCTGGACACAGTGAGGTCAAAAATCCATGAATTTGCATTTTATCAATGCACATTTTAAACACAGTTCTGTGCAGAGTAGCAGGAAAAAATAATTTATCTCTGGTGTTTGTTGTGCATATGCATGCACCCTTTCCCACCGGACTCCTACCCTTCCGCCAGAGATATGGTGGGACTCCTTCCTCAACAGATGGAATGAATTGTACTGTTCTGGGCAAAGCACGTCCAAAAAGTAAAAAAAAATCACCAAAACCTGTAGCATCACAGACAAGGTGACCTCAAGGGACCCAAAAGCTGCTGTGTAGAGCTGGTTCTCAGTTATGAACGCCCCCAAAGCTGCCTGGTTTCGCATTGGAGGTTTAGCTATGAAGAGACGTGGACAAGGCCTTTAGCTTCCTTTGATCGGACTTTGTTGTGACTCTGGAGAGCCAGAGCTTGGAAGCCAGATAGAGAACAATCAACATTAATTATGTCTGTGGAAACTCCATCTCAGATCTTTCTGTGGCCAAGGAGGAGCAAGCCTGTGTCCCAGCAGTCATGGTCATTGCTTTCTGCTGGATTTGATCTCTTCTTCAGGCCTGGAACTGTAGCAAGCTGCTGTGCCTGCTCCTCCTTCGCCTCCACCTCTACTGCCATTTCTACTTCCCACAAGAGACTCTCACATTACCATTAGGACTTGGTTTATGTTGCAAGTGAGCGCAGCTGCAGGCAAGGAGGGCCTGGAGCAATTGTAAGGGGTAGTGAGAAGGAGGACAGGCTGTGGTACCCCTTTGGGCATGTAAGATCTGATAACCCAGTGTGGGAGCACAGGGTCCTTAGCCAGGCTGCAGGGGAAAGGATGCCAGAAGCGGTTAGGGGACTGCCGGGAACTCTGAGGCACTAAGGTGACTTGGTCAGGGGCAGAGTCAGTGCTGCTCGTGCATGCGTGTCCTCCAGGTTCTTAAGAACAGTGCAGTGAAAGGAAATCTGGGCCCATCCTGCCAAGTTAGGGTGCTGGCACTGACTGCACAAGGCCACGGTGGAAGCCCTGACAGTGAGAGAGACTGGTTATGGGCGTCTGTCATTAGTTCAGCAGACGAGAGGGCAATTGCTTGGGGTGAACGAGCAGTCAGGTCAGAGGAGGAAGGTTTCTGTAGTACCTCTGTAATTGGCATTACATCAGAGAAGGAGTTCAGAACTGGCTATTTACTGAAACTGGGCAATAACCACCTTGTTATGAAAGGCCCACAACACTTCCTGCTGCATGTAAATACAAAAAACAGGGTCCGAAAAGGGAGGTGCTAAGGTACAGAATGCCTCTAAACTCAGGGTGTGATCCTCCAACCCTCGTTCCTCCGAGGCTGCCTTGCGAGATGTTTGAAGAGTTTTCTGTTTCTGCAGCAGAAAGTGGAGGATGTGATGTTCCTCCAAGGCTCCTAGGCTTGGCTGGTGCTGCAGCATCTCTGTTCCACGGCTGCTGGGACAGGTGTGTCTATCTCAGGATAACTGCCTGAACCCTGACATCTGTCTCAAGCCAGAGCAAAATAAGTTGTTGAAAATCCTGCTTTTTTGGTATCTAGGAAGAGATAATAACACAAGCAAGATCTTTTTCTGTTGTCCAGGAAGGAATGAAAAGGTGATTCTCACAAGAACTGACACTTCTGAGCCTCTTAACAGGGGCTCTGCAGTTGAGGTATTTATTACAGCCTCTGAGCCATGGCTAGAGGCCGTGCTGAACTGGATGTACAGGACAGACCTCCCCATCCAGCCCCGCAGCATGACCCCTTGCACCGCCTGCTCTGCAGAGCTCTCTGCCTATCTTCCTCCATCCAGCGCAGGGGGCTGAGGAGTTGGGGACCCGCAGCAGCACTGATGCGGGATCCCTTGAGTTCTGTGCCAGGAACCAGTGCAGAGGGCTGGATCCTGTGCCTGGCTGTGCCCCACCGACGCATGCCGGATCTGAACAGTGAGCTGCTGGGTTAGGCATCTACACCGGCAGAGCTGGAGGTGCAGGATCGCCTCCATCAGAGGCCACACAAAACCACCATGGAGCCACCGAGCTGAGCACAAGCCCTCACACACAAGGTCGGATATTAACTGAGCTCTATTGGCAGTGAGATGCCAGCAACCGTGGAAATGGAGCAGGAGAATACAGGGATCTGGTAAACCCACCGGTCCCTGCCCGAAATGTAACTACAGAGGCTTTCCCTCCTCGACCCCAGCCCTGGCAGTGCTGTGCATAAAGAGGAGATGAAAGTCTTGCAGCCATCAGATGCTTTTCTGGTTGGGGCAGAAAGGAAGAATACAACAGAGTCACAACTGGAAGTTAATCACTTTAATTCTTGTTCTGACTCAAGAAGCTCGGTTTCCAGACCGTTGCTTTTCCCCACAAGATTTTTTACACAATCGATTTATTCACCAGGCAGATAAATTCTCTACTGCTGTTCCACACTGAACAACTCCAGGTGCACTGTGAATTACAACGAGGGAGACGGGCAGCAGAAGACAACTTTAACAGAGTTATTTTCTGCTTTGGTTAAGTGCCCAGATGCTGTCACCCAGCTACCTCTGCTCTCACTCCGAGCCGCAGCTCAGAGCTGCTCTGTAAGTTCAGTATTGCAGCTGGCACGAGCAACGGTGACTCCCATGTGGCTCTGGACCGTTACGGGTTGGCTGGCTCTTGGCTGGGCACTGCAGCTCCTATCAGGTACGTAAATCTGAGCTGCGTATCGTGGAGCAGCTGAAGATCTGGCCCAGGATTCTGAAATATGCTGTTACTTTGTTGTTCTCATTATTTCCCCCAAAAGCAAACCAGATTATCTGGTCATGTTGCAGCAATGACCCTAGGCCCTTGATGCTACAGGGAGGAGTACCAGGAAGAATGCAGCAAGGTGAGTATGACATAAAATCACTGTGGGTTGTGTGTTCAGATGTTGTGCCCTCAACAGTGCCAGGATCAAAGGGTCTTGCTTTCATTATCACTTTGCTTCTGCCTTTCCCTCCACCTCATGTCCCATCCCAAGCTATAGGCAGACTTTGACTTTCGTATTTCAGGAGCAGGAGCCAAGGAGAAGAGGGCTCTGCCTCTACAGGGCTCCCAGTTCCTGGGGTTTCTCGAAGCTGGGGATGGTCAAGCCCATGTCTCAGGGCTTCTGCGTGGCTGGTTTCACTCAAGAGGTGGTTGATGCCGCCCTTCCTCTGTGAACCACTCTGCCCACTCTAGTATCAGGTCCACCCACTATACCAACATGCATCCTTGAGGATGACGTTGAGTCAGTTCCTGTTCCTATGGCACAGCTCTATTCTCAGAAGGGTGAGCTGTTTTTTTCCTGCAACTGGAAAATACACTTCTTTATTTTTCATTCTTTTTTTTAAATTTTGTTTCCATTGACACGGATGTCTGGACTCCACAAAGAGAAAAATCAAGGTGGGACAGCCCTTCTTCCTGGGCTGTTTCCAACCCCAGTGGGAATAAAGTGTTGGCTATTTCACAAAGAGGCCCATTCATGGGATTATTTTGTCTCCCAGGGTGACCTTTCAGGCCCAAGGGCCTCTGAGCCATTGACAATGCAACCAAAATTGGACTTTCTCATGGGCCTCTGGTTTTCCTCAGTCACTTCAAACTCTTCCTGCGGTGGAGGTCTGAGGACCCCAGGTCCCCTCCTGTACCTCTCACCGGGATGTTGATACCTCAAAACAGATCTCATCTGTGATTTTTCAGCAAATATACGGAAATGTTTAAATGTTTATCTCAACATTTTCTGACTGAAGTGGTTTGGATTTGCCACTGAAAACAGCGGCTTTTTTTGTCTCTCCATTTCTCTTTGCTTTGCCTTGAATGCTGGGAAAACTCTGGAAATATTAGAATTTTTTTTGCCTTGATTTAACTGAAATATCCCATTTAAATCTCCACCGCCCTAAACTATTTCTTGCCAGTTTGCTTGTACCCAGGAGAGCTGTGGGTGGGGTAAAATAAGGACTGAACTTAAATGAAACATCTCCCTGTCTTGCACCTCGCTCTGCAAAGTGAGAAGTGGCTCCCCGACACATTCTCCCAGTGTCCTGACACTCCGATCAAAACTTTCTGTAAGAAGCAAGCACCATATAGAGAGAGTGAAAGAGGAAAATTGGCCCCAGACGAGGCATCTGGTGAAGAATCCAGCTTTTTAAACCACTTTTAATTTGCAGCACACTAAACCATAACATTACTTGCAGCACAGGGCAGCAGCATCCCTGGTATACTTAAGCCAGGACTGTTTTCTCCCAGCAAAAGGCTTTGTGATGCTTCAGCACCTCTCCAGATTAATGCTTCTCACCACACTCCCTCAGATTTCAGTGCGTATGGGTTTTTATAAGCGAGTTAAGGAAAGAAGCAAAATTCAGCCCTGGTGTTTATGTGCTCATTAGTACTCCTCAGCAAGGGAGCTGGCACCAGGGGGTTGATGTTAAGAGTTATCTTCCCTTTCCCTCCTCTTCCCCAATTTGATTCCCTCTTAAGACCCTTTGTGCATGGCTAGGAATCCTCACATGCTGAAATCTATAATTATATATAATCATTCCAGGTACTTGCCGCAGATGATAGCACAGTCCTGTGTGACATATGACTGTTGATTGAAAATATTTTATTGCTTTCTAAAAATCAGTTTTAATTAACTCCAAAGAGATACAGTAAGTAGACCAGCAAAACTATTCAACAAACTCAACTATCTGACATTTTCTTTCTCTGCAGGAGGAGAGATGGTTCTGCAAAAACAAACTGAGAATACCTGGTTTTGCTGTAGTTCGTAGAGGTTGAGCTCCTCTGCATAGAATTTATGCTTAAGTTCCAGCAGAACTTCAGGTGAAATCAATGAATCAATTCATTGGTTTCAGCTGGAGTTTGATTAGCACCTTGCACCTGAGTCAGGTAAGAATAAGATCAACAGTTTTCAGAGGCTAAACATGCCACCAACTGCACAGCCACGCAGTCCTTGCCAAGGAAAACTTCTCGTATTGGTTTGAGACTTCATTTCACCTCCTCCCGGTCAGCAGCTACCACGCTGCACTAACTCTGCACTCTGGAGGAAACATACCATGAGATGTGTACAGTTATGCTGCGAGGCAGGAGACTTCCAGCATCCTTAGATGCAGTGCAGATAATTCTCCTGAAATTCCTACTCTGCATAAGACAACATGGGAAGGGAGGGTCCTTCATAATGCTCCAGCACTTCTAAGGAAATATTATTGGACTCATCAAAGTAGTAATTCCACTCTCACACTGACTATGAAATAAAGAAAATGGCACCTCAGATAACGGCATTTCTTTTTAGCATTGGCTTCTGTGACCTCTACTTTGAGAGGACGTATCAGGAGATAGCCCCAGCTCCCAAGGCCGTGCCTCGCCTCACCTATTCTAGAAAGTCCACTGCACTCACCAGCACAGTACCTGAATACATCTTCTTCCCTCTCCCACTTCGAGTTCCATGCAGTGTTTTCCCCAAAGCACAATCACAAAACACTTCGCCTTACCCTGTGCCCCAAACCAAAGGCATTACCTCCCAGTGGTAGGAATAAAGCTCTGTTACTCTGGGGACAGCCTGTCACCCGTATCACGCCTCCTGTGATGTGTGTGATCCAGTGATGCTCCTGTGATCACTGAAGATCAGATTTACGTCTGATCTTCAGTGAAAGCTGGCAGTCTCCATAAATGAAAAATTTACTTCTGGATGACCCTGGTTTGTACATCAGCTTTGCACTGGGATATTTTAGCAGTACCCATAGAAAGATGAATAAGTCACCCCTGCAGCTGGGAAACCTCTCCCATTCCCCAATTTGACCTATATGTCATTTTCCAGCAAACAATTTCCTCGCGAGCAGATAACTGCTTGGCTTGCGCAGGAGTCAGAGGCGAGTGTGGTTCTCACAGCCATCACCAGGGCACTGCACTGGCACCGTCTCTTCCGAGGTGGCCTTGCCCACCCCGTTGTGCACAGCACGGCTGTGATCCAGCTGTTCTTTCTGGCCTTTTGTGGTGCAAGTGCCACCGCTAGGAACCAATGCGTGTTTCTTCTGCACCTGCTCTAGTATCTGCAGCACCTGAAATTAGTAAACACAGCTGTGAGTGGGTTAGTAATTAGGGGAGAGCACTAATTTCTTCTCCTGCTATTGAAATAATGTCCTATTCTCTTCCAAGCTACATGTCTGGGCTCAGCCTTGTGATTACCCTAAGGTCTCTGGGACAGGTGTAAATGGAGAGCCGGCCCATGGAGGTCCGTGACCTTGGATCTCAAAGCTCTTTCCGTGAATGAATCAGTCTCACCTTGCACGTTCCCCAGTCATGTGCTCAGCACAGAGAGGAGCAGTGGTGGTCCAGAGGCAGGATCAGGACACAAGCAACATGGAGCTCTGGTTTTCTGCTCTTTCATAGAGGGTGGTTCCTATGACAACTCCTCATGCTACCACAAATTTCTTCACTTCCTTATGGAATAGGGAAACCCCTGGTCTGAAACCCACTTAATGGAGATGAAGAAATGGAGCAGAATTAAAATCAAGGTTAATTTTACCTGAGACTTGGGGATGATACCAACTCTGAAGAATCCTATGTTTCCACTGTCAATTTTGGTGCAGTCCACAACAGTGGAGGCAATGTTCTCTGGAGAAGGCCCATCACAAAGGACTGCATCCACCTAAGAGCAAGAGATGTTCACACCAAGTTCCCCTCAGGCATTTGGGAAAAGAGAGGGCAGTTTCCCCCTCTCGACAGCAGGTAATTATTATCAAAGGCAACTCTGCTCCTTCCTACTTCATTGTATTGACACTAACTAAGGGTTGAATTTGGAATGAATGAGGAATGAGTTGAATAAAAGCAAAGAGAGAGCTCTATGGGGTGTAGGTCAGCAGTACAGCAAAGACAGGTTTATATCAGCTGAGGAGCTTTGAAGAAGTCCCATCCACAAAGCAAATGTGCAGAAAACCAAATTTTTGAGGAGTTAGAGGTGGAAGATCTGTACCACCTTTTGCTGAAAACTTCCCTCACACGAGCTGCCACGAACATGCCAGATGTAGTATGCTCAGGATTTAGCAGTGAAACAAAACAGCCATTTGAGTGGCCATGACCATTGTACTTCCAGAACTTATGAAAGTTTTAAACTCCAGGAATATTTCAGACCTTTGGCACCAGTTTTAGTGCAGCTTCAGCTTTAGATGGGAATCCCCTGTGTTCTGACAGCACAACGCCAGCTGGAGCCCTGGTGCATTCAGGCATCAGTGGTTTTATTGCTTGTAAGCAAAGAAGCATTTTTTTGTTGCTCATATCATTGTGTTACAGATGAACTCACTCTCATTGCCAACCCATAACTACACTGTATAAATCATAAGACTTTTGGTCTCCCACCAAGCTCTGTATTTTACACTGTTCTTTCACTATGACACCAACACAAGGCGTGTCCATGAGACTTTTTTAATGAGATGCTTTCCCAGATTCTTGAGATCATCTATGGATTGGCCTACTGGAAACAAAGTGGTTGTGTTTTTCCATCCCCACATCTTTTGGGGCCAGCCAGAATGAAAAGACACAGAGCCCCAGTTACCTTATCTCCCAGCTTAGCATACACTTGGTTGTGGTGTGTTGTGTCTGCCTCTCCCGTTGGGTTAGCTGACGTGACTGCAATGGGGCCAACCTGGTGACAGAAGAATGGGAATGAAAGCTCTGAGCAGGTTTTGCTGTACAAAACAGATGACTTGAACTCCGAGTCTCTGTGACTTTAAAGAAAACTCAGTGTGACTCACCCAGGTAGAGACACCTAATTTGTAGGCAACTACAGTCCCACCAAATCTGTGTACAAGTGACTAACACCCTGCTAAATTGCGGTTTACTGATGTTGATCAGGAAAGAACATTTTGTTTTCCAGCAACAGCAATTGCCAAGGACCTACAATGCCTGTCCTAGAAATGAGTAGAACGTGCATGGTATCACAGTTCCTCTGGCCACATTCTGGACCTTCTGAAGTTATTCTGGCTTCAGGTAAGCCCACACTTGCAGCAGAAGTGTTCTATGTAGGAAATCAGACAAGTGTCTGTTAATTGCATCTTTTCTGGATTTCTGACAAGGTGGTTTGTTGGGGCTCTTGCTGTATTGAATGATTATACTGAACTCTGAAGCAAGTGGAAAAATACTGAAGAAATAAGACGAGGTTACGGCCAGAACAGTGGGATGAAGAAAAAGGAGCAAATTGCAGATGTTTGCTCAAAACCAAGGCCAACGGGACGTGATAAGAGGAGCTGGGAAACCGCAGAAAGGAGCCTACATGCCAGAACAAGCAGAAACAGAAATCTTCCCAGTAAACAATTGTTAACCAATCATATTATTATACGCTTGTAAAATAGCCAACCACATTATTGCACGCTTATAGAATGCCTTATAAAAGTCTACCTGGTTTGTACAATAAACGGATCAGATCTTGAACTCTGTGAGTATTTGAATCTGACTCCCGCTCGCCCGAAATGCCCGCAGCATCTGGTGACCCCCGACGTGATCCGGTGAGGGTCGACAGGATCGGTTAAAAGGTCAGGAGGATTCATTAAGGATCGTGTTACGAGCTGCGGAGCCGGCGAGGATCCTGCTGCCAGCGGAGAGAGAGCTGGGCGCCCGAAGAAAGGCGGAACGTGCACGGCTGACCGGTGAGTCAGGAAACTTAAGCAGGATGGGAATCACTGCATCAGTGGTGGAAAAAGCAATCGTAGACAGTTTGATGAAACTGGCAGAAAAAACTGAAACGCCAGTCTCACGGTAGGCAGTAGTTGATCTGCTATGTTGGAGTCGCCGCCGTGGTTACCTTGCTTCTACGCAAGATGTATATAATAATGAAACATGGAAGAAAGTAGGAGAGGACTTATGGGAATCTGTGCAAGTTGGGACTAAGGGGGGTAAAGACTTTGGCTCGCACGTATCGAGCTGTACGGGGTATGGTCGCGCAATTACCACCCTGGTGTCCTGAAAAGGAACAAGCGGCGAGCGGCGGCGTGCGGCCCGGCAGGCCCCGTCCCGGCCGCGGTTTCTCTCCAAGGCGGCACCCCCACCTCCACACCCCCCCCCCCTCCGATCGGCGCCATGGCGATGCAAGCGGCCAAGCGAGCTAACATCTGGCTGCCCCCAGAGGTCAATGGGATCCTTTATATTCGGAACCTGCCGTATAAAATCACAGCGGAGGAAATGTATGATATCTTTGGGAAATACGGACCTATTCGACAAATCAGAGTTGGAAACTCTCCTGAAACTAGAGGAACAGCTTAAGCTTCTCAAGGAAAAATACGGACTTGATTACAAACCCCCCCCCCCCCCCCAAAAAAAAAAAAAAAAAAAAAAAAAAAGGAAAAAAAAAAAGAGAGAGAAAAAAAAAAAAAAGAAAGAAAAAAAAAAGAAAGAAAAAAAAAAAGGAAAAAAAAAGAAAAAAGAAAAAAAAAGAAAAAAAAAGAAAGAAAAAAAAGAAAAAAAAAGAAAAAAGAAAAAAAGAAAAAAGAAAAAAAAGAAAGAAAAAAAAAAGAAAGAAAAAAAAAAGGAAAAAAAAGAAAAAAGAAAAAAAAAGAAAGAAAAAAAAAAAGAAAAAAAAAGAAAAAAAAAAAAAAAAAAAAGGAAAAAAAGGTGCTTCAGATGTCACCTACAAGAAATGTGTTTCTGCTTTGAACTAGCTTTTGAGCCTTTGGGAGTAAACTATACGGCTATAAATCAATCATATTGGGGTTGGTTAGATAAGAAGTATAATGACACGAATTTTGGCTTTAGTGATAACTGTACCTGGTGGAATACTACACTTGTTAAAAATATGTACAGTTGATTTACCGTTTAAATGTATCAATTTATTTACCTCAACAAGAATTGAGGGTGGTTGAGGGATTTATTGAAACAAGGTCTGTCTATATTGTTGTTTGTTATTCTTTTGTTACTTTTAGTGCCTTGCCTTTTACAATGTTTTCAGAGCTGTGTGGAACGCAGTATTAATGCTGTATTTAAAAAGAAAGGGGGAGGTGTTGGGGCTCTTGCTGTATTGAATGATTATACTGAACTCTGAAGCAAGTGGAAAAATACTGAAGAAATAAGACGAGGTTACGGCCAGAACAGTGGGATGAAGAAAAAGGAGCAAATTGCAGATGTTTGCTCAAAACCAAGGCCAACGGGACGTGATAAGAGGAGCTGGGAAACCGCAGAAAGGAGCCTACATGCCAGAACAAGCAGAAACAGAAATCTTCCCAGTAAACAATTGTTAACCAATCATATTATTATACGCTTGTAAAATAGCCAACCACATTATTGCACGCTTATAGAATGCCTTATAAAAGTCTACCTGGTTTGTACAATAAACGGATCAGATCTTGAACTCTGTGAGTATTTGAATCTGACTCCCGCTCGCCCGAAATGCCCGCAGCAGTGGTTGTTCTTGTCACCCTCTTTTGTGAAATAAAATCAGCTGACTGCATACTCCAGTACTTCTTAATGATATTTTTCTTGCGGGAGTTACTCACGTTAACAGTTTTCACTCCCCAGACCTGTCTGAACGTGCTAGGATTCTCACTTCACTGAGAAAAGAAAAAAGAGAGGAGTAGTGACATACCGAGAGGGCTGGAAGGGTGCTCCAGCCTCTCACTATCTTTCTCCCCTCCAGCAGGCCAGAGGACCTGGGCACTAGTGACTGACACCAAACCTGCTTCCTAGACAGGGGAACAGCCAGGTCCGGCTGGCAGCACTGATGGGATGAGCGTGCTTTGGCCACTCACCAGGTCGATGAGGTGTGTGGTGACAGAGCAGTCGGGGATGCGGATGGCAATGCTCTGAGGGGTACCAACGTATTTAGCAGAGTCTTTCATTCCCAGGAAGTCCACCCATTCACCTGCACAAGGAAGAGTCACATGGCACTTAGGGATGTACATCAGTCCAAACAATGATCATACCGGAAACATCACATGGAGCATGTGGTGTTGCAGGGATGCATGACTTAAAGTTTCAGGGTCAAAGCTCTCCAGAGAACCTGGAAGTAACAGCATTTCCTCACCTCTGGGAACCACCAAGCTAATAGGAGATGGCCATGCAGCCTCCATGAAGTCCCAGAGGAGGGGAGTGAACAAATGCTTTGCAGGTTCCAGTTGCTTTAAGCTAGAAATCCAGAGTGACATGGGGCGATCCTGAGCCTGGCGCTTAGATCTGGAAAAGAGTGAAGAAAAATGAGCCTGGAAGTAAAATGGGAATTTAGTTTCAAGCTGAAATGGAAATTGTGTTAGCGAGACCTAGAGTTAAGACAAGGTGTGTAGGCTCTGCCCCAGATCACTGGTCTGTAGTAAAAGTAGAACTGTTCAACAGATGACCTGACAGAAAGGGACATTAATGACTACTCCCAGTCCGGAATGCCTACTCCAAATCAAGGTTTTAGCTTCTTGTATAGTGATGGGTCAAAGTCCCAGCTGCCCAAGTTCTGAGGAAACCCCACCAGTATGAGTGGTCCCAGCTGCTTACAAAAGCACAGCTAGAGGCATTGTTAAACATGAGAGGGGTTTTGGTTGTGACAATATATACCTACAAATGTGTATAATGATCCCCTGCCCCATCTGTCTCTTTGGGTTTCCTTATGATATCCAAGTGCCTGGCTCCATCTCTTGCCAGGAGACCTCAATATTCTACAAGACTATTACAGCTCAACTGTCTCTTTTCCTTAAGTGGATCTCCTCGCCCAGACTCATCACTTTGTTGCTCCCATGAAGGCTGAGCTATGCGTCCCATCGCTCTCGATGGCTGCTGTAGTCAGTACTCAGCAGCAGCTCTAAATCCTAGAGGCTCCTTTAGACCAGCCGAGGAAGCCTCCACCGGGGCAGAAAAGACAAATACTTACCGGTGAGCCTTCTCCACAGCATCAGGCCGATTACAGGCTGCCACAAGCACATACACAGTATCTGTGGGGATGCCACAAGTCCCTCCGTTCTTCAGGATATCTGTTTGCATGTGAACAGGGAAGAACCCCTTGAGTGACTAGAAGTGAGGGGCTGTAACTCAATGGAAGAGCTGTCACAGACAAAACAGCCAATTTGGTGCTCTTATCTCCTTTTCCCAACTAACAAAGCATTTCCTCTGACAGTGCATTTGCTAGCATTCATCCAAGAGGAGATCTGGCACTTAGCGGAGCTCTGGGCCACGCTCATCAGGGCCAGAAGTCACTCAGCCCTGTGGAGACAGCAAGCACCCTGCATTTGCCCTTTCTCTGTACAAAGCTTTCAGTGGTAGTTCTAGCCTGAAGGATCCATGTATCTTAGATTGGATGAGCAGACAGGGGTATGATACAGGAGAGACTGCAGCAAACTCACTGCTAAACCCAGCTCCTCTTTCCCCCCTGGTGTATTTAGCTTCTAATAACTTTTGTAACTTCACCCACTTGATCAAAAAGTCATCAGATTATCACGATTTCCAAATCTGCATTGGAACAATGTGCTTTTAATAGTGTTCTGCTATGAAAACTCCCAGCATTTACCCTCCACCCCCACATTATGCCCTATGCATTTCCCTTACCTGCAATTCTCTTGACTGAGGAAGCTTTCCTGGCAGGCAGGTGAAGGCACTTGGTCATTCCTCCCCCCACACCACCAAGCTGCACAATGGGCCTACCCATTGGTAAGCAGGAGCCCTCAAAGGTGCTGTTGCAAAGGGCAGACAGGAAGCAGTAAAAGCTGACCAGACCAAAGATGAGAGTGGCAGCAATGTCATAGCCAGCGGGAAGAGCGTGGATGGAATCCAGCAAAAAGCTGACAGCGATGAGCAAGAAAGTGATGGAGTAAAAGAACCAGGCGATGTTTAAGAAGATCGTGCAGAAGACAATGAAGACATTGAAAAGCATGAAAGCAATGATGCCTACTGCTGCATGGAAGCTTCTGGTGGTGCCATAGAGGCCACCATATCTTGTCAGGCCCCATATGATCCACATGACAGCATAGAGAATGAAGGCACTGCTCTCCAGGGTTTTACCCCGGGCAAAGGCCACTGAGCCACCTAGAAGCTTAAGGATCCCACCAGCTACCACTACCCACGGAATTACAACAGTAGCAAGTGGAGCCTGTGGGTCCCCTGTCATTGTTATAGTAAAAGAAGCGAGGACACTGCATGCATAGCCAAGCACTTCTGCATCTGCATACCTGGAATACCCAAGGTAGGGAGCATGAAGGTCTGCCCCTTCACGAAGCTTCAGAAGACTGCTGTGATCAAGTAGGGCCTTCACAGCACCCTTCCCTGTTGGGATTTTGGCACTTGCTTTCACATTGTACAGGTGAATTAGAGTCATCAAGGCTGAGGACACAAATATGGCCACATCCACGCCTTGGGGTCCACCTTCAAAAAATCCCTTGGGAGAGCAAGCTAATGCAATGCAGTAGGCCACATAAAAGAGCAAATACAGGCCATCGGCTGGGCTCTTAAGAGTGAGGAAAAGGGCCAAGACAGCAAAAAGGATTGAGAAAACCACCAGGAATGGAGTAGGGAAGGATGGCTCCTCTGGTTGCCAGACTGGGTACAGAAGGCAATAGCCTCCAGCAAATTTCAGGATGGAAGTAAAACCAAAGAATGTAGCCATTAGTACGTCCATTGCACGGTATGATAAAATGCAGATGCCAATCTGGTAGATCCCAGCTGCCCACAGCCAGGGCACTTGACCGATAAATAGTTTGCCAGTGATGCCCAGGAGCCTACAGCCAAAGACACTGGCAGACAGCATGTTCAGGATCAGACCGGTGACTGCAAAACAATTAATGCCACCACTGGTGGATTGGATCTGTTCATGGGTCTTTTTCTTGGCCAGATCTGTGCCAGGGAGGGCAATTTTCTCTTTGGTTAGGAAATAGAGAATCCTTCCCAGAGCAAAATAACCACCAACCAAGCAGACGATCATATAGTTGCAAGCCACAGCAGAGGAACCAAAAGCTGTGCTATAATGCATGGCAACTTCATGAGCACTGGCGAGTGAGACAGCAGAAGCAATCAGAGCTAGGATGACCTCTCTGCAAAGGAAGCCCACCACTGCAATAATGAGTAGTGCCAAAGTAAATGTGACCAGGCCAGGCACCAAGGCATTGCGGAAATCACCAGTGTCGTTCAAAAGTCCTTGCCCTCCCAGGATGAAGACCACTCCATAGCCGCACCAGAACACTGAGATGGTCAGGCAGAGAGACAGGAACAGGGAGGCATTTCTTAGGCTTCTCCGAATTCCTGTGAAACAAATGACAACGGAAACAGAACGGTGGTTTCAGGACAGTAGGCTATGGAAAGCGGTAGTTAGGACAGGCGGCTGTGCTACGGCACATGGTGTGTTGGAAGCATGATCACTGTGCTAGCATGGAGCTGCACAGGTCCTGCGTGATGCTAGACAGAGCCATCACGAGTTGGGGTAGGTCTGCACCATACCCCATTATGCTGTGTAGTCATGACCATACAGACTCCATCAGCACAACACCATGTTCACCAGAATGCCTGAGGTGAGCTCAAAGCACTTGAGCTCCTTCAACTAAGTACTGTGCCAGGCCTGGCGGGCAGTTTGCACTAATGAAGTTGAGGTTCAGCAAGCCATTGTCTTATCCTCCTCATGATGCCTACGAGACTCAGTAACAAGACCATACTATACTAATACAGATCAAGTCCTGACACCGTTTTCCTTTGGGTTGCCTGGTGGTTTGTTTTGTTCCTGCTGTAAGCTGTCAGCTGTTTGAACCACAACTGTCATACAACCTGCTGCATCCCATAAATAATTGGACCTTTTCAGAAGACAGAAGCATAGGTATTGCAAGATTGATTCCTTCTCAAGAACTATCCTGCTTGGTATCCTGATCCCCAAGATGACAAAGACCTTGATTTAAAATACTTCAAGGTGAATGGAACCCACCTACTACCCTCAAACAATTATCACAAAGTACCTTATTTTTACTGCTATGCTTTCTTACTTTACAATGTGAGGACACTGATCAGCACGGATAGAGCTGAAAGCTTCCTTGCAAAGCTGGAGCTTTGTAATGGACCTGTGCTTCATTTCTTCCTCAAACTGATACAGCCTCGTGAGCCAGACTCATGTTGGGGAGGGAAGCAAGAGCTCAGCTGAAAGAGTCCCCAAGCTACAGAGGACTGTAATCACACAAGTATGCATCTCTTGGAACAAGGGAGCCTAGAAATTCCTGCCTTTGGTAGGAGCTGTTGTTTCCCACCAACTGTGAAACATCACCTGCCCACTGGTCCATTTCATATGGCTCCATCAATACAGCTGCTTCTAAGTGTTTTCTACTAATGCTTTGTGCCACCGCTGACTGAGAGAAGAGGTGGACCTATGTTTTCTGGATTAAAATATGTAGTGTGTCCCCCAAGCTGTCTGCTTTGTAGAGGAAAAAATACCAGTATCAGATCTTGGATTTTCACGTCCTCATCACTCTGAGCTGAAAAGGAGAAATAACTCAGCATTCATTCTCAAAAGTGTGGACTTTGTTATAGCCAGTGATTTTTTTCTCTCAGGTAAGTAGATCTCTTGGCATTTATGCATCAACATGCCACTTCAATGCATGGATGCCTAAAGTACTCTCAGAAAGCCTGGGAACCATCTTTAGAGAAATCATGTGTTCAGTCTGTTAAAACTCTGAGAGAGCCTGGTAAAGCATTTGTTCAAAACTAACATTAATTTCTTTAGTTGCCTATATAGGAAAAATTTGCTGCGCTGACACACTCCTCTAGGAGAATGAATCAGTGGTCTGGCAAGGCTGCCACGGTTTGTGTAAACCTGTTGGCAAAGCCCACCATGTACGAAAAAATACAAGTACGCAAAGCTATCGAAGGGGGAGGCCTTGAGGCTGGCCACCTCCGAGTCTTACCTGCATATGCCAAAAGAGACGATAAAACCAACAGAAGGACCCCAAGAGCTGTGCTGGGGATCAGAGGGGCTGCTCTGGGTGAACTGTAGAAATTCACTGCCAGTAAGAGTGATCCTGTGTGTGACAAGGAGGTGGAAAACAAGAAAGAGCTTGTAAACTTTGCCCCAAAAAGCAGGAGAGAACCAGAGTGGCAAGAGCAGGGAGTAGAGAAAAAAACCAACAGTACAAGACATGCAAACAGTGAAGTCTAAGGGGCGGGGGGGCTATGCTGTAACCTGGTTTGTGTCCAAGGCTTCACCTTTTCTGGGTGCCTGGCTTTAAGAAACTTGAACTTAATCATGTTTGAAAATGCTCCCCTGTTGCCAGATAAAAGCAAAAATCAGCTCTCCGATTCAAATTACACAAAAGGCAACCGGATGCAAACACACTCCACAGATGATCACATAAGCCTTGTGCCTACAGAAAACCAGGCAAAAAACGCAAAGGGGCAGCACTCAGAAAGATGAAACACAAAGAAGGAGCAAATGAAAGGGAGTGAACACAGAAAACAGAGCTGCAGGGAAAATGCAAAGGGAGGAAAGTGCATCCAAATAAAGATCACTTATGAAAATGACTACCAAAAAGTTTTGATTTGCTTCCTACCCAGGATGGATTGGGTACAAAAGTTCAGGCCAGCACTTTAAAGCCAAGACAAATATTTTGTTGGCTGCTGAGATAGGTGCAGGGATCTCTGGATCTAAAAGTTTTACCCAGGGAGCGAAGATGCAGAATAAACAGACTCGTTAGCCCCCTTTGCAAAGGGGGGTGTCCATGAAAGCTAGTCCCAACCCCATCTTCCCGTGCCAAGAAGACTTGACCCCTACCTGCGGAAATGCCCAGGAGCCCTATGGAGGAATGCAGTGACTCAGCCTTTCTGTCTGCCATCGCAGAGCCTGCTGAAGACCCAGATGCGGGCTGAAGTGCTGCCTCTCTTTCCTCCCTAGCTCTTTATAACCAAACCAACTCCGCTGGCCTGCGTTCCTCCCCGCTCTCCACCCCTTTTCCCTACAAACATCTTCTGTTAGTGTTCCTTTCTGCATGCGGGAGGAAATGTAAATGAGTTGCTTGCTGCAATAAATTTGAGTCTGTGAGTCAGCAAGGACTGCTGGTAGCTCCCTCCAGGGGCCTGTTAATTTTACTGTTGATTAACCCTTGTTAAAAAAGACACTTGAAAAATAACACTGAGGGTTTATTACTATTACTGCCTTTTTGCTACTGCCAGTGAGGAAATTACACTGGTTAAATTAAAGCTTTTTTAAATAATCCATCTTGCTGGAGCAAACAAGTACGTTGCAAGCCCAGGAGCTCCTTGGGGACCAGTTATTTCTCCTAACACTGGCCACGGTCCTGCTGTTGTGCCTGTCACAGCTATGAATGCCTGGCACCGCTGGTCCTGTGCAGGGCAAACCCAGGGCAGATTCAGTGCCATTCCCTTAAAGGTGGCTTCTGTTCCTGTGCCACCCCACATCTCTCCAGTCCGGCCTCCCTGCGCACACTCCCAGGTTGCTCCTCCCGAGTGGTGTTCACAAGGGAGGTGTCAACGCGAACATGCAGCCTGGAGACCGTCAGTGTAAGGATAAATCTGGAGGAGCCTTGCTGGCTGTCCAGGAGAACTATGCAGGCAGCATCAGTCATTGCCGTGATTGCTGCTGTATCCTAAAGGCGACATGAGAACCTATTCACAGCTTCCTACTGCTTCCCACGGAGGATATGTGGTCAGCACATAAAGGTGTTCACCAGTGCAGGAGAGGCTGCAGAAAGCAGCAGAGACTGGCATCGGGATCACATTGGGTCACACATTAAGTGGAAATTAGGCAGAGAACTGTTCTGGGAGAGCTAGCAGAGCTTTGGTAGAAAACAGGGGCAACACTTGCCTGCACCTATGTACATTCCTCCATCATTTTGTTTGTGTGCAATGGACCAGTGTAGGTTCTATTCCCATTAAGGACTCGGCTCCTGTTCCCATCAGCCCCAGTTAAAGCAAATTCCACTCTCAGCCTCTTGACAAGACCAAAGATGCAGAACAGTGGAAAGAGCTTCACACTGATATTACTAGGCTGATCAAGGATGACTCTGTAGAGGCCCTACAGCAGCAAGCTGTGATACTCCTCATGGCAGATCCTGCTCGATGCTCCCCCATAAGTCATGCTGCACAGCCAGGGCTGGAGGACAGAAGAGCTGCTGGAAATGAGACTTCTGGCTGCACAGAGTGGAGCTCAAAGACAGGCCTCCAGGATCATCCAAGGCATCGGATCTGTAGCAGCACCCAGAACAACCCCAGACTGTCAGAGCCAACAGATAATGTCAAAGGAGCTTGCTCCTCCTGCTCCCTCAGCCAGCTGGAGCATGGTGGCACGCTTCTATTGCACAGATGCATCACTATAATGGCTCCCAAACTTTCCTGGTTTCTTCAGTGCTTTGGAGGACAGTTATCTTTGTGTTCACCCTTCAAGAAGAGCTTTGAGGCAACAGGGTTCCTTCATACACATCTTCACCAGAATATTAATGCAGATTAAAGCAAGGTGTTAATATTAAAAGCCCAATGTCTCTACTGTACCAAATGTGTGCAGGCATTCCCACACAGAATGGAATAACTCAGCTGAAAAGTATTGTTCATCAAGAGTATGCTTACTGCCGATAGATCTTTAGGTTCTGTACAACTATTGAGATAGCTCTTATTACATGAGGAAGCAAGCACTGGAACAAGCCTGGTCTGTCCAGTTACACCTAACCAATTATATCAGTAAGAGGAACGGGCTCTGTCACTTTGCAACAGGCAGAGCTAAATTATATGGTCTGCAGCAAGCAGTAAGTTTATTTAAATCATCAGCCCCTGGCTATCTTTGTTCCATCATTAACGGGACTCCTAACCAGATGAAGGTGGAAGAAATTGTTCAAGTCACAGCATGATTCAGCTGTTTTTTCATGCAAGATGAAATAATACATTTCTAAACTAGTTAGAATACCTTAGATAGCAAAACAAACATTAGTGGAAAGGCTTTTGGTGTTTTCCACACACATCTCACAGTTCAATTCCTGTTCTGGGTAATAAAAGTAACTGTAAGAAAAGCCTTTGTTAAATTAGCTGGACTGCAAGTTCTTCCTCATGTGCTTTTTGTTCCTGCTTGTACAGGTTGAGCTAGGAATATGTGGTGCCTGATATCACTAGTTTTAAGAGATGCATGCAATAAATGAAGTCACATGCATTAGCAATAAGTATCTTCCTCATGCCTGCTATGTCTAACGAACTTGCCAAAACACCATTACACACAGAATACACTTCATGTGTCTACAATACATGATAGAGACCCGAGCAAAATTTCGTATAAATATCCCCTGAAAAACATCCTTCAGCCATGTTGAAGTATTTTGCTCTCTGAAGAATGGCAAGACAGTCTCAACAGGCCACAGTTATTTCAAGAGTGCAAAGCTGAAACAGAGAGGTACATAATCATCTCAGGTGTGAGCATATCAGGGACAAGGAAGAACAAGTCTCTGCAGGAGCAAGGGAGTTTCCCCACCACATGCTGTGAATTTACTGCCCTGTGCCCCTCTGTGGTCAGAGATCTGCCAATTCCTGGCACCACTTTCCCAGCAAATGGAGAGATGGTGCTGTTGATGAAGAATCAAATTATTAATTCTTACCCTCAGGACCAAAAGTCCAGGAAACAATTACAGCTGAGTGCAAAATGGTCTGCCTTTGGGAGGTGGGATATGAGGATGACATTTAAAGTCCAAAAAGGAAATCTTGGTGTTCAAAGACTTTTTAAAAACACTTAGGTTTCAAAAAGTGGGGCACAGAGAGGAAGGCACTGGCTGGAATACTTGCTCTGGGCGGGCTCCCTTTGATACCATCTTATGGCCAAAGGCTTTGGTACTTTAGTCTGAAATAGAATGGAAAATCAACAGCTGAGAAGGAAAAATACAGCTGCTCTGTTGAACAGGTCACGTCAGCTGGGGATGCTTTGGAGACAACGTGCTGGGAAGGAGACCTGCGAGAGAGCAGTCATTTGGGGAAACAAATAATATTTACATGCCCTGCCTGTGGCACTGGAAATAAAACCTTCTTGCCAGTAAGAAATTCAGCCCAGCCCTCCTGGCCCCACCTGCTCCTGGGGGAGGGATCGCACTATAAAAGACTCCAGGCAGTGAACTGAGATGCACAGCACCTTGGGGCTCTCCAGGGAATCCTCCTGCTCTGGTTGTGACCATGGGAAAGAGAGTGGCGGTTGTGCTGGCCGGCTGTGGGGTGTATGACGGGAGCGAGATCCACGAGTCTTCTGCCGTGCTGGTGCACCTCAGCAGGGAGGGGGCACAGGTAAGGGGCACGCTGGCAATCTCCTGTCCCATCTCTGCATTTGTCCTGCTCTGCCTTTCGATCTCTCCCTCTTGTAGATGGTACTTGCATTTAAGGAGCTTTGCAGCTTGCCGGACAAATCATAAGCTCCCCATTGCTGCTAGAGTAGTTGCAAAGCGTAAGTGACTGGAGTGAAAGCAAACAGCACAGTGTAGGAGCTACTACAGCGAGCGTGGAGAACCCCCTCGTCTCTGCTTTGCCCTCACAGCTTTGCTGTGCGAGAGGTTTGGCTCGGTGCTCTGTGTTGGGTGTACCTAAACTCTGGAACAAACGCACTCTCTGTTCTTTTTGGCTTGCGCTTCCTCTTTTCTGCTTTGGTATTTCTGTTTAAAAGACTACTGTTGGGTTTTGGCTGTTTGAAATTAATCTTTTTAAAACCCCAAATATTAGAACTGAATATAGACAAGTTCTTGTGAGTTGAACTTGAACGGGAGTAAAAAAGGCGAACATCAAGCAGTTGTTCTAATATGCCATTAGCCACCCTGCGAGACTGGGAGATGAGGGAGAGCCGCCCTATGTAACGTTACCCTCAGCTGGGAGACAGGCACCCACAGACCCCAGTCAGAGCCGCTCCCCTCGGGAATCGGAATCTCTAGTAAATACAAAGGCACAGCAGCGATGAACGGCTGCGGAGCCAGCCCATCCAGTTCCAAAGCCTTCCAAGTGTGCACCCGCTGTTTGCCTGAAAGCTGAGACTTCTCCAAACCTTTTCTCCACTGCGTGCAATTTTGCCTCTTCTCTCCTGGAGCTGCTGCAGTCGCTCCCCCGCTGCCATACCCTGCACGGGCAGGCTCGGAGCACGGTCCTGCCCCCATCCCTTGACCGGCAAGGACCTCTAGTGGGGAAACCTCAGGAGGTAGTTCAACCTCCTCTTACCGGTTGTTTGCCTAAGGAAACTAAGAGCAGAACAGCACAGCACAGCACAGCATGGACTGTTTTGGAAGGGTTGGAAGGGACCTGCAGTGATCATCTAGTCCAACTACCTGACTGCTTCAGGGCTGACCAGGTTAAAGCGTGTTGGTGCAGGCATTGTCCAAATGCCTCCTTAGCACTGACAGGTGTGGGGCACCGACCACCTCTCCAGGAAGCCTGTTCCAGTGTTTGACCACCCTCTTGGTAAAGAAATGCTTCCTCCAGTCTAAACATACACTGAGTCCAGTTTAAACACTCCCTGGCACAGCTTTGAACTACTCCCGGGTGTCCTGTCTGTGGATTGCAGGGAGAAGAGCTCAGCACCTCCTCCCCATGTCCCCTCCTCAGAGTGCTGCAGAGAGCAATGAGGTTGCCCCTCAGCCTCCTGTCCTCCAAACTAGACAATCCCAAAATCCTTAGCTGCTCCTCATAGGACATTCCTTCCAGCCCTGTCACCAGCTTGGTTGTTCTCCTCTGGTCACCTCTGATTACCTTCACATCCTTCTTAAATGCGAAGGGTGTTACAGTCCCAAAATGTATCGCCCACCTGTTTGCCACACTCCATTCCTAATTTCTGCATGTGAGCTTGAAACAGTTCTGAAGGAAGGGGAAGCATTTTCCAGAAACAGAAATATTATGACTTTGGGAAAATAGTGGCTGGGGAAAAGAAACTCAAAGTCCTGTCTTGGAGGGAGGCCCGTGGTTTGAGAGCAGCTTGCTGGGTAGTCAGCAGCCATAGGGGGTCACTGGCTTTGGGGGGCCTGCCCCTGTGAAGGTGATTGAGGATGATGGAAACCTCTGAGAAAAAGCTTCACCCACGGCTTTTGGGACCCCGTGTTTTCCTAGGAAGGAAAGGAGTCACTGCTCCTGCTCCAGCACTTCACCCCCCAAAACAAGCAGTGTGGGCTGGCTTCATTGCTCTCAGCTAACACCATGCTGTCTCCTCTAAGGTCAGGGTAAACACTCCTGTGCAGAAGCTACAAAAGACCTTTCTTTCTTTCTTTCCTTCTTTCCCCTCCCTGTGACAAAACCTTCCTGATGCCGGTATCAGATACTGAAGGTCACTGCATTTACCAGCAAAGTTCTTTCCTAACAAAGTAACTCAAGCATTTTCATTCATGACCTATGAACATGCTGAAGGTTAATACATGACTGAACAATAAATGATCCATGACTGAAGGATAATAGACTCTTCCCCTCCTTCCCCAGGCAGAGGTTTATGCTCCTGATGTTGACCAGATGCATGTGGTGGACCATGTGAAAGGACAGCCAACTCAGGAGAAGCGCAACGTGCTAGTTGAAAGTGCCAGGATAGCCAGAGGCAACATCAAGGATCTAGCTAAGCTGGATGTCAAGGGGCTGGATGCCCTAATCATACCAGGTAGGACAGTATGCGGGGTCTGCATGCCCAGCCTTGGGAGCAGCTTAGTATGCTCTAAGCCCTGAACATGAGTCATGGGCTGGACAGGAACTGGGCAGAGCCACTGGGGATGAGGACAGGCTGGAAACAGGGATAGGAAGGACAGACATGTTCCATCCATGCTGGCACTGGCACGCTAGCTTGGACTTACATTAAAAGAGAACATGGCAATGCTGAAGCTTATCCCAAGAGGAGAGGGCAGATAACTGCCAATTCAATTATCCTCTTTTTTTTTTTGTGTGGGTTTTTTTTTTTACTGGATGTAAAACTACCCCCTCCCTCGCCACATGCCTACCTCCTTATCAGGAGAACGGGAGGCTGGTGACTCAAAAGTGGAAAGCTTGGTCAGTCTGGTGATGCATCTTTAGTGGAAGCATGACCATGGTGGGAATGGATTAGACCTGGAGCAAGGATTAAAAGACAAGTGAAAACTTGTTAGCGTGTTCCACCATAATTCAGAAAAGAACCCATTGGTGAAACGCAGTACCCAACAGAGCATTGACACCTGTCCGCTCCATTTCTGTATGGAAGCAAGAAAGGTGCTTTGATGTCTTGCCTCCTGGCAGTCAGCTCGCAACAGTCCAGCTTGTCTGTTTTCAATTCTTTAATCATTATTGGACAAATGCTGCCATCCATCAAATCCATCTTAGCGTTCTACCAGTAGTATCTGTCTATTACTTCTAGAATGTACCATTCTACAAGTAATACCTAAAAAACACCCTGCCCTGGAGTACTAATGTTCCACTCTAATCCGTTTCTCTTTTCTCAGGTGGCTTTGGAGTGGCTAAAAACCTGAGTACTTGGGCTACCCAAGGCAAGAACTGCATCATCTCCAAAGAGGTGGAGGAGGTCCTGAGGGCATTCCACGCTGCCAAAAAGCCCATTGGCCTGTGCTGCATTTCCCCAGTGCTGGCAGCCAAAATCTTCCCAGGCTGTGAACTGACCGTGGGTCATGACACAGAGTGTGAGAAGTAAGTAACCTTGGGGTGCTGGTAGGAAAGCACACCACAAACACCACAGAATCAGCAATGCCTCCCCAGCGCATCCAGCACCCTGCCGCAGCTCCCCTGCCCAGACACCTGAAGTCTTGTGACAAGCTGAGCATTATTTCTGAGAACGAATGATTCATGTCACGCATTTATTAAGTTAACCTTGGCTGATAAATTATATAATAAGTTTCTGATGTACCACTTATCACTTACATATTCCTCTACATCTGTTTCAAGTTAAAATTAGAAATCAGATTTTACTTTTTATAGTTTTCTGTAATGGGGGTATTTTACCATACAGGGGCACAAGAGACTGCAAGAATTGCAATGAAATAAATTAGATTTTGAGCCAGGACAATGTTCAGATTTGTGGAAAGGAGGAATCTGTCCTTCCCTTGCCTGAAAGGAGAGAGGGAGGATACCAGAGGGATTAGTGGAACAAAGAGAAGCAGCAGAAGGGCACAGGAGCTTGTTTCCTTCCAACACAGGGCAAAAGCCACCCTTCAGCTCTCACCTCAGATGGACACCACTTCAGAGAGACTGCTGTAGCTGCTGCCTCTGGAGTGAAGTATTTCATAACGGGGGCCCTTCTGAAGGCTTAAGAGTTAAAAGCTGAAACTCTTTAAGTACATGGAAGAATTGTTTTACTATTTGTCAGCAGATCAGAGGGCACACTGTAGCAGTGGGTTTGTTATTTTTGTATACCGCTTTCCACAACTCTGATGGCTTAAAATAAGATGCTTTATTTTAAATACAATCTTATATCTGACCTCACCAATGTATGTAGCACCCTGTCTCATGCAGCTCTTGGTCCCAGGGCAAGAAAGACACCAGACCACTGACTCATAAAGTTAAGCAGATCCTGGGAAGGAACAGGATGGTTGCATAAGACTTGGTAGTGTTAAGAGAGGGAGATGGTTAAACTGTCCTTACACAGGAAAGCTGTGACTGAATTTTCCCAATGGCAGGGAAGGAACTATGACTGCTCTTGTTAGGAGGGGCTAGGAAGTAATGTCACTTGTAGAAAGCTGGTAAAAAAACCCAAACCTAAACCTAAACACAAAGTCTAGAGTGGGCAGAGTTAAACAGTGGAACATCTACAGCAAAACATCAAGGTCTTATTTTGGCTTTACTTCAGATTTTTAACTCACTGTAATCTAGAGGTTATTCTGGTTCTATAGTCCAGAATAAATTCCTCTGACAGGAAAATATTTGGATCCTATTAAGTGGGCTTTCTGTAGGGACCATCCATCTCTCTGTAATCAACAGACTTTTCACTCCAGGCCTCCACCAAATCACTCCATGTAATGACTGCTCCCCCCCACAGCATTGATTCTCTTTTCTTCTTGTAGATGGCCTTACGCAAAGACTGCTGAGACCATGAAGGAACTTGGTTGCAAGCATGTGAACAAACACGTCACTGAAATTCACGTGGATGTGAAGAACAAGCTGGTGACCACCAGTGCTTTCATGTGCAATGCCCCCATTCATGAGATCTACGATGGCATTGGAAAAATGGTCAAAGAAGTGGTTAGACTCGCCTGAATGCCACAGAACCACAGAATCCATCTCCTCTGGAGTGCAGGCACTGAGCCTTGGATATGTTCTTCCCCTTCATACACCCACTTGTCAACAGGCAAGCTGCTACTCAAACGGAGTTCTGCCCCCCCACCAGACCACTGTGGCTGCTGAGGAGGGAGAACTCCGGAGCAATGTAAGCATTGTCGTGTTCTGCCGAGGACACGCCACTTACTGCCAGCAAACTGTCAGTAATTGGAGTGTGGGCACGCACCGAGCTGGCGCGCAGAAGCCAGGTTTCCACGGGGCTCAGATGCAGCCGATGTCTTTAGTTCTGAGTGGCTGAGGAGTCGCCTGGGCCCTGTCAGCCATGATACCATGGGTCAATGGTCCCTTTCTGAGATTCCTTACACATCCGTCTTTGCCAGTACTCAAAGCTCCCCACAAACCTCCACCTCACAGAACAGATGAATTAGTGGCAAAAGGAAAGAACACGATTTTGTTGCTGAATAAAACCTAACACTTTTCACATGGGCTGAATTTTGCTTTCATTTTTGCCTTTTAATCTGGATTAGGACATGCTCGTAGTGCTATGGGTTGGTCAGTGATTGGAGAAAACAATACAGGAAGAAGTCACCAGCAGCAAATCCCACTGGTTTTTCTAGGATTTGTCAAAACCCAGATGTGGGCATGAATATGACATCAGTGAAAGCAGAATCAAACCAATGTTACCATAGGTCTAGTGGGAAGAGGTTCTTCTCTTGTATTAACAGAACCATAGAATACCAGGTTGGAAGGGACCCCAAGGACCATCTCGTCCAACCTTTCTTGGCAAAAGCACAGTTTAGACAAGACGGCCCAGCACCCTGTCCAGTCAAACCTTGGAAGTGTCCAATGTTGGGGAATCCACCACTTCCTTGGGGAGATTATTCCAAGGGCTGATTGTTCTCTTTGTGAACAACTATCCTCTGCTGTCCAATCAGAATCTCCCCAGGAGTAGCTTGTACCCACTACCCCTCATGTTTTCCATGTGACTCCTTGTAAAAAGGGTGTCTCCATCTTCTTTGTAGCCACCCTTTAGATACTGGTACATGGTGGTAAGTTCTCCCCTGAGCCTTCTTTTCTCAAGGCTGAACAAACCCAGTTCTCAGCCTTTCCTCACATGGCAGGCTTCCCAGTCCTTTGCTCATCTTTGTGGCCTTTCTCTGGACCCTCTCCAGCTTGTCTACATCTTTTTTGTATAGCGGGCACCAACACTGAACACAGCATTCCAGGCATGGCCTGACAAGCACCAAGTGGGATAATGACTTCTTTATCTCTGCTGGTGATGCCCTTGTTGATGCAGCCCAGCACCCTGTTGGCTTGCTTGGCCACAGCAGCACAGTTTGCTCATACTGACCTGCTTGTCCACCAGGACCCCCAGGTCCCTTTCCACAGAGTTGCTCCCCAGCCAAGTGGATCGCAGCCTGTGCTGTGCTCCTGGATTATGTTTTCCCAGGTGCAAGACCTTACATTTGTCTTTGTTGAACCTTATAAGGTTCTTGTTAGCCCACTCTTCCAGCCTTCCACAGAGGACCTGCTATGATAGCATGGAGTATTTTGGAAGCAACCTCCATACTGCTATTAGGCTGAAAGAGTTCAGGGTGAGGTCTAGGCATCCCAGAGAAAGCAGTACAATTTCCAGTCCCTTCCAGTCTCTGGAAAAATTCCTTGAAACAACCTGGAAGCAACAATTCTGCAATGCAACAGGGACAGACAAGATACCTGAAACCTGAACGGCAAGCTGTAAACTGGCCGGGCGATAGCAAAGCAGAAGGGCACAGGAGCTTGTTTCCTTCCAACACAAGGCAAAAGCCACACTTGTTTCCACAACTCTGATGCATTAAGATAAGACACTTTATTTTAAATACAATCTTATTTAATTCAGCAGCCACTGAATATTCCTGCAAATATACAGAGCTTTCAGCAGCAGCACTGGTAATTTTCCTCTTCTTTTGCAGAGAGTTTCTTTAAACATGTGGACTGAATAGCAGTAAGTTAAGTTGCAGCAGTCTATTTACTTACTTTTTTTTCCAGTTTAAAGAACATACTAAAAAGGGGAGGGGATAATCACTGTAAGACAGAGTATAAAAAGCTGATCCCTGCAAATATGTCATATAAAGAGTTCACTATAGCTGCCCAAACAAATACATTAAACCAAAAAAACTGCTGGGAAATAGAGATGTACACTATCTGGTTTTGAGTCCTCTCTTCACCAAACCACAATCATTTGACACACAGTTTTTAGTTAGAGAAGGACGCGAATACTGTTACTGAAAAATGTGATTTGTATATCGAAAATAAAAAGAGGGTAAACATCTTATGAGTACAAACAAGCAACAATGTTGCTACATGTAAACAGGTCAGCGATTGTTAAGTATTCACAAAAGCAAGTTTAAGATCATCCACTTAAAAAAAACCATATTGACCTGTATTTTCTGCTATCTCAAAAGAAATAAGACTGTAAAAAAAGTGAGGCACATTCCAAACATATATACACATGTGCAAAATTAATTACAATTCTGTTTCAGTAAAGGCTGGTCTTCTTCATGATCCGCAAGAATTCTTGCTCATTCACTTCTCCATCCCCATCTCTGTCTGCTTCATCAATCATTTTCTGAAAGATATTTGTATTCAGAGATCAGACGTGGATTAGACTAGGAGTAGAATTATAAGATTAATTCAGAATTAGAACCACTTTTTAGTAAATCATATTGGAGAGGACAGTGTTAGCTCAAGGTCAGACCTACCACGCTACAAAATATTTACTAAACTAGACACTAATATGTTTATATATATGCATATATATTTATACAAAAATCTGTCTAGAAAAAGTTGTATTATAGGAATTGTCCTGGAAGAAACAAAGTGCTTGGAGCAGAGTTGTTCCTTTTACATTGCTGTAGCTCCACAAAACTGCAATTCTATTGACACAATTTTGACAGCCATGTAGGCTTAACCCATCTTTGATGTCAGAATCCATTTTCCAATCACAAACTGACAGGAGCTCTTCCATTTCTGCCAGGAGAGAGCGGGCAGATTTTCCTAACCGTTCAAGTGTAATGATCCAACAGACTCCAGAGGACAGGGCCTAAAACCGAGAGGCTGCTGCCTTTACCTAGAAACTGACCTTGAGAGGGCTTCCGTCCCCCACCAAGAGATTCCCAGTCCTTACTCCCGCTGCTAGCTCTAGCACACAGAACAGAGATGGCTCAGCTCACTGGACAGAAGGAGAATTAGACTGTGACTATTTACACAGGTTTTAAACAAATATAAATACAAAACCAAACAATGTGTGACCAATTGTGTGACTGCCATCTATTCAACAGGCACAGCGTAACCTGGACCCTTCTACGTTCACTATACACAAAAGCAGACAGCGAGTGTTTGTGTCTGACGTGGTTTCATATATCAGGTACAAGCCTACCTGCAGCTCTTCATCTGTGAGATTTTCCCCCAGTTCTTTGGCAACACGTTTGAGGTTTTTGAAAGAGATTTTGCCAGTTTCATCGTCATCAAAGAGTTTGAAAGCCTTGAGAATCTCCTCTTTGGAATCTTTTTCAGCCTTAAAGAAGTATAAGCATAAGTTTAAGGAAAAAAAAGTAATGAATATGTTGTAAGTAACATTCAAAATGAAGTTATAAAAGACAAACATTAGATAGACTGAGAAACCCTGTTAAGAGCAAATTTAAAGAAGCCCAGCCAGCAGGAAGCATACATACAAAAGCTGAAGGCAGAGACAGAGACATGCTTCCTGAACTTCTGGGTTTCAGGGAATTTTTTCTTCTTTCATAGCTAGCCAGATGTCTTTGGGATTTCAGTATCAGGATCTTCCACTGTTAAATACTGGGTTTACTCAATATGTCTTAAGATTTTCAAAACCAGAGATTTCACTCAAGAAGAGAAAATACAGTGCATTGCTACACAGTCATCCGTGTCATGTGTCAATAATCTCAACAGCTTTCTGCAGGCCAGAGCTGGTTTTAATCTGTGATAAACATCTTGATTTCAGTTCTTCCCTTTTCTCTCTCACACACAAAAAAATGATTGTTAAAGAAACTTGTTAGCGACACAATTATTTCAACCTCATCTTGGAAAATGAGATAGGGTAGTCCCTGTCTTGCAGTTCTAACCTTTACATGTTTTGTTGTTAAGATTAAAACGGTGCTTTCATCTTCCACTAAAACCAAGAGGAGATGAAAGGTACTCAGCTATTTTCAAAATTACTTTCACTTTTAAAATTTACATACCATTTTCTGTGTCATCACTACCAAGAAGTCATTGAAGCTGATTTTTCCTGTTCCTTCCTTATCGACATCTGATATAATTTCCTTGATCTCTCCTTTTTTAGGTTCAAACCCTAGTGCCCTCATGGCCACCTGTAAGAACAGCAAAAAAGTGTAAGTCATACAAAAATATAAACAAAACCACAGGGCAGGGGGAAAGTTGAACTTTATGCCAGATCACATTAAAACGTGCATTCTGTGACTCAAGGAAAACAGCAAGGTAAGGGGCAGACTTAGAGCAATGCTTCTCTACACACAAGGGCACACTGAAATGCAGAAAACAGGAAAACAACCATTCATACTCTAGCGTGGGGCTTCAGTTAATTCAGAAATGTCCAAACCACATTCTTACCATGACAACTGCCACCTCCAGCTCAGAAAGGGCAAGAATCTGGAGGGTAAGGCTATATAACAGAGTCTTGGGAGAAATACGTTATCTGAGAACATTCGGATTTTTTCTAAAGTCTTAGCATCACTATTTCGGTATATAATTTTTTACATTCTTGTGATACGCACTCAGAGCGTAAAGAGTCCCACTTTGATTACTATTTCGAAGGAAACATCCCAAACTACCACACAGTGCTGTAGATAGCAATATCCAAGGCTACTGGAAAATTGAATGTTATTCCATTCCTGTCAAAGGAATTGCTATTAGTATTCCCTCTGCAATGAGAAACAAGACCCTGAATAGTATTTTTTTAAAAAAAGCTTATTTCAGGCCCTGTTGTAAGCAAGATGGCTAAACAGAAGATGCAGAAATGCCTCAACAAAATAACTTCAACTGACTCCATGAAAGAAGTTTCCATCATACCTGCAGCTTTACTGAACTCTACCAGCCTGATCTGATGGCACAAACATGAAAGACCTTAAGCTGGTAGACCACAGAGAACTTCAATGAGTTAATTTTTCAATCTAGTAACAAAAATCTTTTTCAATGAATGTTGGGAAAACACAATTCAAACATTTTGTGTGCCTTTCTGACAACACTCCTATAAGCAGCATATCCAAGGATGCCTTCACTTGCAGACACATGCACTCACACCTACAGGCTTTCCTCTGCTCTCCTTTGATAAAGGGACAACCAGCACGTTGGAAATCAGGTCTCCCCCTGTGGTCTTAATATGGACATCCAGCTAGCAAATAGGAAAAGCAAATTCTGAAAGCAAAAGAAGTCCAGGTTTATTGATCACTATTCTTCTCAAAGGACAGAGGTGGGGATAGATGGAAAAAAATTTGCAATAAAGTATGAAAATTAGTAACATTGGTGTATTCCATTGAATAACCTAATTTGCAAAGCATGCAATCCTCAACAACATATAAGGGGGAGGGGTGTTTAAACTCACCTTTTTAATATGTGCAAAGCCTTTTTGATGTTTTACTAACAGAGAAAGAGACAGTACAGAAAATACAGAACTGTCAATATATTTTGATCAGCCTAGCCCTAAAGACACCTGATAGCAGCCTTAAAGAGCTATAATTAGAGAAGAACATACCTGTTGACAATGAGGTTTTATGCTGGGGAAAAAAAATAATCTATCCTATTTAAGGTCATTTAGGCGTTTATGCCCCTATTTTTAAGCTCAGCAGAGCTGTCCTTTTAGCACCAGGAAAATTCTTACCTTTAGTTCCTTAACATCAATGTTCCCGGTGCCGTCTGTGTCAAACAAGTCGAAAGCCTCCCGGATCTCCTTCTGTTCCTCAGTGAGCTCCAGCTTGGGGCTCGCTTTCTTCTTCTGGGACGCGGGTCCTAGCGAGGGCTTCTTAAAGCTGGAGGCCTTGGCACAGCGACACAAGAGCAAAGGGGGATAAGGCCGCTGCCGCGACGCACCGCCCCGGGAAGGACGGCTGAGGCCTGCAGGACAGCGGCCGCCTCAGCCCCAGCCCCAGCCCACCCCGGGCCTCCCCCGCGGAGCCGGAGCGGAGCAGCACAGGCCCGCAGGCGCCTCTCGCCGCCAGGCCGGGCCGCACTCACCATACCGGCGGCCGCTGCCTCGGAGCGGCTCCAGCCCTGGCAGGCCCAACCTCAATGCCACTCTTCCCCATTGGCTAATCCCCCTACGCCGTTGCTATGCAATCCTCACTCCTATTTGCTGCAGCACCCGGCGGGGGAGGGACTGAGGCGACGGCTATTGGCCAACACGTGGTGGGGGCGGATCCAAGAGGCGACTGAGCAGGGAGAAAAGCCTCTCCTCCTTCCGTCAACGCGATTGGCCGAAACGAGGAGGGCGCAGGCCAATCAGCGGGCGATAGCCGGCTAGCGCGATGCTCAGCCCAGCAAGCTTGGGAGGAGAAGCGGCGGGAGCCGGCGGGGCGGGCGGGGCCTGCTGGAAGCGGCCTCGCTGATTGGTGGGCTGGAGGCTCGTGCAGGAGCCAGGGGCGGAGCCGGGCCGGGCTGAGGGCGGGCGGCGGGGTGCAGAGGGCGCAGCCTCTGAGGTGAGCGGGCAGGGTGAGGGGCTGAGCGCTGAGGGCGGTTATGGGGGCTGTGGGGACAGCCTGGAGGTAGCGAGGCCTGCAGGGCTGTGGGGGTGGCTGAGGGAGGGTGTGGGCGGTGTGCGGGGAGGGAAGCTGGGGAGCGGGGAGGGAAGCTGGGGAGCGGGGAGGGAAGCTGGGGAGCGGGGAGGGAAGCTGGGGAGCGGGGAGGGAAGCTGGGGAGCGGGGAGGGAAGCTGGGGGCTGTGAAGAGAGCTGGGGCGTGGGGGGCAGGCTGGAGGCAGCGGGGCCTGGAGGGCTGAGGTGGGTTCTGCAGTGCGCAGGGGGAGGCTGCGGGCCTGTGAGGAGGGCTGGGGCGTGGAGGGGTGAGGGGGGTGGGTGGAGGTGGGGGCAGTGTGAGGAGATGTGGGGTAGAGGGTGGGGTGGGCAGCTGGGGTCTGAGGTGCTGGGGGGGAGGGGAGGCCATAGAGGGGTGTGAGGAAAGCTGGGAGTGGGAGAAGGGTGGGGGTCTCTGGGGTGGGGGGACCAAAAGAGCTGGAGGGAAACTGGTGATGGGACTGTTCATAAATTACATTTTGGAGAGGGATAGGGACTGTGTTAAGGGATATGTAGGGGTAGAAGAAGGAGCAACAGGAGGGTGGATCACCCTGTGTCCATTATTTCTAACCAGCTTGGTGTTCCTGGCTGGACAGGCACCAATCCTGCTTTTTTTTTTTTTTTTTTTGGCTTTTTGTTTGCCATTTCGAAGAGCTTTTCAGAAAAATAAAAACGGATGAGTGCTAAATTGTGTAACCTGCAGAGTGAGCGAGTCCAACATATGTGTTTGCTTGTGTGAGGCATGGTACTGTGGTAGTTTTATAGCAACATCGGTGTTTCTGGATCTCATCCAGTTGTGTTGGCACTACTGTTCATGAAACGAGATGGGTCAGAGAGCTGCTCTGGCTGAAAACCAACCCAGGCAGAAAATGATTAATTTCTAGGTAGTCATAGCTTTCATCCATCTCAGCGCACATATAGTAGGAGGTAGTGGGAAGCATTCACTAGGAATAAGGAGAATCACATACTCTCTATCACAGTAGTTTATCATAGTGATGGTTTAAAGTGACCATAAAGCCATCAGAAGTCTTTGTGTGCAGCTTGTTTTGATGTTGAAAACAGATCTGATAGGCATGTTGTCTTCTCACCTTTCAGTTGTACTCCATGCAGTAGGGTTCCAGCTGAATTGGGAATTTTGTTTGCTCCTGCTGGGAGGAGGAGCGTATTTTAATGAAACTGGTGGCATCAACAGCCTGTGATGTGAAAAACACTGGCTCCCCTCTCTTTGCTGATGGGCACCAAGTTTGTGCCGGTGTTTCTCCTATGCTGTGTCAGCTGCTGTGGAACAGGTGGACATGATGCAGCTGAAGTGCTTGAACTTCAGTTTTATTTTGTTGCTCCTAACACGCTTGAGCAAGTGTATTTTTGAAGAGGACATTTGCAGAACTTGCAATTGTATTCATGTTATTTGGAGTGTAAATATTCAGACTTAAAGGAAGTGCATAAAGCTAATATTAGCTAAAATAAGATGATGCCTTTGTTATCAAGGGTATTTTGTTATATTAAAGTTATGTCTTTGAGAAAGCTGTTTGATGTTACTGTTACTCATGTGCTGCTTATTCGGTTCAGCAGGGCAGGCAGAATTAGCTCACTTTTCATGCTTCTGCTTTAGTATAATGGCTTCAAACCTTGACTTCTATAACTAAAAATGTGGTTTTAAAAGTATTTTTTTTGTGAATAAAATAATATTCTTTTTAAATGAATCAGGTTGATAGTGAATCATCTGAGAAATGGCCACACGCCTCAGATCGGTAAGTTGAGGGCTTAAATGGTGTTTTATGAAGATTTGTCTTGCAGAAACCTATTTTCATAGATGCTTCTGAACATTACTAGGGAAGGCATGAGACTGTTCCTGCATTAATACTAACTCTAGAGATATTATTGGAGGAAATGTGATTTTCCAAGGAATAATTTGCTGCTGTTCTGGAGAGATCCAGGAATGCTCCAACCCCCGCAAGAGAATGAGTGATTTTGTCAATGCTGCCAGATCAATTGGTCTGGAGTTTTAGTTACTCCAGGATGATTTCTACATGGCACATAACATTATTCCATGTTGTAGTGCAAATAAAGTCCCAGCTGAGGTTCCTGAGATCAACTAGACCATTGTAACCTCTTATTATGATGACTGCATTGAATACAGGAGGTTAGAATATTGAAAAAGTAACATCTTGCTTAGCTCAGGTGTTCGGACATTACTCTTAGGAATACAGTTTATTAAGCTGTTCCTTTGAGTTACCTGTGGTTCTTGTTTACAGAGAAATTTCTACCTTCTGAACTATTTTCTCGTTAATCCATATGAAGCTAATGGAAGACCAGTGAATCTCAGGTATTTAGGAAACAAAGAAACAAAAAATAACGTAGTGTCATGGTAGAGAGTATGAACAAGTTGTTGTGTCTTCACAGCACTAGACAGGTGGTAATTTGTATCCTAAAATCAATATAATTATGGATAGCCTGCCTTTTTACCAGTGTGTTTTAAAACAGCTGATGAATCCAGGTGCAGCACTGCTGGCTGCAGTTACACTGATTCTGGTGATTGAGTTGGTTCATTTAGTACTTTCCCAAGAGGTGTGTGCACTAGATTGTATTGTATATTATGTGCACTAGTGAGTATTTAAATATTCTGTTTCTCATCACCAGTTAGAATACTGTCCGTATACTTTGGAAAACTATCATACAGAAAAACCTGGACTGTCTCATCTGTGCTGGTAGAAAATGACACTGGTATTTGGAGCCAGGCAGAGGGCGTCATTCTACCACTGTAAACCCGGTTCAGCACATCTAAGTACGGTGTGCAGTTCGGTGCTTTTGTTTTCTGAGGAATGCACTGGAATCAGAATGGGTTGGGTTGGAAGGGACCTTAATGAGAAAGGGTACAGGGGAATGAAAGTAAAAATATCGATGGAACGGAGCGACTGCCTTTTGAGGAGAAGCTGAAAAAGCTAGACACATCGACAGGGAGAGGACACCGCAGCGGGGAGGGGTGGGACTCAGTTTAGAGAATCTGGAAGCTAATGTGTAAAGCAAATGCAAAACTGTTGTAGTGAGCTACAGAGAGTCCTTAGGCTCACATATTCGATATCGTCTGTTTTCTTGCAGCTGTCAAAACCAGAGACCACTGGGCCAACCTGTTAGAACTTTTATTTTTAATTACTTTAATCAGACTGTACTTTGCATGCACTATTCTAAGTAACTGGTTATGCTTTAATGTAACTGAGCAACAGTGAACTGTTCTAATTTCTGTTGTGGATAATTGACACTTTTGCAGTGGAACCTTTGTTTTAGGATGTAGTGCTTAGAAACTCCTGAACAATTGTAATCTTTGTGTGGTTTCACTGCGTTAAAATTCCCTTCAGCTTGATAGTATAACGGCAGAGGTGGGGTTTTGTGTAGCAACAATAAGCATAAAATTTATTTTCAACAAGGACAGAGCATTCTCTGTACAAAAGCTTCCTCAGAGCCATTGCTTATGTGTTCCGTGTTGGTGATAAGGCCTTCAGTATGTCCAGTTAGACAAGTGACCAGACCACAATCTGGGAGTGACTCTAGACATCTATTTTTTAAAAGCTTAAAAAAAGAAAGAATGAACTAATGACTGACTAAAATGGATAATCCTTGCCTTTACCCAATTGCTTTCCTGGCCTGGAGAAGCCCGGGTTTCACATGCTTTGAAAATGGTTTTGCCCTTGCCAGCAGTGACAGTTTTAGTATTCTGAATTATCTGTGCCATGTGGCTGAAGCAAATTCTGTTTGCTTTACTATCAGGGCAAAGTTTGTGGGAGCCAGTCCTTTTTTTTTTAATTTTTTAATATTTTTTTCTCCCCTTTTTTTTTCTCTTCCTTTTTTTTTTTTTCTCTGCTATGTGAGCCACTTGGTTATGAGGCAGTCTTGCCAAAATACAAACCAGTTTGTAGACCATTAGCATGCTTGAACCTTTAAGATACTGTAATATCTCAAAACACTCTTCAATATGTCTGTGCTATGAGTTTAGACTCCTCCAATTAAACTAGCTACTAACTAGTTGTGCAAAATTTCAGTGCATTAAGATCTGGGGAAGTTCAGATCAGCTTACTTGTGCAGTTGATTGGTATGTGTCTGCTTGCTGAAGTGCTTTTCTCCCCGTCTCTGCAGGCTGGTAGGAAATGCACAGTGATCGGTGGGTCAGGATTCTTAGGCCAGCACATGGTGGAGCAGCTCCTGGAGCAGGGTTACATGGTCAATGTGTTTGATATTCAGAAGAGGTTTGACAATGACCGAGTGCAGTTCTTCCTGGGAGACCTTTGCGACAAAGAGGTACAGACTAACAACAGTATGTGATGTGGGTAGATAGAAAGGATGTCTGATTAAATAAGCGTTTGTTGAAACAGCTTACTGACCCTTGCCTGAAGCACTAAAATACCTGAATGCATCACACAGGTTGTAAAAGGGTATGTAGATATGCCCCCCAGCGGTCTTGCTGTGAAGTCAATAGCCTAAGTGGTTTTCTGGTGGAAGCCTCATCTAGGAATATACTTGATGTCTGCTTGAACCTGAAAAGGACAGAACTTATTTCTGTATTGTGATTTGCATTACTGTTATCTTAAATATACAGTGTAATTACAGTCACCATTGGTAATTGCATGTGGGTGCTCTCCTAGCTAACCTCAGCTGCATGAGAACGGCAGAATGCATTATTCCTAACAGTTAAGGCACACTAAGACCTCTTGCCTTAACTCAGTCATGTGTGTGAGCCTTGGCAAAAACATTTGTATGCAACATGAAGAGACGTCTCCCCACCATTATAAAGTATCATGTCTGAGCTTTATGACAGTCATCTCAAATGCAGACAGTGCCATGGGGGACTGTTGGCTGTTAAACCTGCTGCTTGCTGAGTTTTCTAACTCCTATCTCCAGGTAGCTTTGAGTCTAATATCTGCACTTGAGACTATTGCAAGTAGTTAAGTCTAGATAGCCTCCAGGTCTCAGAAAGTTCCCAGGTTCTTCTCTGGAAAGAAAAGGTGATATAGGGTATTTTTTACCTAGCAAGCAGGAGAGGACACTGACAAGATCCTGGATGTTGATCCTCTTCCAGCTGCTGACCTTTATAGAAGGAATATGACTTGAAATTTAGCAGTTTTGTTTCCATAAGAAAAAGAACTGTGTTTTATTTCCTTTCTTTTTTCTTTTTTTTTCTTTTTTTTTTTTCAGAGTAGACACTATTGCTCTTGCTTCATTGCTGTCTCATGTGATGTATCTTCTAGGCTTTGCTCCCAGCTTTACAAGGTGTGTCAGTGGCATTTCATTGTGCATCACCAGCACCTTCAAGTGACAACAGGGAACTGTTTTATAAGGTGAATTTTATGGGAACCAAGGCAGTCATTGAAGCCTGCAAAGAAGCTGGAGTGCAGGTAAGGGTAGAAAAGTACATGGACACTCCAAGGTGGTGATTATAACAATTGCAGCGTGGACCAGTTTCAGTCTAGTTTGATAGAAGGCCAAAGGTCTCTGAGATACTGAATTCCAGGTTCTTCTTTGAAAATTAGTAGAAGAGAGAGGTTCTACTGGTCTCCTGCTTAGTGTCTGGTGTAAGCTGAGTCTGTGTTTGCCACAGAAAACCTACACATTGCAATCCTCCTGACTGCAGGAAAAGCATCCATTAAAATTTATCCTACTAGACATCTGGGAATCGCCCGCAGGAGAATCATGACTGACAAGTGGATTCTTTCATGCTTTAAGAAGGGGACAGCTCTAAAGATAGCTTTTCTGGCAGTGGAAGTATTCATGGCATTTATTACTTATGTGAATTCTTCAACATGTAATGAGAAGGAACACACTTGTGCCGTAATCTGAGTATAATTTGGTTGAGAAAGTCATTTGCCCACAAAAGAAAGAGCCAGAGGAAATGAGGCTGCTGTTCAGGCAGGGTTGTTGGTTTTTTACTCCTGATGTTATTTTGATATCACAAGAATTTTCATTTAAATTTATAGCAAATTTGCAAGCACAATGCATGAGAAGGTCACTTATATATTCTGGGCAGAGATGGTACCTCCAGTGCATGCATTTTGTGCATTTAGAATTAAATGATGTCTATCACATGGGACTCCCAGACTCACAGTTTGTTGTTCGTTGAGATTTTTTTCCCTCTTTGTGTAATAAGCTGTTTTAGGAAATGGGCCATGTGATATTTACCTTCAGGCTTTAGTCTGGATTCTGTCAGAACAAGGAGTTAAGTCTTGTTGGAACTTGTTGGATCTAGTCATCTTTCTATTACGATGCAGATCTTATTTAAAACCATGATTCTGATTACTCAAATACATCACTGACTTCCTGTTTTGAATCCACTAGGATATGTTTGTATCCAACAAAACCATCCAAGATACTCTGCCATTATATTGTTATCATCAAGAAGGACAAATATATTTTAAAAACACTAATTGCGTGTTAAATGCTAAAATGTGCCAAGGCAAGTGGACACTGATTTTCCTGGAGAAGTTTTCCCCTTGACTGGCTGCCTTGGATGTTTGTTGAAATGTTTAGTGCTACCTAAAGGAGATTAAAACAATGTGACAAGAGTTGGTTAAGAGAGTGGGAGTTTTCTTACCTACAGTTTCAGATCGTCTTCCGTTAAACAATGTTCTTCTAGACTTGGTTTATTATCTGTAGAATCTGTTGTTTAAACATTATTATTGTCTTTACTCAGCCTTCGTAAATAATGACCTTTTTGTCTTAGGCTTTAAACAACTGTTTTCTTTCACGTCTGTTGCAGAAACTAGTGTTAACTAGCAGTGCCAGTGTAGTTTTTGAGGGCACAGACATAAAAAATGGATCAGAAGACCTCCCTTATGCCAAAAAGCCTATCGACTATTATACAGAGACGAAGATCCTGCAGGAGAAGGTATTTTGTCATCATTTGGTTAACATTGTTGCTTTTGATACTTAAAACTGCCCTTCTAAAAGTAGGGCATGCCCTAGGGGACACAACACTCCTCAAGACTGAACAGATCTCTCTTGTTCTCCAGAATCTCTCTTTCATTAAAAAGCAGTATCTTGTGCAAAGAAAATGTGCACAAAATCACGCATATGTAGCACTGCCTGCCAGAGTTTTCAAAGTACAATTGAAACAGAAAATTCCCTTCTTTTAGACAAATCTGTCTGATTTTAGCCCTTTTATTCTCAGCATGGAGGCTAGTGAGTTGTGGATTCATTTATTCTGTTACAGAGAAGTATGGCAGGTGGCTGCTGCTTGTGTATTTTGTAGGTGGCCCACGTCCTTTTTTGTAGGCATGCTGAGGGGTTGGTCCAGGGGATGCTTTCAGAGCTGCTGCCTGGCAGTCCAAATACATAAGTACTCAGTAACATCTTCCTTGGCTGGTGAGACTCCTAAGTAGTGTATTCACGTAATAAAAAGAGAATAAAATAAAGCTGTGACATAAATTACCAGGGAAGTTGAATGAAACAGTGTGCTACAGTACAGAAGTTCTTTCTAGCAAAAGAATAAAAGAACTGGCAGAGATGTTGCTTTCACTGCAAGAGTCATGTGATAATCCCATTTCTTAACTGATGCAGCTTTGTTTTAAGAGCAGTCGTACAGAATTTTTTTGCCTTCTCTGCTCTACTAGAAGACTGTTTCAGAACCCCATTTACCTGATTTGCAGCCTGAAGTTACAGCTGGGATTGTGAACATGTCACTGGGGAAAGAGATGATGAGATGAAGATGTGGACTGAGTTAAGGAGTGTGCCAGCCTATAACATGTTTTGAGCTAATGCTACTGGCGAGATACTGAAAACAATCTTGTTCAAAAAGATATAAACATTTCCCCTGCATTTGAATGACTGCTACTTTGCACATTTGCAGACTACCAGTATCTGTTCTGTTTCAGGTTCTTAATGCTGCATTATTTGTGGTTTAAATATGGTACAACAATGTTTTAAATCAAAGTGAACAAATGTTTTTTCAAACTTTTTTCAGTGGTTTGCATTTCCTATGCTTTTTGTGCAAGAGGAATTTAGACTTGATTCCATACTGAAGCTGATAGTGTGTCCTCTAAAGCAGAGTCTTAGCCTTTAAGAATTTTTCTTATGTTACTTAAAAAAAACTTTACTGAAAATGCAGCATAAAACCATCTGTTCATTCGCAAGCAGAACCACTTTGCAGTAAAGAGGACTAATAAAGTGGAAGCTTATGAGTAGCAATAAAGTCTAGCCCAATATGCTTGTAATAATGTTTTTGTTTTGGGTGAAATAGTGAAAGTATTCAGTGTTTATTTGGATGTGGTGTTCTTGGATTTTTATTAGAAAATCCAGCAGCTGTTAAAAATTCGTAGAACATGTTGTTTGGCAACTCCCAATAGAATTAAAAATCTTCTCTCCCAATAGAATTAAATCTTCTTCAAAGATGCCTTGCTAAATCTGCTTAGTGCTTGGTGCTACCAGGAAGATGGGATCACACGCCTTCTGAATGAGATTGGGAAGGCCTGTGATGGAAATCTTCCATCGACTGAGGGGAGAGACAGAGGTTGAATTCATAACGAATTCATGGAATGGAGGAACTTTGAAAGCTCCTCTGGTTTCTATGGTGTTAAATGAGAGAGATGAAGAGTTCCCTTCTTTTGCCTGTCAATTAATTGTGTTCAATAATGAAAACTGATTTTTGTATGTTATTCTTGTTATATTAGAGTATATTACGTAATTACTTCACTGATGGCTTCCCAAGGAGATGAGAGAGCACCAACCCCCTTTAGTGGTGATCTTGGAATATAATACTAAACATTACTTTTCTTCCCAACCTTTCTTCTGATTTGTTGTTGTGTTTGGTTTTTTTTCCACTACAGGAAGTGCTCAGTGCAAATGACCCAGGCAACAATTTCTTCACTACTGCTATTCGTCCCCATGGAATATTTGGTCCTAGAGACCCTCAGCTGGTTCCTATCCTCATCCAAGCAGCTAAGAGTGGCAAAATGAAGTTCATAATTGGGTGAGCAAGGCTCAGTCATTTTATATCTTTTGTTAAAATTGATGCTGAACCTACAAAGCCCTTTTTGGAAGGGCATAATATTAAAACAGTAGTGTTGGTGTGGCGTGGAAAAAAAGTACGTTTCTTTAGTTTCTCACTTGTGATCCAGGATTATCTTTTTAAAAATCTTTCTGTCTTAGGGATTCATGCATTCAGATGGTAAGTGTTTGTAATGCAAAAAGAATATCAGTGGGGAAAGCTGGTATAGCTTGAGCTGTCTCTGTATTGTCTGAAGAGCTGTCCTTCTGAATGTGAGAATGCTTGAATTACTTGCTATTCATTTAACTAATACACACTTCTGGTATTGGAGGCTATTGCAATTAAAAAACCTATATGGTAGTGTTTAAATATTTCTGATTGTAAGATCAAACATATTTGCCTTGTTACTGAGCCTTGCAAAGCTTCTAGTGGACTGCTGAAA
The DNA here is from genome assembly GCF_023634155.1 of Falco peregrinus. NCBI lineage: Eukaryota > Metazoa > Chordata > Aves > Falconiformes > Falconidae > Falco > Falco peregrinus. Next base: position 2,100,334 of record NC_073733.1, on the reverse strand, counting down.
TTTTAGAGCAAGAAACACTTCAAGCTACTATTAAGGATATCTTTATCAATTGTATTATGCTCTTGAAAAGAAACACACATTTTAATATATAATAGATTTTTATTACAGGCAAGGAGCTTGTTTGTGTGTATATATGCACATGTGAATATGTGCTTGAGGTAGAAGGCAGAAAGGGAATAGGGTTATGGTTATTTTGCTGTTGGGTTTTTGGGGTTTGGGGGGCGTTTTTAGTTCTTATTCTTCCTTACTATTCACTTCTGAATTGATCTTAAACTGATCTGAAAAGCAAAGCTCCACAGACTCAGGGTTTCCACTTCATGCAGCTCTGCATCCTCTTCCAGTGCAAACATGCATTCCTCACTCGAGTTTTCCTATTTTTATACAGACCTGTATATCCCTTCCAAGAAAGCAAATAAAATGGCTATTCATCCATGAACGTAGGAAATTAAATCTTTCTTTCTCAGAATGTTGGATTGCAGCAATACTGGGTTTATGGCCAAATGAGTGTAGTGGTTTTGTAACAAATCATTTGTTTTAGTGGGACTCTTGAAAGTAATAATGTGGATTAATTTTAATTTTCTGTACCTATGTAGAAATAGATTTAACACAGTGGCTTAAATCTGTTTCAGCTAGGGCTGAAGTTGGCTTTTTGAGGGAGCAAGTTAGAATTTAATGAGCTGAGAAATTAATAATTGAAAGCTTGTCCTTAAGTGATTTTCTTTCTGCTAGTTACTGCTCTTTCTTATTTGTTCTGTTTCTGTGGATCACTGCTGATTGAGACCTGTAGGATCTGCCACACCTTGCAGCTTGGTAACTTGGGAGCTTTAAAAATGGTACTATTCCAGGAATGTAGTCTTTGAGGGCCTTGACAAGAGCTGAGATAATAACAGCCTTTCCTCTTGTCTTCAAAATCATATGTAGTGATGTCATCTCTCTGACAGGATATAGAGCCTGAAGTTGTAGCAGAAGAGAGCAGAAGAGGAAACTTGGGATAAATATATCTTTTGTGAAAGTCCTTTCTTTTGCCACAGCATATTTTCAGCCTAACTTACCTGAGGGCTAAGCTCCCTATTTTTTTCTCTGCAGGGATGGAAAGAACTTGGTAGATTTCACCTATGTGGAAAATGTGGTCCATGGACACATCCTTGCTGCAGAAAATCTTCAGAAGGACTCTCCCCTGTGTGGGAAGGTAAGGAAGGACCTAGCAAGGGGAGGGGAGTGGGTGTCCTGTAGCTGAACTTCGTCTGCAAGCCTTCCTTGACTTCATGTGTCTGCTCTGTAATTCATGCTGGTTTTTGTCTGTACTGTACATCTATCCTGGAGGTGAGTGGAAGCAGCACACACAAATAGGTCATTTTTTTTTTGTGTGTGGGTGTAATGAATGGTTGTCCATCTGGTGACCATTTAGTGCAACCACATGAGCTAAGATATATACTTTAACTTCATGCTGTAAAACTCCTTGTGAAAGGAAATACAGGCAGAATTGTGGGCAGCCAAGATGCATATGTAAGAGACAGTTATTTAGCTCTTATGATAGAGTTCAGAACAGGAGAAACTTTTGTTAGATTTTCATGGCACCACGGTGCCCTGGGCATGCACGGTACATACAGCTAGGATGCTTTAATGTGTGTTGTGTCATTCAGTTTGACCATTTATGAGTAACCTTAACCTCTGGAGCATGAGAAGTAGCTGATTTCTTAGCAAAGAAGGGGTTCATTGCTTTTCAGACAGAGGTGGTCAGTGCAAAGCAGTATCACATGAAAATGCATTCTCAGTCAAGTCAGGGATGTCGGTCTGCTCAGCACGAACATGAGATGGGCCATTGCAGAGACAAATTTGTGGAAACCATAATAATTTTACCATCTGGCTTTTTGTCTTCCTCTTTCAGGCATTTCATATCACAAATGATGAACCAGTTCCTTTCTGGACTTTCATGTCCCGTATCTTGACTGGCTTGAACTACGATCCTCCCAAGTACCATATTCCTTATTGGCTGGCATATTACCTGGCCCTATTCCTGTCTCTAGTGCTGTGGCTGCTAAGTCCGCTGGTCACCATCAAGCCCACTTTTACCCCTATGCGGGTAGCGTTAGCTGGAACGTTTCACTACTACAGCTGTGAACGGGCCAAAAGAGACATGGGCTACAAACCAGTGGTGAGCTTGGATGAAGCAATAGACAGGACTCTGCAGAGCTACCCCCACCTACGTCGGGCGAAGGCCTGAGAAATTCTAGCTGGATTTTTTTTTTCTACTTGATTTTTGTAATTGCTTTGACATCTTAAAATGAACGCTGAAGCAAATTTCACTAATTCTGTGGTAATGGGAGCTTACCAAAGTCTCTCCTCCTCACCATCAAAACGGTTTTATCTGGGTTTGAAAAAAAAACATGTAGAGGCTGTGCTAACAGCCTTTCTTTGATGTGACTTCTTGTTTTGAAACAACAGCTGAACCCTATGGACAATGAATAAACACCCTGCTGTGCCCTCTTCAATCCCAACCCAGCACATCGGCATTCCTTCGCCTTCTCTCTCCACCCTTGTCCTCTGTTTTGTTGCTCTGGTGATAACAGCCGCCTCTTCTCATAGCTGCAGACTGGTTAATGAAATACTTCTCACAACTGGTTCCTCTCTGTGGTTTGGCTTTTTTCTGTACAAGAGCAATGAAAATGAAAGAGAGGCTCATGCCAAAAATGAGTTCTGCCACCATCTCTTAAATCATTGAAACTAATCTTGTTGTTCCCTCCGTGACTGGTTGGTGATTTGGCTTCCTACTGAGGCATCAGAAGGGAACCTGACAAAAGGCATGCTAGGCCTCCGTTGTGGTTTGTTTGTTTGGTTTTTTTTGTAAGGAAGCATGTGCCCTTGTTTCTGCAGGAGCCTATTTCTCTTCAAAAATAACCCAAATAAATCAAGAAGAGATGACTTCCTAATTTTGTGTTTCATCTTTGAAAGGGCAGATCCCATCCTGAATATCTCATCATAAACAGTATTTTAATCATTCCCTTTGTGGGGGGAGAAATCTTTGCTGCGGCCTTTATCAGTCAGCACATACTATTTTACCATAGCTCACTTCTTGCAGGAAGGAGCTACAGTGGTTGGAAGATCCTACTGCACAAAGCTCTCATCTTGTCTGACACGTTATTGTTGGTAATGGGGATTTTTGTTGCTTTGACCACTTAATAGATGAAAAAGAGCTCTTTCCACAAGAAAATGGTTATCATCATACTATGCTCACCATGCTGTTTAGTTTAACATTTATATTAAGTGTACTTTACCCTATAATCCTTGTAAGTGCTTCGGTTTTGTTTTTAAATGAAGAGTTCAAGTTAAGAGTTGGAACTTCCCTCTGTGCCAGTTCCTGGCTCCCCAGGAGTTTTGGTGTTTCAAATTTCAGAAGTATGGGAAGCGCCACATTCAATGAGCCTTAACTCATCTGGGAGCTTGATATGCTGCTAGAATCATGTAGAAATTAGTTTTATTTTAACTTCTAGCTTTTTTCTGGAGAGTTCTATGTTGGGTTTTTTTTTTCCTGGAAATTTTTATTTGCTGCTTTAACAGCCAGCTTGTTTTACCAACCTTTGCCTTGCTTGATCTTGAAGTAAATACTAGCCAGTTGCTTGGGCCAGTTCATGCAGTTCTGGTTTGCATTGGTCAGCCACCTTGACCTTTTTTTTTTTAATTACCTTTTTCCCTAGTCTGTAGGGTTAAATATTTAGAGCTTGAATTCTGGAGTGCAATTCTTCAGCAGCCTGTTGTTCAAAAACAAGTCCTGTGGTTCCTAGGATTTCTGGAATCTGCTTGTGTCATCCCACATCCCATTTCAGTGGGAGACAGTTGCTGCTTTCAAAGACCTGAGCTGTGCTAGCCTCAGTGTGATGCATCAATGTGCTGGCAGAAATTCACTGTTGATGGAAAGGCTCTTTCTTGTCTCGCTGTTTCTGTAAGTGTGTACCAGTGCCTCATCAATATGAAAAAAATAAAAATTTTGACATATAAAAAGAACACTCAAATGTTGAAATCATGCCTGGCTGAGAGACATGGCTTTATTTCCCAAGGTGTTGTAAAAGGCCAGGCATCTCACCAGCTTTAAGCAGTGAGGGAGGACTGGAGTGTTTGTTCCTGCATTTTTTTGTAATGTAGTCGACTGACACTAAACTTGAAGCTTGTTACTGGAAGAATGGCCTTTTGTGAAAATGGGAAATTCAGATGCACCTCTATGTGCAGTAGAGGTAGCCGCTAAACCCAAGCGGGCAAGTACAGAAAGCCCTGAGGGACAGCAGGTTCTAGTTCAAATGCAATGCTGCACAGAAAGGCTGGTACTGCTTTTGGGACTCGTGGTGCAGCGTAGCAGGGAACCAGCTCCTCATCTGTGAAGCCGGGATAACACTGCCCTCGCACAGGTGGTGCTGAGAGAATAGGGTTGTACTGAAGTGAAAGGAGCAAGCGCTATGGTTACTTGAAGTCAAATGTAAAAATAGGTAAAAGCACCTTTTGGCCTGTAGATGGCATTTCCCAGCTAGATCTGCCACGCAGCTGCTGTCGGTCCCAAAACTGCTGTCACTCAGTCCTTGGACCCAGTTCCAGTGGAGGGTTACTCATCTCCTGTGCCTTTGGAGCACTGTCAAGGTAAGAGGTGAAGGTAACAACCAGAAGGTGCTACAGAAACAAGAGGCACTGGAAGTTCAAGTCTGCTGGGTAAAAAGCAGCAGGCAATATGGTTTCCCTCTCGTGTCTGGCTAATACAAGAAAGGTAAACCAGAGGTTTGCTTGAATGGGGGCGAGCAGTTTCCCAGAGCCAGGCATGGAAAGAAGCATTGCATCATGCTGGAGTTGGTTTGACTTGGTACTCCCTATATAATTAGGTCAATTCCCAGCATTTCTTCTGGCAGGCTGACTAGCTTCTGTTTTCCAAAACAGGAGTAAACAGGCCCTGTTGCTGTGCTGGAGCATGACATTGCTGATGCCTATACCCCTCGCAACAACAGAGGACCACCCTTGCTTTATCCATAGCCTCTTCTATCCCCGATCCAGCCTCCTCCTCTCAACTAGTTTTCTCATCCTAATAAGCACCTGCATAAGTCCCATCTTGTGTTTTATGGGCAAGCCAATGAGATCCTTCTGTACTTGCCTGCCTGTGATTTGTCATGCTGCCGCTTTGCAACCTGTATCTTGTGTGTGTCAGCAAGCGAGCAGGTGGCCACAAAGCAAAATTGCCATTATCAAAATTTCCTTCCAAATACCTAGGGTCAAAGGCAGTTACAATTTGTCGTTCTTAGTAATGCTCAACAGGAGCTGCTAAAGACTTCAAAGACTCTCCTATGACACTTGTCAAACTTCTTATCTCTCTCGCTTTGCTTTCCTGGCTTCTTGCTGCAGCTCCTAATTTTGCTGACCTGAGACTGGTTTTGGTTTGATAAGCAGTGGAAGAGATAAAGGAGACACCTTCCATTGCTTACGCTAGAGAAAGGAGAGGGAAGGGAAGAGAGAGAGGGATAGAAGTGCTTTTCTTAGTGGAGTTAAGGTAATGACCCCATTTCCCCTCTTTCAGAGAGACTGCAAAGGAGGCACACACACAGGCGGGGTGTTAGAGGCGAAGAAATACCTTTCAGTCTTGGCCTTGGAGGGTGGGGGAAGCTCTTGTCCAGACACACCTCAGTACTAAAAAGGAAAAAGGGTGGCTTTTGTAATTACTTGAAACAGGTAAGAGGAGCAGTGGATGAAAAGCAGGTCAGAAGTTATCTTGCATGTCCAGTGAGCAAATAGGCATGGAGGCAAACTTAAGTCAGGTCTGAGGTGGATACATAGGAGCTTCCAGGTGGAGGATGGTGTTTGCATTGTGTGAGCATGTGGTTACCTCTGTAGAAGCTCAGTACCTTCAGCAACCTCTAAAAACAGGGATCTGCGATGCATTACAGTGCTCAAATGTAGCCTTTCGTGAAACTGAAAGGGGTGCCTTTTCATTCGGTAGATCCTTCCATATGTTGTTCAAATCTGCTGATACTGGTGGTCACCAAGCACTAGTGTGAGTTCCCAGACCTTTTAGCACTGCAGAGCCAAACATGGGCTGGGTTCTGCTCCTTGAGAGAATTGTTTACCAAGTTTCGCTAATGCTTGTGCAAGCCTTTGGAAAGTGCCAGGTCCACAGATGCAAGTGATGGTGCAACTTGGTTCTTATTGTGGGAGAAGGAAAGCAACGTGTTTGCCTCGGAGCCCAGAGGAAGCTTGCTGAGCTGGTGATGAGAAATAAATAAGCATCTCCCTACTTGCAACAGAGCATGTTTGAGGTGTTTCTGTTACCTGATTGCACATGCTGTTTTACTGTCTTAGCAATGCCATCAGGCTGGCACTTAGCCACAGCTTCTCTTTTGTCCTGCGTTTGCTGACAAGATCATTTTGTCTCAGTGCTGAGAACTCCTGACCTCCTGTGCAGGTGTGTCTACATGGCCATGGTGAGATTATTGTATTCTAGCACTAAACAGGCAAGGATACACGATTCTGTTCTGCTACCTGCTATTAGGAAGGTGAGGTCTGGCATTTTGGCAGTGCTTTGTAATGACGCCTCATGAAAAACCAGTTTGATTCCCTTGTAACAAATGGGTGTAGTGGTTTTACACCCTTCTACTCATCGCAGCTCTGTTCAAGCCTCTACTGAGGCTTTGGTTTTCTGTCACCTTGGCAAAGGCCGAAAGGATTGATGGGTTAGTCACCTTCCTTCCACCTTCAATGCAAGGATGGGGGCCAGTTAGTTACACATGAGAAAACATTACTGAAAAAAACCAGGAAATGTTCTGATGGAGTCCAGAGTTCTGGAGAGGTGTTGACTAATTTTTCATGACTACAAAGTACCAGAAAAAATCTTAAGAATATATTGTAGCAGCTGTTCAAACACAAGCTGGACTAGGCAGGAAGGCTGCCTGCCCTGGGCAGAAGTCCGCTGCTGTCATAGGAATGACAAGAATTGCTACACTACCCAGTGTAACACCTTGCCATAAAATTGGTTGTCCTGAATTTTGAGAGTTGAGCAGGTTCCTACCTCGCAGACATTACTGTTTCTAAAGGTATGTGTACTGCACTTCTGGAAAAGAACATACTGTAGAGTTACACAAACTGGTTTTAAACAGGCTGTTTCTGGAAGTGGTAGCAGTGTGCCCATGACAGGAGAGTTTGGAGCAGGTTGATTTACCCTAGCAAGAAAAGACTATACAGTGTGGGCATAACTGCAGTTCAGAGCCAGCCCAGCCTGCTAGCCTGGCCGCCTGCCTTGCTAGCTGTGAGCTTTCCTGTGCTTACCTCTGCATGGCAGCTTGTCTGCTGGGATTTGGCTAAGGGATCCCCTCTGGGACAGCTTCTGGACTTCAGGAAATGGAGAGTTCATCTGTCAGAGTGCAGGCAGTATTTAATGCCTATTACGCTTCCAAGAAAAAACCCCAAACCAGCCCAGCCCCAAACAAGAAAAACTTTGCTTGGAAAGTGTCCGGTTTGCAGCTCAGTCCTCAGTTTTTCTGTTATGATTTCTTGAATGCAAGTGCCCTTCACGCCACATTCTCTCCTGGATAGTTGTTTTACACTATGGTCAAGTCACTTGTGTTTCTCTCTCCTCCCCACCCCACCCCCCAACAGTCTGAGTCCTTTAAATCTTTTGCTGTTCGGCGTTCTCTCCAGCCTGTGAGTGGTTTCTGTGGCTGCAGCTTCCTTGTGTGATGTAATTCTCATGTCTTGCTGATCCCAAGTGATCTGCTTTGCAGTGCATCAAGAATTTAAGCAAGGCAGATAAACAGCAGTATAACAAGCATCGACCAATGCTGACTGTGAAACATCTTTGAGAGGTGCTTGTGCTCTTCTTGTAAAGCAGATTCAGGGAGAAACCATTTCCTGGTAAAGCCAGATACTCCAGGCTGAAATTTTACCTGCAGCTTTTACAGAAAAATAATGTTTTCTAACTGGAGATGGGGGGAAAGAAGCTGCTTTTGACCTGCTCCTCTCTCCTCCCCTGCTGCAGGAGTGTGTCCGTGTCCCTGGAGAAGGTTGTGGTGTTGTAACAGTGGCAGGGCATTCCTCCTACTTTGGGCCTGGCTGGCTTCTCTGGCACACCTGGATGGCAGCATTAACTGCACCTTTGGCTCGTGGCTGAGGAAGGAATCCAGATCTGCAGCAGGAGTGGGTGCGTGAGTGGGTGGGGGTTCAAGCCAGACCCTCTTGGTTTTAACCTGCTACACAGGCAAGAATAACCCTCTTGGATTCTGCTCCTGGACTGAAGATAAGGGACTTGTTGTTGACTTCAGTACAGTACATGCAGGGTTTGCTCCAGAGGTACACAGGTTAACTGTGCTGTTTCCAGATGAAGGCTGCTCTTGCCAGTGAGACTGATTTTGGTGGCTTTTTCCTAAAGCATTGTGAATTTGTAAGTATATAACCTGTAGCTGGTAGCTTGGAAAAGCAGCTACTTCTTGGCAGTGGTAGGAGTTACAGTTTTGCTAGCTTCAGAGTAGTATCAGACCATAGCTGTTGCTGTATACATTAGCAAAAAAGACCCAATTTCACTCCTCCTACACACATATGTGTGCGCACACACACACACACACACACACAGAGCGTATTAGATGGATTCCTAACATAAATCTGGAGTCTTAATCCCCAAGCCTCTTCTAGAGGCTAGGGAGATGATGCTCCTTATCTGATTGTCTCAGTTAAGTGCCTTAAAGTGAAGTAAATTGACTCTGCAGTCTTACTGGACATAGCTTCTTGTCTGGAGGGACCTGATCGTGCTGCATTTCGGTGGCCCTGTGCTGTGGTGTTCTTCGAGATGTCACACAGGCCTGCCACTTGCTGGCAAAAAACCTTCTGCCTCTGGCCACTGCTATGATTTTGAAATGCCATGTCATTAGAAACTGAATATGCTCCTGTAATTATGAGGAAGAAAACCACCCATCAGGGTTTCTGTGCCTGCTGGTGTGAGTGACATCCAGCTATACTTTGGGAAGAGTGGTTTATCTAAGAGCTTAATTGGGATAAAACCACAGAGACTTGTTTGGGACTGATTATGCCTAACTGTTCAACCCGCTGAGCACCATAGATGTACTTACTGAGCTTTGTTTGCAGGACGGGAGTCTTATGAACTGTAGTGACACGACAGCCCTGGAAATCTCCAATTCAAGATAAGCTGTCTGCATGGCTGGCCATGGCTATTTCAACTGAACAAAGAGTATGAAAAGCCTTTTCGGGGGTTGGGGGGAGGAGAGATGTGTTCCTATCCTACTGCCCTTACTGGGAAACAAAAGACAAAGCTGTTTACATTAGTATACTTGTATACTGACGTGTGTGTGTATGTATATATGTATATATACACTACATTTCCTGTGATAATCTAGTGTCTCTGGCCCTTTGGTGTTGTCCTAGTCCATGTGAGAAAGATAGAAGGCCCCTTTCCATCTTCTAGTCCTGGAAAACAAGTGTTCATGAGAATTCCTTCTTCCCAGACTTTTTAAAGTGTGCTTTATCTTTCTTCCTTCTTAATAGGGAAACCTACTCCCTTAGAGGTCCGTGATGTTCATACTGTCCTTGGAGCATCCCCTTCTCTGCTCCTTTTCAGCCAGAGCCATGGCTAGGAGAGTTTCCCTGCTTTACTCTTCTTGCAGAAAGTGGTGTGTGGCAGCCATGTGCTAAATGGTGATGAGTGCAGTGTTTTAGTGGCATGATGCTGCCCTTGGTGATCCTCCTGTGCAGACCTCGAGTCTCTGAAATGCACAAGCTTGACTTCCCTTGCAGTTATATTACAGCAAATGAAAGCAGCTCCCCTGAAGTGAAGGGCTGCACTGTTCAAAACAAATGAGAGAGACCTAACTGGAGCTGCGGGGTAGGTCTCAGGTTTAATTGCAATGATAAGCTAGTACTTTTCAGACAAGGTACTAGCTGAAGCACAGGCATTGCCACAGTGGAGCAAAGTGCTTGCAGGACACATGGGTACCTCAGCACTGGAGGGGCCATGCACCAAAGGGGAAGAAGCTGTGTGTTGCTGCTGTTCACAAGTGAATCATGGCTTCTTAAATAAAATGAAACTGCACACCACTGAAATGGGAAATTAGCTGAAAGCAGAATAAAATCCCTTTTATTCTGATGTGGGCATGTGTAGCAGTTGTAGCAGTATCATAGTTCTTCCTTGGCTTTCCCAGACATCATTAACTCTCCTTTTGCTTCACTCCCAAGAAGCTGTATATGGCCAGTGTGATGTACAGCAGTGAGTAGGCAAGTATTCTGCACTCAACAGGTGTGCTGTGCAGCAGCCGTACATCTCAAATATGTTAGCCAGCAGCTAAAATTAGGTAGTAGCGTTTGCACCAGAAAACCATGGCTACGTTAACTGAAATAAAGTGTCTCCTCCCTTTGTCCCTTCTCTCAGGAGCATCGCTGCAGGATTAGCACAGTGTGGAGAACCCTCTGTGGGACTGATGCGGATTTCAGACTGGAGTAGCAAGGTTGCTGACTCCTGAAATGGACAAAGGCTGTTTAAGGTCAGTGCTGAGTCAGTGGGGCTTTGGGTGGCATCAGGAGGTTCAATGTGGAGGCTGGAAACTGAGGACACTTCAGAGAGTTGAGTTTGACAGAGGTTGAGTCATTTGACAGTTCATGTTGTGGAGGAGAAGCATTTTGCATGGCATTTCTCCGTGTCTCACTAGGCTATGTGCTGCACAGTGTGTCTTTCACTGACAACTTGTGCACCCAAGTTGTGTTGGAGCTGCCAGCTTGGAAATACATTCTCTGCTGTTCTACCTTGCCACCACACCCCTGGCTTTAAGGCCTGTCTTTGGAAGTTTTGTACGTGTGCTTGGACCTGTATTTTCAAGCAAATAACAAAATGTTACTTAATACTGCACCAGTCTCCTCTTAGTTAATTAGAAAAGCAATTCTTTGCTGTGTTCCGTTCTTCTGAGTAAGAGAGCAATGCTGGTAGACCACTATTATTTTAGCCTGTTCAGAATAGTTGCCTGCATCTAGTAAAACCACACTCAGCTTCTGTGTGTATTGTTTCAGGATCTCCTTATCCATTTCTTTTGGTGTTTAATATTAAGGTCCTCATAATAGGTGCTGCTAGCCTTTTTTTTTTTTCTTTTTTTTTTTCTTTTTTTAACATTCATTGTGGAACAGTGTATTCACACTGGGGAGAAAAGCATAGTCCTTAGACCCTGGGGTCCCTTCTGCTTGCTTAGCAGAGGACCTATTGTACCCAAAAGGCTGGCCAGGCTGTTAGTCACTATTATTTCAGGAAGAAACCTGAACGAACCTTCAGCAAACAGTGGGATGACTCAGAGGTTACTGAAAATAAGGCTGCATTGTCAGCTGGAACCCTGGAGCAGAGGATGCTTTACTGATGTAGGGTCTGGGCTGTGTTTCAAACAGCCCACTTTAAACATCCTAAATTTTCCTGAGTTGGACACCTCCCTGTGCCCACTCTGAGCTCAGGGTGTGGCTTTGTGAATATTACATCTTCTCTCCTGTGCTTATCTCAGCTGGGATCACCAGCAGCCTCTAGGGAAGAAAGCTCAGCTGAGCCTGCGCAGCAGTTGGCATTGCAGCATGAGTAGATCAGAGAGAAAGATCTGGGATTGGAGTAACAACGTTGACATCAGGGCTTTTCAGACATTATCTTCCTTGTGCTGCTGGGAGCCAGGGATGGGTTATTAGTGCTGTTATAGCACATCCCAGCCCAGCCTGCTTGTGGTTTGCCCACCACCTCACAGCAGATCTATCAGAGGGCTGCAAGGAGACCACAGGAGCACTTCTCTCCAGCAACTCATATACTACAGACTTGGCATTACTTCTAATTGCTTCACAGGGGCAGCAGAAAGTGTGTGCTAGTGGGTACAGAAGTGGGGAGTAGTCCTGACAGATGCTTGGCTGGGGCTTCATCACCTTCTTACCAGCCCATGACAGTCCTCGGCTGAAGCCCTGGCTCTCAGCAGTGCTCTGAACTCATGTCCCCAGCCACCGGTCTTTAGGAGTTGGCAGAAAGTGCATCCACGGGTCTCGCAGTGCCCATTCAGACTCGCCAAGCTGGGCCTCAGGGATCTTACAGTGACCACAGCAATTAGAAGGGGAAGTAAACTGAAGAAGAGCAAAGTACCTGGCAGTTTCCTCTGTAGTGAATAGTGATAATCATAGCTGCACACCTTATTTAAATAGTTAAAGTAGACAATCGCTATTGAGTGCTAATTACAGTGCCAGTCCCTGATGCTACCTGGGTACCACAGCTGTAAGCGGCTCTGAAATTCAAGGGCTTTCTGGTACCTGCATAGCAGTGGGGTGCCTGCTCCCCTTTCCTGCTGGGCAAGCAAGCCTGGCAGTGCTTGGCCTGAGAAGTTTGGGGGGGTGGGGGCTACTCTCTGCTGTCCCAGTGCAGCAGAGGGCTGGGGAACATGGCATTTGCTGGAGAATGCAAAGAATGTAAAGGAGAGCTTACAGGGAGGGGAGACCATGCCGACTGAATGGAGAAACCTGTTTGATTCCCCTGAAGGGCAAAACACACCCAAGTCTCCTCCTCAAAACAAGGCTTGGCTTCCAGGAGCCAGCCCTCTCGGTCCGCCCAGCAGGTGAGCGCTCGGCTTCACCCACAGCTGCCTTCGCTGCCGGGGAGGGTCGGGGAGAGCCGCTGCGCCCTTGAGGGCAGCAGTGCCTAGAGGTTGCGTGCAGCCTGCTCCGCATCGGCCTTGCTAGGGGAAGGCACAGCTGAGGAGCCTCTGCAGGTAGGGCTGGGCAGGGAGGCTGGTCCTGGGCGCTGCAGAGGACAGCTCTCCGCCGGGTTTCACCTGCTCTCTGCCTGGGGAGGAGGAAAAGGCGGGCAAGGAGGGCTGTCCTTTCCTGACCGGCTGGTGCGGGGATCTGCTGGGGGTGAGGGAGGCTTGAACCGATACTTTAAATCCTCCTCCTGCCTGGGGAAATGAAGTTTCTCCATTGTGTTCTGGACCAAAGTGTGCATCTAAAATGGTTCATGAGTACTGCAGGGATGGTGTTAGTACAAGTACACAAATGAGGCAGAAGAGGGGAGGTTTGGGTATGGGTCTCTGTTGCTTACCCCATCTGATCACTGAATTCCCTTCCTGCCCATTGCCCCGCATCTTTCCCAAATCTGTCCCCCTCTTAATTTACTACATAGAGCAGGGGGCATGGCAGTGAGCTAACTGGGGAGAAGTCTGTGCGTGGGTAGGAGTGAGCAGGATCTGGACAATATGGGTAAAATTTGAGCCCGTGTCCCTTGACAGCCTCTCAGGAGGTTTTGGGTAAGCTGCATCACTTTCTGCCTCTCCAGTCCCACCTCCTCAGGACTCATGCGGGAAGGAGAAGGCTGCAGACAAGGATTTTTCACTGTCTCCTGCTCCGCCTTGTTTTGTTTCTCTCTGAATTAGTATGAAATCAGCACCCTGGAAAGGAATGGTAAAGCTGGTACAGAGGAGGTGAGCACCTCCCTCAGCCTTTGCTTCATCCTACCACCAAGCTTGGCGAATGCCTTCTCCATTTGTTTCCCCATCTCCACCCCTCTGCTTGGCCCTTGACTGCTCCAGAACAAATCCGTAACAGGAACATGAGCTGGATTCAGCTGGGCAGGTTGCTCCGCTGCAAGCTGGGGAGCAGAGATGTCCTCCCTCATCAGATTGATCAGGACTTTGTATTTAGGCTAGTTTATTTTATTCATCCAGTCAAAGAAACAGCATTAAATTTGTTCCCCAAAATTTATCATGTTTTAATTGGAAGTCATAATTTTCCATAATTTCCAGATGACAGATTTTAGTTTTCTTTTACAAAAATGTAGGTTTTTTTCTTGGTAGAAGTTTGTACCTTCTCTGTGATGTCATGAAGCTTCAATGGGATTTTCTGTCCTGCTCTGTTTGTGGGTCTGATTCAAATGCAAAGCTCTGCCTTCGAAAGGAAAACAAACTTTTCATTCCTTCTTGCTTTTCATCTTTATACATCAAGGCTTAAGGTCAATGGCATGTGGGTGCGGTAAACATCATTATCCTTCTTCCTCTTCAAATACAGAAATTAGTTGAGCAATTAGGAGTTAATGCCTTGTAATTAGACTAATGAAACTATATACCTAATATGGTGAAAAATGATCTAGTAATTTTTGGCAATAACAGCAGCGAAGTTTTGTGTTTGGGGGTGGTCATACTGTGTAGGTTTGTACAGCTCCTAGCACAACAGGAGCCCCAAGATAGTCTCTTGGGATACACAGGTTTGTGTGCCGCTCTAATTAAGTTTATGCCACACTTCCCTGACTTCAATAGCTGACATCTTTGCCAACTTCATCTGGTCAGAATGATTTTTTTAATTTTTTTTTTTTTTTAGTTTTGTGGTGTATGTGGTTGCAAGTGAATTAAAAGACATTATAATTGTGCATTTGCAGCTTCACAACTGTTGTCTTCGACACGGCTGAAACATGTCTGCATTGCTCATATTAATGAATTCTGTGCAGGCTTCCCCATGGCAATTGCAAGTTTTCATCTCTCTTTTCCCCGTGCTCGGGAAAGAAGAGATATTAGCTGTCCTCAGGCAGCAGTGACCAAGTTCCTGAGAAACTGTGGTGCTGGGCTGAGGCTCTTCGTAGAGATCCCGCACAGCCAGTCAGGCTCTTCTGGAGCTGCAAGTGCCTGATGCTTCTGTGGTTTGTATTCAGGGTCGTGTTGGCCACCCTGAAAAGGGTGGGTGCACAGTTTGATGACCATGATGCAGTTTAAATTATTTGGCTAGTGTCATGGAAGAACTGTGGCAGAGGCATAACATGTCACTTGCAGTGGAGTAACCATCCATCCTCTCCAGCTGACACCTGACTCGTCAAACACCTCCAGCAGTGGTTCCTGGGGAAAAGAACCTCCTCTTGTAGCCTGGCCTCTCCTTAGAGCATCTCTGCATGCACCGAGCAAGGTAGTGATGAGCTTTTGTATTGCATGAGCCTAGAAGGGTTGATTTAAGGTTGCTTGGACTGCTTCAACTATTGCATTCCTAATCATTCGCAAGCTTGACTTCAGAAATCTCCTGGTGTTTCTTAAATATCACCAAGTGTATATGTGATGGTATCAGTGTGAAATAGTCACTGTGTGGAAAAAGAAAAAAGGAAGCATGAAAAGCTGGTCCTTCGGAGAAGCTAAGCATTGTCCAAAACATGAGGACTCTCACCCTGCCTGTATGGATGAGCATTCAGCTGAAGTTTAGTATTAAAAACCTTTCTGCTGTTCAGAGGCAGTTGTGCATGACTTTATCCACATTTGAAAGCCCAGAGCCATCCAGTTACTCCTAATACTGAGCATTATCAAGACACTATAATGTTATTTGCCACTGAGGCACAGTCCAAGTCCTGGAGCGTGCCTCAGGCTGTGGGTCAGGATTTTCAGACTGACTGACAACCTCCCACTTCAAACTCATTCAGCCACCTGTATGCATGAGGTGGGATGAAATCCTAAATTGCAGGTTGCAAGTTCACAGCGTGAAGCCTGAAGTGTAATTCCTGTTGCCACTCATTTCCCCAAGTGTAGACAGTGGGACGGAAGTGTCCATCCTTCCCAGGCACAGGGTGCCACTCAAGTCAGAGTTCAAAGGTGAAATAAATCTAGTTTTAAGAATGCTGGCTCAAAACCATCACAGCCACTGGGCACGAAGCGCTAATCCAGCATGAACTTCCTTTACTGGTTCAAACTTGCTGAAATGAATGCAAAGGGTTAACTTTGTTCTGGCAGGGTTTATGCTAGATCAGGTACAGTCTCTCCAAGCTGCTCTCACTTCACAGGAGATCAGGTAACAGCTGACATAAAGGCATAACATTGGCACAAAGTTTGCATTGTGTGCTCTGGCTAATGCATGAGAAATGCAAGTATGTGCCCACGCCTAATCCAGATCACTGGAGGGCAGTCTGACAGTGCACAGATCTGGATTAGCAATCCTGCAACCTGAATGCTGCCTTTCTGGGGCAGGGTGTCTCATGGCTGCATGTAACCTATGGAGAACAGCTTTTTTCCCTGGCTTTCCTTCCTGTGGGTTTGTGAAAGGTGGGCTTGATCTGAGCATTAAATCAAGGTCCCACCTTTCACCGTAAGGGATGGAGAGTAAGGACTTGGAGCCTGATTTAAGTCTAGATGACAGAATTCTCAGCAGAGTTTAGGAGGTTCAAATGAAGAAGGTTCAAACCTCTTGCAAGCTTTAAATGCATTTTAATTTGAGGACTGTGAAGGTCAGAATAGGCATCAATTATCATTAAACCAGGATACTCTTCTGCGTGACTGACCTCTCAGTCTGTTTGCAGCTGAGGGCCAGCAATCAGGTCACTGGCCAAGTCCTCCATTAGTACACGAGTTCCTAGCTGGTGAAATGAGTTTTGTGCTTCTACCCAGGAACAGGAGGAGCATGTGAGAGCTCCTTGGAAAGCAGCGGGACAGCACGGGTGGTCTCTGCTAACAGGCAGCAGAGCCCAGAGATGCTGCTGGATGAGAGTCGGCAGGTCAGGATTGCTTTGCAGATGGTCACATAAGTGATGCCACGTGGGCTTTGGGCTGCAGGAAAGTAACACTGGTTTAGGACACAGTTTGTCATCTATTAATGACCCTTCTGTTGTGGCATCAAGAGTTTAACTCCCTGTTTCGTGGACTAGGGAAGGCAGCGGTGCATGGGTCAGTTGTGGGGTACCTGTCCAGAAAGGGTCTGACTGACACTGCATGTCCAGGTGCAGAGCATCTCACCATGCAGCCCTCACAGGGACCAGCGCAGTGAAGTGGGCCTGGTGCCCCAGACATCAAAGGCAGATCCCACCCTGAGCTGGAGAGCGAGGCGCGGGCAGGAGTGCTGTAACATGAACTCGGTAGCTGGCCGGGGCTGTGTGGACAGTTCAGGAGTCTAAAGGCACCCTGTGGCGCTTCCCGGGAAAGCTGTATTTATGAGATCAAAGCAGCTCTGCTTCCTTTCCCAGAGCATTCATTTAGTCCTCAGAACTAGGTCCAATGTCGGATCCAGCTCATCGCCAAGATGAACGGAGGGCAAGGTGGCTATTAGGCACAAAGGGGCTATTACTGCAAGTGCCCTACAAACTCCTGACAACAGCAGGCTGAAAAAATGTTATTAACATTTTAAAGTTGCAGTTGAACCATCAAAAAGGAGGATGGCTGGCAGGTTTTTTCTTTTGTGTGTTTGCAGGTAATAGGGGCTACAGTCAGCTTTTAAAGAATACTAAGTGTTTCATCTCCTGGGCTATAATTACATCTTTTTAAGTGGCTTACATGGAAAGCAGAATCAGTCCCAATTAAATGATGGGCTGCTGATTTCAGGCACTGGAAGAATTTATTAGCAAAGACTGCTGGTCTGGCTGTAGATCAGCTCCTTTGCAGACGACTGTATGAGCGGGCAAGGATCTGTCACCCTCGCCCTCCGCCAGCTGCAGCTCTGTGGCCTCAGGGGGAGTGGTGGCTACGGGGATGGACAAGAGCATGGCTGTAGTTACCCCCTTGTTCAGCCCATGGGCTGTGCTCTGTAGGGATTGCTCTCTGCTGGGGGTCAGAGAGGAGTCTGTGGTGCCCGAGCCGTCTCAGCTCCTCTGCTGGTACCAGTGACGATGGTGCCCGCTGCTGTGCTCGTGTGTGTGTGTGTGTCATCTGTCCCTGGGCAGCCACACGGATCTCTCCAGCTTGTTTCAGGTAGCACAGCCACCTGCTCGCCTGGCAGGGTGAGGGTTTTCGCCAGGAGCCGCTCTCTGAAGCGCTGCTGAGAGACAGAGGCTCTGTGCGCCATTAGCAGCGGTGGCATTGCTTGAAGCGCTTTAAAAACACCAAGCGCGTGGAAATCCCTGCGACTGGGCAGGGACCACTGCGGGAGGGAGAGCCTGGCTGCCCGCAGACGGGCATGCCCTGAAGATTAAAATCTAAACAAGGTTTTAGCTCCCCTTTCCTTCTTAAATAGCTTGTAATTGCTTTCCATCACGTGGTGAGGATCTCCTAGTTAGTGTCTTCAGTGGGAGGCAGCTTTGGCAGCCCCCGCACCCTTCCTGCCCCAGAGCAGCTGCCTGCCCAGCTCTGCAGCACCCCGGGGGCTCCCAGAGGTGGGCATAACCTGCTTGTCAAGGGTCTTGGTAGTGCTCTGTGCCTTTGAAAACCAGGGCTTTTGTGTAAGTGGTTGGCATGGATTTAGCTAGCAGCTCCATTTGAAGCATGCAGTCTCGGGACACGGTCTAATAGGATTTTGGTCCTGCACAGGCAGAACATTTATTTCTTCCGCTGGGATGCTCATGTTGGATGCTTTGTCAGCAGGAATTTAGCCATCGTAACACCCGCTTTTGTGGGTCTGCTGTTGCCTGGGCCATCCCAGTGTTACATCCCAGAGAGTGGTGTTTGAAAGCTGAGCACTAGATACAATCAGCCAGCCTATAAATTGAGGGACTTGGCAGTGGTAGTGTTTTGGCCATATTGTACTAGAAACTCGAGTCTGAGCGGGACTAAATCACAGATGACTTAAAATACCAGAAAGAGTATCCAGCTGTCAGGTATTTGTATTGCCCACAGGTGGGGATCCAGTTTCCTGTATCTTGATGCTGCTTCTAGGGAAGGGCTGGAGAGAGAAGGAGGAGGGGCTGAGGTGGGCAGGCCTGGGGATCCCTCTGGCTTGTGAAGTGCTCTGCAGAATTAAGGAGACTGTAAACTCTCATAACCAGGCCAAGCTCATCCCTGCTGCTTCCTGGAATGAGCCCTGCATAGCTGATGGAGAATGAAACCCAGCTTATCAAGAGGTTCTCCCAGTAATATCACTCAGGTGATCAACCTTGGCTTCTCTAGCATTACTGGGCACTTAGCTCCACCTGTGCTACTTACCTGAGACCTGCTATCGCAGGGAAGGGAGGGGCAATTTGGGTTTAATTGCCTGCAGGCTGATTGGATCATGACTCATAAAGGGCTCGTGAGAACTGGGGGAGAGGAGATGAATTTAAAAGTTGCGCTGTCCAGTGGCCAGTGTGTCACTCCTCCCCCGCATAGGATCAAGGCATTGGTGGCAGTGTCAGTCGACTCTGTCTTTTCTGTTGTGTTCCACGCTGGAAACATCCTGTGAAGTCAGAGCCTCTGTAAGGTGCCAGCCTCTCTGAATCTTGGCTGTGGGCAGATCCAACAAGAGGGAAGGACAAGTCTGGGAAACAAGGAGATAACAGGTAAAAGAGATGACAGTGGTATCGGGGCCAAGCAGCACAGCAGGGATGAACATGGAGTGCAGAAGCCTGCAGCAAGTCAAGACAGCAGGGTGGAAGGTTCGCAAAGACAAACTTGTCTATTTCTCCTGTTGTAGCAGGATCCGATTTTGGAGCGGTACACTGAGATAGTGTTGAATGCTCTGCACTTGCCCCTCTGCTCAGCTGGAATCCAGTGCTGGGTGTGAAGCAGGTACAGAAGATCCAAGTTTCAACAGACTGTCCCAACTCTGCTTCTGGGGTAGGATTTCACCACAGGTGCTAATAAGGGCACAAGCAGGCCACTAATGGGCATTCCTGCAAAACATTCCTATGACGTGCTGCGCCCAGCCGGCATGTGGGAGGAGAGCAACACTCCTGTAGCAAGGATAAAGCTTCACCTCTTGCTTAAGAGCAGAGGGTGTCAGGGAGATTCATCCATCGGAGGAGCAGAGTGGAGGCCAGCTGCACTGAAGCAGGTATGCCCTTAGGATCGTATGAAGATACACCCCGAATTCACAGCTTGGGCTGTGGGTAGAGCATTTGGTGAGTTTCAGTAGGGGAAGGGTCTTCTTAGGGGCTTTTGGGTTCTATTTTTTTGGCTAGGATCATGGTAAAGGAGACATTTGGAGTACTTTGGGGAGGCTGTAGCTGGCAGCTGCTTTGCCTTGGGAACTTGGACTGGCAGTGATGAACCTGATACAGCTCCGAGGTTAGGCTTGTACAGTGTCTTCCCCCGCCCCGAATTAGCAACACTGAACCCTTTCAAAAATACATACAAGTTTTGTTAGGCTTTTGTTCCCAAGAAAAATAAAATTGAAACCTGAAACAAAAGGCTAACTTAAGCCTTTTGTAATGAAACATTTTCATTTTATGTTTTGAAACAACATGGGTTTTTTCCTCAATTTTCATTAATTTTGTTTAAAACAAACATGCAGCAGAACATGTAACTAAATCCTTTGGCTGATTTAGTCTGAATTTCTGTTTGCTGAAAGCTGTGTTCTCATGTAAAACCAGACAACCTTTTTCTCTGCTGGAAACACTCAGTGAATAAAAAATCCTCCATTTTTGCCCATTCCTAATGATGCTTGAGAAATGAGTAAGCCCATAATCCCTTAATTTCCCACTCCTTTTAACATTGCACTGCTATGTTGAAAAAGCAGATTATGGAGAAGGGAGACAAATGTCCCCTCCCTACGTGCCAGCAGCGGGGCATGATTCAGGACCCCTAAAGGACACAGACCCGCTCCGGGACCGAGACAGGCGATGCCACTGGCTCTGCTTGCTGACGCCGGCCACGTCAACAAAGAGACGGGTGTTTTCTTTGGGCTGCCTGTGGCACCGAGCAGCGTGTTGGGCCTCTTCTTTTATCCTCTTTATTAAATAGACTCAGATGGCACCTGGGGACTTGGTCTTCCTTTCCTCAAGCTAAGGCAGTCAGGAATTAACCCCTCTTATTAACAGTGGTGCTGCCTCTATGTAACAGGCTCCCAGTCACGTCGCTCATTGAATGGCTCAGGGCTCTTCCCTTCCTTGGAGAGCAAAACCGGTGGGGGCCTTCCCCCCCTCTCCAGCTTTTTCCAGTCTGCAGACTGCATTTCCTATCGATACACCTTCACTGCTTGGGGACTAAACATCCTGGCTGTAGCCTTTCCAGACTTATTTTCAGTAAGAGCTTGTTCTTGTAAGCTGTCCACAGGACCCTGGGGGTTGTAGGGATCAGAAGATGAAAACTCCTGTAGGCATTTATCCTGGGAAACAGAATCACTTTGATTCTGTTACCTCCCATTAAACCTTATTACACAGACGGGCTTTTGTGAAGCTGTTTCTTCAGAAATTCAGTAGGTGGTTTGATTTAGCCCGTGAGGGGTCTTTTGCAGTTAGGTGCATTTGCTCACTGGGTCTGGGGTTTGTTTCTCATGGCTACAGGTGTCAATAACCCCTGCGTCCAGCATCACGGGGACTGAGGCTTACTGTGCCAGCTCTTAGAGCTTCGCCTGGTTTCCTTCGCTGCTCCCAGCTAAGGGGTTTCTCACAGAGCCCTGTGCTTCTGCAAGTAAAGCACTTACCTTAGAACAAAAGGAAGATGTAAAATGTGTGGTGAAATTGGCACATTTTTACCAGTCTGGTTTTGTTTGTTTCTTTTTTTCTCAAAAAATATTTATTCTTGGAGAAAACCCAACAAAAACAAAACACGGTCCAAATATTATTTGTAGTGCTTGCTGGAAGAACACAAGTGCCAGTGTTGTGTACTGTTTGAAACATCCGTTCTGAGCTGTGTGTGCAGAAATACCAATGCACAGTGACTCTGCCAAGTGCAAAGAAAAAAGCAGTATGCAGAATAGAAAAAACATAATGCATTTATGCCTAGCTACAGATTAAGTCATAGGAAGGATTCAGTATATATATTCTTGGTCTAAGTGTCTGTGCATTGCATGTGCTGCAGTGTTTGTAACCCACAGACATTACTGTGGACTGGTATGTTGGTAGGTGGTATTTGAATTTGCACTGGTTTGTGCTCTGCATGGACAGTACAGATGGCTGTGTGAATCACAGACCTTTTAAAATAGATAAAATCTAAATTATTTTAGCTCAGGAGAAGCCTGTAAAAAGGTGCAGGAACTGAATTCTGTCCCTCATGCTACCTAGAAGTTTTCCCTAGACTTTCTATTTGACAGGTAGGTCATGGATGAACATACCTGTGTCTTGAGCATTGCCTGTAGCAATGCCCAGCTGTCCCTGCTGCGGAAGGAGTCACTTCAACAGGCAGGTTTAGGCACCACAGTCAGTCTGGTGGTATTTTATTGCTTGCTTGATGTCTCTTTCTAGCGGGTCATGCTCACAAGTTCACATGAGTCCCATCTTCCTCACTGTCCAGATTAAACCCCTCCCGTCCTACACCACAGCTTCCTGTAAGCCCAGTGCCAGGGCTCTGTCGGCATGGAAACAAGTGTGTAACGGGGTAGGAATAATGGGGTAGGAATACAGGGGCATGGCAGGAGCACAGGCTGGACAGGGTACACGGGACGTCAAGTGGGCAGCTGCAGCCTTGAGCTACAGCAGCGAAGGGAATAAATGGCCACCTGTCTGCAGCCAGATGCAACTCCTGACGTTCTGTGACGGTTTTCAGAGGGGAATCGCCTCCCAGAGCTGGCGTTATGCAAGCCAACCTCATATTTGTTTCAGGGGTCCCAGGGCACTTTGCAAACATTAAGCCTGAGGCAGCTCTGTCCAGGGAAAGTGTGTTAAGGGAATCAACCTTCCGAGCGCAGCCATTGCGGAGTAAACTGGGCAATGCTTAACGGTGCAGCAGAGCCTGCAATAACTGTTTGGATCAGGAAGTGAGGAAGGATTATTGCTCATTTACATAACGATGGCACCCGAGGGTACCAATTAGGATCAAGGGCCTGTTGCACTGGTGGTGTGCAGGCACTTAATAGGAGGTAGTTGTCTCCAAAGGGCTCCCACTGGACTTCTGAAGAAAAACTTCCATATAAATAGGGAAGGAATAGGGATTTTTATTTAAACAGATTTTAATTTTTTTGTCTCAGATTTTATATTTGTGGTGAGTGTTTGAGAGAAAATATATATTCCTGAACAGCTCTGTTCGGTATCTAAACCAGAGTGACTCGGTGACTTACTGTGTGTCCTTTTATAACAGAGGTGTTCCTAGTCAGGCAGCAGAAGTATTTTCTATTAGGTAATGAATAAACAGGGAACAAAAAGGTGTGTCCAGCCTGGCAGAGCTTATTTTCAAATTGTAAGGCAAGAGGGAAGGGAAGGATCTGGTCTGAGGCAGAAGAGGTTTTGGTCTGCATGAGGTGTGGAGATCTCCATGTTTTCTAAGGGTGGTGACAAGAGTTTGCTGCTCTGTGTTTGGAAACAGGTGATTACAGAGATGGGTAAGTCAGCATGCATAGTGTTAGGGAAAAAAAAAAGAGAGAGAAAATGGGATTCTGCAGTGGTGGGGAGATGGAGAGAGGACTGTGGGACAATAGAGAACAGGGATGGCCAAGAGCTGTGTGGGAGACAGAAGTGGGAAAGGTTACAAACTCTTCAGCTGTACCTGCTTGTCTTTTATCCAGTGCCTCAAAATCTGAGACGTGCTTGTTGGTGAATGGAGATAAGGATCCCAGAGGTTCTCAGGGGACAGCCACCTTTGTGTACCAGGAAAAGAGGAAGTGAGTTGTTTGCTGCCACGCTCCTCTCCAGTGCTGCCTGCATTTCTGTGGTGCTGCAGGTCTGGAATTTCCTGTGCATGTAGTGTTCCCCGTCAGCAACAGGATGCTGTAGACATGGGGACTTGGGGTGTCCAAAATACAGAGGGATCGATTGCTATGTTTCCTGTCCCGAAGCACCATTTTTGGGCCGTGGCGAGTCATGTGAGCTGCATTTTTTCCTTTTATCTCTCGTTTTGCCACAAGTGTGAGGTCCTGGGCTAATGTTTGAGTTGTGTTGGCAAGAGGAGGCCAGAGAACAGCATATCTCTGGCATCTTGTGTGGAGGAAGGGGGTTCTTCTAGGGCTTTTTTGAGAATCTGTCCTGAAAAAATAGCTATAGTGGTGTATAGCTGGAGACTACACTCACAGCCAACTCCAGAGATTCAGATATCCCTCAGTACTGCCAGAAGAGAGTTTTTTCTTTGCTCCCAAACTCATGAGGTGTGCTCCCACCTTCTAAATGACTCTCAAAAGTTGGACCGCTGCTTTTGGATCCTAAAACCTCCAGAAATTCAGCCTGCTCCAGTGAAGCCTGGGACTCAACCCACTGGGAGAAAAAGCATTTGTCTTATCTAAAGGCAATAGAAATTTTTTTATCCTGTGGCTGTAGCTAATAATTCCCAATTAAGCTATACCAACAAAACCACTTCTTTTCCTTGTAACAACATCACACATGTAAGTTCCAGCAGCATAAAAGCATATTTTTTAAGAAGCACATTCGCTAACAACATTTTGGTAAGGAAGATTTTTGAAGTGCTCTGTATTGCTTTGTCATAACCTTTCAGGACAATAATGGTAGGCAGTGTTAACAGCTGAAGATACCCCTCCAAATCTAGAGCTGAGGTCTTTGAGATTTACTGCACTGCAGAATTACAAAAATTTAAGTATAAAGGCATAAGTGCTTGGAAACATGTTCTGAGGTCCTATAGCATGTGTTGAAGCCTGAACTCAAATTTTGTCAAAATAGGGAAGCTGTTTCCATTTCTAAGCTGTCCTTGGAGCAGTGAGAAGCACTTTCTTTCCCAGGAGTGTTGTGTCAGTGCTGTAGAGCCAGACACCCTCTTGCCAATCTTCTCTGGCTCCATCAATCTTGTGCTTGTTTCTGCACATAGTTTGAGCAGATGGACTGGGATGTGGACCCACTGCAGCCTGAGAAGCTGTATCTACTCTTTCTTATTCTAACCACCAACCGCTGGAATATCAAAACATGGACACATACAGTTGAAAGGAAGATGCGAGCATTTTTCCTGATAGTAGTTTGCTGACCTGTCTGTCTTTGGTTTGGGTTAGTGGGTCCCATATCTCTCTCCTGTTCTTGTTTCTTCATCACAGCTACTATCTTGGCATCTGTAGATGTCGGTTTCTCTGCCAGGTATCACTGCCACTTAGCATTAAAACAAGTAAATGAGCTTTCCATTTCTCATCTGAGAAACGCTGATTTATTCTAATTGCAGGATTCATGGTATAACCTGGGTTGATTTGTCTTTTAATATTCTAGTTACTGAGCAGACACTAAGCATGCATAAGATCAGCACAAAACTTTACCAAGCCCAGTATCCTGTGACAACAGGAGCCCATAGCAGGTGGTTAAAAAATAAGGGCAAAAAATGGGGTACTTGAATTCTTTTTTTCTTGCTGAACCCACTCAGCTTCCGGAGATCTTGTTTAGGCTGTATTGCCTTGGTCCTCAGGTGAAAGGTAAAAATAGCCACCTGATAGCCTTCATTAATGAAAGAGAGAAAATGATGTTACAAGGAAGCAAAAGAGCTGACTCCTCTCCATCTCTCACAGAAGAGCCTTTGCACCCTTCTCCATCTCTCACAGAAGATTTGCTGAAAGCTTCATTCTGCATTCCTTTTTTACACAGCAGGGCAGGAGGACAGCCGGTTCTAATGCCCAGCAGTTTCTGCAAGTCGAGCAGTAGAGCCATCCCGATCGGTCACACCGTGCAGGTACACAGTCCAGCGCTGCAGCAGGCCTGGTGTGGAGTGGCCACGCCGCTGCTACCATCGAGTGATTCATAGCTGGAGAAAGCAGGCTGGTAGAAAACATTTGCCAGTCCCCCAAAACCAAGCCCGGTGAGCCCCACCGACCTGTTCCAACACCTGTTTGTCAAGCCAGAAATATCAGTGGAGTACAACAGTGTTTGCTGCAGTCCCTCCCAGGATGATGTGAGCTGGGAAGAGGGAAGGTAGTGCCAGAGGAAAAGGCTTGGCCAGTGTGCAGTTTCTGGCACATTTTTATACACGTGCCGAGTATCACCCTTTGTGGCTTCCCTTCCTTTTGGGTGTATTTGTTAGGAGAATCGTGTGAGTAAGAAGCAAAGTTTCTGTTTAAGCAATAAACGGAGACGTTGTTTCTTGCAGGGCTGGCGCGCGGTGCCCACAGTACGTGCCAGGCGGAGCTGGGGTGCGTGACAGGAGTGGAGTTTAGTCCTGCACCTCTGTGAGCTTCAGTCCTCCCTCCAGACCTTCCCGAGGATCTTTCCTATATGCTCCTGAACTCTGCTTATTTCTGTAAAAGATCTGTGCTGGGGGACTAATCACCTCTCGGTTGTGCTGCTGGACAGGTAACAGCTCCACAGCTTCCAAACACCTCCATTATATGACAGCACATAGCTTATGTCTACTTCTGCCTTTGATTTGCCCTGGATCAGAGCCATATCAAACTCTTGGAATAGTTCTTTTCCACTGCTTCTCATCCTCTACTTGCTTCAGTTTTATTTTGTCCTGGAATAGGAAAGAATTTACTAAGTAGAGGAGAGTATCAAATGCAGCTCTGAATTGCAGTCAGCAAGGCAGCTGTGGGTTGAATTTTCCTTACTCAGATACTGTAGGTAATGAAGCCACGTGGCTTCTCTACATGCAGGTCCACAATGCTGTGATTTCTTTTTAACCCAAAGTGGCCAGATTACAGGTCTGTCAGCTGTGCTCCTGCAGACTACAGACATGGCTCCCACCTTTAGTATAAAGATACCCAAGTGTTTTGAGGCTCTTCATGGATATCTAGGACAACGCTACAGTTTTCATTTCTCTCTAAATAGCAGGGTCAATTAAATTTGCGTGGGAAGGGGGATGTGGGAATGATAAGAAAAGAGGTGGGCTGTCTGCTCATGGTGAAAGCTGAATTAATGTTTGGGAGTGTTTGCAAAAGGGAGAGGGAGCCTTGGGGTAATAGCAGAGAGCTTGTTCGCAGTCCAAACTGGATGAGGAGTGGATTTGCAGGAGGTAGATCTTCGGCTGAGACAAGCTGAAGGAGTAGGCTTTGCCAAGAAGCAATGCTATGAGATCAGCACTCGGCATTCCTTATGGGCGTGTGGCTTCACAGCAATATTGCAGGGACAAGCCCACCAGCAGATAATAACAACCTAATTTTAGATTCACAGACTCCTGAATAGGGTTGGGCATTTTTATTAATGAATAGCAGAGTCGCTTAAGAATCCAGGTTCAGCAGATAGTTTTGGCAAGGAAAGAATGGAGGGTTGTAAAAGCTGGAAGTTGCCCTTGATTTTCTCCTCTGAAAGGACAACTTGTCCCACAGTTTACAGGAAAAACTTTAGAGAGTGAAAAAAGAAAATAAACTTTTCTGATAAAATGTAATCAGGTGCTGAATTAACCTGGGTTCTACTAATCTCAGAACAGTGGGTCCATTTTGAGGGGATTTGCTTTCTTTTGGTTTTTGTGGTGGTTTTTTTTGTTTGTTTACAACTAAAAAAAAAAAAGTCTTGGCAGAATCTGAAACAACCAATTTCCACCCCACCCCCCCACCCCCCCCGACTCCTGGCTTGTTGTTGGTTGTGGTTCAACTACAGCACTAAATGATCACCGTTCTGCAAATTCCTCACCTCAGAGCATCTCTGAGGCTGTACATCCAGGAGTTTCTCCTTGCTGTTTTACTGTGGTCATTTGAAGGAGGTGCCCAGCTGCCATCAGAAGCAAGAACTAAGTAAGATGTTCTCTCTGCTGTGTCCTGGGGCAATAGCAGATATCTCTGCCAAGTGAAATTTGTCAGAGCACTTACGTTATACTCCCATTTGACAAAAATACTAAGGTTTACCCAAGCAGCCTCAACTGCTCTGAGTTCTATAGACTCCAGAAGGTCTGCCCCACCTGAGTGACTCTGGGCACTTTTGCTAAGGTCTCCTCCACCACTTTCCTCACAGAGCTGGAGGGATGCATCTGTTGTGGCCAGTCTGAAAACTTACTGTTGTGGAGAGCACACCCATTTGATTTTTCCTATCCTTGATACTGAAGGTACATGGCATGGGGAGAAATCACAACCCTGGTTATATATGCCCCAGTCTCCCCATCCTCCAGGCTCTGTGGCCATAACGTTGTTGTGATGCTCTCCCACATAACTTCAAAGTTTTTATATCAGATCTACTATTCTGCTTTCCCCCTTTTTCATTTCTTCCAGGGGCTTGTTGCATTCAAACAGTGACTGAAGTGGAAGGTGCTTCTGAGAACCATGATGTCCCTGGGTGTCAGTAA
The DNA here is from genome assembly GCF_023634155.1 of Falco peregrinus. Taxonomy (NCBI): domain Eukaryota; kingdom Metazoa; phylum Chordata; class Aves; order Falconiformes; family Falconidae; genus Falco; species Falco peregrinus. Next base: position 2,072,444 of record NC_073733.1, on the reverse strand, counting down.
AGGTAATTTTTTTCCTCGTCCCAAGCTGTTGGGGATCTGTCCACTGTCATGGCTTTCCTTTGCCTTCTTTGCTCAGTTTTATCTGCAGTAACGTCTCTGCTCAACTCCCTCAGTGCAGTGTGCCCAAGGGTACAGGACACCTCTTCCTTGTCTGGGACCTGCTCCAACCTGCAGCTACAAAATAACATGCATTTGGCTATCATTTCAGTGTCCATGAAGGTATAGAGATCTGAAGAGCTTATGGCCTGACTGATGTTTTGAGATGAGCAAAAGACTAATAAACTTCCATATTATTCTTTTTTCAAGATCCTCCTTAAAACTCTCTGTCCTTGAAATGTCTACTGAAAATACAGCAGCGATCAGCAGCCAGTACAGCAGCTGACTAGGATGGCTTCCCTTTATCCATGTACCCACACCCTCTTGTTGTCTCTTCTAGAGATAAAAAACAAAAGTCTGTGGGCTGGAGACCACCCTTGTGCAGCGTGCAATAGCCATACAGTAATGAGAAGACTGCCTTTATTATTAATAAACTCCTAATAATGTCTTATTAACCAAGGAGTGTGGAAAAATCATACTGGGGCTACAAGTTGCCCTGAGTTGTGCCAGGAACATGCCCAAGGTGAAGAATTCTGTGGCAGACTGAGATGTAATTTTTAAGCAACAGATGCTCACAGGACCTTTAGATGTGAATAAAAGGGACAATGCTTCCAAATCTGTAGGTAAGCTGAAACAGGAATGTGAAGAAGAGTGGAAATGCCTTACTCATTTCCATTAGGTAATAGATTTAATTTTTTAAACTGAAAATTAAATTTTAGTGCTAAGAAAAGCAGCCCTTCCCTTTCCAGGTGCTCCCCATGAAGAGTACTACTGCTGGTCCCTAAACTACACCCTGGCGTAGATGCGGCCCTGCATAACTGTGCCTTTTAAGTGCTACTGATTCCACCTGAGGAAGGACATCCTCTTCATTTTTATAGCTGTTTTCCTTAGAGACTGTCCAATGTGACCATTTTTTTTAAATAATAAAATCTTACCCCTACTATGTAACATATACCTGAAGTATATGACAGTGTGTCAGAGATTCATCAATTCACTGCATGTCAGCTGCTCAGCTGTAACTATTTCTGGGCAGCCTTCTGGCCCATCATGAGCACAAGATACAGAGACATAGATGACCTTCCATTCCTGGTAGCTAAATTGAATTATTTCACGTTTGCCACAGGCTAAGAGTGTACAGGCAGGCAGTTTCCTTGGCTTGGATGATAAGAAGTTGTAAAGCTGCAATAACTTGTTGGTGTCTCTAAACTCCTGAGCTGTATTGGTCCAGGTGTGACAAGGAGAGCAGGCTTGACGTTTTCAGCCCTTACCAGTCATTTCCAAAATGGTAAAAGATAGAAGATAGTTAGAAATACATAGAAAAGGAGATTTCCTTATCTGGTCTTCATCCGGGTATTTTCCTGGCTATTCATCAACAGCTATCTCCCTCAGAAGAAAATGCTGGATGGGGAAATTCACAGTTAAAATGTCTTTTTTTTAAAAAAAAATAGTAGCCAGCAGCAATCAATTTAGTCCAGCAGGACTTTGGCACTCCAGGATGACTGATGCCCTTCACATCAGTCACCTGCACATTTCCTTCCCTTATGAGAAACTGCTCCCCCTTCCCCAGCCTCCCATCTCCTTCCCTGCCTGTTCCCAAAACTTTTGGCTTTAATACTCCTTCCCATTAACCTGTGCTTTTCCCACCCAATATTTTTCCCACTGGGAGGACTTAGCAACTCCTAATCCATGACCTTCTGCTATTTCCTACATTTTAATTTTATGTTTTAATTGCCATTGCTGACTTTCTCAGCCAGAGGACGTAGGTGTTATTTGTGGCCTTGAACAAAGACAAGGAGCAGAATGAGGATGGTGGCAGATTTGCAGTTGGACAGTAAAAGAGAGACCACACAGGCTAGGACATTTCCAGACTCGGGCCAGAACCACACCACTGGGGAGACATGGTTTGAGAATATGTCTTTGAAACTGAGCTTTGTAATGGAAACGTGGAAATGAGGAACCAAAGGACTTCTCCAACTCTGACAGGCCACCAGAGAAAGCTGACAGTCTGGTGTTGCATTTTATGGCTTAGTTCTAACCCCCAACTCTTGGCTCAGCTTCATGCTCCAGGCGTATCATCCTCTCCCACAAACCAGAAAAGCCTCATGCTAGAGCTGATGTGATGGGAAATGCTAGAGGGAACTCGGTGCTTTGTAAATCTATGACTAGACCACCCACTGAATGTCTTGGGTCTTCCTGAAAGAGAATGTCTCCTTAATGTTAAACAGTCCTCTGAAAGGAAAGAAGAAACTATGTGAGAGGACGTGATGCATCAGCATAAATTGATCCTGAAGTCTGGATGACAGCTTGTTTCCATCTTTCATTAGAAGTGGCAAAAGACTCATTCAGTGTTTGGATCTCTGACTGAAAGGAGACTCGTGCTCCTCGCTCTCCGAGATTTACCCTGGCTCACCTGCTGATACTATGAATTCTTGCCCTTTCTCAGCAACCCTCCTCCTCTCTCCTTTCTTTCCCTCTGCCTCTCCTAGGACGTGTCATTCCACCCACGGATGAAGACCGCAGGAGGATCATTAAGCAGATGAAGGTTCGCACCACCCTGAAAGGAGATAAGAGCTGGATCCACCACCATAACTCAGACTCTGAGGATGAGAAAAAGAGCAGCCCGCTGTAAGTGTGGCCACTGAGGAACATTCCTCTTCTCCTTTTCCCTTTCCCTCATCAACTTCCCGTGGGTACTCTGTTCTCCAGCCTACAGAAGCAGCACATGCGGTGCTAGCATGTTTTGGGGTCCCCGTGATGCCAGGCGATGGTACTGCCAAAGGGAAGCGGTGCTCCTGTTTATTTTTGTTAAATGCAGCCTGGGGAGAAGCTCCGAGAAACAGCCTTTCCTGGGAGCTGAGAAGCCAACAGCACAGGCAGATTTGAAGTCTCAGGAGAACTCTGAAATTTTTTTGAAGCCAGATTGTGTTTCACCATCTCTCTGGCATGACAAACGAAGGGGCAGACCTCAATGGGAGGGAGTTTAAGTGATAAAACAGCCAGGTCTGCAGCTCCTGCAGCTCACAGGGCTTGTCATGCAGCCAGCCTGGTACCAGGGAACGCCACAATCTGGACCAGCTTCTCTTTATTTAGAAACAAAACCAAGCCCAAATTAGTCTTAGCAACTCTCCCCAAAAATGTCTCGCCATGTTCAGTAAGATCAGAAGTTAATTATGTTACTGTGTTTTCTCTTTACTCAGGTCTGGACAGGCCAGTGGGGGATCCACAGCCTCAACGCCTATTGCTCCCCAGAATGACAGGTATTTTTGGGGACCCATCCTGTTGCTTCCCTTCTGTGTTATCTCATGGGGTCCGTGCGTGCTTTCACTGGTTTTTCACAAATATGTGCTCTTTCTGCACCTCCTCATACCCTGCCGCAACTGGGTTGAAAAATACAGAGAGCCTGCATTGGTCAGTGTAACATCTTACAAACTGTCACCTGGTAGAGAGCATGGCTTATCTGCTGCAAAGTCCAGATGGATGAATGGATGGTTTGATGTCTTTAGTGCAGATGAATGGATGCCTTCAAGCTCACGATCTCACAAGATTACTGGTGCACATCAGCTCCTGTGCTGGCACAACTGTATGCTCTAAGCCTGGGGGCTCCTCAGAGCAAGCGAAACCCTGGGTGGGAGCGGAATTTCCTTCAAGGCCAGAACATGAGGGATCTTCAGAAGCCCAGGAGCTTGTAGGACTAGTGTCCTGAAATGTAAAACTGTTGGAAAGAGCTTAGTTGCATGTGAGAACTCTTTGCTAGCTGCAGTGCCATTGCTGGGAGAGCGTTGTCCTCTCCCGTGAGCAGTTTCCTGCTTCCTCTCCTTTTTCTGTGCCGGCTCTTGTCACTTCTTGTTGCAATTAGACAGGATGGTTTCCCTGCCATGCCCTACCTCTTTCTCCCTCCCTCTGCAGCATAGTGCTTTATCAGGCACAGGATAAGTAAAAACAGGGATGTTTGTGACACTGGAAATGTGGCATCTGAAGGGGCATCTTCACACAAATGTGTGAGGCCCTCAAGTTGAAAGAAGGTGAGTGACAGGGAGTCCAGGACACTCAGGATCTGTTTATACTTCAAAGGAGAGGCATTTATATGACAAGCTGGACAACTTCTCAGCTTCCTTACAGTTCTCATTCAAAGCTCAGGGAACAGCTAGGCAATAGGGCTGAGAAGGTCTGCACCCTGCTGGTGCCTGCTCTGAGGACACCGAAGAAATGAGAGCTTGGGGCTGCGCTCAGCACTCATCCTCCAGCGCATCCCACCTGGAGAGCTCCAGAGCTAGGCTGGGCCTGCAGTGAGCCTGCATTTCTGTGTTTGTGAAGGCAACTGGATAAATTTGAGATTGACTGCCACCTCAAGCATGTGGTGATGGGCAGTGTAAACCTGTGTTCCTGTTAAGCTCTGACCTGATGGCTGACCTTGCTTGGAGCAGAGATCTGCTGAGCTTTCTTACTGAATTATCTTGGTCCTAAGGGCACTTGGGTAGACAGGAAAAGAGGAGGTGGTATCTGCGCAGGGGTGAGGTGAGACTGTCTGAGCTCATTTGATGGGAACCAGGTCCTTGAGGCCCATCCTGGTTCCCACCTTGCTCTCAGGAAGACGTGTCCAAGACAGCTTAAAACAAGTTCCAGAGATGCTTGCCTTTGCCCTGGTGCCAGGGGCCAGATCCCCACCTGACAGTATCCCTTTCCTTTCCCTCCAGGGTAGCTATGCCACACTCCCTTCCTGAGAATGGACCCTCAGAGAAGTCAGTGTGAAGATGATGTTTTCCCGTGATAAAACAACCGGGATCTCTGCTGTATCTAATTTCCCTGCTGTGTGCCATGAATCTGGGGGCATAATTTTGAGCCAGAAAACACTAATGGCTAATTTTAATTGGCTAACTCTAAAATTCACTTTTCTTATAAAAATCTTTTATAGCACTTCTTCTGATGATTTTTCATTTTTAAGGAATCCAAGCTTCATTTTGGTGCAGCAGCTGAGGTATCACTCAGGGCCCATTTAGCCAGATTTTTGGCTTGACAGCCACGTGAACGTTTCCCTTTAATACTGGTGCTGCTGCTGTTGGTTTTCCTCATGTTTCTTAACTTGCTAATGTCTGTTCTTTGCATAGGTCTTCTGCCCACAAGCCTCAGTCCGGTTACCTCATCAGGTTCGTATAGATTGGCATATATTTGGGCTGTAGGGGAAGAACGTGATCAGGAGCAACAAGCATGAAAAATATGGCTCTCTCTTGGGTTCTCCTATTAGTTAGGAACATTACAGTGCTCAGGGAGCGACTTAGTGAAGAGATAGTCTTGAAAATTTTGTTCAACAGGTAGTTCAGTAATGTTAACGGGAAATCAGATCTTCCCTGTATGATACAATGACCACGGAAGGATTATTGTGCTGGGAAACCATTCCACCACCCTTGTGATCACAGCACCAGTGATGGGGCTTGTGTGCTTCAGCTTCCTCAGACACATGGGTTGCTGCCCACAGAGACTCTGATGCCACCATAATCCTAAACAGGTTGACAAGCTCTGTGATACCCTACCCAAGCCTGTGCACAAGCTGATTTTAGAATCAGAATCAATTTTACCATGTTGTCTAAGGCCAGGAGATAGTAAGATGGGACTTTTTCCAGGTTGACTGTCCCAAGGAAGCACCTTCTAATTCTTGGGGTCCTGAGCCAGTACCTTCTTCCCAACAGGACACACAGCCACTGTTGGGCTTTAGAGTGGCTGCAAGTATCTTAATTTTAGTTCCAAACTCTGTCCAGCAAAAAATGTAACATGTCTCTATTCCTGTCAGAGGGGTGTTCACAAGAACCATTGATAAGACCTCTTCTGTGCCAGATTCTTCATCTTCTAATGAAGCACAGAAAAGGTACGTGTGTGTCTTCCTCTTTTTCATGAGAATGGACTTCTAAATATTGTGCAAATTTCTAGTCATCCTCTTACCTTGGCCAGTGCTTGTGGGCTTCCACTGAGCTCCACTAAATCCCTGCTAAGTGTTGGAAGATGTGGCTGTTCATTTGACAGCTCCACTCAGCAGACACAGCAAAAAGACAAGGCATCGGAATTCCCTATTTTCCTCACCAGGGCATGGAATGGCAGTTGGCTGTGAAAGTACTCACGGGTTTGGGTTTAATTTAGCAAACAGTTTTGAGTGGGGGACAAATCACAAGGAGGCCTTGCAAAGCTGTAACACTGCATTTTGAGGTTTTTAATGTGGTTTGGTTGTTTGTTTTGAAACCTGTCTTGTGAGAGGCACTTACTAGATCTTACTAGAATTAAATGTAAGTAAGCAAGCAAGCATGGCTCTGGTCTAAGCAGATGCTTTGTAGCACCTCATGGTGAAACCTTTTGAAACCCCATTTTATCATCTGTTCTGATTCATCTGGGGAGAAGGATGATGCCACAAGGTGACCCCTTCCTTCTCACTGGCTGATTTTGGGATGGAGCAGCACCGTCCCACAGAAGGGTATGCCCATACTGTCTCTGACAGTGTCTTTCACAGTGGCCCTGGGGAAGCAAAGCAGACCTCAGATCCTAGCCTTAGGCTGTGAAAAGATGGCAAACGCTGCCCTTTAATTAAATAGATTTCCCTGAATTCAGAGAGTGGATATTTGGGGTCACCTGGTTTTCCCCCCATCACGTGGAACATGAGCTCACCTGAGGAAGAGGGTGGTGAAGGGTGAGCACTCAGAAGGGGGATGTTAATAGATGTGATTGTGCCATCTGCAGCGCTTCTGCGAAGAGACACAGCCTGTGCCGTTCTTCCTCTGGCTACAGGATGACCACTGAGGATTACAAGAAACTGTGAGTGTGCAAAGGGGAGCAGCACTTCCTGTCCGTGCACAGGCTCAGCAGCACCTGAGCCTCAGTGATGAAGTCGCCTGCACATGGATGCCCATGTCCAAGACGGCCGGGCAGGGCTTCATCAGCTGAGCAGTGCAGAGCTGTCACTAGGAGCTGAAGCAGGTCCCGGTGGTACCTCCAGGCCTGTGTGGCCCATAAGGTGTTCTTTGAACTGGTAATGGCCTTTGTGTGGAGTGAATCGTATCACTTGGTAGAAATTACGGCAGAAACTGGAGGATGCAGCCTGGGGACTTGGTTTACAGCATTGCTGGCCTTTCTGAAACCAGGAGAAAGGAGGGGCCTTGTGGCAGAACAGCACTGCTGACATTTCCTACACAGCTTTTTATGTTCAAAAACTGTGGCTCTAATCTGAAATGCAGCTGAGCATTTATTATGAACCAGCTCTATACTTAACACCTATGCTAAAAACCCCAAAATCCTATGTGGACACGTACACCCCAAAGCACATGAAAAATACAAGTGTCTTCCACACTTGTGTGCAACACTTCTAGGGTCTGAACTCATGCCCACATGCCCTACCCTTGGATTTACCTTGGGTTTTGCTCTGCAACAGGCTACAGAGGCAGTTCCCTTACCTGGCTCTCCCCTTTCTGTTTCAGAGCTCCGTATAACATCAAGCAAAAATCAGTGGACTTGGATGAGGATGATGTGCCTTTTACTCCAGATGAACATAAAAAGAGGTAAGCCCTCCAGGTAACTACCTTTTTCTTGGAGGGGCAGTGACAAGTGGACTCACTTCAGTTATACTGTTCATTACTGGGAGGGTCAGTTTGATGATGGCTGAGCCATTAGGGCTGATTACAATAATAATAAGCAGATATTTCTACACAGCGCGCATCTGTGCCCACAGGCGACTGCACTCCCAACAAAATATAATTAAAAGCCTGACGTGATTCAACCTGACAGCATACCCCAATTAATTTGGCAGCTGGAAATGGTTGTGGAATCCATCAGCTCTGTAGTGCCTATGCAAAAAGATAGAGATGTACAAATATCCTGGCAGTAACAGGCGGAACCCACCTCCCACAGCCTACATGTGCACCTTTGAGTCTGGACCACTCGGGGGCTTGCATCTAAGTCCAGATCCAGAGAGGTCTGTCCTTCTCATACCCGGAGTGGAATGTGTTTCGTGGTAGATCTGCATCTGATGCAGCCAGCGTCTTTGTTGCTTTCAGTTGAGTTTCTGATTTTGTATCTTTTCCTCAGATACAAGATTTTACAACTGAAAACTTGGTAATTTGCCCACTGGCAATGAACCAATACAAGTGCTTTCAGAGATCTGCACTCCTCCCTTGGTACATCTAGTGGTAGATACATGTGTAGACACGTGCATCCCATGTAGCACATCAGCCACAAAGCCTGTGTCCCATTGTTTTGTCCTGCAGTACGCAATATTGCAACAGTCTAGGTCTTGAAAAGGGGAGCTCCCTCTGCCCTCCTGGAAGAGGAAGTATTTTTTTTTTCTGCCTTACACTTTACATGCACGGTGAAAGTGCGGTGGCCCGGCATGAATGATACTAAAGAAAAAGATAAAGATACTGTTATTCCTCTTAGTTCTGGCTGGATTTCCACTCCCCAGAGCACCGGAGCTCTGTCAGGGTTAGCACAAGCCTCCACTGGGGTGTTCACCTGTTGCCTCTTCAAGGCTGCAGCCCGCAGCCACTAACAGCATGAGCAGAATGTGACCCCTTTCCTCCCTTCTAGGACAGAGGCAGCCAACAGTGTCCTGAGACGCACTGCCAGCAGGGAACGTGCTTACGTCCTCTCAGCAGCCAAGAAAAGCAATGGGTGAGTCTTCAGTGTGCAGGTTCGGGGAAGGAGACAGGGAAGAGGCAGTTGAAGGCAGTCTTACAGGTGTGGCAGCCTGACCCAAGGCTCTCTGAAGGTCATGGGTGCTTTTTCAATGAGTGAAGACATAGCTGCTGTTTCTCTAGAAGTACCAAGGATTTCTGCAGGTTTCTGCAGAACTGGGGAAATCCTCCAAGAGCCTTGGGAAGTCTTCCTTACTGAAATTTCAGGAAGAGAAAACCCATGATAGTCCCTAATTCCCTGAGGCCCACAATCAAGAATTCAACTTTCGGACTCAGTATGACTCTCTCTAGTATTGTTGCATTCAAGGGGAAAATCAGAACCAATACAAACTGTGTCCAATATGGATCAGCTTTTTGCAACAGAGTTTGGCTTTATATTGTGTCTGAACAGTAACTAGATTTAAAAGATCCTGATCTTAGGTGCAACTTCAAAATAGTTCTGTGGGGAAAAAGAACAATAACAGTAGTGTGTGGATGTGTTACAGGAATGTGAAGGATGTGTAGGAGCCACTGGTGCTCAGGGCTTTGTTGTCCATCTCTTTCCTGGGAGGGGAAAAAAAAGCAGATTTCCAAGGTCTGTGATCTCCCAGGAATCATGATAGTGATTTTTTTGCAGCTTGCTTTCACTCTAAATCCTTTTTCCTCTTAACATAACTCAGTGTGACACAATGAGGCACCAGGAGGTTGCTTGTGCGGGAGGAAGCAGGGAGGGGATGCACCAGAATGTGCCCAGAATGAGAGAACTGCTTAGATAGGACTTTACGGGTGTTGGCACTGGCTGCTGGTTCCTCTCGTGCAGTATGGTGTGGTATGGAGGGAGGCAGGTTTCTGTGCAGGAAGAAAAACAGCCATCAGGAAAGGATACAATTAAAAAGGCCCTTTGGGGAAACTTCTTTACTTCATGTTATAACTAGCTGCTCTTCCTATTTTTATTCCCTCTGCTCTGTAATTTGCACAGGTTTAACACACCTGGTCACGGTCAGCTCTGCCCAAATGGTGTTACGTGACCCCTTAAATGCCTTGCACCATATGGGTCAGTTACAGGTTAGAAACTGTGGGAGCTGCCCCTGCCCAAGGTGTATCTTTACCTCCAAACTTCTAACGGTTGCCTTCATGCTTCCTTTACAGCAGCCCAACACAAGAATTTCCACCCTTGTTTGCCAAGAGGTAGGTCACTGACCCTCTGGAAGTACCGCTGGCATCATGCATCTGTGTTCTGTACCAGGGCTGCTGTTAAATGCTGGGATAGGAGACCCCCAGGTGTTCCAAAGCAGAGGAGGGACACTTCCTTTATAAGTTCTGGGTTGAATCATGCTGGCTTTTGAGAGCCCACAGTGTTGTAAACACCAAGAATACAGTAGTGACGATGCTTTGGGTTATGGGCAACCTGAAACAAGGAGAGACTCGTTCACTGCCTTTATTTTTCCGGGGGAGGCTGGCTCCAGCCAGCAGGATGTGTGCTCTTCAGGCATCAGGCATTTAACTTCCAAAGCAGTCAGTGTGATAAGGAAATGATGCTTAAGGCGCTCTCTGGAATTGAAGCATTCAACTAATGCTGTTTGTAAAGTGACTGTGATGGCAAAATGCCACTGATCTCGCTTCGTTCAGCCAGTTGAGATGCTCACCAGTAGCAGAGCAGAGGGAGCATGAGGAGCAGGAAAAATCTGCCTCTAGGGGAAACAGAAGGAAAACATGGCTTAAGGGAAAACAAGAATAAACTGGCTGAATTAGCTGGCAGTGGGAAATAGGAAACAATGTGGTATTTGTCTCTCTTTTTGCCTTTTGAAAGAATTGAGATAGAAGAAGAGGAAGGACAGCAGAGGAGGAGTCCAACTGTTTCTGGTTCATGCAGGTTCACACCAGATGACAACAGGTATTTACCTCATCCTGGAGTCGTGTGTTGACTGCCTTTGATTTTAGGGCACATTGATTTGTCATCTTTGCTGGTAACTGCATTTTTCTGCAAGGTAGCAGCTATATGAACACAACTAGAGATGGAGGTTTTTCTCAGAAAATCCTGGTGACCCCTTTTTTGCAAGAAGAGAAAGATCCAAAATGAAAAATGACATCAGCTAACTTGGTGAAACAAATGGGCAGGCATGGGGACAGGGCCAGAGTGTCAAAATGTATCTAGCTGACAGCCTTGGGGCATGAGAAACTGCATTTAACCATGGGCCAACTCTAATGTGAGTGGTATGGTGTAAACCCGCCTCTCCCACTCACACGCCATAGCCCAATCAGTCCTGTCTTCACAAGGTGCTCATATGCCACAGGAATGAGCCTGGCGGCACTGCTGGAAAGACAACTTGCAGGAGGAGTCAGAGCCACCATCAAGCAGCCATCAGATAGTAACGATTTTCTTTTACTAGCAAACTTGGCTGCGTGAACTGACCCCATCACCTAGACATGAAATACTCAATATCTCATTATTTCCAGTCCCCTGAGCCAGCTCTCTGTTTTCATTAGACTTTAGATTTAATTATTCTACTGTGATGGCAACAGATAGGTGTGACCGGAGAGGTTTGAGAGGTTCATTATCTTTAAATTGATCTTTGCTTTGATGGGAAATGTTAGCCTCGTTTCAAGCCCCCAGACCCTTTCACAGGCTCCTGTGAAACCCAAGTATACGCAGAACTGTACGGAGCAATGACAAAGTGCCTTGGTGCGCAAGACCTGGGGCCAGGCTCTCTCTGGTGTAACGGGGCAGTAGTGACACTGTCCCTGAGTCCACACTGGTCAGAAGCAGCTGGCACATGGTGTGGGTCTGAGTGAGACCAGTATGCAGAAACGTTTAGCTGAAATGGAAATGTTTGCCCTAGGAGGGAGAATCCTTCTCTGTTTTCAAGCAGATTCATTTAATTTGGGATTCAGCCCTCTCTTCGCGCTCTGAGGGGTGGCTTGGTGCCAGGCAGCAGCATTATTAGCTTCTCAGCCACTCTGGTCCTTAGTGGGCCCAGCAGGGAGCCCAATAAATGGGGCCTTTCAGCCCAAATTGCTTTGTTTTCAGGATGAAGGAGCTGCCTCATGAATTTTGGTAGCAATTTTGTGCTGTTGTGGTGCAGGTTTGAGGCAGGGCTGGGAAGCAGTTACCCTCCTTTCCTCATGTATTACATACGTGCACAACAGTGCAATCAATTTTGTGAATGCACTGAGCTTTCATCTATACATTTGGGGAAGGTGGGTTTTAGTGCAAACTGAAACACTGGGGACAGAAGCAGCTCCAGCTGTGTTAAGTAGGAAAAGCCAGTTTCTAAAGACCGAGTATTTCAGCAGAAAGGCAGATACTAGTCATGTCAGTGCAACAGCGTGTAGGGACAACTGCGTGTGTGAGTCCCTGCACAGCAGGGTTTGGCCTCACTGCCCAGGAAGCAGACACCAGAGCTGGGGGCCAGAAAGCAGGATGTGTGTCCCCCCAGGAGAAGGCACCTAAAAAAATCTTCTATCTTTAATGCTTTGTTACTTTTTTTTTTTCCCCCCTGTCAGTACTAATGGGCTAAGAAAAGCCACCTCTGGGTCTTCCTGGAATGAGCCAAAGACAACAGCAGTGTCTCCCTCCAGGTAAGTGTTACGGCACAGCCAGGATGTCTTGGACATCCTTTGCAGCTGTACCAGCCCACATGTAGGTGTAGGTTAGAGATTTCTGTGGGCATCCCTCTGGGAGGTGAAATGAACGACATTTGTCAGCCTTGTACATGGGACACTTTTCTTAGATGAAGGCAGCTGCTTTAAGAAAGGTTTTATGTCTGAAATCCATCTTATATCCAGCAAAAGTGCTCAAAACTTGAAAGGAAAAAACCCATGCATGCTGAACTCTTTCTTGCCAAATATGTGTAGGGGAATAATTTTCAGTTACTTTCAACTTTGATTGAATTCACGACTATAGTATAAAAAATGCTGAAACGGTTTTCCACAGTACTGCAGGAAGCACTTGGGTTACTGACCTTGTTATGTTATTTTTGTTCTTTGTGTATCATTGGCAGAAGGTAGACGTTTCTGGCAATATCAGTGTTTTTAATTTCAAAATTGCTTCTGTTAAGATGACTTTGTAAGTGAATGTATTGAAAATGGTGCTGTTTGTTTTCCATTTTATTCACAGAAAGGAACACTTCAATGCAGGAGAATTTTGGCCAGCTGCAGTGGGGAGCTGGTTTGTTCAGGAATGACAGCTTTTTTCTTTGCCTTCTCTTGCAGCCCTGAAACAGAGAGTAAGAGCCAACCAACCAGATCCTTAAGTGAAACTTCAGAGAGAATCTCCACTTCTGCTGAATTCAGGTAGGTCTGTTGGCCCTGCATCATCCTAAAGCTCCACGAAGGATAGCAAGGACCATGCTGGACTGGAGAGTTTGGCTCTGTGTTGTGGGGTTTTGCCATGTACACATGATTGTTCTAGACACAGTGCAGTCATGGAACAATAAATACTATAGCATAGGAAATCTAAGAAAGGAGCACTTTACAAAAGCATTAGCAATCTGGGAGGAAATGTACCCAGATGGAAGCTGTGGGCCTCCCGTGGCTTGAACACTACCCAGTTCATTATGATGGGAATACGAGTGCAAAACCTGCAGACCTTTCTATCTCCCAGACTGATCAGGCTTTCATTTTAATCCAATCCCTGCACTGTGCATAGCACACTTCCCAACACGCACCTTGCTGTACTGTTCTTATATCTCACATTGTGTCCCCTCAACTCCCTACCTAATTGTTCTTGCTGTTTTGCTTGCAGAAATGGTAAAAACAGACAAGTCCCTAATGGAAAACCCTCATCTGAAACAGTGTCACAGCATGGGGATGGGTAAGGAGTTAAGAAAGGCTTATCTGTGCTGCTGAATATAAGGCATAAACCTGCTTTTTGCTCAGAAATAATATATACCTGCTAGTGGTCTCAAACAGATGGGATCTCTCCAGTCATGGTCCTGGGCTGCACTCCAAGAGCATCATCTGCTTGCTAAGCTGCGAGTTTGTCAGTTTTCTCTACTCTTCCTTCACCTCCCTCAAGGATTCTCCTCTCTGGCTCAGTCCCTAAAGAGCCTACTTCATCCATATTTTTTTTAGGTTGTTTTTTTTTTTAACTACACTGATTGCCCTCCCACTGCCATTCCCTGGGGAGCTTCTTACACCTGTGAGGGATGTGTTGAACCTCAGTTGCTGGCGGCTCCTGCTAACATTGGTTCTATTCCTGTGCACCCTGTGGAAAGTCTGAAAGGGTGGCTGGACAAAAAGACCAAGTGTAAAAAGTTCTATTGTATGGAGGAAAACCTAAGAAAGAAGGAATTGACTGGGAACCTGAAGGCATGGGTACAGGTTCTAGACACATTAAAGGGCAGAGCTCTGGCACTGTGTAGCTGCACAGGTGAGACAGGGAATTTGCAGTTGAGAGCAGGGAAGCTTCTGGCCCTCCTGGGAGTGAGATCACTCCCTCCTTGTACGCTTATGGCCAGTAGCCTTTATCCTGTGGACTGCATGCAGGGGAGTTTCAAGATTTTTAAAATATGCCCCGTATTAGCAGGGCTCTTTTTGTTCTCAGTGTTATCCCTCTGAATGTTTTGGCTGTGTCTAGACTGAAGTAGGCAGAGTTGTACATGTGGCCTCACCTTTCATTCTGTTGTGCCTAAGCCGCTGTAGGCGGCTTGGATTCGCTAAGTTAATTTGTGTAGAATATACAGTTAATTGCAGCTCACTCTCCACCTGTGAAGGTAAAGCTAGAAATGTTCCCAAACTGGTCTCTCGGGCTGAAGCAAAATCTAGGGTGCTTGAGAAAAGGTAGAGGCTGGACTATTGTCGTGGACATTCAACTGGGGCCCATAAATACATCCTTGTATGTCATCGCAGGGACAGCCTGGTTACAATGCACTCATTGTGCTTGGGGTCGTTCGGGTCACATAGCTGCTCCTAATTGTGAGGCAGTCTCCCAGAGAAATTAGAGGATGCCTCATTACTTAAGCCACCTAAAACTGGAGACAGAGTAATTGGCAGGGAAGGAAGGAGACAGACGCACAGCATGACAGGTCTGGGGGAGTGAAAGATGGGTGTAGGGTCCAGCTGGTGGACCCGCAGAATGGCCTTTCTGGCCCGTGAGTAGAGAGAGAACAACTGTTGTAGGGCGCTTAGGCTCACCCAGGCAAAGAGGCAAGCAGTGCCTCGCTGCAGGGAGCGGTGTGACCCATGAACCGAGTAACCCACGCACTGCAGTCGGGCCCATGGTCTCGGAAAGCTTGGCCCTTCCTCTCCCAGTATGTTGAGTTAGCCCCACTTCGTGCTCCTCCTAATCACGTCAGCAGACTGCTCTAGGGTGAGACAATATAAATATGTCAGGTCATATCTCACTGGATTTTCCTTTTTCTAGTGACAAACCTCCGAAGGAAAAGTGGGATGAACTGGCCCCCAGAGCAACTGTGGTTTCCACAAATGGAAGGTAGAGTTAGTGTGAAATTCCTGTATTGGCTTGAGCATTCTGCAAACCATAAACTGCTGCTCTTGAGCTGCCTGGAAATTCTGCATGGATATTTACTGATGGAAAAGCACAGTTCAGCCTGTGCTTTGCAGAACTGTAGCAGTTTCTCTAAAATTCTATATAAGAAGGGGTAGAAAAAGAAAACACTACGCTGTTTAATAAAATCATTTAATATTTTGTTCCAATTTTTTAATTTAGTTTCTAGGATAGAAAAAAATAATAACTTTTGTAGGTAATTTCGGCATTTTCCAGGTTTATTCCCAAACCTAAACCAATTCTGCAATATAATTTTTTTACTTTTTTTTTTTTTTTTTTTTTTTTTTTACATTATAGAGAGGTTCCCACTGAATGTCTCTGTAGGCTTCCACCCCCCACCTAACTATTTACTTTTGCAACAAGAGACCCCCTAAAAAACCCAAACAACCAAAAAATTGTGTCCTGACTCTTAAGGTATTGTGGAAAGTGGTTAAAGATCCCATAATGACAGGCAGTACAGTGTAGCTGAGCTGGCTCTTGTCTCCAAAAGCTCAAGTGAAATCCACCATCGCCACTCTGCTTGCCTTTTGTGTGTATGACAGTCACCTGCCCCTGACAGGACCTTGGCAGGATCTTGCCCCTCTCATGCACACCAGCGTTTCTGGCATGTGACCAAGCTGATAGCCAGTGGGTCTCCTTAGCCAGGGCTCCACACCATGCTGCTCTTCACTGCTGCCGTGGACCTTGCTGGAGGCACACCTCCCTCTGGAAAACGCTGATTTAATTTGATCTAGAAACCTCTGTGAATCTGAGAGCACTGCTCAGCGATCCACTGAAGGCGACTAAACCAACTCCGTTCCTGCCCGTGGCAGTCTCTGTGGCAGTCCCTTTTCTAGGGAGTCTGCATCCTTGCTGGGAAAAATTGATACACAAATCAAGAAAGGTCACAAACTGCGAAGAGCAGTGGCTGTGCTTCTGTCCTGCCCAAGGAAGAGGAAGTGAGGGAGGGAAGGCATCGCCCCTGCGGTGTGCAGAAGAGAAGTTCAGCGAGAGATGTTCACTTCTGGGCTGTTCACTGCCCACAGCCTGGAAGCCAGAAAACAGAAATGTACAATTTGTGAATCAAGACACCTGAAGTTTCCTGTTTTGTCAGCTCCCCTGAGACAAGCCAGAGGATGTCAGGGCTTTGCCTCCCCTTCTGTGCAGGCAGATGGAGGTGCCTGGTTGCAGCTGTAGGCTGTAGGCCATCCCACTGTTTTGGGAAGAGTCCTGGCTTGAATTTCTATACCACTGACATCTGTCATATGTTGATGATGTTCAGAGTAGCTAAATGCTCCTTTGTACTTCGTATGCACTGAATTTCCCCAAAGTTTCTTGCCATTTTACCTGTAGAAATATACTAAGGAAAGTCTCTAGGAAGTTTTAGGGATTTCCTCCTCTCTCTTTTATTAAATGCATAAGAAAATAATTGTAGAACATTACCCAAACCAAACATGCTTTCTAAAGTTGATGTCTCTTCTTTTCAGTTATACTGAACACACAGAAGCCAACAATGGATTTTACCCACCAAAGTAAGCACAAAACTATTACCACTGTAAAATTCAGTTTTTTCTGCTCAGTTTTAGAGTGAGAGGGCTCTTTTCCTGACCTAGCACTGCCCTGACAAATGTGTTCCGAGAGCAGCACTTTCTTGCACTTGCAAAATAGGGGGTGGACTTGATCCACCAGCTCAAAATGGACTGGGACTTTTCACCTTCTTTCCTTGCAGTAGCATGAGTTGGTTGGATTTATGTCTCTGCCCTTCAGGTCTGCTGCAAAAAATTTACTGAGCTAAGCAGGAAGGAGGAAAACGTGTTATGTTTGAGACAGGAAAATCTCATGTTTGATATTTTTGCTTCTTGCTCTGTTCTCCAACTTGCTAAGCTTCCTTCTGTGACCCACATATCTCCCTCCCTTACCAAGTCCAACTCTGGTTGCAGGGACATACCTGCAGATGCTACAGAAAAGCTGCACCATCGGTACGAGACCTCTCACTACCTGGATGATGCAGAGCCTGAACCTGCAAGGTCAGAGCCTAGTGCTGGGACTGACAGTGCTGCTCACAGAAGCCAAATGTGTGTGTGAGAATAAAAGTAACACATCCAGAGTAGAGCTGGAAGCAGAATCCAAATTGGGCAGCAAAGCAAGGGGAGTCAGAAAATCCTAGGTGGCTAAACAGTGGGAACAGCATTCTTTCTGTTCGGTGTTACACATCAACTTCTTTCTACAAAAGCAGCCTGGAAGCAGATACAGCAGCTTTGTCATTGCTTTTAGCGTTGATCTCAAAAGTGTCTCCATGCCACATTCTTTTTAGAGCATACCTGCTCCCCTGACAGTGTCAGAGGTGCAGATCAGGAAGGAACTGCTGTTGACAGCAAACACACCAATCTCCCTGAAGCTGCTTTCTTCATTCACTTTAGTCCGTTATTTTGGGTCTTGACTGCATGTATTGGTGTACCAAAGGACTTGAGGTGAGTAAATGATGTCTTCAAGCTTCGTAGCTGAGGTGAGGAGGATTACACGGCTCCCAGTAAGATGCTGTAAATCCCAAGACCTAGAGTGATGAAGGAACATCTTCCCCAAAGCTGTTTGTGTTGTACTTTGACCCAGGTGCATGATCCTGTGCCAGGCCAGAACAGCCTCGTATCCAGCCAAGACGTATAAATTGAGGCCAAGTAACTGCATTAGTTCTGCTAACAGCCTCTATTCCTCTTGATTAGAGATAGTGAAAATGTCTTTTTTTTCCTGAAGGAAAATTAGTTCTCTGAGAAAAATTACTTTCTGTTTTCTGCTCTCATATAAAGTGCAATGTTGTTATTTCATACAAGTCCCCCTTGACACCTTTGGCAAGCTATCAAGCTGAGATTCCTTCCTTTTTTTGACAGGTCTAGCTTACAGTCTGATGTCCTTTTTCCTCCTACTGAGAGAGCCCCTGTGCACCTAGATGACACAGAATATTCCTTTAAAAGGTAAAAGTGTGGTAAATTTAATGAGTAAGTAATACTGAGGATTAAGGGAAATCTGAATGGGGCAGGCACAGGAGGAGGCTTCTTTTCACAGCTTTTGTCCCAAGGATGAAGGCAAATGTGCTGAGGTTTAAAACGCAGCTTGGAAAATAAGCCAAGAGGTTTGCGTTGTGTCCCTCCTCCATCATCTTTAATAGGAGCCAAGCATCGCAGGTTTTTTTCTTCTCTTCATGTTTGTGTGCTTGGCGGGGTTCAGTCACTACCTTCTCATTCGCTGGTAATCCAGTGAAGTGCTGCAGTGATGGTGGAGCAGCAGCAAGGGAGCTGAAAGGCAGCTGAAACACACTGAAATGCAACTGTAGTTTAAATATGGTCCCTAGAGAAAAACCCTGGTGCGGGACAGTGAGTGGTAGAGATTGACACAAGCCTTGCCTGGTGAGTAGATAGTATTCACTAGTGCAAGAGTTCATGTGCCAGTTGTTAAAGATGTAACGGGCATTTCTTTGATTATCAGATCTGCTCTGGGCTACGAGGAGAGAAGCAACACCCAAGAGAGCAGGTACACGAGTCCTGAGGTTCCAGCATACAGCAAGCCTTACTGGAATGAAGAAACGTAAGGACCTGGGGTGCTAACCCCGTGTTTGCTAATATGTTCCTTGTCATTGTTGAAAGCCTTGAAAGTACTGATTGCTTAGGAAATACCAAGCACAAGAACAACAGCATAATAAGGGCCATTTGTCCAAGCAGCTCTAAACTGCTCCACTGTCCAGAATCCATTAAAGCAGTAAATTCCCTACTGTGTTTACTGAAGACTAACCACACAACAGATGCATTTAGCATTTCCCAATTTCTTGCCAGCAGCCCCTAGCCTTGCAGCATCTCCTTTCAGCTCCGCCTGTCCTGTGCTTGAGTCTGGGCAGAGACGTCTGCCACATCCTGTACCAGTCCTGGGGTGGGATGGGAGTGTGCATCACCCACTTCTCCCTTGCCTTCTGCAGGGAGAAGCCCAAGACACGGAGCCAGGTAGGAGCTGGGGCAGCAGGACTGTTGGGGCATGCCCCTGGGAGTCCATTCGCAGGGACTGGTACAGCTGTTGAGCACTTTGGATTTTACACCCTAGTGTGGAGATGGCAAAGGTCTCTAAATGCTCACAGGAAGAACAGCAAAACAACTTTGTGGAGGCAGCTACAGTGCTCCCCCGGGGAAGGGGTGTCCTATCCTACTAGATAAACAAACAGAAACCCAGTGAGCTAAAAAGTAGGTCCAACTCTTCTCTGAGAGACAGAAGCATTGTTACTCCAAAGGTCCAGTGCAAAGTCAACGTGCATCCTGAGGAAAGGGAGTCTGAGTAGAAAGGCAAGGGGAGATGAAGCTGTGTTGAGTGGTATCGTTGGGTATGCTGAATGAGTGAGTCTGGCTACAAAAATAACTTTCAGAATATTGGACGGGGAGGAACATGACAAATTCAGCCTCAGGTATTATCAGACACTGTGTCAGGTGTGATGCCCGTCCTGGCGTATACATCCTGATGTATGAGATAGCCACAATAAATCCGATACACTGCAGGTCTACTGTTGTGCTAGAAAGCAGCATGTTTGCCTAAAGTCATGGACTGGTATTTTCAAGAGCTGACTTCAGTGTGTGAAAATGTCACTGCTTGACCCATCCACTGAATTCCAAGCAGTTCAGTGGTGTTTTGTGTTGTGCTGAAGTCAGTGCTTCATTGTGCTGGTTACAGCTTAGCCCATGCAATATCCTCCACCAAACCCTTCTTTTTTCTCAGTGTGCACTGAACCGAGCTTTTCAGGTGCTTGTGCCTGTAGCCGTGAGTGGAGTTTCTCTTCCTTTGCTAGGTCTTCCCAAGGTTTCAAAGAGGGGAGCACCCCTGGAGAAGGGGGGCATGAGAGCATGCAGGCCTCAGATGACTATAAACCAGAGCTGATCCAAGAAGGGTAAGTGGTCCGTAGAACTCACCCACATTATCTGTTCACTTCATAATTCTCCACATCTTATTCTGTTCCCAATGTAACTGAGACCACAGAACAGCTCCTCTGCTTTGCACCCAGGAATTGGAAGCATCTAACCATCAGTCTGAGGAATGCTGACATGAGTGCTTTCTCCTGTGCCTAACATTTTCCTTCTGTGACAGTCTTGGATGAAAGGCCTTTAGCTACCATGCTGCAAGCTAGAATGGGATCTGGACACATGATTCCCATCAGATTTGGTACCAGATTTTGGTACAGATTTGGCTGTTTGGAATAGGTCTGGCCAAACAGTGTTTCCTGCTCCGTGCCTGATCGCTCCTGTTTTGGGAATGGATGTCTACCCACCCCAGCATGTTTTTTCTCCACTGCCTTAAGCACAGATCTTTACTTTAGGTTTTCAGACTCAAACAACCATACTGAGAAGGGACAAGAGCCTCCTGACCATGATGTCCACCCAAAGCCTCCAAAGTTGAAGGAACATACTGAACATGAACCCAGCTTGAATAGGTAAGGAATCAGACAATTACCTGCCCTGCCTTTTCCTGTAGGGTTAATTCCTTGCGTGTCTTTCCCGACATACTTATGCTGATAAAATCTTCTCCCAGGCTCCCCTTTTGTGCCTGGTTCTAGTGCTGCTTCTACTGAGTGAACCTTTTACCGTGGTGGAGAAAACATCCTCAGTAGCTAAAGGCACCAAACGCTGTCCAGCTGGACTGCCAGGAGTTGCTGCCTAGACCCTAAATGTGGAAGCAGAGCCTGCCTCTGGAGATACATGCCTATAAGAAGCCTAATCTGGCATGGGGTAACACCTCCATGGTAACGCTGGGTCTCATTTCTGAATTTCTCCAGTCAGCGTCAGGTCTCAGGCTGTACTCTGGGCACTGTGGCACAGCACCGTTCTCCTTCCCACTGGCCTGTGACTCCACCGGGTTTGTGGTGGCTGTCTCGGTGCCTTCAGCCTGCCTCATGCAAAACAGTGCAGGGCTGAATGTCTGAATGGAAGGACTTTGAGGACTGATTTCTTTGCTTTTGTCTGTATTTTCCCCCTAAAACTGAAGAGTTGAGGCTTTGGTCAAATTGGGCTTCGCTTGTGCGTGTGTTTCAGAGAGCAACCCATCTTCAAATCAACTTGTAAAGTGGGCTGCTCTTCTCCTCCAGGTCCGTGCCATGCTCCAAGGACAGCGCTAGTGGGAGTGTGGACATTAACAAGGGAGTATCGCCCTGTGTGCAGAGTGAAGAAGTCACTTCAAGAAGGCAAGAGAAATAATGGACTGGCTTTTTCTGATGAGAGAACATGGGGAATTTACTGCAGGTGGTTCTGGAAAAGGGACTGAGGACGGTGTGTTTGGGTTTAGGAGTCGCCAAGCTGGGCTTTGTGAGCGCATGGAGAAAGGTAGTGAGTGGTGGGACAGCAGAGTGCAGTTAGTGAGGACTGTGGAGGAGGGAGCTCAGGAAGGGGCACTGGGAAAAGCAGTAGGGAGAGAGCAATGGTGTCACTGTCCTGTCCTCCTGGGTTCTCCTGATGAACGGAGCTGTCCTGGATGTACCACAAATACTCCAAATTGTAGTTCATCATGCAGAGAAGAAGCTGTTGCCAGTCCCCAGGAATGTAAGTAAAAGTTAGACTGCTGAAGAAAAAAAGTTAGAGAGAAAACTTCCCCTTTCTCTCCAGTAGCCCCCAGCAAAGTGACCAAGATGGATAAAACTCCATCTGTTGCCTGCTCCATGCCTCCCCCAGTCCACATAGTCCCTTTGCATAAGCCCTCAAGCTTAGCAAGTTACTGAGAGAAATGTGGAGTCCTGATCTGAGTGTCTTAGTGCTTCCAGGTGCAGGTGACTTTGGATCAGACGTAGCAAGGAAGCAGTCAGGACTTCTGCTGCATCACTCCACTGAAGGACTTAGGAGTTATCTCTTGCCCTGTTCAGTAAATTGATTTTCAGTCTGAGCTCCTGGACAAGCATGTCTTCTTTAGGCCTTCAGAACATCCCACCCTGAATGGGAATCTATAGCTCACTAGCGTTTTGAACACTACAGAACATTAGTGTTTTGCTAGAAGGAAGAGTTTAAGGATCTACCTTTGCTGCAAAAGAATCAAACCAAATTGATCTTCCTTTCACCAGGGTGACTGTGCCAGTCATTTTCTGGCGTACCCCATTAGTGAACTTGCAGGCTTCAAACTAATGCTGGTGAAAGGAAGCCCTCTACTAGTAGCAAGTGTAAGGCTGAATCCTCTTTCGTCAACCTTAATGTTTCAGGGTGGGATCTTTGAAAGCATTTTGACAGTTTCTTAGTCTAATTAAATGCAGTTCTGATGCAGGAATCCCACCAGTTTTGGATTTTCTACAGGTTATCAGTGTTCCCAGAGGGACTGGTGTGCACAAACATATAAAACCAGAACAGGCGAACAAACTTTTCCCTAGATTAATGTAGACAGGTGCAAATCCATGGTGGCTCTGCAGTGGGTTTATTCCGTGGATACACTCCTGAGATGGTACCCAAATGGCACCAGCTCATGCTCTTAGCAGTCTGAAATGTGCCGCAGAGGTACTGGATGACCCATAATGGTCATAAATAAATGACCAGAATTAAAATGTCAGGTTTTGAAAAAGTAAACAGGTAACTGGTGTTCATCAGGAGCTTTATTTTCCTTTGCTTTCAGCCTTATTTTTTAAGAGATCTGTATTTTCCCTCTGGTTTTTTCTTTGGTTTTGTTTTTCACATCTCTTTGGATTACCTGGCATATTCCCATGTGGGGTTATTGTACTTTTCTTGAGGCAGGAGATTCTCCAGGGCTTGCACCTACATCCTACAGTAACTCAATGCACAGTGGCACTTCTGCAGACCCTAATGGTGTTCTGTCTTGGCAGATTCAGCGCTCTACCTAGAGAAGGCAGCATCGCTGCTCCAGAGACCCAACGTGCAAATGAATCTGACCCATTCCGGGAAAGGTACGAAGCCAGGGGACCAGGCATGCTCTGCTGCTGTCTCACACATCTTGTGTTCTCCCTGTTGCCCTGCTAAAAGGCATTGTGCATCATTATGAATGCTCATTTGTTGGCTAGTGAATTCAGAAACCAACATCATCACAATGTTACTGCATTTACTCCCTACAGATTTAGACACTAAGTGCTAAAGCTGCTAACAGGCTTTTCCTCCCTGACCAGGGTCACCCCACCTTATGAAGAACAAGCTCACCCCGCCACAGATAGTCACCCTGAGAGCCCAGGAGACTGGAGGCACGGCGAGCCTCACCCAGTGGCAGCCAGGTACAGTGGGACCATCCCGTTGTTTCTCCCCATCAGTGGCTCTCAAATCCTCGTCCTTTGCTATTCCTGCTTCTGGCTGAAGTCCTAGACCTGTGTAAATTTGCCCAGCGTACACCAATCAGATGATACTGACAAAAGGAGTATTAGGTTTAGGATTCAACCCACATATTTCATTTCAGATAACGAATCAACTTAGACAACTGCTGAATCTTGCAGCATTTCATTGTGCTGAGAATTCAGCTTGTGTAGGTGAGGGGAAGTAGTACAGACCCCTGCCATTTCCCCTGACCTTCAGAACCCGTTAAGAACCTATTACCAGCGTGGTGTCCCGGGTTTTCCTCATTGCCTATAGAAAGAGGCATGAATCCAACCCCAGCAAATTCTGAATGCTTGTGTGAGCTGGTCATAGCAAGTACAGTCATTGGCTTTATGGTCAAATTGGCTCTAATTCTTTAGCAGGTCTAACTTCAGCTCAAAAGAGAGTGCTGTCAGTGCATATGAGACCCAGCGTCCCATGCCACTGTACATGGACCGCCAGCCTTTTAACACCAGCGTGTCAGCACCCAGTCACAGGATACCGTCCTATGTAGACAGCCAAGTATTCAGCACCAGAAGGTAAGGGTTTAGGGATGGGATACAGAGACAGGGAGAGCTGCTGGCACGGAAATATTTGACAGAAGCTCGGGTCCAGGTTGTACGATCGCTGCAGCAAGAAGCGAGAACAGGGTTTTGTTCCCAGACGGAGTAACAGTATTGCCAGGTCTCACAACACGTAGAACAAGATCATTTTAGGACCTGGAGGGCTGAAGAAGGGATTCAGGAGATCTGAGCTGATAGTTGCTCTGTAACGCTGGAGAGTTCTTAGCAGGCTGTATTCAGACTGCCTGCACAGTGCCTGGAAACCTGACAGATGACCACATCTGTTTCTCCTCTGCAGAGAGGATCATGGAGGAGCAGTCTGGTTCTGTTTATGTCTATATCTACATTCATGTGGTCTGAATGTAACCTGCACCTCTTTTAGCATTTTTGGGAAAGTTGGTGTCACAAAGCTCTTGTTTGCTTTTGGAGGCACCTGCAAACTAGGACTAGAAAAAATGGGATTTTTTGTACTTTATTGTACTCCATGGCCTGTTACCACCCCCCTGGCATTGCATGATGCCAACATGTCTCTGCAGTGCGACAAACTTGCGCTTCATTCCTGCACTTGGGTTTATATCGCAAACCAAATGCATGTCTTGCCCAGAGCAGGGCTTTTCTCATCTTACGATGAGCTTAGCCTGTCCCTCTTTCTCTCTTTAATGCAGCATTGATTTGCAGTGTTTTTCGGCATTGTTTAAAGTTAAGTTATACAGTTGCCTCAAGCTTTAATCAGGATCAAAGTGCTGATATACAATATAAACATAATCTGTGCTCCAGGGCACTTGCAAGAAAAGAATAACCATAAGCTATAGGCTCATTTGCTCTATTAAAAGAGCTGGAGCTCTGCCCACAGGTTAAAGCCATTCCGCTAATGAGTTCTGTCTTGGAAAAGTGAAAATGTGCAGGTCTGACCTGGATGGGCCAGCTGGTCAGCAGGTCACACGTGTGAGATGGGAGTTTGGTGAGCGCTGGGAAAGGAGACAATACTGAGGACAGATCTGTTCATGAACTGCTTCAGCTTTACTCTCAGATTTTGAGCCTGCTGCCCTGTCTCAGAGCTTTGTACGCATGCTGCAGCACCAGCACAGGTGAAATGGGCAGGGCGAAGGGAGAACACATCGTGATAGTGACTGCAGAGACTAAATATTAGGTAGCCGATGTGGGGAGTCCAGTGACTCCTGGTATCGTGTAATCAGGGCTTTGTGCTTCCTCGCCAGACCTACCCCAGATTACGAAGGGAGAGTTTACGATGGGAGAAGCAGCCCTAGGAGCAGCAGATATGACAGCGCCAGTGCCAGAGGGCACTGTGAATTTAACCCCACAGCTGGACGGTAAGAACTTAAAGGGTGGGATCCAGACTTGTTAACCCAAAGAACACCCCACTGCTACATTTACTCGGTATCGGAGTGTCCTGATCCAGTTCTTACCAATTCCCTGGGTCTCAGCACATGCAGTAAGGTGCTGTTTGTGTGGATGGCGGTGGTGTGTGGATGATTTTGGTGCTAAGCAGGGAGACATTTCGCCAAGATTCTCACCACTTGTGAGAATCCCTCATGTGCTCAAGTTCAGTGCTTGAGATTGTATCACTTCCTTTCATAGCCACGACTCCCTTCCCAGAGATACCACCATGTCCATTTCCCAGAGAAGCCACAGGGTGCCGTTCTACATGGACAGCTTAAACTATAACAGCACCAGGTAAATGGGTAGTCTGGATGGTTGTGAGGGAAACCTCCATGAAACTGTTGTGGCAGAGAAGCTAGGAAGCAAAGCCAGAAGCTGAAAGAGAGGCAAATGGTTTCCAGGGAGTGGATGTGTGATCTAGAGGCATGGAACTACACTTAAACCATTCCTAGCAAAAGCTACTCAGCACAGGGTCTGTGGTATGTCTGTCTCTGGAGATTTTTTCACCATGTGGGGTGCCAGAACAGAGTGGCAGGAGAATGAAAGGCTGGTTCCTGGCTACCCTCCCTTGGTCTGTAATCAGCCTTTGCAGAGGCTACAGGGGAAAAAAAAGAGAGCGCGCTAAAAGCAGAGAGGGATGCCAAGAGAGAGGATCCCTATCTCCAGAATGTCAGTGATTAAATGACTGAAGTTGTCCCAGAACAAGACTGTTGGAAGGGGTAGGAGCTATCCAATATGGAGCACCATTACCCTGCGCTTTCTGCAGTCCTTCGCAGCAGCGTCAGCCCATCCACGTGCAGTCTGACACTACGGAGGCACCACTGTAGGTCTGAATGTTGGATCTGTAAAGGGGAGTATGTTGTGGGTGTGAGCAGGAGGCACAAGATCCTCAGACAGCCTAGGACTGGCTGCAGGCAAGATCAGCTTCATCCCTGCAAGGCAGACTGGCAGGTCTCGTTGTGGAGTGGATAGGCAGAGCTATTTCACAGAGACATTTTAGTAACCGCAGTTTTGCCGCCTTCTCCCTTATACAACTTTTGAAATTACTGAGCTGGGGATAGTTATGTTGGACTTTGGCCAGTATGTCCCCATCTCCTCTCCTGCAATGTGTTGTGTGCTGTTTCCCTCCATAGCTGCTCCCATTCAGGCTACGTAATTCACTTAAGATCTTCAAATAAGTACAGACCTTGTTTGATCGTTTCTGCTGTGGCCTTATAAATGAGACTTTTCCAAATCACTTCTCCAGGGAAGTAGTACTGTCATGTGGCAGATGTGAAAAGAATAAGGGGCTTTTTTGGTCTGCGATAAAGATGAATTCATCTGTGCAGTTAAGGGCCTTATTATTGCACTCTCCCAAACTGCACTCCTAGCAGTAGTGGTACATCTTTTCTTGGCTGCCAGCTTGGATCACGTCACAGCTTATGTTTCCAGTGCCCATGGACTTTTCTCTCTCTCGCCAGGCTTCTCTCGAATTCGGGTGAGAGGATCTGCAGTCCAGTTGCCACCTTACCACACAACAGCCCAGCAGCCTCCGGGTACCAGCCCAATTCCAGCACTGCCGGGTAAAGAGCGATGGGTGGTTGTGATCCTCCCGCTGCAATACAGGTTTTATGCGCAGCCATCCTGTTTGGTGAAGACAAGCCAGGCGCTGCTGCTTGGCATCTGGCCATGGGACATTTCTCAGCTGCTCTGGCTAAGAGCACAGACATGGCCATGGTGGCCAGAGCCACTCAGAAGGGAGAGATGGGCTGGGTGCTTTCCTCCAGGTGCCCTTTTTTAGAGACCAGGGTGTAACTCACTGTAGGAGTTGTGTCTTTTCTCTTTAGTGTGGCAAAATCATGAATCCTCCATAACATGTTGTAGCTGGAGGGACATGATGGAGCTCCTCATGCCATACACGCTCATCACAGATGTGGGGCTCTTGGAAGACTATTTGCCTTTGTTGTCAATCATGAGCGAGTGAGCGGATTTTGGTGGGGCTGTCGTAGGATCCTGATCTGTCACGTATTACAGGAGATAGCATCCCATCACAGTGCAGCTGCCAACTCAGAGCTGTATTCTGGGATTTGTGGTTTCCACAGGCTCCACCTCAGAGGTAGAAACTGCTGCAGTTTTACACAATTTAGAGAGGGGTTTCAAAGTGGTGAGAGGTCAGCATAGGCTTTGGGTCCTGCTGGCCTTGCCACAGCCTGCTTATTGCAACACCTTTCTAAGTAGGAGACTCTCATCTGCAACACTTGACATGGGAAGTGTCTATGCTAAATTAGAAAAAAAAAAAGCTTTTCTTTCCTTAGCTGTGACATGGCTTAGTTTGCTCATATGAGAAGAAAGGATTACTCATAGCTTGTAGGCTGCAACGAAAATGCACCATGGAGAAAGAGCCTGATTAGTTCATTTCATGGTTCTGGGAAGAGAGCCGGTGGGCACAGTGTCTCCCCTCGATCTGTGACAGAGCTGCAGACAGACTGACAGATGGGGGCATGTCATTTTGAAATCAGAATTTTAAAGAGGGAAGAATATGCAAGAAAGGTCAGCTCTGTAAGCAAAAAAGATCCTCAAATCAAACCAGTGGCAATTTGTAATGGATGAAAATGCTGGAGATACTCCAGTGACAAAACGGTCACTGTGTAAGTAGTACTGTGCCAGTAGGGTTTTAATGTTAATGGGCAGAATCACAAGCTCTCTAAATACTTGTGTGCATAATCCTGACATGATTTGAAAAAGACTTATCCTTGCAAAACAGGGGATAACTGGATGAAAGAGTTACATTATCCGCCCCATTCTTTTTAATTAACTTGATTTGTTTTGGTGGGTTAATTAGAGGGGGGTATATTAGGTGTTATTTAGCAACAATGCTTGATATTCAGTATTTATTCAAGAACAACAGCATCTCACTCTGTGCCTTTTCATGCACGCGTTAAGTGTCCAAGTGCACACATGTGGTCCCTTGCGCTGTCTCTCATCAGCTCCAGTCTTTTCTGATGCAAATGCTTCTTGTTCTGTCTCCATCCGTTCCTAGAAAAGGGGTCCTCTTTGTGAAGGAGTACGTGAACAGCAGCGAGTTATCAGCCTCCCCACGCTATGGCAGGTATGAGGAGTGTCCAGAGACAGTCATGTGTCTACATACGTGTGCAAAGCAACAGCGTATGGCTTTGCCAGCTAAAATGCCAAGCAAGCTCCTGAGCTGGAACAGTTAGCACTGCGTCAGCATGCCATTGTGCCTGAGCTAATTAGCCCTGGAGGGATTATTACATTGGGTGGGCAGAGAGTTTTGCTAAGGCAGCAGTGCTGCTTTGGGGACCCAGATGGATATCTGCAGTGCACTGTGCTGTCTAGTTCCGTTGCGGTGACAGAATCTATCCCGCAACTCATAGTGGAGGGGTAAACTCCCCCTCTAAGTGGGCTGGCCTCTAAGGTGGGTGACGGGGTGAGAACACTACGCTGCAGGTTTTTAGGCTGCATATTTGGGCACTGTCAGGCTGCAGTGTGCATTTGCACACGTAAATGTATGATTGGAATTGGTGAGAAAAATGTGGAGGTTGAGGGTTCTCAACTCAAAAATGAGTTAGAAAAAGTTAGAAGATGCCATTTTCAAGCTTAAATCTTCATTCTTTTGTATTCTGCTCAAATGTAACTAAGTAAAGCTACTCCAGATTGACACCAACATGACTGAGAGCAGAATTTGGCCCTGCGTGCATCGTGCTTACATTGATGTGGCAGCCGCTTAACACCCCGTGTGATGCCTCCCTGCTGGCATTTATCCTCCCTCAGTGCTGTGTTGGCATTACTGTGGTAGCCGATTACAGACTCCGTAAATCTCTAGCCTTTCCTGTAGGTCGGCAAAGCAGATGTCAGCAACCAAAGCTAAGCGTATTGCTGCAGTGTCTAAAAAACCCAGGCAAACAGAAGACAGAAGGGAGCACTCAGCTGGGTGAGGCTAGCGATGTGTTCCGTGTCTTTTCCTGCATAATAGCTCAGGATTGGGGAGTTTAGTAAGCAGTGAAAAAAGCCACTATTTACAGGGTCCGTATGTAAACATCAGGACTCCAGTGAGGCCGGAGACGTTTCACTGAGTGTCGTGGAGGCAGGATTTCATGGGTTGCCTGCCCAGCAGCCAGCGCAGCACTTCACCACTCTTCTCTAGCAGCCAGTGGAAAACACGTTGGTCCCCGTAGTCGGGGTCACAGCCTGCGCCTGTCCCAACCCCAGAGCTGCCAGACGCGTGCTGTGGGCCCGTGGGCAGCACGGCCAAGGCGGCCGTGGCTCTCGCTGGCAGGGAAGCCCTTGCCCTCCCTCACCCTCCTCGGCGCCCTCTTTTTTCAGCTGTGCTCCCAGCCTTGTGCTTTCTGCCATTTTAATAAGACAACCTGACTCACAGAGGGGTCTCGTGGCTGGCAAGGAGTAAAAGGGTGGGAGCATGTGGCTGGGAACATACTGGAGGAGACAGGGAGCAAAAGGAAGCAGTATCTTTGCCTTGGCAAGGTTGTTAGGTCTTCTCAGCCCCCTCCTGAGCCGCATTTGACACAGCACGGGCTTTCTGCCGCCCCCAGCTCCTCCTGGCACGGAGGGAGAGTGCTGCTATGTGCCTGTGCCACCCCTCTTGGCCCCAGGCTCGAAGCAGCCCCATTTCAGGGTGTGTGCCCTGGTTTCCCGGCCACACTGCCCACATCCTGCCTCTCCCCGTGGGGACAGCAGCAGCCAGATGCATTTTTCAGTGCTCTGAAGTTAGGTGCTGGGGCCACCAGCTCTCTTCTGTCTCTGCTTGCCTTTGGGGGTGCCTACTCCCTGCAAACCTCATCTGCCAGGCTGAGCCCAGAGTCAGCTCTGGGTCTGACCCGAGGCACAGCGGTTGTGGTGTGGGGCAGGGAGCAGGTTACTGCCACCCCTATGGAGAATCTGCAGCATCAATCTAGCAAAGGTGGAGATAGTGCTGCCGGCAGCGCTGCCCCGTCAGCCAGCGTGGCCTCTTCTATGAGGGAGATGCCTTTTCAGAGCTGGTTAGGGATGACCAACCTCTCCAAGGAGCAGGCAGCTGGGATGTTGCAGTTAGGACTTCAGTTTCATGACTAATGACTCCATCTGAGACATTCTTCCCATATATCACTGCCAAGTGCTGATCTTTGCTTCTGTCTCCAGTGGCAGCCTTGTGGATTTGACCGATTTGGAGAGAGCAACCTACAGCCACCACAGCTACCTGTCCAGCGCTCCCCTGCAGAGGTGGGACCATTCGGGGCTGCCTTGGGGGTTTCAGCAAACTGTTAAACAAAACTTTAAGGTTTTACTTTTTTAGCATATTGATATGTGTTCAGTGAAATAACAGCATGAAGCGTAAATGAGCTTTGGAAAACACAGTGACATTGACTTTAAGATCTGCACTGCCCTGCTCTTGTGGTCTCTGCATCCCTGCGATAATGTGCCCCTCTGTACTGTCACTTGACAGTCAAACACATGTCGGAGCAGGTATCTTATGGAGAGTGGTGCTGGAGTTAGGTAGGAAACCTCTGGTACCAGCGCTGGGACTGGAACCAGGTTGTGTTACAGAGGAATTCACTCGTCTGTTCCTTCACAGGGCCAGCGAACCTGCTTGCAGTTACTGTGGCCGTGAGATCCGAGACTGTCCTAAGATCATAATAGAACATCTCAACATCTGCTGCCACGAATATTGTTTCAGGGTAAAAAACCCAAACAAAAACTGTAACTACTGACTGCCTTCTATGCACTGCTGTGAAATGGAGTGGTGGGAGGAGGAATCTTGCTGCAAATTCTGTCCTCAGACTTTGAGTAATGTATATAGTGTGTGCCAAGTGCTTGCATACACATCGGGACAAGAAACGTCAGGCAGTCACAGATGTTGGTTGTGTCCCCAATTTTCAGCTCCTCAAATAAATGTGTATTAGAACTAGGAGAATTCTTTATCATTACCTGATAGGACAGCAGCACCCTCTTTCCTCATCTCCTTGTCCTTGTGGGAGACTTGCTGCTTTGTGGCCTTTGCACCCCAGCGCAGCTCTTGCTGAATCTCTCAAACTTGCAAAGTTTACAAGTCCATGGAAATGGTGAGTGTGGGGAGGAGGAAGCCTGCAGTGGCATTTGTCTATTGTAAGAAAGTTTAACCTCAAAGGTGTCGTTGCTTTGGCACCCTCACATTTATAGACCAATACAGAGACTGTTTCTCTGCCCCCTCCATGCTGTCATTGCTGCATGGTGCTTTGGTTACTGTCCGACCACCTTGTTTTCCCTCTGGCAGTGTGGAATTTGCCACAAAGCAATGGGAGATCTTCTGGATAAAATATTCATCCACCGGGACATTGTCCACTGTGACAAGTGCTACGAGAAACTCTTCTAGGTGAGTGCGCCTTCACAGCGTCAGCATAAATGCCTGGATGAGAGAGCTCATGGAGTTTACTGACTGAAAAGTGTTTAACTCTTACATTTACCGAGTGACCCATACAGGGATTTTTCCTGTGGCTTTTTAGTGGGAAGCAGTGACCCCTGTTGCAGAATTAGCTAGAAACATGCCAGAGCTGATCCCAGGGGTCTCGCTTAGAGCCAGAGTCTCTGGCCATAATGTGATAACCAGGCTGTGTTAGCTTCACGTGGGGGAGACGAGTAGAGGGCTGGCTTGAGTGATGAAAGAAATGTCCCTTAGAGGTTGAGAGTCCTCTCGGAAGGGAACTAAAGCCTTCCCCCTTGCGACCCAGGCTAACCCGCCGCAGGCGGCTGGGTGCTGTTTGCAGCCATAACTTCCCTCTAGCCAGGAGGCTGCCTGTCAGTGGCAGGGGCAGTTACTGCTGTCCTTCGAGATGAAAACCACTGGGAAAATTAGAGTTGTACATTCTGTCAACAGGTCAACAAGGAATAGCTTAGATACGGGTTTGTTTTGCCTGATTATCTGGATGGGGTGGGAGTCACCACAGTGGCAGCCAGAAACCCTGCCACTGCACTGAGATTACAAAAAGAGGCTCCTTTCCTCCCTCTGCCTCATGATAGAGAGAAGGAGGGAAAGAGGCACCTGCCTCGCTGCGTACGCGGCTGCTTTGTTTGCCTCCTAATGCGATGTGACTGACTTGCCTTTTCCGTCCCATTCCAGCACGTTCATCTGCTCCACTGCACTCTGTAATGCAGTGTCTTCTGCAGTACCCAGCTCCTGCGTTCACCTTCTCTTTATTTGCTTGCAGGGTTTTGCAAAGCTGGAGAAGGCAGCCAGCGGAAAGTCCTCAGCAGCACCTACGAGAATGTATCTAGCAGTTCCTGACCGGCTAAGATAGCAGAATTCCTGCTCCCCGCTTTCCTCAAGTTATTTTCCCTCCCACTGCCTCATCACAGTGAATGAGTTTAACATCCGCTAGTTTATGCTGTCAGCTGCATACAAGACAAGTGCCAATGCTAACAAGATAAGGCAGTGTCACCTACAAAGATAAGTGGGCTGATTTTCCAGAGGTGCTGAGCCCCTCTGCCTGTCTTTAACTTCGTTAAGATTCCAGAGCGCTCGCTGTGTTGGAAGTCAGGCAGAGCTCCTTAGGTCTATCTAAGCTAATTGCGAGAAACCTTTTCTGGTTTTGGTGGGGTTTTTTTCTTCCATTTCAGCCATCAGGCTGCAGCTTAGTGTGTGTGAGCTGGCACAAAGCAAGAAGATACAAGAAGTGGTAAACACTAAATTTAGGTGCTTGGGAGGGTTTGAATTTAGTTCATAGCAAAAGGCTATTTCTGCTTCTCTCACCCCCAAATTCTGCCTAGAAATAGCTTCTGCCTGATTTCCATTTGCTTTCCATGGGCTTTCAGGAGCACTTGCAGACTCCTTTACTCTAATTGTATGTCAGCTTTAATTTCCCTTTCCTGCCTACTCCTCAGTGGATTGCTGCAGCAGCATGTGTGTCTGCTGTCTGTTTGGGAAGATAACGCTCACTTTCACCTGGTAGTTTAACTTGGCCTCTGATGGTAGGTGTCTCACGGCCATACAGAACGTGCCAGAGAATAGGTGTCTCAGTCGCCTCTCCTGACAGGGAGCACTGCTCGACTGAAATCTGAATTTCCCCCCACCTCGCCAAGGCTTGCTGTGCTGCCTCTCTTATTGATCTGAATTGTGTACATCACAAATGCTCGCTCACGAAATTGAACTTCGAGCAGATGCTGTACTTACTAGAAGTCAGAATCGCATAATTTTAGCCCTTAATTCAGATGCTGAGAGGTTGAGAAACCTGAATACCAAAACCTGAAAGTCGGGCTCTATGCCTTCAAAGTGCAGCTCCAAATGTGTCCGGAGTTAGTTTGCTCGTTGAAAGCATTAGGAATGACTGCGAAGCGCCCAAGTCAGTTCTGTAGTAGCCCTTGCATGGAAATAGGTGATGGCAAAAGCTCTAACACAGACTATTGTTAGCTAGGTAATTCTTTATGCGCTTAGTGATGGAAGCTGGCATGCATGCAAAAGCTTAGCAAGTTCGTGTTTTACAGCACAAGTGCTGCTTAGCTTTATTTAGGCCACTGTACCAGTTATTTAACCGAACCATAGGCATGACCTCGGAAGCAACTCCGTGAGGAGAACTCCCGTTAAGAGCAGTCACAGCTCTGCCACTGGCAGGCTTCAGGTTGTGACGGGGGACTGGGCAGCTCTATTTTGAGGGTGCATGGCACAACACCCCCCTGAAAGCCCAGCAGGCACAAAGGTGTGATTTTCAAAAATGATGAACGATTTTGGCTGCCTACGTTTCTAAATTATCAAGATGTTAGAGGCGTTACTTTCTGAACAAAAAGAGGGTCACAAAAGCAGATCAGGGAGATGAAATGCTCGCTTCTGAAAATCACGGCCAGCAGTTCCTTACACGTCCTTGTACCAGTAGTGGGAGATAACTGGTGCAGCAGCCGTTAGACGTCTTATCCCACCATGGTCAAAGGGGGCTTGTTTAAAATACTGAAACAGATGGGCCTGTAACTACAGGTGCGCTTTGAGAAGACAATCTGCAGAAATAATTTATAACCGATTTGAGTTCCTGATGGGTACGTGGCCTTATAGGGAACGGGATCTGTCCATCGTACGTTTCGTTCCGTCTCCCCTCTGCACGGCGTTTCCCTGTTTCACCCCAGTATACAGCTCTAATAAACACTCCTGGCTCATGTGTAGCTTCCTCACCCGCGTCCCCATGTAACGCCCTGCTGGTGTGCGCCCTTTGATCTGGTGGTCTCTGTCGACAATGTTGGCTTCTTGGCGGCCTACGGGCACGACCCGTCTGTGAAGTCACTGAACGCTGTGCTGGCCGGTGTGGCAATGAGGGAGTGAAGACGCGGTGCCAAGGAGAAAGGGGGGGGGGGGGGGGGCGGGGGCAGCAAACGGCCTCGGGAAATACGTGATGTGCCATCTTCCACGCGATTCCAGTGGCTCCAAAAGGGAGCCTCGGCCTGCAGGGCGGCATCCCGGGGGGCCGGGGTCCTGCCCGCCCCTTCCAGGCTTCCCGGGTCGGGCCGGGAGACCTGGGGAACCCGACGGCGTGGCCATCGTCACCAACCGATCAATGGCGGATTTTTTCCACCCCCCCCCAAAGACATCTACCAAAGGAACCTGTGCCTGCTCCAAAAAATAACGCGCTTTCAGTTGTTTCGGCCAGGACTGAGGAATTGCTGGCCTGCCCCTGCCCTCCCCCGCTGCCCCTCCTGCGCGAACGGACGGAATCCCCGGGCGGTGCCGGTCCCGGGTCGGGGGTGCCCGGGCGGCGCGGGGCACCGTGCAGCCGCCGGGCCGGGCCGGGGGGACGAAGCGGGTTCTGCCGCCCGCGGGAACCCACCGGGACGGCCCCGAGAAGCTGCCGGAGGGGGTTGGGTGTCGCGTCCCCCCCCCCTCCCCCATGTTGGAGGAGGGTGTGAAAGAAGACGATGTCCGTCACTGTCGCCTGTTGGCAGCGCGTCCCCAGGAGACGCCAGGCTGGTGGCGCGCCGGGCAGGGCCGGGCTGACCGTGTGCGCCGGGACAGCGACCCCTCCCCCTCGCCCACCGGGCCCTGCCCGCCAGCGCTCTGCCCGAGGCTGACCGCCCCGCGGGCCGGGGGGGCCGGGCCGGCGGGGCGGGGGGCAGCGGGGGGCAGCGGGGGGCCGGGCCGGGGGGGCCGGGCGGGGGGGGGCCGGGCGGGGCGGGGGGCCGCGGGGGGGCCGGGCCGGGCCGCGCTCGCCTCCCCGCGCCCTGCCGCCGCCGCGCAGGCGCAGAGCCCCCCTCCCCCTCCTCCCCCTCCCCCTCCTCCCACCCCCCCAACGGCTGCGCGCGCGCGGCGGCGGCTCCCTCCCGCTGTGTGCCCGGGCGGCCGGAGAAAGGCGGCGGCGGCGGCGGAGCTGGGCGGCAGCCCCTACCCACCCACCGGGCTCCCACCGGCGGCCGCCGCAGGTACCGTGTGAGGGAGGGGTGGGATGGGCTGGGGGTGGCCCGGCCGCGCCCGACCCCCCGCCCGGCTCCGGCTCCGTCCCCGCCCGGGCGCGCCTCACGCAGGATCCCCCGCCCGTGGGGCTCCCAACGGGCCGCTGCCTCCTCCCCGCGGCGCCCGGTGCCGGCAGCCGCCGCTCCCCGCGCTGCCCCGGCTCTGCCCGCGGGGACCGGCCCCGGGCGCTGTCCGGGCGGCGGGGCCGGGCCGGGGGGCGGCCGCGGTGCGGGGGCTGCTGACCTGCCCGCGAGCACCCGGATGTCCCTGAGAAGGTCCCGCTTGTCTCGGGCACGGTGGGGGCTGGAAACGCGGCTGCCCTCCCCACCCCCCGGCCCTTGTTTCACCCCCAGCCACCCCGCCCGTTACACGGTGACGTTAAGTTTTGCCGCCTCGCGGTCCCCCCGCGCCCCCGCTGCTTCGCCCGGTGCCTTTGCCACTCGCTCCTCGTGGGAAAAGCCCGACCGGCCCCAACCCGGCTTCCCCCGCGGGGGATGGAGCGTTCGCTGCCCCTCAGCCGAGGGGGTTTCGGTGACGGCCTCGTCGCCCTGGCCCCCGCGGGGCCCCCTTGTCCCTGGGCAGCCGGGCCGGCCGTCCCACTGGCGCGGCCGTGGCTTGGAAGCATCTTCGGGCATCCCGCTCGTCCCGCCGGGATGCGGGCTGGTTTCGCGGGAGTGCGGATGCACGGAAGGAGGGGGCACGCCAGTGGGAACGGGTTCTCGGTAACTACGAATTAAAATTTCTTTTCCCCAAGCCAAGGTGACTTCAGCAATGCTCCTTGCAGGCACGGCTTGGAACGCTGCGGTGGAGGCGCGAGGCAGCCAGCTCTGTTCGCTTACTGCTCCTCGTAAGTGCTGCCTGTGTTCGGTACTAGTTCAGCTGTAAGCCTAAAATTTTCATCTTGCATGTGGAGGAGCAAAACAAACCAAAGCATCAAGTAAAAGAACCAAACCAAACCTGTAATTTTTAGGAAATGTGCTTGGCTACCGCTGTTACAAGTAGCGAAGCAATGAGGAGATGCTAAGGTGCGTTTGGGGGGAGGGGTATTTCTAATCTTGCTGGCTTTGTGTACTTTGTGTGGCACCCAGTTGTCATGGTTTCCTCTACCTGCTGGCCGTCAACCCTTAAAAACAGGAGAAATTTTCAGACGGTGAAGGAGGGGGTGGGTGGGGGGAGAACATCTACAGCCACAAAAAAACCAGGATTCAAATGCACTTGCAATGCTTGCATCAAATCTTTTAGTCTCTGAATTGGCTGCATCATCTAACTCCCTTCTTCTGTCTGTCAGTTTGCCCTCCTTCTGCAAAATTGGCTTTATAATTTTTTTAGGGGAATCCATCTTACTTGCTCTGTGGAACATTAATGTCATATTAGGGGCTTTTCAATGAAGAGTCAATTCAGAAATGAATGCACGCGTTGAACATGAAAGCTCATGTAAATCACTAGTAGGGAAAAACTAGAGTTTGCTTGTTATTTTGTAAGTGCTGTAAAACTGTATGTTAAATGCACCAGTGTTATTATGTGGCTTTTGGGAAGCCTGAATGTCTGTGCTGTTTAAAGCTGCCAGAGTGATGGTGCTCTGCATGCTCTTCCTTGGTCAACACAACCACCGGACGAATAGAATCACAGAATCGTTTTAGGTTGGAAAAAACCTTTAAGGTCATAGATTCCAACTGCTAACCCAGCACTGCCAAGTCGTAGTGCTTAAGACAAGAAAAGCAGAGAGGTGGCTTCATTCTACAAAACTTACTGGAATCTGTAATCCATGGTGTGACATATTTAATTTTCCTGGTTTTCGCTGTGTTTGCATCAGAGAGTGTGCCTCTCTCTTTTCAGTTGTAACAGGAAAATATGCCAGTAAAGACATTAGTCACGTTTATTTTCATGTACCACAGTAACTGCAGTTCTTGTTGTTAGTCTTTGGTATAAGTTGATACAGAAATGTTTTCAAGGTTTTTTTTCTGCTTTTCCAGGATAAACCTGGTAACAAACAAAGGATGTTTTTACCATTTTCTTAATGCTGTCATTGTCTGACGTCAGCACCTTGCTAATTATGTTTCCTGACTTTGCTCAATCAGTGCTTTTCTCCTGTATTTTGTTTGTAAACAGATGGAAACTAAACTATTGTGCTTGATTAAATCAGCTTCTTTTTATACAGTCTAATTTGCACCATAAGAGTGGCACATCCTAGCTGTTTAAAATGAGTAATTTGTGTGTGTGGAAATGTTTCATACTCATTTCAGTTGTTCTTTTTCAATAGATTTTGATTAAATTTAGTCACCTTGTACCCCAGTGTAATTACTTTATGCCTGTAACAGTCAGAATTTTTGGTGTTTAATTCCAGTTTGCTTAAAATACTGTGTGTCTTTGTGGAGCTTTTATGTGTTTTTCGTGTCTTGCAGTGAAACTGTGCTTTCTGGATGATGGTAGTGCCTGGAAATGCCCCGGTCATCCAGCAGGATCACGCTCTAGAGCCTGACTTAGGACGAGACTCAACGGAGAGCTCAGCCATGGGCCCTGACACAGAGCCGGCCTCCGAGGAGGTTGGCCCCGAGCTAGCGGAGGTGCGAAAGCTGCGGGAGCTGGTGAGGAGGCTGGAGATCGAGAATCAGCACCCGAGAACGAAGAGTAGCAGGAGCATGCTTGGGACAAACATGCAGAGCGAGATCCATACTGGTGTGGATAACCATGGCTCTGGTCTTAATGGGATGGAAATTAATAATAGCATCAATGCCATAACTGAGAAGCAAGAGTTGCAAATAATGGCAGATCTGCACAACCAATTAAGCAAAATAAGAAAAGAGGAAGGAGAGAGCAACTGCTTAAAAAAAGACATAGATGCCCAAATGCAATATAGTCTCATCAGTGCTGCTGAGGAGTTGTCTTCCAGTGTGTGTAAGGTGGAGATGAAGACAGACGATAACGTTAGATGTTCTTCACGTACAGATACAAGTAATAGCACAGAGCGTGTGGGGAACTTGGTCATTGTGGGTATTGATTCCTCGGTTACAATAAATGAACAACATCCCAATGCAAAATGCGGAGATGTAGAAAGTCTTTCGAATGATGCAGATCTGGATGAAGTGAAGGTGTTGGAACTTGAAAATTGCACTGAAGAAGAAGATAGCTGGTATGTATTTCAAACCTTCAGTAATACGTGGAGCTTGCGCTGCTTGGGAGTTTCTGTGTTTAAGTGTGCAATAATTTTTAAGGGTATAAAGTATAGGAACTCGTTTTGTACAGTGTTTTGATTTTTAACAGCAAGAGTGCACTTCTCATTATCAGCTATTCTTATTTTTAAGACCATTGTGCCAGAGCATTATTTTATTAAAAAATCAGCGTAAGGCTTGTCTTCCCCCTTTCTTCCTGACGCTGCTGTAGCAAGCACAGAAAACTTCCTTTCCCTGTTTATGTAAAATGCGTGCAGATGAATGAATAATGGAGGTTTAAAACTTTGTGCGTAGCTGTCAAATACTGTATTTAAATATGCATTTTGTAAAACACAAACCGAGACCTTAAACCGTCTGGAATTTGTGGGTTTTGCTAGTATCTAAAGTTGACAAATCATTGCCACTTCCTGAATATTGTTTCTTTGCAGTTAACCTGTTTCTTTTGTTTAGGGAACTGAACTGAAACAGATCAATGATGTAATCCTTAACAGACCTTACTTGGTAGCACTCTCCACTTCACCAGCAGCCTTGTTTAGAACTTGTTTTATAAATCAGCAGATTAATTTCCCTTGCCCTTCCAAAGCTAGTTAAAGTTTGAGGCTAATTCCAGCTCATGCAATAGCTGTGATTTGAGATTTTTACCTAGCGTTCTTAACTTTTAAGACTTTGTAGGGTAGCCTCTGGGATCTGCAAATTGTGTTTCAAAACTGTGTAGCTAATCTAGTAGCAAAGACAGCATTGCAGAATGGTTGCTGAATACAAAACACATCTTAAACTCTAAAAATTCATTAGCTGTTAGAAGTGATGGTGAAGTTTTGTTAATGGAATGGAGCTCATGTAATGACATCCACTCAAGTCTAAATACAAGGTTATATTAAAAACATGATTTTTTTCCCCCCAAGCTTTTTTTTTTAAACAGCAAATACTGGTTCTAACTTGATCACTGAAAAAAAAAAAAAAAAGGAAGGAAAGAGGGAAAAAAAAAAAGGAATATATTTAACCAGTTGAATTTGGAAGACAGGCTTCATTATTTCCATGTCGATGAAAACAGCTAGTTTTATATTCATGTTTATATAACCTGTGACATGAGAGATTCTTCAAACTATATTGACTTGGTAAAGAAACCAGGCAGAGTCTGAGATTTACACGGGCAGTGACTACTGTCCAATGCAATCAGGAGAGATTCTGCACCCAGCAGCTCGGTTTATTAATCTTTCCCTGAGCTGGTGGCTAATACGTTCGTTCTTCTTTACCAGGTACCCCTCTCAGTATAACTTGTAGGATCTTCATGGTTTTAATACCTCTGTCGTCTTGTCAAATTTGGTTGATAATAGGTTAGCATATTAAAAAGAGGTACCCCAAGGAGCTTAAAATAATGGTGATATTATGGAGCACTTGTGCAGGTACTATTATCATAAATTACCTTTGATCATTGTTGCATTGCTTCTGTCTGTTTCATTTCCCTGTTGTCAAACAAACCTGGTAAAACAAGAAGTGGCTTTTGCAATGGCTTCTTGTTCTAGAGCTCTTCTGCTACACAAAGTGGGGAACAAATAATATATGTACAGTCAGTAGTGCATGGCTGTGCTTATTGCCAGGATATTAGGATTTAGGGTATTATCCAAAACTGTCTTCATAAGCATGTGTCTCGTGTACTGTCTGTGCAGATATTCATGCATTCCTATCAGCAATAACCAGAAAAAAGTAGTTGGGGGGGTATTAAAAAAACCACAACAAACCAACAAAACCCCCTTAATGCTTATGGATTTAGGATCAGCTTTAATAAGGTAGCTTTGCTGATTGGGGGGAATTTTGTACTGGATGTAACTAAGTGGATATAAGTACCAGATGGAAGTAATATCTAATGTGTTGAGCGGTGTATTAGTCAAAGCAAATAGCTTACTATATTGTTACATTTGCAATCTGTTTTTTAATGTTACACATAAGGAAAAAAACAATCTAATATTGGAAGCGATCATGTGTACTTTGATACTTAGGATTTTTTTGTGATTTCTGAGAAATTCACAGTGGCCTTGTTTTTTCCTGTCACTGCTGAATTGATACATTTTAACAGCCCAGTTTTTATTAATAGCCCAGAAAAACAAATATCCTTTTGGTTTTCTTTAATATTACCTAGTAGAGGGGATGATGGTTTGTACCTTAGAGCATACTAAGAGCTCTTTGCATTGTTTTAAAGTCTGGAAGTGTTGAAAACAGGGTGGGGAGCAGAAAGCTGTCGATAAGAGAGGCTTTGGTTGTCAGGGCTTCAGGACATTCTGGTTTCAAGAACAGGTCCAAACTTCAGGGTAATTTCTATCGTGGTATTTGCTTATGCCCCATGACTCCTTAGCAGGTGAAGCCTCCCGCTGAGTCTGCCGTGTGGGTTTGTGCCACTTGAGCTGAGGCCGCCACAGCAGAACCCACTGCCCGGGGAGGGTGGAAGCACCAGGAGTGGGTGGGAGGGTTTGTTACTGCTCCCTGCAGGTGCAGATGGACTCTGTTTCTGCCCCGTTTTGAAATGATTGGCTTTACTCGGATCAAACTTGCAAGCGTTTCAGTGCAACTTCCCTTGGCTTCGGCAAGATATGTGTGGTCTAAGGTTTTGTTTTTAAAAGCGACACGGTAAATCCTGAACGCCTGTGACACATGAGGTGTGGCGTCACACGCCGTAGCTGTAACTCTGTCCTGCTTTGGTGTCTGTCCCTTGACTTTCTTAGGTCACTTTCTCAAGTAGCTGTTTGAAATCGTAAATATCCTTGAGAGCCAGTCAAGTGAAAGTTTGCTTTCTGTGCTGTCGAGTTCAGTGTGATGCTTAACTTAAACGTGAGCGCTGTTTGCCCACTGCTGGTGACCAGTTCTCCCCCTTGCACCGGTGCTGTGCAAATCAGCTCCCGAGCTGTTTGTAGAAAGGCAGTTACCTGTGCAGAGGGGGCGAAGGTACCACCTGCATTAGCATCACCTTGTCTGTCTTCCTTAGTGTTTGTCATTGTTAGGTACTCCCCCTGCATGAGAACAGAGTTGTGGCTTTCTGTGCATTTAGTTTATTGTTCTTTGTGCAGTGATTTGTGTTCATCATTTTGTTATGCATTCCCGTGCTACTTGTTTGGTGTTTTGCCAAATATGAGTTATTTTTCCTGCTAAGACTCGGGAGAGAGAATTTTGTCTTGGAATGATGATGAAACGATTCATATTCCAACTCCCTCTGAACTATAAATTGTTCTTATTCATGTGTCATTGGATGAAAGAGAGAGAAAGAAGTGGCAGAAGTGAAAAGCCTTACATTTTTTCAGTACTTTTTTACTGAATTAAACTATTTTTGCCTCCATCTCCTTTGATGGACTGAGTACCAAACTCTCTGTCCATGCCTCACCTTGAACAACTTCAGGTTTTCTCCTTGACGGAAGGAAAGAGGCCTTTGTACGTGTCTCCCCAGTATTGCTGCTGCTGTTGCTTAAGATCTTGATCCCAGTGGCAAAACTGCCAGCAGTTTAACACAGGGCTTCAGGTAAGCTTTTCTGTATGTATGTTCTTCTGCTTTTTTTTTTTTTTTGTAAAGAAACAACGAATCACACCATAACAATCAAGCACATCCATGTAACAGAACCTTGTCTTTACGTTGCTGCGTTCCTTTTAGAAGAAAATGTAACATACGATGGGTGCGTACATGAATGTACCAGTCAGCCTGAGGTGGTCCTGGTTTCTTGTGGGGTGAGGAGGAGAAGGAATCTGTGTCACTCAGGGGAATCCCTGTGTTGCTGCTACATCCACGCCTTGCACAGTTTTCATTCCCAAAAGCCTGTCTTTCAACGGAAAACAGGCTGTGCTGCCTTCGCCTTAGCGTTGTGTTGCCTCCTGCTTGAATCCAGGGGTTCAACACAGCAAGGAGGGTGCCCTTGAAATAGTCTTTGCAGGAAGAAGGAGCATGGTTTGGTCAAATTACTGTTCAGGAGCTTCCTGGGAGTGTATGTTTTCAGCCTTAGCCCTGTGTCCAGTGGCCACCTATATTAATGTCTTAAGGTGTTTAATTCAGCATCACTGCAGGG
This sequence comes from Falco peregrinus, assembly GCF_023634155.1. Lineage (NCBI taxonomy): Eukaryota > Metazoa > Chordata > Aves > Falconiformes > Falconidae > Falco > Falco peregrinus. The sequence continues at coordinate 2,029,349 of NC_073733.1, read as the reverse complement.
TGTCACCCTTGTTAGCTGCTTGTACCATCAGCGATAGGAAAAAAAAAATATGGAGAAGTTCCACCAAATGAGGATGTGCTTCTGCCATTTTACCAATATCATGAAAAATACAGCATCTTGTGCCTCTTAATTTGGGGGAGAACTTTAACTCCCTACTCTCTATATAATCAATTCACACATTTCCGCAGGCCACGTCGCAGTTTGCCTGCAGTTTTTCCTTGCTGTTGAGACTCTACATGACTCGGAAACAGTAATCTGCGAGGTCTTGGTTTCTTAGGCAGGTCATCTTACGAAAACCTTCTAAAGATATTTTTAACAATGGATGTCAGCTCTGTTGCATTAAATAATGTACAGATGACTTATCAAAAACATTTCCTGACTGCTTAGATTGTTTGAATAGCGCGTTATCTGTTTGTGCTAGCTGCCCTTAGCGGTGACAATGCTCCGTGTAGGGTCTGGCTGGCTGTGCACAATCTCTGGGTAGACGAGCTCCTTCAGAACCCCGTCTGTGCAGCTCCACGATAGCATTGCTATCAGCAGGCTTCGTTGCCAGTAATTGCCAGTGCCGGAGTAATCTGAAAGGAAGAATCTGCCTGCTTCTCTGACGCTTGTGTGCAAAATATGACCTTTCAGGTTCAATTGCTTTTGACGGTGGAGGCTTGAAATGACTGAGCTCTTAGTGAAGTGCTTGAGGTATTGGCTCCTGGCTCTTTCTGTAGGATGAGGTGTGGGCACGGTAATTCCCTGCTCGGTGGCACTGCCAGAGTGGCGGGGGAAGCCTTTTTATCTTGCTGCAGCAAGCCTGCTACCGACGCTGCACAGCATCCTTGCGCAGCGTACGTATAATGGGGCTCTTAAGTTGTTCCACAAGGTGCCTTTTGATCATCCCGCAGACTGCAGGCTGCGTCAGGAGATCAAGCTAATGCGATGTTTAGAGCTTCTCTGTGACTTAGCGACTAGATTTTTGCTATTTTGTTCAACAGGATCAGCCACGAGAGAGACATGAGGAAGTGATGCCCCTTCTGGGTTTTGCAGGATAATTTTTTTTTTCTCTTCCCAATTTCTGTTACTTGGGAATGAAGGCTCAAACTTCTACTTGGGCTAATACTGTAACGTTTTTTGTGTGGAGTGTTTTCCACAGGGTTTTTGTCTTTTTTCCTGTTATATTTCTGTCCCTTCAAGACCCAGACATGACTGTTTCACTGTTGCTTTCCACAACACTATATTGTCAGTATTGGTATTTCTGTTTAATGTTAAATAGTGTCTAGATTTGAGATTAGAGCAACATAAGCACAGTAATAAATCTGAACATAACTCTCTGAAGTCTGATACATAAAGGAGAGGAAAATGAATGCATTATCTGTTTGAGGTACACACTTTAAGAAGAATTTAGTGGCCTTCTTGGCACTTTCTGGAGGTGCATCTTATAAAGCTAAATTGTTCTAAACATATTTAGCTACCTCAGGACTCTTTCTCCTTGCATTGGTGTGTATAACTCAAAGGTTTGAAAATGAGTGTGATGTCTGCCATTTCCAGTACTGGTGTAGCTGCCAGGGCTACGTGCTGTGGAAGATGATTAATAAGCCGAGCGTATGTCTTAAAAACTGAGGTTCGTTTTACTTTCGGTTTAATTTACTGATGTACTAGTTACAGAGCTTTCTGCAGCTTGGATTTTCTTATGATCTATAGATTTACTAGTGCGTATTCCGCGTGACTAGGACCCCAAATTCTCAGGCAGTACTGGCTTGCACTCTTACAACTCATCTGATGTGTCACTGGGTTGTGAAGATGCTTGTTTTTCGGTACAGCGTGTGAGTTGGGAAAATTGTCATGGTATTTTCTAGATTCTTGGGGCTTTTTATTTAAAGCAGTATTTTCAAAAATCAAACAAGAGTGGCTATTAACTGCCATAAGTCCTCCTGTGACATTGACCCCAAAAGAAAAATACTCTTTCTAGAAGATGCTCTGCTGTTAGTGCATTGGAATATGTCAGTATAAAATGGAAAGAATCCCACAAATTTATTTTTGAGTGGCTACATTCTAATAGAAGGAAAAAAAATAAATCTCACTTTGTGCTTGCTGCACAACTCAAACTACTTGGTTCTTACCAGAGGTGCAGTTCATAAAATACTTCATAGGGGGGAAACACATATACTAGTAAGCAGAAACTAAAGATGTTTTATCTAGGGGTTTCCTCACAGAAGCTGAAGGAAATCTCGTTCACATTTAATAAGTTATGCAGCAAAACCCCAGTACATCAAATTGAGAATATATTCCCAAATGTTTACCTTCTGAATTTTGTATTAGGCCTTGTACCTATCTAGATAACTTCTAATTGTCATTTGCAATTTGACAAAAGAAAACATTCAAAGCACAACTTTTTGCCATTTAAACAGAGCCTGCTTTACACCCAAACTGCTGAGTTGCAGGAACAAAATGCAAAGTAAAGCTTTCTCGGTAATCGGGTGTTTGTTAAAACCAAAAGACTTTGGCTGACTCCTAAACTGGCAGTCGTACACGCGCCTAATGGTACGCCCCGGTACCTTTTCTTCCAGTGCTTATTGGATTAAATTAACCTGACAAATCCAACAGCCTTAGAGGAAAAAACTACCAGAAATAAAATTCTGATTGTCTTTTAAACAGAGCAGTGAGCAGAGCTTGTCACGAAAGACTTTCAGCCGAGGCCTGCTCAGGCTCAGCTGGACGGCGGCGGCGCGTGGGCCTGCCCTCTGCGGCCATGGCAGTTGTGCCGCGGCGGCTGGCGGGGGAGCGCGGCGTGGGGGGAGCTGCTAGCAAAAGGTGACTTTTGGTTCCTAAAAGCGTGTCCGGAAAAATCTTCACTCCGATTTGTGGGACTGCTGGTTTCAGTTTACCGGCTGATGGTGTGAGTGCTCCAGAAGAAGCTGTGGCAGTGTTTTGGGCGGTGTGTCGAACCCTTCCCCAAAGCTACTCAAAAAGGAGAACAGTAAACCTGCTGCTGTGAGACCAAGCCAGAATTCATCACTTTTATAAGCTGCCTGTTGGTGCTCTGAAAAATTGAGTTGTGCTTGCTTAGTTGAGTTTGGTGGAATGATGAGGCCACCTCTTGCCAACAGACTTGTTAGCTGCAGGGCTGGAGAGGGCTCGGACAGCCGGGGAAGCGGGAGCTGAGCTCCGCGTGGGAATGGTTGGAGCAGTCGGACAGGGATCTCCTTCCAGCTGACACCGTCCTGCGTAGAAACGTGATTAACAGCACGGGAGGAGCTGGGCAGGACAGCTATTTCCTGAAGTGGAGCAGGATTGTCTCCCTTAACCTAAAATACATGAAGAACAGCGTGACCTGCCCTAAGGAGGCTGTTGGCCTCTTTTTTAGTTTGATGGTTTTATTGCTGCTTTTTTTGGTCTGAACTGTAAAATGAATCCGGAGAGAGGGCACTTTGCTTTCTCTGTTTTATTGGATCTGAGTGGCTGTAATGCTCATTTATCCATGCTGAAACGCAGCAAGATGTGCTTGTGGGGTCTTTCATAAAAGATAACAATTGCAGATTCAGGAGTATTTGTGTTCATGTTTCTCAGCATTTATTTTGTCAATAGCAAATTAACTTTCGTTTGTGGTTTTTTTTTTTATTTGCATGTGTTTTTGTGTAAAGCTTGGTATGAAAAAGCTTCTGTGTGAGATGTGACCAAAGAGACTGAATCTCTGCTCCTTGAAAAAGATGGGTTTGGCCAGGGGCGGGAATATTATTAAGATCTGTAAAGTCATGAGTGGCATGTCAGGAGGCAGTAGAGAGCCTTTCACCTGTATCCCATGCTCCAAGAACCAGCAATATCAAGAGTAAATTTGACGACGTGTCAGGTCATTTCAGAGCAGGGGAATGGAGGTGGTTCTTCACCCTGCGCATTGGTGCGTGGTGGGACTCATTGCAGTAGAGTGCTGTGGGTGCTGAAAGCAGATACAGATTCAAAAAAGGGATTAGATGGCTTCACTGGAAAAGGTTATTTTGGGAGCTGTTGCATACAGAGCTGCTCAATCCAGTAGCCCCAAATTGCCAAGCATGGGAGGCCGGGGCAGCTTTTGCATCAGTACAGCTTGTGGAGTGATTGTTTCCATACTCATCCTGACCAGGAGACAGGGTAATTGGTTAGAGAGACAATAGATGCCACCACAGTATTTTAAATATTCCCGTTGTTTATATGTTTTTTTTTCTTGGCCAAACATTACTTTCATGGGTAGGACACTTGGCAACCAAGAGTCCCATAGTGTGTTTCTGTATCTTTGAAACATGAGTGTTTTTCGGAAATTAATGGGATAATTACTAAAATAGCTGATGACTTGGATTAGTTTTGTTGTGGAAAGGAGTTATGAATTGAATATGAGATGTCTGTGTGGGAATGAGTAACTGGAGCAGAAAGACTTGATGTATCTTGCTGCAGGAGAGTCGGTTTATTGCTAGAAGAGAGAGCAGGGTGCAATTGAAGTGCACGTCGACATTCCTTTAAATCTTAAAGCCATCTTCATGATCATTTTATGCTCAAATACTGGATTTTGCACTGATGAAGGTGAAATATTATGTATCCATCAGTGTGAGGACAGCTGTTGGGAGTAGTGCAAATTGAGTGTGGCTGTAGCCAGTTTGCTGGTGACCAAGAGAGTTCTTTGTCACCTCCGAGCAGTTTGCGAGGTGAAGGAGTAAGGGATGGCTGCTTGAGGTGGCAGTGGAAGAAAAATAGCAGTTGTGTGATTGTGTGCATGGAAGAACTCACAGGAGATTATGAACCTGTTTACGTGAATTTTCTCGATGCAGAGAGGTAGCAGCTGTGCTGGCTGTGCGAAGGGTGGCCCAGAGACGGAGCGTTGGTGTCCGCAGGTGGCAGCTGAATCCATCAGGCTCCTGCATATTCATCTCCCCCAATCTAGTCTCAAAGCATTTCCCTTCCAGAAAGGCATTCGGTATCTAAAAACTGCAAAGACCTAGAAGTTTTCTTCATAATTCTACATGTAATTTTAAGAAATTACATTGTGGACAAGTTCAGTATTTCGAAACTGAGGCTGAAGAATATCACAGGCCTGCTCACAAGATCAAAACCACTGGCTTTCACAAACCTCCTCTCTGATTTTTTAGTGAATTCAGAGGTAATCACCTCACAGACTCTTCCAGAAACTGCACAGATGCAGGTCCCTAAGGTCATCATCGCAGAGCTTCCTTTCCTACCTGTGAATCCTGTTCATGAGCCCCTGAATGACTTCAGCAGAACGCTGTATTAAATATCTTTTTGTAGCAATGCATTCATAGCACCGTACATATATATTGGCACATGCATATGAAGATTACTTAGCTGGAACTCTAATGTTAAAGTAAGGTACCTGTTAGTATATGCAGGAAATTTATTGTCTCTGCAGGCAGGTTCTGTTAATGATGGCACTTCACGTTTCTCTTCCTGCCTTCCTTGGGCTATGAATGGAGATCTCGATGCCCTCTATGTGAGGGTGTTCTTTTCTCAGTGACATGTAAGAATTAAAAACTGCTTAACTTCTGTATGTAGACAATACTGATTATTATTTTTTTTTCCCCTTCCTCACAAAAGTTTTAAGTCTGTTGCTAAATAGCAAAACTGTTAAAACATAAGGTGCTTTTTTTGTTGGGATTTTTTGACTGTAAAAATGGAAATGTGGGATATGTAAGTAAAATACTGGAGTTGCTTTTCAGTCTGGCTCCTACACCCTTTGACTTTTCTTCAGAAACATTTTCTGCTTAACGCAATAAAGGTTAAGATGCTGCTTTAAACAAGATCAGTTGTAAATAATCCAACACTGTAAGATGATTATATCTGTCTATACATAGGGCTAATCCTGTATGTGTACGCAGAACAGTGCTAAGGTTATTAGAACTGTCAGAAGCTTAGGCTTCAGGAGAACTTACCCAACATTACAATAAAAAAGGAGGAAAGGTAGCATACAGTCATACTTCCTAACTGTTTGAAATTTTCTAAATCTTCCAGTTAAATGGTTTATCCCTGAAATCTGTGAATAGAGTTCTTGCTATTCATTCAGTGTCTTGGAGAGCTGCTGTTAGGAGATAGCAGCCAGCCGTTGCCTGCTGTGCAATACAGGGGAACATCCAGAGCCGTGAGGTTTTTAGCAAAAAAAAAAAATACAACAGTTAGACTTCTGAAAGTAGATCACCTTGAATCTCAAGTTACAACACCTCCTGTCTGTGTCATGAGATGGGTTTTTTGAGGGGGAGTGAAGGGAAGGGCAGTGGTGACAGGTAATGGTGATAAACCAACGACTTAACGTTTAGTAGTATTCCAGCAGCCCAGGCTTGAACCTGGCCTTGCAGTGGCAGCGTACTTCTCTGTGAAGCCATCTTTAAGTGAATTTTACTATTGTGATAGTAAGTTTTGTTTCTGACTCATAATATACAATTTATATTTTTCCATCCTGTTTTTAATTTGGATACCTCTTCTATTGCTTACCGTTAGGTATACTTTGGTAAATGCTACGTTAGTGGCTGTGTGCTTTGAGTTAATGAGCATTTTTTTTACTGTCTCCTTTCAATCCTTGCAAAGGCTCTATGTGTCCCCAAGAAAATCTATTACAGATCAGAAAACGGACTCGCCTTTAAAATGGTGCCGCCAGGTGCTGGATAATCCCAGTCCCGAGACAGAAGCAGCCTGCCGAACTCTTATAAACAGACTTGATCAAGGTACGTAAACTATAAGCATTGCTTCTACAAGTGTCTTTTCATTCCACTCGTGTACTCCGCGTTACTGAGGAGCAGTAAAGCAAAGGAGATGTGAAGTTTGTGGTTGCCGCAGTGGAGAGCATCTGCGGAGATAGGCTTCAGATGTTTGCTCTGGGGGCATGTTTGTACAGCAGCGTTTATTATTGTATAAAATTGTATAAAACCCCTGCTTTCCATTTTGATCGATAATGCCTCAGCTGGTGAAGGTAAGAGTTCATTCTGTAAACATTAAGAAAATCATGCTGATTGCAAGTAATAGACAAAACAGAGCTGTGATTTTTTTTTTTTTTTTTTTTTTTTTTTTGCCTGTATGTTAAGCTGCAAATACAGGCATTTCAAATTAATTGCCAAACTGACCACCTTGCTTTCTGGGTTTTTAATATGTTCAGAGCCTAAATATTAAAATACATTTTGGTGTTTTCAGGCTTTTGATTTTATTTTATCTTTTTTTTAGTATTTAAACACCTGTAATGTAAAAATACATAAAGGAAAAAATGTGCTTCTGGGGAGTGGGGGAGAGAATCACATGGAACTATTATTGCAGCTGTTTTCTGTGTAAGAAGTTCTAGTGCTGTTGAGTGTTTCTAATGGTGATTACTCCTGCCATATGTTACCTTTAGTATTACCTGGTTAAATAGCTGTCTGATGCTCAAAGCTTAAAATAATGACACATTAAAATCTGTAACTTGAAGAAGTGGTGTCACTTGGAAACCTAGTGTATCTTCCAGTTTTACCATCCCCTGAAAGCACTTCGTATGGTGGCTTTTAGCTGTGTTATTTAACCACTGAGGGAAAATCCCTTACTTCACCTGCCTGAAACAAAAACACCGTGGAGCATCCTGTTCAGTACTCGTGTATCACCATCACAGTCAGTGTCCTGGTGTCATAGGTTTGCGGTTTTTTTTCCTTTCTCAGAGCACAGAAGGATCAATCCCGTGTTCACCTTCACTGCTGTAAGGGCTGTTAGAATAGGCACACAGTTTACTTCATTACAAAACTGTGAAGGTTATTCTGTTTGTACACACCTGTAGTACATCACCTGGAATGTCTGGTGGATATCCTGCCTTTGTCTTTTAAAATGTACTCCGCATTTGTATGTAAGATGGACTGAATTGCTGATAGCCAAGACACTGAGGGCTTTGAAAGTGAATAAGTAATCCTTCTCTATTTTGTATAGCTTGCTAGATCATGCAGCTTTCCCATGTCGACAACTGTGATTTACCCTGCAGCTGGAGGGATGACTAGTTTTATTATTTAATTCTAAAAACTCATTACTGAACACCATGTTGCAGCCTCATCTATCTAGTGTGACTCATGCACATCTGAACACAAAAGCTGTGGTTAGCAGTGTTTGAAAAAAGTGAAGTTTCTGAGCGAATTAATGTTTTGAAGTTCAGTGATGTTCTTAACTGCTGAAAATACAACCTCCAGTTTGGTACAAAAGTTGTTGTCTGCCTGGGTTTCAAATTGGCTGGCTTTATCTTCTGTGTGAATGCAATAATTTTGTTTCCAGTGTGACCAGTAATTTGCCTTTGCTGATTTGAAGTCTGAGAGGCCACTGTTTTGTTTTTTGAAGTTTACATCCTAACAGTGTTTTGGCTCTGTTTGTAATCAGGGTTATTTTGAGTTTAGCCTTGAAATTCCTGATCTGAGATAACTGAGTGTAGTTTGAGAACAAACAATTTACTTTTATAAACCACCTTTGCTTAAAAATTTGAACGAAGATTCATTTGATTAACTCTTTGCTTTCTGTCTGAAATGTCTCAGACTTCATTTGTACTCTCCTTTTTAACTAAAATAGTCTTATGTTTGGGTGGGAAATAAAAAAAACTATTTATGTAATGAATCTTTATTATTTTCTGAGCTACTGTTTTCTCAGTGGTAATGGTTTGGTGGGCAATTCAGCAGCCCCTTGAATACATGTAGATCACAGAGACATTTCCGTAGTGTTGTAGCTGCTTATTTCCAGCTTCAGTAAGCATGGATGCACGAGGTTTTGCTACCTGGCTTATTTTGATTGTTTCCCTAACTTGTATGCGAGTCTGTGTGCTGGATAAGTATTTCGGAACAGTTGTTTTGTATATGTGTTTGCTCTCCTTTTAATCTAAAGGCATAGCTTTTGTGGTTTAATGCTGTTTTGATTCCATCATTAAAAATTCAGAATAACACATGCATAAACTTCAATGGAGGAGTTTAAAATGACAATGGGGTATAGAGGTGACAGATATTTATAAAAACAGTCTTTGAAGGCCAGCACTGAAACTTTGGGAAGTGTATGGCTTCCTTAAAACCTAGCTTGTCAGTGGTTATTCTTGGAATTCTTCAGAAGTGACAAAAGAAGTTAAAGGGGGAGAGTGAGCAAGGGAACAGGCGCTGCTTTGCTTTCTACATCTTGCAAGTGACACTGCCAAGATGTCTTATGTGAAGTAAATCTTACATACAATATTTAATCTTGTTTGATCTGATGCCTTTCTTTATCTTATGCTCTTTATTTTTAAAAACAATTTGATAACCTTTATGGCTTTTCTGTATTTTTCCTTCTAGCCAGTAGATGGAAAAACCTGTATTGCAGTCCATTGGCATCACCAAGCGCACATAATTTGAATACAGAGACAGGCTCCTGTAGCAATGCACTAAACTCTCCCGGGCATCTCAAATCGACTAACAAAGCACTACTAACCTGTGGCAGCTCAGGTATGGCATGTCAGTAGAGCACTGCAAACCTGTAGTGTTTAAAATGCAAGGAGTATTACTAATTGACACAGGGAATTCCAAGTTTTCAAGAGATGCAAGTCCCCACCATGAGGTTTTTCTCCTCTCAATCTGCTCACTTACTGACCCAGGTTTCATCTGTTGCGTGGGAGGAAACCTCCTTGCATTCTAAATGTCTTGTAGTTATTTCATGGTTTTGTGTTTATAACTTTACATATTTATAAATGGTACTAATTTCAAGTGACTTAGAAAACAGCTGTTGGGGCAAAGAAAATACTGCTTTTAATCGTATGTAGGTGTTAACTTTATACAGTTACTTGGATTCAGTTTTCTGACTTGAGCTGTGACGTTTGTTTCAAGTTTGTGAAAATAAAAGGCGCAGTCTACAGGATAAGCCCTTAAATTGGCCTAGTGGGCAGCTAAACACAGCATTACAAAAGCTTTCCACCAGACTTAATTGTGTTTGGAGTAAGATTTCCTACCTTAGAGGCAACTTACACAAAATTCTTGTTAGAAGCCTGTATTTGTAAGTATGATAATGAAGCTTCTCCTGACGGCTTAGCCTCAAGTCTGCCTTTGCATTTACACCGCTGCCTAAGGAGCCCCTGTAGGCTCTTCCAGGAGCTTTGTTTATCCTTGATGCATTTCATGCTCAGTTTCCTAGTACAAATGCTTTGCCTCTTGGCTCTACTATCCAAGGAGTCTTCATTTGTTTGTTTGTTTTGGTGGAAATTGCTATATCCCAGTTTGCATGTTTAAAAACAGAGCATCTTTAACAGCTTCTGGCTTGAAACTTGATGTTAAGTGAACCTTTTCTTTTTTTTATTTTTTAAGAAAAAATAAAAAGGGTTGCATATGGATGTTTTCACAGCTGCAGGTATGCTTTTAAGATCTGCTGGTTTTCTGCTGTAAATAGAAATTAACGCTTATCTCTGTTTTTCAAACAAAAGGACTGGTTATTTTTGCAAGCTGAATTCTGTAGGGAAAAACCTCTAAATCAATTTCTTGTTCTTAATATGAGGTTGGCTGGCAATCCAGATGTCTAACCCCCTTTTTGCACAGAAACAAGTTACTGATGTGTAAAACCAAAGTGACTGTGCATTTTCTAGACTCTGCAAATCTGCTTAAGCTGTCAAGGGTACCAAATAAAAAGCCAAGTACAGAACAGGCTTGGCCTGTGTACGATTATATGTGATAGTTCACTTCATCATGTTTGGTGGGTCTACCCTTGTGTATTGTGTAGGCTCTAACGTGAGTTTAAAGTTCATTGCCAACTTGATTGACGCAAATCTAATTTTATTTCTAAGAAAAAATGGAGCTTTCCTACAGTTCAGATGAAAAATGTTAAACATTAACTTCCCTTAAAAACTAAACAAAAAAAACCCCACCACCTTTTAAGAAGTCCAGATGTGGTATATTTTGAGGTTTCTATAATAAAAACCATAATCAGTTCAGCTTGCAAAGTTGAGCCACAGCAGTTTTTGCTGATGAAAGACTATGACTGTTTTTCTTCCCCTCCTTGAATGTTTTTAAATAGGCCTGCAATTTGAAATGCAACAACCAAACTAAAAACACAGAATTGAATTGGGAGCCTTGCTTTTCACAAAGCTGTATTCTGGATACAGCTGCATTAAAAATACAGCTTTTGGTATTAAAGATGATGTCAGTTACAGCAGGAAACCTGCACTGATTCATTATACTACATCCTGCAGGTGCAATCTCTACATGTTGGCTTTATTTCAGCTGCTTACAGTGTGTTTTCCTGACACCAGAAGGAAAGGAATGGGATTATGTTATACAGAGTGCAGTCTTAATGCTGGGGTGTCTCAACCTGGGGTATTTGTGTAACACACACAGACGTGCTCCTTACACTACAGTCACACTTCTGTCACTGTTGTCTGTAAGCATCCTGAAACTGGAAAGACCATGCCTTTTTGAAGGAGGAATTTAAGGCTGACTGATACAAAGCAATTTGCTCAATGTCCATGGAAGAAATTTGTTTTACACCTGGACTTCCAATATGTGTTTTCAGTGTCGTCAGTTACTGTTCTTCAAAGCTGGTTCAAGAAATAACACTGGGGACCTGCTGCGTTTTCCTGCCTGATGGTGGAATTAACCACTGTTTGAAAGGGTTGCTCAGCAATGGTTTTTAGATGTTTTGCTGAGAGCAGACGAAATGTTTTATTCCCAACGTCATTGTTGAGAATTATTCAGTAGGGGCACTGCTGTGAAGACTTCTTAGAACGCAGCAGGCAAAACTATGTGGGCCAAAGTGAGAGTCAATGGTGACTGACATTGCGTAGATGCTTTGGGAGGCCAACCTGTGTCCTTGGTGGTCCTGGTGTACTGCAGCCTGCGTGCTTTGTATGGAGTGATGATCCTGCATCCCTGCTTGGGCAGGATTTGTGTTTCTTAAGCCTGCTCTAGCTGGAAGTGGTATTAAGTGCTCTTACGCTTTTGCATATCTACTAGCTTTAGCCGATCTTCTGTCAGATTGTGTTTTGTAATTTTTTTTTTTGTGGATCTAAATCTATATTGCAGCCTTGCCTTGGAATTGATTTAAAGTAATGATGTACTGTCTCCTAAAGTAGCTCGTAAGTTATATAGCCCTACATGTCTGTGTTCAAGGGTTAGTTACGTGAGGAGCATATTACGGTATTTTGTAACGTGTGGCATAGATAAGCATGTGCTGTATAGAGGTTTTACATTCAATAATTCTTCTGTGCTTCCAGATTTTTTTCTAGCAATTTTTTTTTGTTGTTATTGCTGTGATTGGTTGGATTATTTTTTTATATACAAAGCAGTATGGTAGTTATAAAATGAGAACAGAACGATGAAGGTATGCTCGCTCTCAAAGGTACCACCCCCAGCCAGAATTAACACTGATGGATGGTAGCAGGATTCTACCACTGCCTGCCCCTGCCTGCCGTCTGCAGGCACGGGTGAGCTACCTGCGAAGTGATGCTCAGCCTTCCTGCAGAAACTGTCATCCCAGATGCCCAGAGGAGAGCTGTCTGAGGAGAACCGAAGGCAGTTGTGGTGCCACATTTCTGTGTGTAAGGGCTACTTATGAGCCTCCCACATCTGAAGGACGAGAACCAGTATAACCCCAAAGTTACATGGCTTGTTCTCATCTCCCAATTTCAGTAGCAAGTAGTTGTACTCTTATGCCATGGAAAATACTGACTTGCTTAAGAAAAAGTGCTAACATGTAAAAGTTTGCACTTGGTGGCGATTATGATGATATTTTTACTATTATTCTTCAAAAGGAAAATTATCTTCCTAATGGTTGACTTACGGAAAAACTTCCCTGGTGGGAAGATCCTTCCAGTCTGTTTTTTATGACCTGTTGCATGAACAAGCTATGTCCTTCCCTGTAGGAGAAGGTTTGGTTTATGATGACAGCAGGGGGAGAAGGATGAACCTCAGGGACGGGGAGGAGGCAGCCTAGCGTAAACTACTTTGCATAAGCAGATTGCATGTCTGATTTTTGAGATGCTGTACTCTGAAAGCCATTTGGATCCTTTTACTCCTGTGACTGCTTACCAACACCCTAGCAAGCACTTTGTGTAACTTTGCTGCTTCATATCAGTAGTTGCCCCTTTCTCAAAATGGGCAGAAATAATACCAGTGATGTTTCGAAGCTCAAAATTGCCAAGCGTCTCTTTGCCACCTTCTTGACAGAAGTCCACAGTTTGTTCCCCACAGACACTCTGCCTCCTGAAAGCTGCAGGTTAAAATACTGGGCATTAGGTTCTCAATTTCTAATTTCTTAATTATTTCTAGTGACCATGCCTCACCTTCACAACTGCACTGATTTTATTACTGGGATAAACTCTGCTGCTCGTTCTTGTTCTGTATGTGGCGGTCTGAATGCTTTTTCTGTTCCTTCCTCCTCTTCCCTCCTGAAGGTTATCTGAGCATGCATTCTGCACTGAGCTCTCAGTCGTCTGTGGACAGTGAGCTGAGTACGTCCGACGACTCCATCTCTATGGGATATAAACTGCAGGACTTGACTGATGTCCAGGTTATGGCTCGCCTTCAGGAAGAAAGTACGTGACAGTGATCTCCTTTCTTTGTGTTACAGTTTTAGAATTGTAGAGAAACGGAGATGGATTCCAACTGTTCTTCTCTTCCCCCTTTCCCCAACAACCAAAAAAATCTAATACATCATTTGAAATGTTTGTGGTTTGCCAGGGCTTCCTTTAGTAATCTAGAGCCAAACTGCCACTTAAACGCAGAGGTTGTATAACGTTCTCAAGATCACACTTCTTAAAGCAGAGGATAGCCTTGAAATTCTTATCCAACCCCCCACTTCGTTAAATAGTAAGCACCCTTTAATACTCAAAAATATTCCAGCCCCAATTTTCTCCGCAGTACAGGTGAAGTTTCATGAGTAACTGTTTCATAATAGTGGCAGTTTAAACAGCAGCAGCTCGGAGTTGCCTGCCTGGCTGCTGTCCCCTCACCTGAGCAAACACAGGCAGCTGTGTGCCTGCGCTGTGCATTGGCTTGGGGAACTCATCCAGCTGAAAAAATAACCCAGCACAATTATTTTTTTTTTTGCTTGTAAATTTTATTTTTCTGAGCAGATGCCTAACTGCAGCCTGAAGTCGTATTGGAAGCTGTCTAGAGGGCTGAGTTTTATAAGCTATTTCACAGAAGATGCAAGGAGTATTTCACTGCTGTGTTGAGTAAAAACCAAGAGTTCAAGGGTACTAGAACTGAAAGAGCTGAAATTACAATTCAACTTTTGTTCTGGTAAAGTGCTCAGAGACAGCTCTGCAAATTTAACAAGCATAAAACATGTTTGTGTCCCAGTGTGTGGGGATTTCAGGGCCCTGATGCAGTTGGAAGGGACCTTAAAGCCCATCTAGTTCCAGCCCCCTGCCATGGGCAGGGGCCCCTCCCCCCAGCCCAGGCTGCTCCCAGCCCCGTCCAGCCTGGCCTTGGGCACTGCCGGGGATGGGGCACCCACAGCTGCTCTGGGCAGCCTGGGCCAGTGTCTCGCCACCCCCACAGCGAAGAATTTCTGCCTTGTATCTTATCTAAATCAACCCTCTTTCAGTATAAAGGTGTTGCCCTTTGCCCTATCGCTGCACGCCCTTGTAAAAAGTCCCTGTCAAATCACGGGTGAACTTGCTGTTAACTTCACTGTGACTTGGATGAGGTCCTAATTGAAGATCAGGGTGGAACAAAGTGGTTGGATCTGTTTTTCTGTGCAAATGAATCATTAATTTGATTTACAGGAGATAGAGAATGAAGTTCTGTTTTTCTTTTGGAGAACATCTATTTGCTTTTAGGACTGTGCCCTTATAAATTTAAAAAATACTGTGATCTAGGAATTGGAATATAGGACCTAAAAGACATAGGATCTTGCTGTCACTTTTATTGCAGCTCAGGAAAAGTTGTATTGATGTGAATAGAAAGAAAAAAGTAGTTACTTGATTTAAACTTGAGTATTTTGTTATGCTTTTTGAATACTTCTTTAAAAATATCAAGGAAACATTACAAAGTTTCCAGTGAAATATGAAAAGCTGGGAATGATGGAAGCTCTTTGTATTTGCGCTGTGAAGGGAGAAGAGCAGGGCATGCTTGTTTTTAATCCTTGCACCGAGAAGAGGATTTTTCAGAACTGTAACTGATGCCTTTCTCAGAAGTCTCTAGAACCAGCTTGCTAAAGTAGTTCTTGATAAGAAGTTGTTTGTATTTTGTTAGGCAGGAAGACTTAAATAAAGGCTTAATTTGGGGGAGGACTTGTAAGTAAACCCGACAGGTGCACTGTAGATGTCAATAAAAAGCAGGTGTTCTTTTTCATGTGGGGGACGAAGTTCAAATCTGTGTTTCAACCTGTTGAAATGCTGGTGGGTGCATAATTAATTGCACTAAAAACTACTGTAAATTTGACTCCTACACCTAGTTAACCTAACAGTGCTTGTGTGGCAATATGTAGTCCCCAGTCACAGCTGCTTGTGTATGTGACACAAGAAGTAATTCAGGTCAGTTTGAATATTAACTCTTTGCTCTAATTAAACAGTACCGATTCGGGTGACGCTGTTCCAGTTTAGAGATTCTGTAAGCTGTGTCTTCAGTAAAGAGTTACTAACTTGACTCTCCTTCCAAGGTGAAATGAATCGTTGGTAAAAGCATTGCGTCTGAATTTGTGTTGTAACTGGGTGTGGAATTTCTATTTTGAAGTGTGATGACTTTGAGCCACGTTGCCCTCCATCCCCAGGCCTCCGTCAGGACTGTGCCTCCAGCTCTGCTTCCGTGTCACGTCGCAGTTCCAGTGCCTCCCTTCACTCTCTGCGAAGGGGTACCTACAGCGACCAGGAGTTCGACACGTACAGCCTCGAGGATGAGGATGATTACGATTGTTCCCTCTCGTACCGTAGCGCTCACCGATACTCCCCATCTCCGCTCAGTTCGCCCCGCTGTCAGTCCCCTTCTTCCAGTGCCGATTATGGCAGGTCATCTACTTCCCGTATCCGTCCCCCGAGGAGATCGGTGCAAAGTCCGATGCAAGACCGGCTCAAGTACGCCAACAGCGAAGGTCAGCTGGTTGTGAGCTTTGGATAGGCGTCGATAAAAGTAATTCTTGTGTATACATTTTAAAAGCGCTGTTATTTAATGGATGCTAAGAATGAGCTGCACACTTGTCTCCTTTTAAGTGCGTATGCTTTTCAAGAGATAGTCTAAACCATTAGACATCTCTGTCGCTACCAGGAGCAGGAAATAAAGAGAATTTGCTCTTGATTTCAGAGGAGATGCGCCACAGCATGCCCAACCTGGCCAGGACCAGCCTTCGCGCTTTGGAGTCTGTAAGGAGCAGTCGGAGCTTGGAGTCGGATCTGCAGGTGCCAAGCAGCCGCATCCCGAGAACTCAGCAGCGGTCAGCAGGTCCGTGCCGGCGCTGCCGTGGTCTCTCTGACCCACCTGACCCAGGCGAGGCCCCTGGACGCAGGGTGCACGCTGAAGCATTCTTAAAATACTGTTGCCAGCTGGGTTATTCTTCCCTTTGTTCTCTGTTTCTAGGTCTGGCTCCCAGCAAGCTCCGGTATTCCTCCGGCGCTGGGCAGTCTCCCTTGACGGTGCGGCAGCCCCTGAAGGCCGGGTCCTGCACAACCTCCCTGTTGGCACCCAGGCAGCCCGTAAAAGCCGGCAGTTACACAAGTGCTGTTAGCGGAGTTCGAAAACCACCAGCGCCTTCGCTTAATACAGGGTCTTCCAGTAGCAGCTGCACTACCAGAAGCAGTAATATGGTCACTGTGGCAAAAAATTCACCCGTTAAAGCACGCACGTCTGTGGGAGGGATCTCGGTGCCCAAGAACAAGCCGCCGCCACCGTCCAGGAGGTAAGTGTGAGACTTCAAGCCTCGCAGACCTGAATGTCTGCCTTTATTTCACAGGTTAGAAACACTTTTTTATGGAATTCATGTTCATCTCTGACTTTAAAGTGTGGCATGGGTGCAGAGTTGGGTCAGAGCTACCGATTATAACTTTAGGTGTAGGGTGATGGTTGGAAACGCTTAGAGAAAGGGTGGTGGTTAGCTGGCAGATTCATAGATGTAAGTACTTTGCCCCCAGTCAAGAAGCAAAGGGTTGCAGTTCTTTTAAGTACCACTACAATTAAATTCTGTTAAAGTATGTGTGAACCAGCAGGCTGGGACTCATTGGCTTCTGGGCGAGATACCCCTTTTCACTGTGTAGTATTACGTCTGTTCAAAAAAAAGAAGTGGCTTTTTTAAACAAAGCTAACTATCCAGGAAAATGAAGTGGCACAGGCTCAAACTTACTTCTGTAAGAAATTAATATTATGGTAGGTAGTTATTTGGCGCAGACATCTGGGTTTGGGAGGGGAAAAACCTCTTCCACAGGACTAATAACCTAGCTTTGCTGTTAATTGAATAATCTTCCCAGATGACCCACTGTGTTACTGGTAAAATAAGTTTGATGGTTGGGTTTTTTTCTTTCTTCCTTAAGTCTTTAGTACTGTAGGTGGGCATTGTCCAAGGTCTAGTAAGATTTTAGAAGGGTTTGGAAAGTAGGACAAATTAACAAGGCTTGTCTTCAGCACAATTCTGTATCATTACAGTAACTGTATTCAGTGGTGAAAGCAGAACATACGTAGTGGTTTCCAAAAAAGCACAATTTTTGTCTTGTTGCACAGGTCTGAACTGATTTAGGGGCTGCATCTTAATCAGAAAGACTAATGGGGTTTTTGGACTTCCTTTTTGACATGTATTTCTAGCTTTTGGCTTTTACAGTTAGCTTCCTAAATATTTAGACAGTGGATAGCTGAAGTCTGTAGACAGTCTAAGGCAAGAGCTGTTCAGTTAGAACAAATCTAATCTCTTTTCTAAAGAATAAAACCTCCAAGATGGTTGTTAACAACTGTATGCACAGACTGCTTTATGCCATCGTGGCAAAGTGCGGTCTTCTCCCGTTCCAAGGCATCTGCTGTGCTTTTGTGTGTGGTAAATTGCCAAAAGCTACTTTTTTACACCTGCTTGCAGTACAATGATAGCGTAAACTTTTACGATTGAGGGAAGTTAAGTTGATTCAGTATCAGACTAATAAGCAATTAATACTTGTTGACTTTCAATGTCCCATTGTGGCCTTAAATTAAAATGTTATCTGCTTAATTAAAAAAATTCAAAAGGGAACTTTTGACCTCTTGATCTGTAGGAGTATTCTACATACAACCTGATTATTTTTTATGTGTTTAGTCATATTTGCAGGGAAACAATATTTCTCTTGCGGGTTTTTCCCATAACTGAGTCCAACAATATTAATAACTTAGCAGAGCAGGATAAATATGTCCCTGGTGACAGTTTAAACCGCCTGAAATTGCTGGTGCGGTGCATGGCCTGTGCACATGTGACTGCAGCTGTTGACCGAAGGTGGGCAGATGTTGACGTTGTCCAAAGCCAGATGCTGCAAAGCTCCATCTAAGCTAAACCCTGCAGCAGGCACCCTGCGCACCTCAGCAGGTCGCTGGGGGCTCTGCTGCTTGTAGCTGTTAGTGACTTCTTGTGTGTGTGTGTCTTAAACCAGGTTTCTTCAGTCAGCACAGACCACCGAGGATGACTCGTGGAAGGACGGGTGTTACTGACAACCCGAAGTGCTGATGTGCTGCCAGACACCTCTGTGAAGCAGATCCCCAGCTGGCTGGGCGTAAGAATGGTATTTGAAATTGAAACCAGAGACCTGTTGCACTGCAGACTGATGTATATAGTTCCTCTCCTCTTGAACACAAACCATCCTCACCACCTGCTATTCTGCCAAGAGCCTGACCTCTTCTGGGTGGAACAGCCAGCCGCTTTACTGCGTTTCCACTCTTCTGAACGTTACTGAAATACGAGTCTTCACACGAAGACTGAAAATAGCCTTATTTCATATAAACCTCTACTTGCAGCCCTTCGGAAGGCTTGTCACAGAAGACTTCTGCCGTGACCTGCTCCGGAGGATGCTTGCTTCAAAAGGCTGCTGGTTGTCCCGCCTGTGCCAGAAAGCAGGTTGGAGCTGCTGCTGTGGTGTGTTGCATAGCAGTGGCTTGGGGAGACTAGAAATAGGTATATAGCTGTTAGAAGTTAAGACTTTTTAAATGCAACCTGATGTATTCTAATAATTTGTCTGAAACTCAACTGTTTGGTTTTGATTATATTTTTTTTTTACTTCTGTATAGAATGTATTTCTGCTACTTTTTATTGTTTGTTCTAGAAGATGAAGCAGGTTTTTATAACTGTAGTACACTTCAAGGTGTTGTATTCAAGTGTGTGCATCACAGTTCACAAGTGAAGGGGCAGTACACAATATTTGTGTGGGTTTGTGAACAGGCAGTTGCAGGGAGGGCGGATGCTATTTAAAAACTGCTGTTTATCAGCATCTTCATCTTTCAGATGAGGAAGTTAATGAACACCAGTTACAAGTAAACTTTTTAAAAATAACCCTCCCTGACTGATTTGACTTGAAGTGTTTCTCTTTGATCTCTATTAACTAGCTCCTAACTGCCCTGATTTTTGTAGAAGTTTTTACTGTCTCTTTGGATATGAAGGATTCAGTGTCCTTTTTCCTCAGCAAGTGCTGGATGCTATGGATACAGTCTTAGTACACAAAATATGCACCGATAGCAATGTTCTCCCTGCCATCAATGTGATTTTGATAGTGTAGTTTAATAAAATGTTATGGTGCTGAAATAGAGCTGCTTTATTCAAACAGCAAGCCTGACTTCTGAGTGGTTTTTGTGCTGGGAATGCGGCTTTTCAGGATGGGCCTGGCCCTATACAGCCGTCTGCAGCTGCACTGTGGCTCTTAATGCTTGGTCCAGAAGTCTCTTATGATGCAAGTATCGATATTTACCTTCAATTTCCTTAGATTTTGTAAGAATGAGGGGGGTGCTAATAAAGGAAAAAATTAATTCACAGCACTCACTTCACATCTTTTCTAGAACATCCACAAGTGGCCTAAACACAACAAAATACACAAAATGACACTAGTGAGTAGGAAGCTCCGCAGGTGCCTTAGAGCAGAGAGTGCTTTCTCCATCAGGTTTGCTTTAGAAAGGAAAAAAAACAATCGGGTACCAACCCTCTCTTCCCATTTCAGACTGGGTCTGTCACCTCTTGAGAGAGGCCCCTGCAAGACAGGAACTGAAAAGGAGCGAGGGTTTCTTTCTATATCAATGTTTTATTGTAAGCTGCATAAGATACAGCTGTATGCCATTGTTTTTCTGAAGCTGAAATAACCCGTTTTGCTTCAGAGCAGCTTTTTAGATCTCAGAGCCAGTTCAGCCTTGCTGAAGGGCAGAAGGGCCAGTTCCTGTTACCAGCACCAGTACAGTGGAGCCAGGAGACAGACCAGACTGAGCTGGAGCCATTGCTTATTCCCTGGATACAAACACCTCCCACCTGTGAAAAAGGCAGAGACAACAGCATTTACACCAGCAGGCTTCCTGCTCCCCGGATGAAGTAAAGCTCTGCGCAGTCCTGCTAGGTTCCTCCTTTCTGGGGAAGGCTCTTTTCTAATACTTCTGCCCAGTGGAAGAGCCACAACCTGGTCCCATTGAACTTACCTTCCCAGTTCACAGAAGGATAAACGACCAGCAACGCTTCCGTTTGAGCTCTATTCCTTGTGTCATTGCTGCAGTCTGTTCCAAGGGCAGGAGCATGCCTGCATCTCCCGGCAGCCTCCCAAGCTGAGACAGCTGCTATTTAATGGGTAATTCACAGATATTTAGCGCTAGGTAAAGAACAAAAACTTTCTGGAAAAGTATTTAAATAGTTTAAGGTTATATTCTAGTTAAAGCATATCAGGCATGTACTAACTTTCTATGAAGAACTGCAGAATGGGCGTCTACGGAGATACAGATCTGGATACACATTTCTGGACAGACCAGAGGCTGAAGAGAAGTAAGAAAAAAGTTAAGCAGGGCCTTAATCTAAGGTTGCATCTGCCAGGGTTCACAGGCATTGTACGTACAAGCCCGTGAAGGTGGCTGTCCCACCTCAGGAGAGGGCGATCACTTTGCTTTTGGTCCGTGGATCAGGAACACTAAGCGCAGGGCCCAGCTCTGTAAGAACCATGAGATGGTAAAGTTTTATCCTTTCCTTTTTTTAAGCCGTTCTCAGGCCAAGGAATCTTCCTTCAGATTTTTACATTCTGTGTCATCCTGAGCCCCAGCAGATGCCCTTAGAATGCAGCTTCGCCTCAAACCAAGATAACCATCAACTGAACTCAAACTGTTTCTGCAAGTGTAAGAGGAAATCCAACCCCCTCATCCCGCTGCATGAGCCTGCTCCTGGAACCCAACACCACCTCAGCAGCTGAAGGGCTACGCAAAAGTTTTACAGAGAGGCTCCGGTGCCAGATGGTGCGTCAGTCTGGGGGAGAAATGCTCCTAGAAAGATGGGTTCTTCCCTGCTCTGCCTAGAGGAGGCACCTGTTATGGGGCATTTCCCTCAAGAACAGGGGGGTTTGTATCACTGGAAACTGCTCTCAAATGTTCTCACACAGATCTTTCATTTCACTTCCAAGTAACACCTCCACTCCTCTGCCTGCATCCTCACTCTTCCTTTTGTGTCCCCTCCTCCCACAAGTGCTCCCTCCAAGCGAACACCGCATCCCTCAGCCTCCCCTTGTCTCGGAGCATCGGTGGGTGCCTCAGTTTGCAACAGAGAAGCAGATTTCACCACCAGAAATAAGGCCCCATCAAGCAGTGACGGGTGCTAGCACATCCTGTATCCTCACTAAGCCAAAATCCTCCCAAAGCAGAGAGGTTTTCCCCAGCCACCCTGGAAACCAGCTCACAGCAGGACCTCGCCACGCGGGGTGACGCCAAGCCTGGAGCCAGAGCGTGACCCAGGCCCCCAGCTACACACTGGCTTCACAGAGTAGTTCCTACCAACAGTCTACGTCTAGCACTAGACCCACCTTTCACAAAACTAAGGATATCCGCTTTCTGTACAGTAATTTTATTTAAATCAAGTTAACTTTGTTTTTACACTAATGCCTCAGTGCATCCTTTAAAAGGAAAGGAAGTATTTTCTTTAAAAAGTATTTGTACATAAGACAACAAATCATAGAAATGAACACAGTTAACATCGACAATCCCTAACACATGCACAGTTGTACACTGAACTGCGGGTGGCTGCAGAAGTCGGAGGCAAGAGGAAGGAAATCTTTAAGCTTTACATGTGATCAACACAGATGCCAGTGCCCATGGCTGCCGATCAGAACAGCTGACACTTTCTGGATATCAAGGTCTGATTACCCTTAATTAAATTTCAGCCTAGCAGAGGACAGATCCCAAGAAGCACACAAGTTTATAGGAGAGCTCTTGATCTGGCACCTGCTGGCAAGCTCCGAGGTCAGTGTCACATACACCAAGAAAAGCGCGTGAAGGAGCAGCAGCTTCACGTCGCTGCCCCGCCGGCAGCAAGCCTCACGCAGGGAGCCCACGGCACCAACCAAGCGCTCAAGTTCAGTCCCCAAACGAAGCCTCCCCTTCGCACACCTCGACAGCTTCCACCCACCGTCAGAAGCCGCTTCCCTGGGCCAACAAGATGCAGCTTCCTTTGTAGGCCACGCGATGCTTTTAAGAGATTTCAGTTGTTTCTGTTTCTTCTCTTGGAAACGAGCCCGTAAGAAGACAGAGAAGCCGCCAGAGCCCTCGCCCCAGGCAGCACCAGCCTTGGCTCCCGTCAGCCAGGACTGGCCCGATGACCCACATGTCCAGCTGGGACAGAAATACAGCGCTCACAGCTTCCAGCAGCAGGCCAAGCGGTCCCTGTCCTCCAACAGCAGCCCACCATCGGCACACCTGGTCCTACATTTGGTTATTAGCCTTGGGTTTGGTTTTCTTCTTCTTTTCAGAGGACAATGTTACTACGTCCTCTGAAAGAGCCTTTCTTCTTCAGACCATAAATTAATTAGCCATCCGTCAACTCCAACGTTCTGTCCCCTCTCTGCCCTCAGGTTTTAGCGCACACCCTCAGAGTAGAAGCACAAGCAGCAGAGACCTGACACCTTATCAAGCCAGATCAACAGATTGGCCCCAAATTTCACCTTAGCGAGTGATACCATTACTATTCATTTTAGACCACCCTCAAAAGAAGAACGGGAGAAATAACATGTGAGAAAGCAGATACATTGCTGCAACCTTAACTATATGCAGCCAACTCCTTTACTGTATTGATTTAGCCACAAATTAAGGGGGGGGGGGGGGGGGGGGAGCGGGGGGAGATGAGGAAGAAGTGAGGATGAAGAGGCAGCCGTTTCAAAATGCTGAGGTGACCCAACACCCTCTCCTACCACATGCAGAAAGGCCTCCAGGAAACAGGAGACTTCATACAGAGGCAGCACCCACATCCCGCAGTGCATAAAGCTCTAGCCCAAAAGCCATCCTTTTTGTTACTACCAGTATTGCACTTGCAACCTCTATGTGTTGAAGCCCTACAGAACCACACAAGGCCAGACGTGCGGGGAGAGTCACCTGGATCTCCAATATTTGTAGAAAGTGGAAATTCACACATACACCCACTGTGTCCCTCCCCACCCTCTGACACCACCCCTACGGGTAGGCCAGTTGCTAGCAGTACTGTTCTCCACGTGCACGCTCACATGAAAGTGCAAAGCCACGTGGATGAGTATGCACGTAACCCTCCAGAGCTGGATGTACCGCCCACCCAGCTGAGAAGGCTGTAGTTGGGACAGAAAAAGAAACAAAAAAACCCCAACAACCCTTCAAGTAATTTAAAACAGCCCATTCTTGAGGTTACAGCTGCACAGAAGCAGTGACCAGCTGGGCCTGTTTGGGGTGATAAGGCAAAAAAGTCCGAAGTCCTGGAGGGATGGAAGAATGAGAAGGTGTCAGTAGTGAAAGATTACAAGTAATTCTGTAGGTTGCTTCTTCACACTCCTGTGATTCTCATCTCCAAGTGACCAGCACCAGCTGCCTCCAGTTACTTCTGCACACAGCTCGGCCATGCAAGCCCACCACAGGCAGCTGATAGAATAATATAGATGATAACCTGGGGAAAGACAACAGCCACATCAGCAGAGAATTTCACTTCCATCATTCAGTCAGCTGCTGACTTGGCCTGGCAATCAAAACACGAGCTTAGAAACCCCAGGTTATCAAAACCCTCAATAACTTCTCAAATGCTCCACAGGACTTCATGTCAGTGCCTCCTGCTCCGCATCCTTGTGGCAACATGGGGATGGCAACTTCCCTCCAGTAAAACACGAACCAGGGTTCAGTGCTGCCAAAGTACTTCACACATCTAACCTGCAATTACAGTTTGGCATCCTCACATTAGCACTGTTTGCATTTATTACAGGCTGGAGGGACACTGTCACACTGAAAAAAAACTACTTCAAAGTTAAGTAACAAGACACCAACAGGACTAAGGCCTACAAAGCCGTTACAGATGGAGTAAGTAGCCATAAACTCAACACCCTAGCTTCTAACAGAGCTAGCAAGGCAGCTCTGAATGGGCACTTAGGAGCTAGACAGAATGGTCTGGAAAGCTTTTCCTATTGCCTTGACAAGAAAAGCTGCCTGACACAATGCTTCCCTCTCCCCACCTCACACAGGACCGTCAAACCCCTTGTTTTACCGCTAAGACCCTTCCAAGCGCAGAGCTGAGTACGTGCTGGTCTAAGGACAGTAATACGCTATTGGCGTTTTCCAGGAGTTAAGCCTGACTTAAGAGCTAAAGGCTACTACTCCATACTTACAATTGATACAATGATGATGACAATGGTTAGCTTGAGGTTCTTCATACACATGGCTCTAGCAAGGTTCCTGCTCGTAGTTTTGAAAGTGACTGACTACAAGAGAAAGTAAACCAAGTAATTAATTCCTGAACCTGCTGCAAAGGAAGCGGCATCCCAGGAAGCCAGATGAAGTGGCACGTACTTTTTTCTCTGCCACTACTTCCCTACCAACCCAGTCTGCTGCCATTATCTCCTCCAGAGCCGTTTAACTCCCGCAGTTACACCGGCACAAAGCTGAACAGGCATTAAGAGAAAGCTCTCCCACACTATGGCAGGGGCAAGATAAAGCGTTAAGGGTAAGTCCAGGACCAGCCTGGGGCTGTGCCTTCTCAGGCTCAGCTCGGGAGAATTAAACACAGCCCACCACAGGCTGCCCACACCAATTATTTACCTTAGAGTACTTTTGGCTGGGTTCTCACTTGACTTCCAACCTTTGGGCAACTGAAGTGCTTCAAAATATTTACGGAACTACTGATCTGATCACCAATTACATGCAACTTTGTTACCCTAACTACACCTGCCAAAATGAGACAACCCGTACTGCCACTCCTGACAGCAGCTCCACAGGGGCTAGACGAGTCCTTTAATGCTAGCATTTTCCTCCAGGATCTGGGCTTACTGCATTTTATGGAAAGCTTGTGGTCATCCTGTTCCAAGTCTTCTCTCTGTATCCTGTAATTCCACCCATTCAAAAACAGGTTTCGGTCACCAAATGATCTCCAGCCCCCGTCAGGCTGTCAGCGCCAAGGACAGCCTGCCCAGAGAAGGGCTGAGGCACCCAGAACAGCCAACTCGGCGGCATTCTGCTGGTTATTTCCAGGTTTTCCCCAAAAACCACCCCCTAAGCTTTTTCAGATAAGGCTACATCAAGCACAACGACATCCCTACAACTGTGATTTTGACTTAAAGCCAATTTCCATGCTCAGCCACCACCTGAACCTTGGGAACACTTCTCTTGCTCAGCCGTGCAGTTTCTCCATCTGGAAGCAGACACCACACCTCATCCCAGCTCGCGTTGGTTCTCCAGAGGGCCAGCAGCTTCTTCAGACCTCCCTCCCCAAAGGGGCCCCTTGCCACTGTTGCTAGGAGGGTTCTAACAAGTTTGGTTTATGTACAATATTCTGGTGGTCAAGGCTCATACAGGAATGACAAAACACAGTCCGTTACTCTGAAGTTTGAGAACTTCAGCCCGGATCTCCCAGGACACTTGCCATCAGGCTCTAAGATGTTCACGCTGGAGGCATATCCCGTTCTTTTGTTTCCTGCGTGGTTTCCAAGATCCAACACCCCCCGAGGAGAACTCATGCATGAATTCAGCCCGGCTGCTGAAGGAATTGCAGTCATTTGCCTAAACCATGACACCTGAGCTGGGACTGCTTCTTGCCACCACCTGAGGAAGTGGTAAGGTTTAAATACCTGACAGCTGGAGGACAGTTTTCCCTGCTGGGGAAGCTCCAAGCACCTCTGCGACCTCTCTAATGCACAAATACTTTTTGCCAGCTGAGACATTTGGCTGCCCACAAGCCCCATACTGGGACACGGCCCTCTGCTGGGTTGCGGGTCAGGTGCCACAGAACTGGGCACCAAGGCAGGACACTGCAGAGGAAGATGCTGAACCAGGTCTCGGGATTCCCAGAGGAAAGACAAAAAAGCTTCCAGAGTGTACGACACTTTACTAGACAACATAGTGCTTTATGATTACATTAGGGGTTTTTTTTCAGTCTTTTCTCACTTAGAAACAGTCCACAAACCTCCACAGTCTTTTACAGACTATTTAGGTGGAACATTTTTTTTTTTATTTTTTTTTTTAAATCAGCTACACTTTCCCTTGTTGGTATACTAGAACAACTCTACAGATTAACGTTTCCATTCTACCTGCATCAAGCTGACTTCAGACCAGGCTGCGAGAGAAGTTTTAATTACGATCTTTAGCTTCCCTGTCATTCCAGACACCCACAAATCCCACCGGTACTGGCAGGATACAGAACAGAGATGCATGGGATACCATCATTCTCTTAAAGGAGCTGCAATGCTGGGATGCAGCTTGTGAAACAGCTGTAAAGAGGAGGGGGGAATAAGACATGACTTGCGCCTGACACAGGGAAGGATCACCTGTAGACCTAGATGCTTCAGTGCTTAAAAGTGCTTAAAAGTGGCTCTAGATGTTGGTCTTCCCCTCCACTGCTCCCTGATGCAGTAACACTATTTCCCCATGTTTAAATTCTTCCCCAGACTTACCGAATCCACAAGATTCTCTGTTTTATCAATCAGCAGCTCCAGCTTCTCTCCTCTTTGTGCCACAAGGTCTGGGGCGGGGGGAAGAGAGGGAGAGAGAGAGAGAGAGAAATTCAAATCTGTAGGTAGAATCCCAGTGCAAAAAGCTGCTTCCAATACCCAAGCCCAACTGCAAGCCAGGAGCTTATTAGACATCAAGTAACTCTCAGCTTTTCAGAGACTGCCAACCAACAGTACTTCAGGAACAGTCTCACATCTCCACAGGCTGTGTTTTGGGACTGATGACTCAATTTTGATTAATTCCAGATCTAACCCTTTATTTGAAATGGTCAGACTTGTCAAAACCCAAACCAGAGTCTGACACAAAGGAAAAAAGAAAGCTACTGAGAAGCATCTTCCTCACAGCAGCTGCAGGAAAGCCACAGTGACAAACAGACCAAATCAGGGCATGCTTCACCCCATCACAAGCTGTGCAAGTTCATCTCAAGTACTCCTCACACCCCCGTGCCACCCTCAGCCAAGTTCAACACAAGTAACAGCTTGCAAACTCGGAGCTCCCCCAGCCCCTTCTTCCTCAGTTCATTCTGCCAAGAGAGGCCACCCCGCCATCAGCTTCTCTCTCGGTAACTCTCCCTGTGGGACGGCTGCTCTGGCCCAGAGGAACTCGGCATGCGTGGCACTGGGGGAAGCCAGATACCTATGTTTCGAACCATGATTCCTTTAAGTTCATCGATTTGAGCTTGCGTCTCTGCCACCTGGTCAGTGCCCTTGCTCTCCGAGTGGTATTTCTGTAACAAATGAATAGTCAGTGAAAGCAGGGACCCTCAACGTTGCACTTCAGTTCCTTAAGACAAAAAAAGGCAACTCCTGGTCACTACAGAACAGCACAGACATAAATGTGAGTTTTCAGATTACCCAAGACATTTGTAAGGGGGTAGAAGAGCAAAATCCGACTTTCTCAGCCACCTACAGATCACACATGCCATCTGCTCCTGCGCTGCAAGAGCTGCAAGGCAGCCAGGTGCCTGCAACTCCCCAGAGTGCCCAGAAATAACAGCTCCCTTTGAAAGTCTAAGCAACTGGCAGCAAGGAACCTGTGAAATATGGTTCACTAAACGCCTGGGCTACCATCAGTGGTCCCACTCCCACACATAATTTCTGATCTATTTATGAAGGCAATGCACTTCCATGACCTTCTCTACTTATCTCTAGACCACATCAAGAGAGCCCTGCAATTTCACAAGCATGACGCCATGCAGCCACCTCTGTAGGTGAGCACCACAGGGAGTCCCAGCAAAGATGAGGAGGGCCTGTGAACTGGAAACGCCACACCAGGAGATGCTGAGGATGGCCGGTCCTGAGTGGCCTAACTGCTCTTCCTGTAGAGGATACAAGCAGCCAGGAGGCAGTTTGCTGCGTATCACACCCACCCAGGAGGATTTCACGTGCCACCTCCTAGCTACAGTCTGGCACTTGTCGATGGCTTTGCCAATATCTAATCCCTCTGGTGTACTACAGCAGGTGGAAAAAGCACGTGTGAGATACCCCAGCACCGGGTCAGTGTCTGTGTGGAGCAGGCCCACCTGCTAGCTCATCAGGTACATACAGAAGCACACTCCATTGTGCGACCTCACAGAAGCAAGCCACAAAACCATGACATGCTGCTAGCCTGTGTGTCATTCCCATCATTCCTCACCCTTAATTCCCTTCAGTGGTGACAGGGAGTTCACTCAGAGACTGTTCTTCCTGGTTTGGGGATCACATGTGAACCCCTGAGGACTGCGTGGTTGAGGCCAGTAGGGGAGGGAAGCACTAGCCAACATCTCCAGGTTAGAAGGAGTCTCACGGTGTCTGCAGAATCAAAGGAGCGAAACTGAGGTGAAGTCAGCATTGGCTAACCGAGTTCTGCTATTCCTGGACTGATTTTAAGTCGCTGCTCTCATCACAGGTCCTTTGCAGTCAAGCACTGCTCGCCACAGCTCCTCCTATCCCACTCCCTTTAAGTCACCTTCACCCAGGGAAACGGGTCTCTACAGCAAAACTCACAGATAAACTGTTGTTTTCCTCAACTTGCAGCCACTGCACGCACATCTGAAGACCTTCAGGAAGCATCTCTACCCAAATAACAGACTAAGGAGACTGAGGCCAGGACTAGGTCACGACTGCTCTACTTCAGGATCACACACGTGGCTATTTAAACCCCAGTTTCCTTCTGAATAAGTGTCTGATTTGCAGACATTTCTGACAACACGGGAAGCAACAGTCCCTAACCCTAACAGCACCCATATATCAATTCATAATTAACGGTTACAGCACTGAATGCAACAGCTCCTTTGGACCTTCTCCTCAGAGATAAGCTTTTTTAGGAGACTGGCATGCTATCCAAGCCGGTCACTGTTTTATCTGGAAGCGCAGCATCCCTTTTCCGTATTATCCGTGCGCTACACTGGAGTGGGAGCGTGACCTCTGAACTGCCACGTGATCTCTTCCTCCACCCTCAGCCTCACACTGGTTGAACTCCTTAAGTTACAGGAATCACCCAGGTAACAGCCCTGCTCCTGCACTGTATGTAATGTTTGATCAGCAGGGTGCTCAGCTCAGCAAGTGTTGGAGCCACTGAGGGAAGAGCTTTTTGTCATCGCTTAACTTCTATTGGCTGATGCCTGGATTCCTATCAATATGCAAGAGCGAAGGTAGGCAGCTCCTCCCGTGCTTTAGAGAAATGGAAAAGCTTGGGTTTTTAGAGGAACATCAATGCCATGGCTCTGAAGACTGCCTGGCTCTCACGATAAGGCAATTCATTTAACTTACTCCAGTCGTGAACAGCTTACAATTCAATGAGTCATCACTTTATATAATTTCAGTCTCCACATATCAAAGTGAAGAAGGAAAAATTCAGTCCTATCACACATGGGAAGTTAATCTAATTTATTATGCACAATGCACTGGGCCGTTCTGGGCCAATGAATAATAATGCCGCCCTGGTGGTGTTATTCTTTGCTTTCTATCTGCTGCATAAGCCAAAGAACAGTTTGTGCAGCAAGCTATGTGCAGCTCTCCATGCTCCAAATCACCCCGCTAGACACCGAGGGCACCGACACAAACAGCTCCTTTCACAAACTCCAGGCAGCAACAGGGCAAGTGCAGATCTTCACCCTCACCCACCTCAGAGTCCTGGCTTCACCTCAACATGCAACTAGTGCTGCGGGAGAGCTTTATAAAGCTTGCCCGGTTTCTACACTTACAGATGAGAGAGATGCTCATGGGTCACCAGCATCAGACCTCTCCTCCTGCACCTGTAACATCACCAAACCCGGCACTAACAGTAGATCAGCAGGTTTTTCCTTCTGCAAAGCCCTTCGCAGCAAACAGCAGCAGCACTAACATGCTCACCAGCAGAGCAAATTTGGAACTTCCTACACCACATGTACAGCACCAGTTATAGCTGCCCCAGGTACAGATTGTGTACAAGTTCTTGAAAGCCAATATTGCAAGGACATCTTATCTTTGATTGAATGGAGGGATCAAAAAAACCAGGACCAAACCCAAACCAACATGGCTCAAGTTATGAAGTTGTCTGTAGTCAATTAAGGACTCACTTAAGAGCCTTCAACTGAAGACTCAAAACACTCTCCTTGTAGGCCGTATGCCCTGAGGCTTTGTGCACTAATAAGGCTATTGATTTTGTGAGTCACAGGGCAGTTATTCATTCCTTCTGTATTCTCCACCTGACTTCATTCATTTAATTTGACATGACGTCTAGCGACAGCCCTACGCTTTCTCCAGGCCTGTTTTCTTTACAGGTGCTGGAAGTATACCGCTGCAGACCCAACACCAGGGAGAAGTGCAAACTGCAACATTCCCACTACATTGACAGCTCATATTTTAAAAGCAGCTCAATCCTACACCTAGAGCAACTGCTCTGTGCTTTTTCTCCTCCTCTCTCCCACCAAAAAAACTCAACAACCCCCACTGAAGCAGGGCAGGGTGTTGTTTGCAGACCCAGGTTACACATCACATCCACGCTGCATTAAGTGCTCTGTGAAACACATCACGTTCTACAGAGGGCTGAAGGGAAATGCAAACGCTACGCTGTGCACTTAAACACCGCAGAAGCTATACCCATATACTGCTGTGAATAAAATACATTAAAAAATAAAAACTATTTCAAATCTCTCCTGTCTGGCAGCTGTGGGCTTTGCCACACCTCAAACAATACACAACAAGCAAAGCACTTTAGTGAAAATGGGATGGTAGTATCAAGGCTGTATCAGTTTCCTGTAGTAAGCAAAATAAGCACAACTTCTCTGCACTTCAGGAGGGAAGCCAACTCCAGCCCAACCTTTCCCTTCAGGAGTCCAAGAACAGGCCCAGAGTAGTCAGAATAGTGTCTTCTGAACCCTGGAAATTTCTTAAAAAGGTGATTGCCAGTGTTCTGTATGTGCCCTAACAACAGCATCCGGAACTCTGCTTTAGTTGAGCTGTCAACAGGGCCAATAAAATCAGAGAGCACAAGCCGGAACACACCCGGACAGCAGTGCCGTCCAGTTCCAGCAACGGAAAGCAACACGCTATGCTGCCAGCGGGAAGCCTAGCACAGCCTGCTCCCTTCTCACACGGCAGGAGAGGGGTGCCACAAGATACCTTACACTGCCAGCAGCTCCCCGACAGCGGCTGAGCTTGCAGCACCGCACCCTACGCGCCAAGGCTCTCTTCTCTGTCTACAGCCCTTCACATGCTGTTGTTCAGTGCCTGCACAGACCCCATTGACATGGGCTTAATTTTCCTTCCAGACTGGAATCACACTAGTGGAGCAACTCATCTTGCAAAGACTACAGTGCCTGCAGTCCCTAGACTTGGAATTTGGCATCATCCTAAACACCACTACAGCTT
Source organism: Falco peregrinus (assembly GCF_023634155.1). Taxonomy (NCBI): domain Eukaryota; kingdom Metazoa; phylum Chordata; class Aves; order Falconiformes; family Falconidae; genus Falco; species Falco peregrinus. Next base: position 1,997,506 of record NC_073733.1, on the reverse strand, counting down.
CAGCTGAAAAGCTCAAGTTGAGGATGAAACAAATATTCCCCTCACTTTTGTAACACCCTCATTTTTAATTTTGGGGTTGGAAGGGTCCAAGGCAAACGTCAACTCAGAGAATGTAGGACCTTTCACAAGTCATTTATGCTGCTCTTTAACCTCCTACCCATCTGGGGAATGGAAATCCTTGGAGGTTCTGTGCAAGCTAGCTGGAGAGTCTACCACGGTTCTGTATACAGCACCTGACTGTAGTCCAAGCCCAGTTTTCTTTCCTCCTGGAAAGGATGCAGTACCCTAAGCAAATACCCTGTCACACTCCAGAACTGTGCCACCGAAATTAGCATGAAGTAAATGGGAGACAAGTGAGAGGCAGTCAGGGACTAACAGATACTCAAGTTCTAAAGTTTAGCTTAACAGAAATGGAGTAACAAACATTGTTACAAGTCTTGCTCTCTGTGACAGTGATGTTAGCTTGCACTGAATGGTCAGCTGGAACTAGGTTTGACATTTCAAACGTTACCATCAAGATCTAGCCTCTGGGGCAGCTACCTGGTACAGACAGTTAATGCATCATTATTAACCCCTACCCATTTTTAATCACCTAACTAGTGAAGCAACCCAGCTGCAGGGTAAGCGTGGGGAGAAGAGCCAACTCCCTTGGCTTTATACCCAGACTCAGCACAGTGCTTCAGTTCCGAGTAAGAAAATACAAGGAGAATTTCTGGGGAGAAGTTTGGTTTCTTAGGGAAACCTCATTTAGCAACAGATCTCACCAGCTGTGCAGCTAAGACGCTTGAGAACTCGCTGTTCATTGCATAGGGAAGGGCTGTCTGTGCTCTTGAGCCATATGTGGTCTGGAACCTCTTCTTGATCTCATTCAGGAAGTTGAAGGCTCTGGATCGTTCAAAGTCCTGGAGGGAAGAGAGCAGACCACGTCCAGAGCTGTGTCAAGTCACGAATAATGAAGTGTGCAGGGCACACAGCCAGCTGTAGTGAAACTGTAATTATCAGTTCTTAACAGGCATGCTGCTCCTAACGCTATGGGATTTGACTGGTTATCCTGGGGTTTGAAGAGCAGCCAGATTTCAGTCTCAGCTTCCTGGACATTGCTCAGCAGCAGACTTTACTGGGGAATCCATAATTCTAATTCTGTGCCTAGTACCTATTCCCAACACTTCCAGAATCCAGGAGTATTACGCATATATTTCACTGGCAATTACAGGCTATCCTCTACATCTAGATTCTACTGGACTGGGGCTGCTAAGACAGAAACTATGCAAAACCAAGAACTTAACCTCAAAACAAACTATTCACATGCATCTGAGTCCCAGGCTTAGACTTCAAAGCTGTAACTGATGTGAATGAACAGAAGCAGTGGCTCCAATAAGGAAAAAAAAGCACCTCAGCTTAGCACTCAGTATTGATTTTCTTTAACATACAGATACAAAAAAAAAAAAAAAGCCAAAACCTGCAAAGAGCCTGTCTGTGCAATAGCTGCGACCAAAATACTTACGTCATCTGTGATGCAGAGGTATATAATCCTGTCTTGGCAGATGTAATGAAACAGATAACTGCAGAGAAGAAAACAACACAAAAAGGTCATTTGGAGCTGCCGAAGGACTAATCTTCTAGAAGACACTAGTGCCTGTGGGGCCTTCAAGGGCTGGAGGAGTAGAAGAGCAAATTCCAGTTACTCTACAGGAACTCACAGAGATGCCAACTTTGTTCAGGGAAGTGTTTCCATTCCTACAAGCTACCCCAAATTAGAGACCACATGTTAAGGAATCACCGGCCTCACGTGCTTCACAGCACTCCACGCTCAGCAATAACTTTGTGGGACATTTAGTTACCAAACACCTTCAGTTCCACATTCTTCCAGCTACTTACTTGTAAAAACAAAACCTTGACAAGATACCCAGGAGCAAGATTTATGTCTAATCCTAATCAATGTGCATACAAGCACCCATGCACTAGTTCACATGTGACAAGAGCTGCAGTTAATTAACGACGATGCTTTAGTGAGCCTCACCAGTACAGTGACTTGCTTCTTTAGCCTTGTTTCTATGACTGCTGGGTTGCCCTACCTTTGGTTTTTGTCACAAAGGCTAACAGACAAAAGCAACCACAGCAGAAAATGAATTAGATAGAACAATAATCAGGCTAAACAGGCCTGAACCATGTGGCTAGGTTAACTATTCATATACAGACGCCTTTGGTGGTGCTGTGCAAACACAGGCATTAGTTAAATGCAACCCTTAGTACCCTAAAAAAGTGCAAACCAGTTCAAAGCAATACTTTCCTATTTCCTATTAAAATTAAACCAAGCTGTTATTTTAGGCCCACCAGAAAAAAAACCACACCTTAGTTCATACACACCTAAACCCAAACCAGAACTGATCAGAGCATTCTAGTCAAACCCACTGGCTTTAGCTGTGGCTTTTTTATTAAATTGCCCCCTCACTACCATTTGATGCTCCACTACATGATGTATTTTTCTGACCAGTACAGCAGGACAAAATAGGAACAGAGTTGCAAAAAGGCCACATGAACACTACTTTTTTTTTAAAAAATAAATTAAATTTTAATTAAAAACTCTGTGTATCCTTTCACTTTGACATTTGCGTATTCCCATCCTCAGTAAGCATGTGGACCCTCTTACAAACACCAGAATAAAAGCAAGCTAATGCATGTACTGCACAGCTCAGTGCACAATGCATGTACAGCTCTAAGGGCACAGCTCAGTAGCTTTCAGACTCAGGTTTTGTATTATATAAGTAAGATAACATCAAAATAAGCTTTAGGCATGAGCTAGAAGTATAGTTTACTGCCCTGCATGTCTGTTCTCATAAAAAAAATAAAAATCCCTGCACATCCATAACTATTGCCTCTCCTTCCTGGAGGGAGAGAGATAAAGCTTGTCTGGTACTACCTTGTAGGCTCCCCAGCAACTCGTAGAAGAATCGTAACAGCAGAGACAGAATAACCCCAAGAACTCCTGACGCTAGAGGGCTGGTTTTCCTTGGAGATTATACGAAAGACACAGAAGTTCTTCTTGAAAACAAAAATAACTCATTAAATGCATTTAAGAAGTTCAAACAAAGTTAAAAAAATCAAGTTCTTTCCTGTTTCAGAAGGAGAATTGATCCTAGACAGGCAGATTACAGGGCAATTTTCTAGCCTACAAGCTGGGACTCTGGCAAGGTAGAAGGATCCCTGAAACCCTACAGAGGGGAAGAATGACAACTCCTTGTGCTCACTCAGCTTCACAGTTTCACATTCTGCCCAGTTATCACTGTCAAGGGGGAGAAAAAAAAAAAAAAACTAAAAGGAAAAATAAAAAAAAGAGAGAGAGGCTATTCTACAGCACTACAAACCAAAAACCTTGGAGGAAGAAAATCCCCCCAAACAGACGGCTAGGATCAATTCCTTCTCCTTTCCTAGAGGGAAGGCAGGGTTGACAGATTCTGACCAAAGAGGCAGTTGTCAAAAGCCAATATAAGGCTTGTCAGAAGAAACTAACTTTAGCAGAGGAGACACTGATGGTAGCTCAGTGCCCAGAGCTGCTAAATGGCAGCTGTGCTTCAATAGCACAACGCAAACCAGAACCACCAAACTGCAGTGATGTTAAATCCTCATTAAGGAAACAGTCAGTAATGAGCAAGAGATTATACACTTTGCAGAATGCTTTGCAAATGTAAATGCATTAGTTACCTAGCTCTCAGTGCTCCCCAAAGAACAAATCAGTCTCTATCACAATTCAAGTTTTCATTGAGAAAAGTGCACTACAGTACCCCTAAAACTCAACTCCATAGTTGGCTGAACAGCACACAAGGCAAAGTTACATCAAAAGAAAATAACTGTACCTTAAAATTACAGTAGAGAAAAAAAAGACTCAGCATCCAAAGTATGTTAGACCACAGGGCAGGCAACTTCCTCAGGAAACTCTGCCCCAGGGACTTTTAGTGCTCTTAAGCCAGGGAGAGACACGAGAAGATACCCCAATTCTTATCTCTTGAATCCTCAGGCAGCCAAAAGAGGTTTCACACAACAGAACAGCTTGGGCAATACTGAGAATCCTGCCCCGCTGCCAATTCCAAAAAATAAAAAAAAGAAGCTGAAGTAGGATCTAATGCTTCTAAATCCGCTTTCTCCACAGATCTTTAGTTTGCCCACCAGCACACTGACTTACCTACTCTGCATGTGCAACACATCGGCATAGTCTCAGGTGATGTTACATCTACTCCCTCCGTTCTATCAACATTAATCAAGCATTGCTCAGACATCTCTACAAGCCTGGGAAAAATCCTTCTGTCCCAGAGGCTGATTTACGGTAGCTCAGGATGACTCTACAACTTACCTTAAAGCAACAAGGATCAACAAGTGATCTGAGAAGGGTGACATTTTTATGTGAAGCCATGTTTAAGCCTCAGAAAAGCCAACAAACGACTCCACAAGCCAAATACCAAAGTCTCTTAACAGTTTGACATCCACAGCTGAGCACCCTCTAACTCACTCTGGAGTTGCACAACAGAAAACTTCATTTCCTATCAACTGCCTTGGTACTTATTGCTTAAGCCAAATTCAAATCTTGGTTATGCCGTGAAGTTCTGAGAAACAAAAAGTAGCTGTTGAGCTGACTGCACATTCAATCAGCATACTAACACATCCAAATATGAATTTGGCTACGCCCCATTTATCCCTGTCCTCGTGCATGTTCACTACTCTCTTCTTCCATTCCCAGAAGACAAGCATTACTCACTTCCCATGTGAATAGGTCAGTTTGTTGTTTTCAGATGGTATTTTTGCCAGGATCTGCTCTGTCACCTCCAGGAAGTTTCCTCCACACCAGGCATGTTTGGCAAGGATGGTTGTGCCCCTCGCCACAACAGCGAACAGGATAGCCATGACTTCACACTACCTGCAAACAAGAACACTGCAAGAATTAGATTCACGTTATTTGGCAGAGAAAGTATCATGATCTTAACCATATTCTCTCAGCCCTCAACATAATGGGAGGGAGGTATAAGCTTGTTTAATACTTCAACAGGACACCATTATCAGAAAGCTGCACTTATTTCCCCTTTTAGGCTCTGTTCAGAACACCACCAAGGCTACAATAACCTCTAGAAGAAGGTTTTTCTATTTACAACTGCATGGTGTCCCACAGTCAGCGATCCCATAATGAATTCTGCCTACCTTGTTTCCACCTAGATTTCTATCTATTAGTACATATTTTTGCTCTTCAACTGACCCTTCCATTTTTTCTTGCTTGCTATTGAAAAAACTGCCAGTGGCGAGCAAGCTCCAGTTCAGAGAGGAAGTAACTGGCAGCTATGTTAACAGCAGCTCATGGTACAGATCAAGTCCACCCTCCCTGACACATGACTGGTTAGGGTTAAAGCCTTGGCTTTCAAACTGAAGAAGAAAAACTACCAGTTGCTTAGAGTCATGCCATACACATCCCCTTGTAATGGTCTACTTAATGGTCACTAAGTGTATATTGTCCTGAGGCTCCTGTAAACGCACGGAATTGGCACTTCTCGGAGAGACAGCACATTTGCAAACTGGTTATCCTCAGCAACACACCATTTCTACAAGCCAACGTACCAGCATAAATATCAAACTGGACAGGTTACAGTGTGCGACTGTTGAGGGCCAGACTTCTGTGGAGTCTCCAGAGCTGGAAAAACACACATGCTATCATATAAAGGGACACACTTAATCAGATCAAGTATCATTAGATTAATCTACTGACGGACCTAAGATTTAACATATGAAACCACAGGTCAGACACAGCTGTGACATCTGCTTGGCTGAGCCGGTCCATCTATAAGCCTCTTTTCTGCTTAAGAAAGGCTTAGGAAGACTTTTGACCCTGCAAACCCTCAAAATCTTATTTTTCACTTTGCACTTTGACTGCCCACATACTGCCTGCTTTGATTTGTGTTTAGAAACAGCTGCATTCTGGCTGGAAAGAGCAGACACCTATTTCAATGCCACTAAGTAGCTTGGAGACCTCTCTAGGAATAGGTACAACAGCAGAGCGGCTGCAGTTCCACCTCAGGACCTGGAGACCACAGGCAGAAAGACCAAACACTGGTGTGCCCAGCCAGACTTCCCACCCCTCTGGCACCCACTGGAGTGACCTACTGACCTCTTCTGTGGCAGGGATCGGTCCTACCCAGCACCGTGCAGACAGATCTGCCCCAAGAGCTCACACTCTCACGTGAACCGATGCACCCGTGGAAGAGGGGGGGGAGGAATGCAGAAATGCAGAGCTGTCAACGAGGCAGTGAAGTTGAGATACAATCCCTATCCCACTGCATCGGGGCTCGCTCTGTCAGTCTGAGCTTGGTGCTGGCCAAGCCTGCCTCTGTCAGGCAGGTAATTTCCCAAACCTCCCACAGGTTTAAGAGCTTAACATTGGAGGGGAAAAGGAAACAAACTTGTGGATTTATTCCACAAGAGAATAGACTCCACAGCTAAGCCACAACCACCTGGAAGCACTAAGGTATTCAGAGCCAGCACAGCTCAAGGGAACAGAAGGCAAAGGATGAGTTTGAGAAGGGCCACAGCAAGCAAAGTGGGAAGCTGAACAGTAAAACATCTCCAAGGACACTGTTTTGGAGCACAGCACCTAGCCAAGCGCACTCTAGAAAACCCGAAAGGGTTCATAGTGCCACTACAGAGGAAGAGAGAATACACCAGACAAAGCCTCACACCACTCAGATGCAAGTTCCCAGATCAGCTGTTTCCCTTTTCATGACCAGCAACACAACAAAGGGCATCAGTAACTGGAAGAGGGGAGGAAGCACCAGAGCACTCAGCAGCAGCTCCCCAAACAGATTTGCTGCTTTCACTTCCTCCTGGCCTAAAGCTGGTGCTCCAACCCCTATCTGCGCCCTTTCACGGGCACGGGGGAAGCCCCTTGTGCTGCTTTGCACGGCTTGCTTCTTGTTTACCTCATCTCAGAGAAAGATCTGTTTTCAGAACAAAGGCAACTTGTTGCATTTACGGGCTGCTCTCTTTGAGATGACATCTTCCCCTGTCCTCACTCACTGCGTCCCAGTATCCACGCCCCCGCTTGCTTCCCACCTACCACTCCCACCCAGGAGCCAACCACATCCAGACCAGGCTCAGGGACTGAAACAACACGATTTACAGCAGACAGGCTTGCACAAAACCTTAGGAAGGAGGAAGGTGAAGAGTGCCCACACCAGCAGACCCTCTTTCACTACTGGTGAAGGAAGTGGGGTTTGCACAGCTGTTCCCCTCCCTTCCAGACTGTAGCAAGCAAGCAAGCTCCAACTCATTAAAAAATGTCAGAAGAAAGGCGATAAACAGCTAGGTTTGTGCTTTGTTTCCTCCCACAGTCACAGGTGCGCCAGCTTGCAGGTTCACAACCGCCTTCTAAGGAGCCTGTCAGCGTTACAGAGAATCCCCCAAAATCTTAGATATAAAAGAGGAAATTATCTTTAAATAAAGAATAGGCGGTGCTTATTATGGTCAATTAAGCAGTCAGTGTCCACCTGAAGATGACCGTGGAAGTTACAGAACATGGAAAAGAAAGGCTAAGTTTTTCCCCTTACATACTTTCTAAGGAAACTCCTCAGCACAAAGATACCCAAGGAGAAAGAATATAAAGCACAGAAGAAAGTCATGACTACCCACTATCTGTAACACAAAAATGAAAAGCAAGTTCAAAACCAGCTTCCAGCAGAAGGAAGTAGTTCTTCACACAATGCATCCTCTGAAGCTCATTCCTGCATGTTATCACGGAGAAAAAAGTTCACGGGAGTTCAGAAAGTTTATAGAGGAAAAGAATGACTATAAAACAAATACCACCCAAGCAGCCTCTCACTGGAGCCTAAGAGTTTATGAAGAGTTTCTTCGATTCTTCCACTCTTCCCTAGACATCCCACCAGTCACCACGCAGCCAGGCCCACCTCCAGCCCCACTCAGTATATCCGCTCATGACACTGAGAATCACTCACTCCACAGAAGTTCAGGGTATTTTTTTTTTCCAGGGAGAAATACTATGAAGATCAAGTAGAATCTTCAAGCAGCAAACCAGGTGGCCCACCAAGTCAGATCCATGGTCCAGCCCCAGTCAAGGTTGTAACTCTCACAGCACTTGGGCTTTAAGGCCGCTCTTGCTCTCACACCATTCTTCTCATACAGGAACAAGGAAGTTATACAAAGGCCTGTGAAGTTCTAGGGATGCCTTAAAAGAGCTTAAAATGCACTCCCAAGGCATTGTATCATCTCTTCTAACACTTGAACTACCAACACATCATATGACAAGCACAGAGCCAAGTAATTTGCAAAGCCTCTTAGAAGCATGACCACAACCTTTTCCTTCTAGCACCACTGAAACGGAACCAGCCTGCCAGATCACATCTCACCAACTCTTAGAGCTTCCTCGCAACAGAAAGCTCAGAATTCCTTCCAGAAAGCTGTACTGCAAGAGCTCACAGACTGATCAACCTGCAGCACTGAGCTCTCTGACATCCTGCCACAGAAGACTTAAGCAGCCAACCTAGCAGTTCAGTAGATTTGTTTTCTTTTTTTAAGCCAGCATTATATTTCTGTATCAACCACATGTTGAATTGCATTAGAGCAGGAAAAGCAGTCATAGATTCCAGTGATATTTTGCTGCTGCCTCTGACCTTAGAAAGCTACCATCAGCTCTTCACAGCACTGTTCTACAGACACTGAGGGTCACAAAGCAAGCCTCTAGTGCTCCAAGTCAAGACTCACCTACCTCTAGTTAAACACGAGTAAATTACTAATCATAATCCCCACTCCACAGACCTGAAGAGACCAAAAGCTTTAGCCTGATGCTCACAGCTTATTCGTTTAAGATCAGAGCATTTGGACTTGGCACTGAGCAGAAATAGAGATTACTCTGAGCTAAAACATAGACAAATAAGCAACTCCTTGGAACCTTCCCGCAGGAAACACTACCTCCACCTGAAGATTACGTTAACAGAAGGGAAGCCAAGTGCAAAACCAGACCCAACACGTTTACAATGAAGATGAAACGCAAAACTAAACCTTGGATAACTCAGGTTAAATGCTTATCACACCAGATACAAGGGTAGCCACACAGCTGATACTGAATGTCATAAGAAGAAATTATTAACTGCCGCACAACTGTTCCTAGTTTCTCCTGATCAAAGAGATAGCAGCTCACTCCTGTCTGATGAGGCCACAGAGGGAACAGAAAAGTAATACCTGTGGCCAATGTATTCAACTGTGTAGTCCTTCACAAGTGATTCTCTACAAGCTTAATCTCATCTCCTTTCCTACACCTGAGCTTTGACTAATTTAGCCAGAAGATGCAAGCTACACAAACTGTGCTTTATTCTGTTTTCTACTCACTCAACTCCTGCTCCCTTTAGGTGCTACCAACCCTAGTTTTCCTAACAACAAGGAACTGCTGAGCAGCACAAGTGAAAGAATTTGTGAACAGTTAGCAACAGCACACTGATCTGCAACAATACTAACTAACCCAAGAGGAATTTATTACAGAATCATGTCCCTTCAGATCCACCAAGACACAGTCATCTGCAGTGCTCTGGCCAGCAACTGAACCAGAACCATGTCAGTGCATGGCACAGCACTAGGTCACAGAGAGGAATAAACAAACACAACTAAGCCTCTTGAGCCAATCAGGTGACTGTCAAGTATCAAGAAACCAATCTCTTCACGTTCCAGTCACTCAATGCACAGGGTCAATATAAAGGAGCAGCTGTAAAAGAAAAAAGTCACAAACCCTCCCCCCACATACACACTGCAAGAGATCAGCAGCCTGCAAGGCAGTGAGCAACTAAGCTCAGAACTACAAAGCCCACACGAGCAAAGAGGCACCTTAATTCCCAGAGCAGAACAACTCCAGGTTCAGACTGAGGATTACAAAGTGGTTTAGACAACTTCTAAAAGTCTCTGCTTTTTTCATATTGTATATTTGCAGAACTCACAGAGGTGAGGTGCCAGTTCCATAACATCACAAGTAAGGTGACGCTTGCTGACACTGTAGGATCCCACACTCTTCGTGACAGCAAGGAGAGATCAACTCACTCAATTCACAGTCCTCAGCCTTACTCAGGAGGCAGCAGCCATGTACTGCGGCACGACAGCTGCCCCAGCTTCGAGCAGAATGTTCACCTGTTTTGCTTCATTTTGTCCAAGAAGCATCTCTCTCTCTATAAGCAGCACCTCATGCAGCCCTGTAAAACTCACTTATCACTTTTGTTAGTAATACAAATCTATCAAACTGCTACATAACATCTCTCCTCAGAAGTTACAAGAGTCAGGAATTGAATTTATTAAAATCAACCCTTTTGTATAACCTAGAAATTACAACTATTTTCTGTCTAAACTTACAAAATTGAATGGCTGGAAGGAACTAAGACCAAGCCTTCCTAAAAGAAAAACTCAGAGATATCAGGTAGGCCTTGCATGGAAAGGCTCCAAATCAGAAGGGAAAGGGGGAAAAGGCTGGATTCCTCAGCCACCCAGAAAACACCACGGATCCAAAGAGCTCCTGCAGCAGTGCCAGAAGCATCTGGCAACTAACGGACATAAAGCACAAAGGTGAGCCGAGCATTGCATTTCTATCACGACGACTATTTACTCATTGCAAGTCATGCTGCAAAATGCGCCATGCTGCTGTCTATAAGGCCCCTCATAGTATTTAAGAGAAGGGCACAGAAAAAACTGCAGCATCTCAAAGAACGTCAGAAGCTAAGGTTCAGTCTTCAATGTGTTTAAAACTTCAGTAGGGGTGATTTATTATTTTCAAGTGAGACGCAGAACTAGCTGTTTGTTGCTCTGACTTCACTGGAGATCTAGAATAAACTATCAGATGGCAGTTAGGACAGCTGGGGCAAGAAGCAAACACAGAGAACTATGCCCATCCTCTATCAGTAGCACGGCCCTCAGCAGCCAAGGGGGACTTGTCACTTATTCTTCTTGACCAGAAGATTCACAGCCTCAGCGCCAACAAGCGACGGAGGAGGTTACTGCTTGTATTTCCAGAAATGCTCTGCACAGAAAGCAAGGGGCATCGCATTACTACATAAAACCAAAAGAAGTGTAGATGTTGCAACCCTTCAAGTTTCAAACTGCCTGACTGCAATAAGATCGTTTAAGTACGGTGACTTCAGCAGAAAGTAGCCCAGGCTTCCCTTTAACTTTTCCTTGGCATCGGCAAATTATTATTTCTTTAAAGGATATTGCAGTGTTAAGCCTTGTAGTGTATTTCTTCATTTTAAGCCTGAGAAGCACGACATTCATGCACCAGCTTCACAGAAGTTCAGCTTCCTCTCTGCCTGCGTAGCCTACTTCAGGTACCCCTGCTTCATTGTTATGGAAACAAACTGTTAGAGAAGATGAACCCAGCTTCTCTGCCAGGCCCATCAGCTTCTCTGGCCGGCGGCGTGGCGTGGTTTAGGAAAGGGCTAAAGGAACCGAATATAACTACTGGGTAAGCAGCTCTCCTGAGCGGTAACGCGTACCCCCCAAGGCATGCCTAGCTACAGCGTCCCCCCGCACCCCACCGCAAGCGCGGCTGCGGTTGTTTATCACCGGCCGCTCTCCCCAGCCCGCACACGCCTCCGCTCCCAGCCGCACCAGCTGCGCGGCCCAGCGCAGCAGCAGCGGCCGCCCCCCGCAACCACGGAGCCAGCCCCGCGCTCCCCCCCTCCGCTGCCACCGAGCCAGGCCCTGCACCCCCGGCCCGAGCAGCGCTTCTCCCGCCTGCCGGGAAGCCCCGCCGATGCCCGGCCCCCCCTCACCGCAACGGCTCCCGGCCTTGCGGGCCCAGCCACTCAGTCCGGCCCCGCCGCGGCCTGCCGTCCCGGGGGGCACCGGCGACAGAGTCGCTCGCTTGAGGGCAACCGGATGCTGTCCTGAGGGGCCCGACCCACGGCCCCGCCGCCGCTCACCGGCCGTCGCGGAAGGAGGGAGCGCTCGCAGGCCGCCGCGCTCGTTAACGGGCCCCGGCCCCGGGCCGCCGCGACGCGCTTCCGGAGGGGGGGGGGGCGCCGCGGGGGCCGCTGGGAGCCGCAGTCCGGCGGCCATGGCGGAGGACGGCGAGAGGAAGGCCGCGCTGGAGACGGTGAGGGAGAGCGGCCGCTCGGCGGCGGGGGACGGGGCAGGGCTCGGCGCTGCGTTCCTCTGGCAGCGGGAACCGGGGCCTCGCCGGTGCTTCGCGGGCCCGGCTCAGCGGCGGGGCTCCCTCAGCGCGGGCCCGCGCTGAGGGAGCCCCGCCGCTGAGCCGGGCCCGCGCTGAGGGAGCCCCGCGTCGGGATAAATCGTGACAGCGACGATAGATCCGAGGGAAAACCGCCTCCGCAGGGCGCCCTCGGCCGCATCCCCGGGCTGCTGCTTCGTCCCGGCAGCGGGAAGCGGCAAACAGCCCTTCGGAGGCCGGCCCGGGTCGGCGGCCCACTTGCCCTCTCACATCCCAGCCTGAATCCCCCTCAGTGCCACCCCTCAGCCCTGCCCGGCTTGTTTCAACCCGTAAACCCTCCTGGTTTTACCTAGCATGGGGCGGCTGCTCCGTTCCAGTGTCTGTGAACGGCAGAGGGAGAAAGAAGCTGAGGAAAGCGTGTAGTGTTTCCTGAAATGGGAGGGACAGAGAAGAATACACCTTTTGTTTGAATTTCTTGAAGTTTGGGTGATTGAGAAGCAGCTAGAGGTCAGGACTGGCTAGAACAGAAGCAGCTAGAGGTCAGGACTAACCTATTTTAAAGCTAGTCATGTTTTCTAAAAGAAGCCTCGTTTTTTAAAGATTTGATTTCTCAGCACTGTGTAACATCAGGCCTTGGGTGGCTTTGCACGTTGGCCGCAGGGCCCGGCAGCATGCCTCGCCTCCTCTCTTCCACCCATTTCAGGTTGCTGAGCCCTGTGACAGGAGTTTATGGACCCTCTTTCCATCTCCAGTCCCCGTTGCAGACAGCAGAAGGCACTAGATGGCACTGGACTTCATGCTAACGGGGTTGTAGGCTCCCAGCTGGCAGTTACACCAAGTCACAGTGACAGGGAGAGCTGACACAGGATCATCCAGTGCTCTGTGCACCTGTCTGTCAGTGGGAAACGGGGAAAGCTGAGCACCAGGACAGCCTTACAGGAGAAACAAGTAGGTTCTGTAAGTTGCCTGGTTTTAAAAGCTGTTTTTGGGGAGAGCTTAATACAACGGTTTTCCATAGCCTCTCAGTCTGCAGCCCCCAAATTTTTGTGATGGTGCAGCTGACCCTGGAGCCTCTTACCAATAGTCTGGCTTCTGGTCATTACCTTTCTCAGGCCCTGTAGAGCCATATTCTTCTCCCCAGTTGTGCAGGCCACAGGCTGAAAGTCACAATTGCGCCAGGAAGTCCAATTCTAATCCTGCAAGTCTGATGTGATGAATGAAATTGATCTTTGAAGAGATGCCATTAGGAGAGAGGCCCCTGGCAACAAACCAGCAGATTCCTCCACGAGGAATGCAGGACAGTACAGAAAACAGGAGGATGTGTAGAAAGCGATACTGGCTCATGAAGACCAGCAAAGGACCATATATTCTGACACACAAGACAAGTTATAAACTGCAATGAGTGAAGGAAGAAGCAAGTTGTAGGACTGCTCCCCACCCACTTAATGTCTAGCTGATCCCATCTATCTCGGCGCTGTGCTAATGTATCCGCCACAGCACTACCTTGGCACCAAATACAACATTAAATAATTCATCATCGTAAATCACAGCCCCTCTAAGCAGGAGAGCTTCTGGATGATGTGAGAATGCAGCGTTTAGGCTTGTATAGCCAGTAGAGGAGGAGGGTGTCTAATGCTTGGGTGGCCAGGTTGCAGGGGCTGTATCCTCACTTTGCTGAGAGGGTGTACCCCAGATAGGCACCTTGCCTGAGACTGCTTTTCCCAAAGTGGTGGGGGCCTGAAGGGACCTCTGGGGATCACCCAGTCCAACCCCTTGTTAAAGCAGATTTTCCTAGAGCTGGTTGCACAGAATCGCATCCGGGCAGGTTGTGAATGTCTCCAGAGACTGAGACTCCACAGCCTCCCTGGGCAGCCTGTGCCCATGCTCTGTCACCCTCAGAGTACAGTTTTTCATCATATTCAGATGGAACTTCCTTGTGTTGCAGTTTGTGCCCATTGCCCCTTGTCCTGTCACTTGGTGCTACTGAAAAGAGGCTTTTCCATTTCTGTTGTCTCTGAGGGAGTCAAGTGAATTTGAACAATCCTAAAGCTTCCTTGAGATCCCATCAGCTTTTCCTTCTGCCTCTACCATAATGCAAGAACAATGACAGTTTGGTAAAGAGACTAGCAAATCAGCGTGTAACCAAGGAAGAAAAACTCCAGATGAGCAGAGTTACCTACTCCATGGCATCGGGGCTTTTTTTACAAGTTGGTTCACAGGACAAGTTTTCTTGTGATTAATAGTTTGATACCTGGACACCTCTTAGATGAGACTCAAAAACACTCTGAGAAATCTCAACCTTCTGCCTCAGGGCAGGGACTTGATAGCTGCAGGGACCAGAGAAAAATCTGTCCTCCAGGGCAATGTGTCGGTTTTCCTCAGAAGCATCAGACAGCATCTGTGCCAGAGGCGACATACCTAACTAGGTGGGCCAACGGTTTCATGAGAAGCAGCAAACTTATGGTCCTGCTGAGATCCAGAATTGTACCTGAGGACTCTGCACAGGAAAGAGGAGAGAGAAATTGAGTCTGTGAAGCAGACAAGTTACAGGAAAGAGGAGAGAGAAATTGAGTCTGTGAAGCAGACAAGTTCAGCGCAATGTGTTCCTTATGGCTGCGTGAAAAGGCTGTGCTCTGGTTTTCATCTGCCAGAGCAATGCACTGGGTACTTAGGCTGTGCTAAGGTGGCAGGGACAGCTTAAATTCACTGGGTTGCTGCTCTGAGGCACTTGGTGTAGCCCCACGAACTGGCCCAGCCACCATGCACGCCAGAGATGCATCCTCTCCTTTCCTTCCTATGCGTTCATGTTCCTCCAGCTCTGGGAAGGAACCCAAACTCAGTGCAGGTCCCAGCACCGTGTGTTAAACTCCCAGTTATCCTATTTTTCAAATAAGTTTTATGCAACATTTGTAACTCAGCTGTAAATACTGCTTTCTGTCTGGAAAAGCACCTCTTTGCTCCCATGTGTGCAGAGCCACACCCGAGCTAAGGTGTAACTCCTGTTGTGTGATGAAATTGGAAGAATGTCAGTCCCAAAGAACAGAGCTGTGCCTGTCTCGGGGGGTGGGGGGTGGGGGGGGGTGGGTGGCACTTGGGGTTTTGGCACTTCTAACCCTGTGACTGGGCGCCTCCTGAGTTAGTCTGCTCTTGTCTGAGCCTGTAGTCTTTGGAAAAAACAAGCACTCAAGTTATGACTGATGCTAATAATTTTAGTAAATACTTCCTTGCAAGGCCTCATGGTAGGGGAGACTGAGGCCAGTCGCTGCTTCTGGGAAGATGGAGGATGGTGCTGGATCTGGCAAGCAGGAGAGCAGGCAGGGTGTCCCATCCATGCCCCTGGCTGCCTGAGTGACCTGTGTCAAATCACACATTTTTGTTCCACAGCAAGGGCAGGTGGTTTTGCCACTCACTGCCTCATTTTAATCACCAGTTACACTCACCGCTTTGGTTGTGGATTGCGAGATGCTGGGAGGTGAGCGAGACCCTGTCAGTCCAACATCCCTGTTGTTGATGTGATGTTGCTGCATCGTACCTACCCTCCTGCAGTTGCTGGTGCACAGGGAGCCTGCTCTTGAATTGTGCTGCAGGTCTGGGTGATCTCTTCATCCGTGTTTCCTTTCCGAACTGCTGAGTAAATTCCCTGTGGAGGCCGTACCTGTAGAAGGAGGAACAGGACTGCTAGGAGAGTATTACTACCCAAGGGAAACGTGAGGGGTCATAAAACCCCTGGAGCGGTTGAGGATTTGGCCACGAGCAGGATGTGAAGAAATCAGCACTCAGCCCAGCTCCTCACTTAACCTTAAACCTCTCTCTGCTGCTGAGAGAGGAAGCAGTTGGGGGCTGTCTGGGCACATCAGGCTCCACAGTGGCTACGCTGAGCCTGGGGAAAGGTCAGGCTCAGCAGCCCTCTGACAGCTAAGCGATTAGTTAGGTGACTTGGGTTTGGAGGGGATCCCAAACCAGGCTTCTCAGGAAGCGTTAGCTGGTAGAGCTCTTTCTGGGTGCCTGAGCAGAAGCAGCAGGAGGATCAGGAGCTGGCTGCTAGTGCTGCCGGGTTCATTACACGTGGGGCTCAGCGGCCCAAGGCTTGCTGGTGGGCTCCCCAGGCTCATCCTAAGCATGGGAATCTGGGCTTGCAGCTCCTTTTGGTTTCAAGGTGGGATAAGATTTCCCTGCTGACAGGCAACATTCCTCCCTGGGAAGTTTCTGACTGTCCCCTGTCATTCCTATCTAGTCAAGGGCTGGTGGTGGGACCTGGGGTAACATCAATCTGAACAGTCATTCCCAGCTTCCTTGCACTATGGGTCCTGAAGCTGCAGTTTTCTTTGGGCTCCTCTTCTCTCCTGTGAAGAGGAAGGACACACAGGCACTTTGACGACCAGGGAGAGGTTTCACTGAGGTCTGTGATGTTGCAGTTTTCCCTCATCTGCAAAGGTGCTCTTGGTCACACTGCAGCACCTGAGACATGAGCCACAGAGGTGGCCCAGCTAGACCTACAAGCCCTCCCAGTTACTGTGGTGAAGCTGAGCACAGTAGCTTATTCTTCACCCTAGGGCTGGTGTTTGTTACCTCAGAGAGCCTTACAGCATTTCTTCTTTCCCCATTTGTGGCAGGTCCAGGCAGATGGGACAGATGGAAACTGCGTCACGTTTGTGTTGCACGATGAGGACCACACACTTGGCAACTCCCTCCGATACATGGTCATGAAGAAGTGAGTAGAGCCTGTCTGGTACCTGGCATTACTGCGGGTACCTGTCTCCCACTCTGGCTTTCTTCTTACTGATCTGCATCTCAGTTGTTGCTGGGACAAGGCAAATAATCAGAAACCACCTCTATGTATGCCTGTTAGAGGTGCCAGAACCTCCTTACCTACTACCTCTCTTCAAGGATTACCTTTTTCTCTGTGCTGCTTGTTAGCATTGGGACCCTGAGTGCACTAATAGGCCTTAATAGGCCTGACCAACCATACCTGGGACCTCCACCCACACTCTGCCCATGGGCCCAGGAGCCCCATTTAAGCTCAGCTCAGGGCTTTCAATCCCTCCTGGGCAATGTTGTAGGAGTATGGGCCTCCAGCTCAGCCTGTACTGGGCTGTGAATTCTGTTCACCTGCATGCTGACCCAGGGACTGAATTCCTGACCTGATATCAGCCCTTCCTCATCACTGTATACCTATTTGGTGCTCGCTGGGTGGTGTCTGACCCTCATCACCCTCACCTGACCTGACCCTGACCTGCAGATTGACTTGCTGGCCTGACCTTGGGCCTGCTTCATCCCCACAAACCTGCCTGGTGATCCAGACCCTTGGCTGACCCTAGCTACCACCTTTGCACCTACCCTGCTCCCTTGCTTGGGTGCTGTGGGACAGAGCTAGCCTAGTAAGGCCTGTGCCTTCCTGGCCATCTTATTGTTCATTGCTCCCAGCTCCCCATCCCTTAGGGAACAGCCAGCCCTCACTGCTCCTTGATGGCTAATTGTGGAGGAAAATTAGTGTCTGACATGTGAAAGGCTTCTGAATATCTTACTTGGCCCTGGGTAAAATGATGCACAACTCCATGTAAGTACATGTGGTCAGGCAGTATCTGTGTCTTCTTCTGGGACAAGTGCTGTCAGAAAAGAGAGTAGGAACAGCCAGTATCAAGCAAATTGATCATCTTTCACGCTTGCATGGAGATGCAGGAATTGGTGCTGGGAATTAATTATCTTGCTGCCCCCATCAAAATATACAAATATGTTCACCCTGGTTGCCCAGTTTTATCGAGCTGAGCAGCACTGAGGGTTTGTGAAGATCTGCTGGTAAGCCTCAGAAAAATTACAGCAGGCAATTCAATGCATCATCTCAAATGACAGTTGCATTGCAAATGTCATGTGAATTCCTCTGATAAATCATCATGATGAGAAAAACAGCAAGCTTCTTGCAAGGAGCTGTTCTTACTGCTGGGTGCACAAGTGTTCTACCAGCCACCTCAGCTTATGAAGGCAGGTGCCATGCAGGCCGCAAGCCATCTTGGTAAATCCTTGCAGTGCCCTAGACCCATCAGCCTCTTTTGTCCAGCAGGACTGCAGCAGGCTTGCATACAGTGAGGTTTCCAAGCATCCCGGATCCCTGGTTTGAACTTGGCAGGCTTCCCTGTGGACTGCTGGTGCTGCCGAGATGGTGCCTACGATCGTGCCAGCCATGTCCTCCCCCTGCAAAGCTCCAGCTGCAGCTCCAGGACAGATGGGGGTGTGTGAATAAGGTTACACAGGTAGTTTCCCTTCAGCATATCCCTCCCATAAGACCCTCAACTATTTTAGAAACACCCTGAGCCCCAGCAGGTCTGGGGTGGCCTGAGCATCTGACTTGCCAGAGGTTTGCTGTGGACTGGCCTAGGTTTCACAGTTTCTCTTTTCTTTCCCTTCCTGCAGCCCTGATGTGGAGTTCTGTGGCTATTGCATCACACACCCCTCAGAAAGCAAGATCAACTTTCGGATCCAGACCAGAGGTATGGGCGTGCACGTTTCTTTTGTGTCTGGGGCCACCTTTCTTTTGTCGAATTCCCCCTGCTCATGTCAGGTTTCCGCTACAAGTCATTTAAATAAAGAAAAGCACTTTGCTCTCTCTTCTGTGCTAGCTGCCTGCAACTGCTATGGCCCGTGCTCAGCTGGAAGGGCTGCTCTGAGCCATTATAAATGATTCTACGATTCTGCTACAGCTCTTCTGTTTCCCAAGTATAGGGCTGAGCCAGCTGAGGCCTGAGGAGCCCACAGCCTTGCCTAGTCGCGAGGTGTCTGGGTTGGCTGGCAGCACGCACCAAACTGTAGTGCTGGGGTAGAGTAGGTCTGCTACTCAGTGTCAGAGGTGATGGGAGCTCCATCTGCACCTAAATCAGCACAGGAATCGGAAAGCAAAGCCAAAGTGGCTGACATATAGCTGCAATGAGATAACTTGTTTCTGCTTTTCCTTCTCGGTTGTCTTGCAGCTTTGGTCATCAGGCTGGTAGCAGGCCATGCTGCCTCAGAACGGCAAGGGAGAGGGCTACCAACCCCTTTTGGAAGGGTTTTTTTTTGCAAGTCACCTCCCATTTCACTAATGCATCTTCTTTCCTGAAGGAGCCCTTCCTGCTGTCGAGCCATTCCGGAAAGGGCTGAACGACCTGATGAGTGTTTGCCAACACGTGCTCAACACCTTTGAGGTGAGACTATTCCTGAAAAGCTCAGGGGCCTTTTCTCTCTTGGTCTCAGAGGTGAGAGAAAGGGGCTGAAACCTGTGCTAAAGGCACCTTTGACAAGAAAAAACTGATAGTTTTTTCAGACGTTCTCTGCCTGACCTGCAGCATGGCCTGGCTTTCTTTCCCTTGGAGTGCCTGTAGAGCTCAGTAACTTCTGAAGGTACCTGAAGCTCTGTCAGAGCTTCTCCGGTCCCTCAGTCTCTCCAGGCACCGGACAGAGAAGTCACAGTGCAGACCAGGGTGGCGGTGTATGTGTCACTCAGATATATGCTGTTAACGTTTGTCCTTTGTTCTTGTTTGCAGAGGAGCATGAAGGAATACAGGGCCCAGAGGGATGAAGAGATGCAGTAGTAGTTGGGGATGGCAGTCCCCATGGTTGTGTGTAATGTCTCTGTTGAATTCCCCGTGTCAAGCGTTTTTGTTTGTGTGGTGTTTTTTATGACTGCTTTGATGCAAACCTGTATTTTCTCTAATAATAAAGTTTATGAAGTTTGGTGCCGCAGAAGTGACACTGCGTTCAGCTCAGCACGGGTATAGGAAATGATAGCTAGAAGGCAGCTCTTTCAGTCTTCCATCTTCTTTCCCTCTCCAAGTGTTGCTGTTTCCTGCCCAGGCTTTTCAGATCACAGGGTTTGCAGGTGGTCTGCTGCACAGACTTAGCTGCCCCAGGGAGCAAAGGGGTTCTGTGCTGTGTAAAATCAAGCTTTTAGAGGGGCAGCACCCTCCCTCAATTTAAATCTTTCTGTTACTCGCACCATTGCAGTTGACTGAACAGATAGGGCCAGCCTTCCTTTTTCAACATATCATTATAAAATGATACTCTGCTCATTTGGGAGGTGAGATGAGTAAAAAACCACTTGCTTTTTGTAACCCCCCGAAGAATGCAGACAAAGGCAAGCCCAGACCACTCCTCATGAACAGGTTTAAAGGGTACAACACTGAAACCCTGGCCTCGATCGGTTCTGCTGGCAGCTAGCCAAGTGAAAGCCTTTTGTTGAGCGTAATGTGGCGTGAAATTGCAGGGGTTTTTCTGCTCTGTGCAGGGCGTAGGATTGTGAACCTTTCTAGTTTGCTCTGCACAGGGGGGACGCTGCTTGTCTCTTCAGTGGAGGTCTGCAGTTACCAAAGGAACCTGCTGACACTCAATTAAGTATTTAGCAGACTTTGCAGACCCCCTGCTGCTCAATAAGAAAAACCCAGAGATTTTCCTTTCAAACACCAACATGTTTTATTAACGTACAGAGGAATAAGAGGGAGGATGTAAAATGTCAGGTCTTCTCTAGAAAATCACTCTTTCAAATACGAATTGACAGACTTGGTCTCTCGGACAGGCTGGTGATGGGTTTGTGTTCGCAGGCACTAGGCCAAGAAGCCAGCTGAACCCTACATTTCATAATAAGGCTCCTTTGCCTCTCTGTTTGCTGCAGTGGATTCAGCCTGCCCTGCCAACATGGTCCCACATCTATAGTGGGTAGCTATCGTGGCTTTGCTTTTGGCTGATCCCCTCTGGCCCACTTTCTTCATGCTGAAACCCGTGGGTGGTTAAAGCATGCTTTCATATAGGGCTTGGGGCATGTGGGGAAGAGGGCTGTGCCTGATGGGTGCTGGTGAGTGTTTCACCCTGCTGCATAGGAGCAAGCACAGGCCTGGGGACTTTCTGGTTGGAGAAGCAAGAGGGAGACATAAAAAAAAGCAGGAAAGCAGTTTACCCAGGGCAGGGGGAGAGGGTAAAGAGGTGAGTAAACCAGGAGCGGACTAATGCACCTGGGCTGAATTTCAGCCCTGGTGTCACGGAGAACAGCTTTTTGAAAAGGTCTTGAAACCCAGCTGGTTGCTTCTTCCAAGACCCAAGGGATGCTGTGGACCAGTTGCATGTTGGCTGGGCTGGGCTGGGCAAAGCACTGTTTCTGGACTTCCTCTGCCTGGGGAAGCAAGGGAAGGATGTGCCTGCCCAGGACTGTAGAGCTCTCGCCTGTGAAGGGCAATAGGAGCTGGCAGCAGGGAGCTCTCTTCGCATTTGCATTCCCATGAACAGCTAAAACCAGGTTGCACGGGCACACCTTGTCTGACAGTCATTACTTCCCCTTGAGCAGAAACTCGCTGGCCCTGGCCTTGGTTGTAGCCTAAGGGAGAGCTTCTAGGAATGGGAAAGGGCTGTCTGGATGCCAGTGTAATAAAGAGCTTTAAAAGGGTACTGAGTCCTGCTGGTATCTCGGCTCTTTTCTCCTCTCTCTCCTCTCTCACGCTTGGTCAAACTTTATGATGTTGGTTTTACTAGAGGATGTCTGGGAGGAAAACACAAGGGGAAAGTTATACCAAAGGAGGATGAAGTCACTGTTAAACAGGCATGCAGCAAGCGGTGACAATGTCTGGAGCTGGGGGTGAATGCGTGTCAGTCTTTTTGTTGTAGTATTAATAATGTGCAGATCTGAGACTGGTTTTGAACCGTTTAAGGCTGAAATGTTGATCTGAGTATAACTGCTAATGCAGGAGTGATTAAATCTGCTCTTGGAGCATAAAAAGAGATGTTAGCCACTTGGGGCCCAGGAGGTTAAATAAGGTAAAAGGATTCCCCTGTGTGCTTGTAATTGCTATCTGTCTTGTGAAAACCAGCAGGTCCTGGCTGTTCTGCCTGTCCTTAGGAGAGGATCGTGGCTCTTCAGTGTTTGGGACGCTGCTCCTTATGGCATTACCAAGATCACCACTGGGAAATTGTCAAGATACTTCAATCTTCACTGAAATTAGCAAGTAAAAGACAGAGCAACCTTTGCTCAGCTGCTGGCAGGCACTAAACTGCCTGTGTGCCTTGCTCTTGTAACATGGTAAGTCTCACTTTTACCAGTTGGGACTGACTTTATTTTGCAGCAAGGAGGATGGCAACAGCCAGGGACAGGTCTATAGCTCTAAACTCCTAAGCTGCTTTTTTTTGCTTTTTCAGTTTTTTGGTGCTTGTGGCTCCTCTGCCAGGAGGATGTGCAGAGCTTGATGCTCTTTCCTGTTTTGAGGCACTGAGGCATTTCAGCTGGCTCCTCTGTCCCCGAAGTATTTCAGTCCTCTAGAGAACAGTATCTCCCTCCCCCACGTCCTGGTGCAGTGAGCTGATGTCCACGTCCCTCCTGGGTCTCGAACTATCTAATTTCTAAAGAAAGCTGCTTCTCCTGACTGCCTAAGGGATCCTGTGTTCTGACAACTCCAGTTCATTTGGCATTATTTCTTTTTAATTAAGGGCAGTCCTGTGACTGGTGTCTCGGGGTCAGGTTGGAACAAAGCACCTGAAAACTGGCACCTGGGCTAGCAGAGGGCAATGTACGTGCCAGGAGGGCAGAGTTGGGCAGGACAGGGGGAGTTGCATTCCTTGCACGTGTGCGTGCTCATCCTCAGCTTGTCTCCAGTGCTGATTTGGGGCTGAAGCTGCCCTGCTCAGCACATCTGTTGGCCTTGAATTACCTACTGTGACCCCGACTTACCAGCTTTACCTGACAGATCTCCAGATCTGACCAACAGCATCCTTTGTCAGCCTTCTCCAGGCTGTCCAGGCTATAACGCCACTGACCCAAATCAGACCCCAGCAGGCAGGTCCCCTGCTTACACGGTGTTTCTCATCTATGTGACTCTCACAGTGGGGTCCCCACAAGCCAGGGCTACGCTCCAGGCCTGTGCAATGCATTGAGGACCCCAAGAGAGAAAGATGTTGGCTCAACCTGTGATCAAAGCGCCAGCCGTTTCAGGTGAGGGAGGGAAACTGTAACCACGGGGTCAGAGCATCCCCGTTAGCTGCTAGCATCCTAAATACTGCCTGTTACAGGACTTTATTACCTGACAAGTGATCTGACACCTCCATGCCCCCCAGCATTGTGTGGCCCAACAAGCAGACCCTTGTTTGAAGTGCCAAGAGGTTTGTAATTAACAGAAAACCCCTGGTGATGCACGTGGCAGCAGATGGAAAGGTCAGCACATCCCATCTGTCTCTTCCCACCCTCCCAGCCACCAGCGCTGCACAGCTGCCCTGGCACCTCCCGAGCACGCTAGACCCAGAGCTCGGGTCTACGTGTGGATTTTAGGGAGTACGATCAGAGATGCAATGGCAGAGGTGTTAACCCGAAGCAAATCACTCCGTAGCGGCTGCTTGCAAGGCGGCAGGGCAGGCCTGGGGCCAGCCTTGTCCTGGCAGGAGGCTGCCGGGGAGCTGGGCTACCTGGAGCTGAATTTGCCACAATTTGCGGTAGGGCAGGGTGTGAGTGAGACATTGCATTAGGCTTGGTGTGCCACTGGCTTACCCACTGCTACGTCCTTGGAGTGGTATGAGGTGTTGAAGTCACAGAATCCATTTGCCTGTAAATGTGGACAAATACAGAAATACATAGAATTCAGATTTTTTTGTATAAGCACAATCATTAAAAAATATCCTTCTACTAAGATGTCTGCAGGGAATGCTTCAGTCTTTATCAATTTTCTCTGTTGACTTCATCTGTCCACCAACAAAATGCAGCCAGCTGTAGGGCAAAGCACAGCAGCAGCGCTGTGGAATTGATACAGACAACTCTACAGTAGGTAGGTAAGTTTATGGAAAACATGGTAGTCTAGATATTGCTCGCTTTCTGTTTTTGTCGAAACCCTTTTGTCTTTCAGAAATGTAATTTGTTTGTAAAATATTTGCATTTCAGTGAAAGCTAAGCTAAAAAACCACCGACAC
This sequence comes from Falco peregrinus, assembly GCF_023634155.1. Taxonomy (NCBI): domain Eukaryota; kingdom Metazoa; phylum Chordata; class Aves; order Falconiformes; family Falconidae; genus Falco; species Falco peregrinus. The sequence continues at coordinate 1,973,412 of NC_073733.1, read as the reverse complement.
CTGGCAAGTGTTTTGCTTTATTTGCAGGTCTTTTCTCTTCCTTTTTCCTCTCTCTGTTTTTTTTTTTTTTTTTCCCTCATGACAAGATGAGAAAGGGAAAGAAGAAAGGGAGAGAGGTAAAAGAGAGAAGGAAAAAAAACCCCAGGAAAAATCATCAAAAGCTTGGTGACTAAAACTTTCTCATACAGGTTTTCTTAAAGTTTTGGCAAGAGATGCAAGCATGACTTTTTGGAAAAACATGCTGGAAAAGCACTCGGGGATTCATTACTTTAAATAGTAAATTTGTGGAAGCTCTTTGCCATATTTCAGTTAGCTGTAGCGGCTCATTCGGTTGAGATTGGACTTTCCCCATTGCCTTTTCCACCTTAGTCTGACCATGAGGATGAGCATCTCTGTCCCCCTTAGAAATGGCATGAACCTTGGTGTCATGGTGCTGTGGCCAAGGCACATTGGGGTCCAGCCCCACTGCCCTGTTGGAGCTCAGCCTTGTTGGCAGGCGGAACATGAGCTACAGTCATTAAAATGCAGGGCACCCCTGTTTTCCCTTCAGAGCCGTGGTCTTCCAGGCGATCCCCCTCCCAGGAGCCAGTGGCTTAAGGAGGCGGTGGACTTTGCAGCTGCTGAAGACCACGGATCAAGGCTGGATGCTCTTCTGGAAGGGCAGATCTGGATCCTCTCCCCTGCATCCTATATCCAGCAGAATTAGCTGCTTCCAGTTTACGCAGGGAGCTGGAAAGGTGGAGGCTGGTTCCTTGGTCCCAGCCTCACCCAAATTTGAGCCATTTCTGCCTTCCCTTTCCTGGGCTTACAGACTTCCCCTTGAGCCAGCAACAGCGCCCTGAGCTCGCCTGGAGGGGGGAGCAGGAGCTGATGGTTTGGCTGGATGCTGCCACTAGCTTCTAGCAGGGATAGCCGATCCCCTAAGCCACAGCCCTGCGGTCCCACACAACCGTTTTCTCGTGCCATACACAGGTGGGGTGAACATCATTCCTGGGTGGGGAGCCTGGGCTGGATTTCCCAGGAAAAGGTGAAGAGAAGGGGGGGCTTTTGGGGCTCCCCCAGTCAGGTTGGTCACACAATGAAGCCAAGTACTGCCCACCTCTCCCTACCATGAACAGGAGGAGATATCACACCATTGATGGTCTACCAGACATGGATGGTGCCTGGATCTTATCCTGGCTCTGCCCAAAGACAAACTGTCCCAGCAGCAGAGGGAGATGATAAGGGATGTTATCAAAGCCTTTCTTTGGCTTTTTCAGCTGGAAATTTTCACTCATGGTCTTCTCCCTCTCCTCCTCATCCCACATCCATCTCAAAGTGACCACATCTCAACCTTCCTTCCCTTTCCACACACATCTCCCCACCCCATGTTTCCACCCAAGACAAATGGCCATAAGTCACTTGGTTTTCCTGCAAGGAAGTGAAATATCCTATAAGGATCTGAATCCCCTTCCCCCTCCTCCAGAGACGACTCAGACCAGAGGATGGATCGGTGTGGTTCAGCGCTAGTCTCAGGGGTCCATGAAATGCTGCAGCTCCTTCCAGGTGGGTTACGACACGAAGGCAAAAACGATTCAGGCCCAGCCAGGAGATGGCCATGTGAGAGCAACGGAGGGCTCCTGCTGTCCTGGCATGGTGCCTTCTCCTCTCGGCCCCACGGGTGGCATGGCTTTAGGAAGAGCTGTACTTATTACTCAAGCGGGAGCTGCTCTGGTCCAGCCCAAGCTCCTGCCCGTTGGCTTTCCACTTCCCAACAGAGCCCTTCTCATCTGTCGGTGTGATGCTCAGAGCAGGTCGCTGGCACCAGCAGCACAGGCAGGACTGTGAGGAGACAAGAAGGTGGAGGAAGAGGTTACAAGCATGGGCTACAGGGTAGAAGAGGGGGAAATATTCCCTTACTGATGTCAGCAAGTCAACCTGCGCAGTGCCAGGCTGGGGATCGCAGCCTGCACTTCTGAGCCTTGCTGTCCTGCAGATCTGGTGGGAGCAGGCTGGTATGGATTGGAAATGAAGATACCAAAACCTTGGGTACCTTTTGCAGTTGTGTTTTCTTGTCCTCAGGGGACAGAAAACGCAGGTAATGCTTAGCTGGGCTCAACTCTTCTTTTTGCTACAGCAGCTGGGAGATGACTCCTTCCCCACCCCATCCCATCCTATCCCATTCCCTTCCTTTCTCAGGGCGCCACTGCTCCTGAAAATTATATCTGAATAACTTGGCCTCAAAGTTTAAAGCAGCCCCAGTCCCTGATCTGATGGTTTGTGGGGATGCTTCTGATCCAGAACAGGGACTTTTTTGGCTTGTCCTAGGTCCTGCACTGGCAAAAGCCTCCCCATAGCAGGGCAGAGACATCTAGTGAACTGGGAGCTGGGAGGAGAGGCACCTGGCCGAGGGAAAATTTGGGAGGAGAAATAAGATCAAATTATATATGAGCAAATCAAATGTATATGAGCAAATAGGGGAACGCTGTGCGCTGCTGGCGGCCCCAGCATGTCCCTGGTGGGGAATTTGTCCGGGAGCCAGGAGCTGCGAGGTCCAGACCTGTCGCTGCCACTGCTTGCTGGATGTCTTTGCCAAACCCTCTCCACCTTTCCCCTCATCTCGTAAGCTCAGAAGTCCACTGCAATGGGGGCAACTGGTCCGTGGGGCTTGTGTCCCTGCGACTGGTGTCTGGGGATGGTCACCATAGCCAGGAGCTCTGGAGGGGTTCACCCTACCTGGAAGCAGTTCTTGAATTTCCGACTGACGAAGTAAAGAGCCACAGGGTTGATGCAGGAGTTGAGGGAGGCCATGTTGATCCCGAAGTAATCCATCACTAGGAGGAAACTGAGGCGGGAGGGGAGAAAAGAGGGTGGACATATTGGAAGCCCACTGAGTGGACATCTGAGAGAGGGTTTCCAAACTGTCTGCAAACTGCCTGGCCCAGGAACCTGCTCCCACGGAGAGCCACTCGGTGACTGATAACATAGACGTGAGCCCAAGGCAGTCCCCTCTGCAGGAGCCCACCACTTTCTCCAGTGCGAGGAGCATTTCCTGAGGAAGCCAGAGGTGTGAGATCTGATCTCCCCTGGTGACTTTAATGTTCTCAAACTGAAGCACAGTAGCAGCGCCTGGCCTGAACTGGATTTTAGCATGATGGGTAAAAAGGAGAGGCAAAGATGGGCACCTACCACATGGCAGAAAGCGTGCAAAGCCTTCAGAAGTGCTGCAGTCCCTTTAGCCCTGCAGGGAATGTTTCTTTGACCAGGAGCACTCTTTAACCCAAAGCTTTATAGAGACATTTCAAAATTTAATGTTTTTCCTTTCTTACGGTCCCCCACACCCTTTCTATGTGCCTACCAGGAGAGCAATGTCACCTAGAAAAGGAGCTGTTGCAACAAGGTGTTCAGAAGGCAGCTCCGGCAGCCTGCATTGAGCCCAGCGGAGCCTCAGCCGGTGCCCGCCGGGGGTCCCAGCTCAGTGCCCTTCTGCTGCTGCCCCTACCTGAGCAGTTCACATCTGTTGGGGTCCGTCTGGTCATAGATGGTCTTTTTGAGGATGCGGCTGAGGTGGAGCGGCAGCCAGCAGAGTGCAAAGATCACCACGAGGCAGAACACGGTCTTGGCCACCTCCCGGCGCTACGAAGAGAAGGTGGGCAGGAGAGAAGGGATGGTGTGGCTGAGCATGGGGGAGCAGGTGGAGCAAAGTACCATCTCCCCAGGCTGAGCAAGAGCCCTTCTATTTCTGTAATCTGATAACAGCAGGGTGCCCCTTTTGAGTCCAAAGCACAACCTGCAGGTCCCAAATTCTGCATCATGAGGAGGACTCTGAGATACAGGCTGCAGAAAGGGGTAGGGTATCAGCAGCACAACATGGACCAGACTCTTTTAATGCCTCTTCCCAACATTGCTCCTGGTGACTTTGCTGGGGTGACATTCCCTGGGACATGGGGCCCCCCTCCATCCACCCTTCACACTGTATTATTGTGACAGCCAGCTGGTCTGCCTCAGGGGATCATTCTGCAAAGTGTGGGAGGGGACCGTAAACCATTCTTTGCCCTGCACCCCTTATCTGTGATACAGCACATGCAGCCTTTGGCGTGATCTGGGCTGGTGCAGCACTGCCAGAGATAAATGACCATGAGAAATCAAGAACCGAGCTGATCCATGGCCATAACGCTGGTGGTTTGGGTTGTCCCTGAGACTGGAGGTTGTAGAGCTGAAGGCCCATCTCCCTGGTTTAATCCATGCATCTGCATCAGTGTGCCAATAGCTGTTGACCACTGAGAGGCTATGTCAGCTCGTACGTGTCCTTTACAGGGACAGGTAGGTCTTCTCCCCTTGGACAGCACTCCCTCCCATTCGGGGAATACCAGGGTGCCTGCCTTCCTTGTTTCTTACCCGTTTCATGTGGTCATTCAGAGCAATTCTCATGCCATTTCTCTTGCTCAACATCTCGCATGACATGAGGCTGTAGAAGATGCCAGTGCATACCAAGGGGAGGCAGAAATAGAAGCCAAAAAGCCACCAGTCCTTCACATCCCGGTAGAACTGCATGCAAAAGAAAGAGCAACTGGGAACTGGAGAATGGGGTGGGGGAGTAACTGGGGCATGAACTGACCCGGTCCCTGACACCGACGCTGGCCTGTATCAGACACTTCTGATGTGTGAAAGTGTAACAGCTCCTGCGCTAAGTGCACATGGGATTACCCTCCCCCAAGGCTGGTGCACATGTTTGACCTAAAGAAGTAAAGACTGGTTTATGTCTGGCTGCCAGTCCAGTCTGGCACTCTTGTGCAAGAAACAGTTCCGAGGAGCTGATTTGGTAGACGCAGTGGGATAAGTTCTGCTGCTCTGTAAGTGTCTTCATTCCCTTGCTCACCCTTAGCTGACCCTGTGATCGAGGTTACCCATGCAGACTGGTTATGGAGATGCTTTTTGGCCTGCTGTGACAGCGTGGCAGGTTCTGAAGCTTCCAAAGATGTGTCATGATTTTCTGATGTGGATGGTGAAGACATGACACACCTTGAGGAGCAGCTGCCTGATTTCTGGCCCCATATTCAAGGCAAGTCTGCCCCGTGTCACTGCAGCATTGGGTATTCTGTGCTTTCTCTGAAAGTGCTCTCCTGGTGTTCACCCTGATGGCTAGAAGAAGCCATCTACAGAAGCATCTAACACTCTGATCAAGGAGGGAGGATGCCCTGGTTGCCCGTGCCTCCCTCTCCCATGCACTGCAGCTGGGGTGGGATGGAGTACCTACCATCATGAAGCTGGATTTCTGTTCGGAGGCAAGCATGCACACCCACAGGTGTCGTTCCCAGTAGCTGAGCTCCACCATGTCAAAGGCTATAGCTTCAGGGACTGCGAGCACAATGGCCACTGCCCAGATCAGCATCACCTCCACTGCCTTCCACATGGGGATTCCTATCCCCTGGATCCGACTCCAGGATGCCACTGCTCGGTACCTGCCCAACGTGATTGGAGTGAGAGAAGCAACCATCAGGAAGGGGCCAAGAAGGTGCAGGTTAGAGTTTTCCCCAAAGGCCCTTTCCCTTACACCTTACTCCTCCACCCCTGAACTTTCCCTTTCAGTGGAATGGGAAAGATCAGCAACAGGGGCTCCATGGATGGATGTGATGGTAGCTATCCTTGGCCAATGTCTACTTGCCATTGGGGAGCTGCCACCCTCCCACAGCACCCCAGCACATCAGCATCCTCCCCTCAACTTTTTCCATCAGGATTTAAACTCTGTCACCAGAGTCAGTTACCGTTGGATTTCAACTCTACATGCCAGCACCCTGCCCCCATCTCTGAATCCGGCCTGGGACCCAGCCACCCTGCAGTCTGCCTTCTGGTTACAGTGGAGGGACATGCTATAGTCAGAGGTGGCTCAGGCTGGGCTGTGCCGCTGTAGAAGCTCTTTCTTACCTGTCGATGCTGAGAGCACAAAGGCTGAGGACGGTGATGCCCACTGAGGCTTTCTGGATGAAGGGGACCAGCTTGCACACCTGCACACCAAAGGGCCAGTCCTTTGCCAAGAGCTGGGGAAGAACCACAGGGTTAACAGGCTGCTTCAGGAAAGCATGTCCGGCTTCCCGTAATGGCAGGTGGTTACCCACAAGGTGTGAGAAGCCCACAGAGAGCAGCTGAAAGCACTCTGAGGTTACCTCTGCTGGGATTATGCAGTGTGCGCTATCCAGTATTTTGTGATCCTTTCATGATCCTGGGAACCTTTCATTTCCCCAAGGGCTCGTTGTGAGGTGAGTTGACACATAGACAGAAGGATGGTGGAGACACCAGGTCCTGACCCTGGGTGGGTTTGAATGTTTGAATCCTAAACACCACGATGGGCTTTGGGTTGCTTTTAGAGGGAAAAGGGGTGTCATTCTCTGTAACAGCCAAAATCCAGCAAGGACAGCTTCTTTCAGATGGCTTTCAAAGTCTTAAGCCCTTACCATACTCTGACATTCTACCATACTCAGGTTCCTTATAGAACACATACACCGTGGCCCCAAGCTCAGCTGGAGCAAGCAGAAGATGTTGGTGAGGACAAGATGCCTTGAAGGCAGGAGAAGTCCAGGCCCCTCACTCATGAGGATGAGTGAGCCTGCGTTCACAACCCTTATAGCCCCATGGCACCTGGAGCCCATCCTAAGGTTCCTCCTACTCACAACCATCCCCCTGGGCAAGCTCTTTAGTTTGGTCTCGGCAGCCAGACAAATCAATCCAGAAGCTCTCCTGGAAAGCAGGGTCTCAGGTGAAGGCAACCGACCGACCCTACCCTTTCCTTTGCTCTGCACACCCAGGGAGTCAACCCGTCTCATGTGTTGCTGAGACGCACTGTGCAGGAACTGGGCTGCCCTTAGGGGCAAGTTGCTCGTAGTCAGTTTGGGCTTCTCAAACAAGGGAAAATTTCTCCTCCTGAAGGTGGCTGGAAAGGAGAGGTGAAGAAGGGAGTGGGGTTGCTTAGGTGGCCTGGTGAAATCCTGAACATCAGTCAGGAAATGTCAGTTTAGACATGACCAGAACAGGGAGTCCCAACCCTGGATTTGACCCAGTTTTCCTGTTACAAGGCATGCAACACCAATGCAAGATGTTGTCCTTAGCCTGGACAAGATATCTTGACTTTGCTTTCTGTCAGCTGCAAGCTGTGCTAGTTGTAGCTCCAAGAGATGAGCAAGTGTGTCTCCAAGCCACAGCCTGTGCTAACAGGAGGTGTCCTGTAGGCTTTTGTTCTAAGCCATGGACTCTGCACAGCCCAGTGCACAGCCCAGTGCAACCCCAGTTCCCAGCTGACCAGGACGCAGAGCTGGGTATTGAGCCTGTCACTGGTTTATCTGCCAGCTTCCCTCAGCAGAGACATTCCTACAGCCTCCACCTGGTCCCACATGCCTTTTTTTTTATGATACATAGGGCCTTCCAACAACAGAGACTTGTGAAATGCATCAGAACTGGGCAAACAGATCCTGAAAGGAAGGGCTGTTGGATGCGTGTCCTCACGGTCCCGTCGTACAAGCCTTTTTCCTTTGGGAACCCAGGCTAAAACCAACCCAACCGCCCTGATATTGTGGGTGATGTAAACATGACAGATGGACCCTGCAGTCCAGATCCGCCAAAGTGGAGAAGTATTTGCAACCCGTGGAGGCAGGTCTGCCAGATATTTTGCTGTTGCCTGTTACAGTGTGCATTCTTGTTAAATGCACGTTGCACGACCCAGATTCTTTCCCTGGCTAGATGGTGCATCTCCCATCAAGTGTGGCAAAGGCAGGATTAAAATGCAAATCTTCCCTGCCTTGGGTTTGACTGGGGACAAATACTGGGGGGGCTTTGCTGTTCAAAATTTTTAGGGGCTCAGCTATGGCCATGCTTGTTGGGCGACCTCCACAGCCTCTGCCTGTGCAGTGGGTGCAGGGGGAAAGTGACCCCCGGCAGAGCTGCCGGTGTTGCAGCCACCTTCCCCAGACTGTCTCGTGCCTTGGGCAGAACAAATCGTGCCTTATTCAAAGCAAAGGGGGGCCGGTGGGTGAAAGCAGAGGGTCTGTACCCCACGGGTGAAGGGGGCAGCCCTCCCCTGGGTCAGTGCTGCTCACCCCAAGCTACTCTGTTTTCTGGCACGGGTAAAACCCTCTACATGGAGCCATATTCTTGTAACAGCGGGGATCATCAGGCTCATGGAGAACCTGTTTGTTTTGAGCTAAAAAACCTTTATAGTTTTCAGTCACTTTTCACTTGAAGGGTATCTATTCACAGTGATCTGAGACCGTCCCGCCAGCCACATCTGGTTGTTCGCACTGTCAAATTACATGCACCTTCTTCCTGATTTGAATTTCTCTGCCTTCTCCCCCTGCCATCCAGCCTGCTTGGTCCAGGACCCCTCTGGCACTCAATGTCCACTTCGCAGGCTAAAGCTTCCCTTTAACAAACAAATCTGACTGAGCTCCAAGCCCTTCACCCTCCAGCATCCCTTCATAGAAACCTCTGGCTCCAGCCCACCAAAACGTGTCTCCAGCAGTTGGCCAGAAAGAGCCACAACAGCCCAAACGCATCTCATGGATGTGGTAACACACCTTCTGCTCTTAACTGGGGTCTCAGGTCTACTGCCTACATCTGCTCAGCCCCCTCTGCCCCGGTGCACCGCGCAGAGCTCAGGTCACCCTGATACTGTTGTGCCTCTTCTCTCTAGTTAGGGGTCAGTGCCTCCTGAAAGAAGCCCCTGTTCTGTATTACAGCCCTCTTCCTTGTTCCTGGGTGAGTCTTCATGTTTAGCTGGAATAAAAAAGATATTTGCTTGAGGCTGATTAACTGAGCTGAAATAAACACCAGGTTGTGATGTCAGAAGACTGCAAGCGATTCTTTTCATGTGATTTTAGATCAGATTTAAAAGATCTGGAAGGTTGTGTGTTTGCATGTGTGTGTGCGCATAACACAGCTGTAGCTGAGAACACCTCTGCTTTCCCAGGAATGTACTCTGAGCTTTTTGTTTGTTTTTCTCGTCCTTTGGAGAGCAGAAACACCCTCCCTTGCAGAAATGGAGCCTGTAATAAAGAGCAGAGGATTGATATTCCCCAGGGCACCGAGGCAAGTGGGAGCAGACACCATCCCCACAACCACCAGACTGCTGCAGCGCTGGTGCGCATGGAGCCTACCTTATATACGTTGATGGGCAAAGCAATGAGGATGTAGAGGAGGTCTCCGAGCGCCAAGCTAGCAATGAGGACATTCGGCCCATTCCTCATGCACTTGTTCTTGTAAATGATCCTCAGGAGCGTGGAGTTCCCGATGATCCCTACTATGAAGATGGTGCAGGACACAATGGTGTTGATGTACTTGAAGATGTGTCTGATATCCGCAGGCTTCACGCACACGGGCAGCAGGGGCGGCTCAGAGCTGGTGCTCCTGGGGAGGGTCTCCGAGTGGTTTGACAGCTTGGTGTCCTGGAACAGGCTTGGCTGGACCAGGCTGTACGCCTGCTCCTGGCTGAGCAGCTCAAAGGGGTTGGTGCTCTCCTGAAAAGCCCTTGGGGTCTGGCTCTGTGCCCCAGAGAAGAGGCAAGTCAGGAAAATGGCCAGAGTGGTGGGAGCTGGGACTCTTGTCATTGAGGACTGAAAGGCAAAGTTGGTGCCAGAAGTCCTCACCGTGCTTGAGGGACGTCCTTGCTCGGGTCTTGGTGGGATCTGCAGGTGGAGAAAGGGACAAGGGCAAGAACTCGGTTAGCAGAGGAAGGAGGAACAAGGCAAGACTGAAAGAAAGGAATTCCTGGAGAAAGTCTGTCATCACAGTGTCCAGAAATAATGCCACATTAGATCCCATCTGGTCGGAGCTGCTGACCCCTGTGGGTGGGGGTCTTTGCTGCTGAAATTGAACAAGCCTGTTCGATAAACAAACTAGAAGGAAACAGTCTCTTATGCCCCTTACACAGTATTTCAGCAGATGAGGGCACCTGCCTTTTCTCAAACACGTGTGTTGAATCAGCCGTTACACTTTCTGACCTTGGTATTGCTGCTCACATGGCAAATCTGACTTTTCTTTTATGCCCACCCCACACTTCTCATCTAGTTCCTGACTGTTTGAACCAGCGGTTTTGGGGCACCTGCCCTGCTGACGCCTGCACAGCGGGGCAGTCCTGCAAATCCTGTCTGGGTGTCCACAGGACAAGCAGACCTTTTCTTCCAGTCTGTGCCATGGGAAAGCCGGAGCTGCACTGACATCCCACCCTTCAGCAGATCCTATGGGCTGCCAGATGCCATCTTTCAATGCAAAGTTTTTCCCAGTGCAGTTTTGCTGGGAACCATGATGGGAAAATGTCACAAGATTTTTTTCCAGAAATGCTGTATTGATACCTGATATCTTATTTCGATTTATGTGCAAGCAGTAGAGTCCCTCCTTCCCCATCCTTATCGTCGTTAATTGAACCACTTCCTTTGCAGATCCACTGTGCCCATTCAACCCAATACTTGGGGATATAAATCTCCCTGTGCTGTTTGCAGTTTTGACTGCTGAGCACGACAAAAGGTCTCTCAGGCTCACCAGGGCTGGAGCACCACTAATAAATATCACCTGAGCGGGGTGCGCTGTGCGAGTCTCAGGCGATGCTTCCAGCCAGGGCTCGCTAAGCTGCTGCTCCACAGCCACAGCAGAGAGCTGAGGGTGGCTGTAGGGCTCTGGCATGATGTGAATTTGTGGAAGGGGCTTCCAGGTGATCCAGATATGGCCCCCAGTGGGAAGTGAGCCTAGAGAGTGAGTGGGAGATGTCAGCACCCTGCCAGTCTGTGCCCCAGCACTGTCTGTGCCACAGGCAGGGACAGCTCGGGGGTCTCCTAGTTCGAAGTGGCTGAAGAACTTGTTTCTCAAACTCTGACACTTTACAGCTCTGAAGGGAGGAAAAACTGCTGTGCCTAGAGCAGGAACAGGAGCCTTTTTGGGCTTCCCTGGGGTGTGTTCTGCTCCAGAGAAGCGGTTAGGCAGGGATCAGGGTGCCTACCTGGGACTGGAGATGGGACTCCAGCCTTTGCTCTGACTGCACCAGGCAGAGTTGGGGTCTGAGCCCAAAGCAGCCATACCCCGGGGATCTGCTCCCCAGGCCCGTTCAGCCAAGGCATTGCCAGGTTGTAGCACAGTTCCCCTGCCCAGGACTTGGGGAGACCCCAGGACCAGCAATGCATGTATGGTGGAAACACGCCATCCCCACTCTGGGAAGGCATGGCCAAGCTGACCACGAGTCCTGCCAGGCACAGCCACGGCTTCTCTGGATACAGCTGTGCGCTCCTCAGTGCCAGGCTTTGTGGAAGTGCCTGGGCACCCAGCTATGTTGGGAAGGTGGGGAGAAGAAAGAAAGGGAGAAAAAGGATAAATAACCTGAAGGAGCGCAAACCTGACTCATTGGAGACCTGAGCACAAATTCCTGCTCTGACTTGGTGCAGGGACTTCAGCCTGCACCCCTGCAATCTGTCCTCAGCAATCTGTCCTGCCCCAACCTACACCGGGGGCAGCTGTCTCATGGGTCGGTGCCCTGACCAAAGCCCTCCTCTCCTTCCCACTATGCCCACAGCATTGCAGCTCATAGGAGAGGGCAGACCCAGCTCGGAATTCCTGCCCGGGATCCTTGAGAGTCTGAGCAGCTCACAGGGAGCAGCTTCGGATGGCACAGCAAGCCTCTACCGCCCAGGGCTGTCTGGGGGCTTGGAGAAACGTGGTGGCTCTTGAGTGAGCAGCTGACAGAGAGGTGACCATCCCTGGGAAGCTGTGTCCTGTGCCCTCCACAGCAGTGGGCTGCTCTTATCTGCTCTCTCCGGAGCAGGACTACAGAGCCTGGGGTGGCTGTTCTGCCACTGGGTATTTGGCAGAAGAGCTCATGTGAGTATCACAGGACACGGCTCACTGGATCCTGCCCGTCCCCTCCACAGCACAGCTGCAAAGCACTGGAAAAAAAAAGCACTTCTTCCCCGTCTTGCCTTAAAATCCAGAAATTTAGTAGAAGAGAAGCATTGTTTTCTTCTGTTCAACAGCCTGTTTACTTCCCACCCTCCGTGATGCCTGTCACATCTCAGAGTTCTTGAAAGCATAACCCTTTCTCAATTGCAGGGGAAACTGAGGCACAGGAGCATGAGGAAGCTTGTTCAGTGCCCAAGAGGTGTGAAGCCAAAGCCAGCATTGCTTGACCTCAAATCCTCTGAGCTTTGCTCATGTTGCTGATTTGGGGAAGCGACTTGGTGCCTGAAGGGGCTATCCCCATCCCACCTGCCTGGCTGGGGCTCTTCTGCTAGCAAATAGCTCAGGCGTGTGGAAGTGGAAATGCCCCTTATGCTGTGCTTCGTCCAAATCACAACTGAAACCACTGCAGTCATGACATGCGCATCAGAGAATAATTCCTGGAGAGGGGATGAGCCTGAAAACCATTGCTATAACCCAGCACAGCCTGCTCCCATCTGAAAGGTGCCATGCACGGGCCAGGGGGCTTGGGACTCCTCTTGCCTGGGAGCCCAGGAGAGCCCACCGCATCCCAGGCAGCATCCTCATCTCAAGGCAGACGCACCTCCGCTTGCACTCTCCTGCCAGACTAACCTCGCCAAATGCAAACCAGACCTTTTCTGCAGAAAAACATCTCTTGCAGCAAAAATGCCATAGGTGGGGGAAAGGAGAAAGGCAGATGACAACACCACATCCCCAGCTGCTTCCCTGCCGTGAACCCAACCCGGTCTGTAAGCAGAAGGATCTTTTCCCCCTGCCCCCGAGGTGTGCTGGATTTCTTCTCATGCACCCTCTCCTTTCCCACCTGTTGGCCCTGGCACAGGCACCACCACGGTCCCTTCAACGCCTCCCCCAGAGTGGGGGCCCTTGGGGGCAACCTGGAAAACATGCAAAGACTCACCCTGAAGCAAGAAATCATTTTGTCTGCAGGCTAGTGCATGGAACAGCAAAGCTTTTCATCGGAGTTAAGTTACCTTCCTCATGGCCACAGACTCTGGATGCTCCTGGGATCAGTTTCTTCCCCTCTCACGGCTCCTTCCCAGTGCACGGGCAGCTGGGCATGTCCTGCAGGCCCTGGAGAACTGCAGTGCTGTAGATCCTGGAGTTGGTCGTGTGTGTGGGCTCGTGCTCAGGGGAATGTTTCTCCCCTCTCGTGACTTGCTGAGGTCTCTCTGAATGGAGTGGTTGGTTATATAGAAAATGACTGGGCTCCCCCCGAGCGCAGCCCCTGCAACCAATAGGCAAAGCGCGGGACAGGGATGTAGGAGGAGGGCGAAGCAGGAGAAACGCAGGACAGCGCTGCGAAGGAGGTGAAAATAATAAACAAATAAAGCTTGAGGCAGAGGGAGGGAGGTGGGGGAGGGCTGCTGACCACAGAGCAGCGTGCCTGCTAGGCACATCGCAGTGACGGGCTTGGAGGAGCCCCGTGGCTGTGCTTTGGTGAAGGGAGCTGCAGCCCCCACCACCTTTGGGGAAAAGAGACAGGAAAGCCTGCTGTGCCCAGGGGGTACAAAGCCAGCTGCTCCACCTGGGGCTTTTGAGGAAATGTTCAGGAGCAAGATGAGTACTGCCAGCGAGGCAGAGGGGACCTGTGGTCCCCCTTCTAGCAGGGTATATGTTGGCCAGGACAAGCCTCACTTTCCCCCCACCACAGTCTCCCCGAGCCCTGGTCTACTGCTGAAACAGTCTGGGAACAGGTTTCAGACCATGCTTCCACCTACAAGAAGTTCCACTGGTGCCTTCTAACATGCCAGCTCTGTTTTCATTTTGCTGTGGTTTCTGAGCATCCTGAACTGCCTGAAGAGCAGCATCCAGCTGCCGCAGGTGCAGGGCAGAACACTTGGTGGCTGAGCCACTGGTGCTGCCGTAAGGTCACACCAGGCTCCCCCACCAGCCACGCACCCAGCCCACGCTCTGGACGTGGTCCTGCTCGGAGGCTGCTCTCTGCTCACCACCTGCTTTTGATCATGAGCCACGCTTTCATGAGACTCCTCCTGCCTTTCTCCAGACTGTAGGAACCTGTAGACAACTTGTGCTGCTGCACAGCCTCCTTCCCTGTGGACAAAGCCTCTCCCAGCCTCTCAGCTCATCTGCTTGGAGAGGAGAGTTTGTTTCCTCACCACGCTGTGAACCCGGCTGTTGTCAGGAATGGGAGATTTATTTGGAACGTGGCAGGTTGTTTATTTAAGAAAATGCCAGATCCCCTTGCTCTGGGGTCCTTGATGGCCCAGAAACATCTTGGCATGATGTGACTGTACTGAGTCAAGGCAACTTCACTCTGATGAAGGAATCCCTTTGCCCTTTTAGCCCCGAAACAAGGACAGAAAGAATTGGTTGACTCTTTCCCAAATTGAAAGCATCTCAAGTGGAATGAGATGACATTTCTCTGACACGCTAGAGGATTGTGTTGCCATCCAGAGGGATCTGAAGAGGCTGGAGAAATGGGGTGGCAGGAACCTCATGAAGTTCTGCAGAGGGAAGTGCCAAGTCCTGCCCCTGGGGAGGAATAACATAGATCTCTTGTAGGAAGCCATCTCACAGCCTCACTCACTCCTGTTGTCCATCTCTGATCTTTTTCTCGGTTGTATCATGGTATTTGTATGTTGGTTTATCTTCAAGCCATGACCTTGTCTAATCTCTTTTCTTACTGTGTTTTTGATTGCTAGTCTTCAAAATGTAATTGCCAATAAAATATGCCTGGTATTGGAAATGTCTCTTTGCTCCTTTCTACTTTATTCTTTCTTCTTACCCCTTTACTAAAAGTTTTAAACTTTCGAGTACACGCAGTAAGTTATTAAAAAAAAATTGTAATAACCTAGTAAATTCAAACCCCAGCAAAGTCATGCAAAGGTACTCCTATGTCCTTGATTAGCTGGTAGAAGGATTTCTGCAGCAAATCTGCTGCGATCCACTACTGGAGACAGACTTCTGTGCTACGTGCTCCTTTTGTCTGACCAACTGCAGACCACTTAAGCTTGTGGAACATGACAACAACAAATACAGAATGGACAAGTAATTTTGATTCCTCAAAACTCAGAGGCAAACAAGTGACTGTCATCACCCTGAGGCTAAGGAACTGCGGCTGGCTGGGTAGCTGCACACAGGGACAGATTCACAGCATTATGGTTGAACAAATTTTCACGGGAAGCAACAGTTCTGTGCTTTGCTGCAAACTCTGCCTTCATGCTAGGGAGCAGCGCATCGGGCAGGAGATGGCCCATATCCATCCTGCAATTGCAGACGCCTTTGCAGCCCCAGTTATTATTTTTCATCCTGATAATTATGGGGCTGCTGAGTTTAGACCCCAACGTGTCTTACTCTGGTCCTTGTAAGCTCCGGAGTTGAGCAGGTGCCTGCACGGTATCTTCATGGGACCCGTTTGCTGCGTTTGGAGCACAGGTATTTCTGCTGCTCACTATTTGAAACGATAGGTTGGACCCCAGCTGCCTTCAGCCCTGTTGGTCTTCAGTTACTATATCTTAAAATACGTTTTCATAGACCTTTGGCCATTTATTATTCTGATGACACAGAATAGTTGAAGCTGTCAGTGAGGGTTTTGCAAGAAATCATAACTGCTCTTTTCTTAAGGTAACATGAGAAATGGACAGATTAACCCACAAGTGTTATAACATCTGTTTCTCTTGCTGATTGTGTTTGAGATCTCCTCAGAGTCTACACTGTCCTCTCCAAAAGCACGGGCTTTGGTTTTGTCTGTGTCTGATGGGTGTAAACTTCTCTCTCAGCGGCTCTCTCAGGGGAGAGCAAGCCCCCTGTTAGGAAGGCATGCCCTTCCTCCCCAGTGCTGCCCAAGCATCCTTCGTCCTGGGGGTTTTTGTGACTTCCTAAGATCCTGCCCTGTCAGCAGAAGGATTAGGGGGATAGATGTCAAGATTCAGAGATTTCATAAAATCAATGTTAATTCCTAAACTCTCCCTTCAGACTTCTCAAACCGGCTCAGTCCATCTGTGCTGTGTCAGGCACCAAGGAGGACTCCTGACTTGACTGCAACCTCCACAAACCTCCTCACAGCAAAAGGTGGGGACCCTATCCAACCTGTAAGGTGAAATTTTTCAAAGGCACCTTGGAGGCACAGATGAAAAAAATCCTCATTACTGTGGAATGTGCCAGTAAATCTATGACTGTAAAACTTTGTACTGGTATAGATACAGATCTTAGACTTTAAACTAGGTAAAGTGAGAAGACAGAAGAGATTGATCGGGTCTCCTTTAGGAACTGAGAAAAGAACAAAGTAACTTAGTGCTGATGCATAAGGAGAACTAAATCACTGAGGAACAGATCATGAAATTAATAAAAGACTTCTAATTTCAAGAAGTAATGAAGATCAGACCACAACAATTGAGACAACTCTCAACAGGGAAAGCTTTCTAGCGTTATTGCTGGCATTGTTGGCAATGCGATGGAAGAAATGCTGTACTTGCCTTGGTTTATAATGGACTCCACATTCAAATTTGTGGCTACCCTTTTCAGCCCTTTTCATGGGGATCATGAGTGAATTTGGGCAGGATCTCTGCTACTTATGGGAGCACTGCATACTAAAATACTGCTGTACGTATACCCTGTTACAGCCCTTCTTCTGAGTGGGTCCAGACACAAGAAGGGATTAACTTCCTCTCAGCTTTGGATTTGGCCAAAGATGCCACTGAGAATTTGCCCAGCCTGTCTTTTCTCAGTGGTCAAGATATGTAGATGGGGTAGAGATAATCTATATTGGTTGTTTGGGAACTTCCTTCTTTCTCTGTGTGAAAACAAGTTATCTGTGTTTCTCCACTGATTCATTTCCATGTTTCCTTGAATATTTGATGAATCAGGCCTGTGGATAATCCATAGAAAAGTCATGTCTTTATTTACTGCCTACCCTTGTTTATGGAAAAAACTCCTCACTCCAAAAAGCAGAGAACAAAACCTCCATTCAGACTCTTCTTTCTTCACCCCATCCCAAACTGGAGAGTCCATCTTAGGGATCCGTCACCCTCCCATCTCTCCATGGCTCCTCAAGCCTGGGTGCATGCCTGCTCTGTAGATAGAGATGTGATACCGCATGGGCAGACATGCCCCCAACAGCGCTTTGGTCTAAGCAGCTCAGGGGCCAGAAGCAACACAGGTGATGGGCAGGTGTTGAGTGATCTGGTTTTCTTGGTTTGCTTTTATTTTTAAGTTGAATGTTTTATTTGTAACTGTCACTTTATGCTTTTTATTGGGGAGAAGGCTGCTTATGGAGTCTGCTTGAGGATCCTGTTTCTCACTTTCTGTGCTGACATTGCCGTGCAGTGATTTTGCTTTCTTTTCTCCAGCTTCAGACTTCCTAGTGTGTGGCAGACCACATGAGCCTCTGAGGATGGAGGCATAGGGTAAAGCCAGCTAGTGGGCTGGGCTGGGTGGGTATAACCCACCGCTGGCCTCCTTTGAAGGGCAGTCAGCTGGTACCCCCCGTTTTGGTCAGTAACGCTCACTGAGGTCCCCAACTTGCAAGTGTCTGTCCCAAAGCCAACTCTGGGCCTCACTGACGCATTTCTGTACCTTGGTGGGTGCCTGTGACACTGAGGCTGGGCCAGCGGTCTGAGCGAAGGGAGTGAAGGGAACGAAGAAGCTCATTACCAGCTGGTGACTTTGAAGGGCGGCGGGGGGTGGGGGGGTGGGGGGGTGGCCTCCCACCATTCCCAAAGGGGTCTGCCCCCCTGCACACTTACACTCCCCAGAGGGATCAGGAAATACGCACCTCAAATAGCCCACCCCCACCTAGAGCAGAAGTCACGGAGCATCGGGCGATGCCTTCTTTAACCCTTTGGCCTGTTTGGAGGGCTGTAGCTTTTCCTTGGCTCTCTTCCCAGAGCGCACGAGTCCGCACGGCACCTCTCCTCCTGACCCCACTGGGGAGGTCTTCTGCAGCCCTATTCTGGGACAGTCATGTTTCTGCATGTGACAGAGGGATGAATGCGCCTTTCTGTTCTGTTGGAGACAAAGGATGGCTCCAGCCCCCTTTGGAGACCCCCAGGAAAACAGCGAACTTCTTGTACGGTCAGCTAGTGCTCTTGAAACACCATTCAGTTTCAAGGCTGATGTTAAGAGTCACTTAAATTATCAGAATGAAGAAGCTACCTCTGAATTAAGCCACAGTCCCGTCCAGCAGCAACCAGCAATGCAGCACCGTGCTGGCAAGCAACAGCTTCATGGGATCCGTTTTATTCAGACTGCCCTTACATCTTAAAGCAGACATGTCAAGTGTAATTAATTTGGCTTTCTGCTGCCGTTTGTGCCTAACTGATGCCCATGCAAGCAGCACGCAGGTGGCTTGGCAGGATTGGCTGGTCCCATGCATGGCAAGCTCAAAGGAGCCATAGCTCAGAAAAACACTGACTCCTTATTGATATATTAGATGAGAAGGAGATGGATACTTCGTCTTCACGCTACCTTTAAGCCTGGTCCATTGATTTGCAGCCTGGAGCTAAGATTTCATTTGGAAATCAGACATACTCTTAAGTCCTTGAGAGAGCAGCTGGATGAGATCCTTCCAAAGACCATCATCCGTCAGTGTCTGCTGCTAATGCTTCAATCATAGTTGTTGAGGAGAAAGACAGATCTGTCTTGAAATGAAATACCACAGCCTTATCATATCACAAGAAAGAGCACATAGCTTTCACTTTTAACTTCGAGCTGCTGGAAGGATGTGCTTTGAAAACCTCCCTCTGCAGCTAAATTTTAATGGCTTCTTCAATTTATTTCCTATGCAAGAAGCTAAGGTGTGAAAAAAATCCACATTTTTGCACTAAGTGTAGCTGTCCGGAGTACCTGGTTCATCTCTTCGGTTTGTCCAGTGTTCATCCTCTTACATCCTTTTGTCCCTCTTAGCATAGGCTTTGGGTCACCTAGTGGCCATCTACCTCAACAGCCTTCAGCTCTTTCCTACCTAACCTGTTCCTGTCTGTACGATGCTTAAATATCACAAGGGAAAGGGTTAATAAGCATGAATTTCTTAGATCTTTCTTAGATCATTTCTTAGATCATAGCAAAGATCTTGTGAATGAGTGTAACCAAAAGAGTGCTCCTATGATGGAAGATGCCAACTGAAGATGAAGTGAATGGCAACGAAGTTTTGGGCTGTTTGTGTGCTCTGGGATTGTCTTCGACCAGTAACTGTAGGTCTAGCACTCCCAGTTTGAGATACTCATAGGAAGTAGTTCTCCAGAGCTCTGAGCTAAAATGCAGTTTGTTCCTGGCCTTTAATCTGCGCCCTCCTGCTCATCTTGGAGTCAGTCATCCCAGTGCATGGCTCTGCCTGGGAGTTAACTTTTAACTCTTTAAAGCTGCAACCCCAAAGCAAAGCCAAGTCCCATGATGTTTTGTCACAGCAAGAAATCGGCTTGCTGGCGTGATCAGCGTATCTTTGTGGTCTGGAGAGAGGCACAGATTAGGGTGTCCATCCCTCATAGCTTTGCCAACTGTGGGAACATGTTGATGGCTTTCTAGTCAAAACCACTGGAACAGCAGTCCTTAAAACATTGATAAAGAAAAATAATTGCTTCTGCTTCAAGCCTGAATCACCGGATTTAACCTGCAGATAAGTGAGTTTGGGACTGTCCCACAGACTCAGTTGTGCACTGTGTTTTGTGTGTGACCATACAAGAGGAATCAGATCATAGCAGAGAAGGTTCACACAGCAGAGAAATATCTGGAAGAATCATGTAAGAGGCTCACCTTACACACCCCTAACATAGGGACACAGACACACGCATTCACGCTCCTGCAAATTGAATAAAGCTGTTTACCCTGAAATGTGTTTAGGCCTGGGCTGGAGATGGCTGTCAGGATCCTTAGGGCACTAATTGGTCTTAATAGCCCTGAACAGCCTCATCTGAGTCTTCCACCCCCACCCAGAGCTCTATTTCAGTTCAGCTGTGGGAGCCCTAGTTTCCACCTCAGCCCTGCCTCCCTGCTGGGCCACGGGCTCTGTTGAGCCATGTCCTGACCCATGGGTTAGGTTGACTTCATCTCAAAATGTGCCTTGCCACCATGAGCTTACCCAACAATTTCAGCTCTTGGTTGAAGCTGGCTGCCTTCTCCAGCCCTGCTCTGCTCACCTGGCTCAGGTCCTGTGGGACAGGCTCTGGCTGGTGAGGCTCTGCCCTGCTGCCTGGGGTAACCCCTCAGCTCCCTGCCCCTTGAGGGAGCAGTGGTCTGGGTGGTGCCCTGATGATGGGGTGGTGCCCTGTGGTAGAGGTGCACCTCTGGGAGCAGGGATATGGAGGAGGACTTTGTGGCTGAGTTGGGGAAACCTATCTCTATAGGGAGAAGCTGCGTCCAAGTTTGCCTCCTGAGCTCACCTTGGGGAAGAACGGGGAGTCTGCCACAGGGACCATCTCATTGCCTGTTCCAGCTCCTTCACACCACCTCTCGTCTGCCATTTCCTTTGCCTTCCTGCCTTGCTGCAGTGCTTTGGCTGCTTCTATGTGCCCTCCGCAGATCCTGCCGTCCCTCTCTACCTCTGGGCTTGACTCATCTGTTCCTGTGCTCTGCTCTGAAACACAGTGTCATGAAAAGTTATCATCGCCATGGGAAGCAATATTGTTCACTCAACATCACTTTGAGCCTGACTGCAATTAATCCTGCTAATTAGCCAAGGGGCTGTACCTGCTTTCCCTGCTGTATCTCCCAGAGTGTGCATCTGTGTTACCCCAAATGTGGAGTGGCTGGAAGACAACGGTTGTATCCGAACCTTCCACATCACCCAAATGCAGGGAGTGTGCTGCAGGAGCAGGGGTGCTGGGGAGGGTACTCGTGCAGGTGTCAGCTACAGTGGCTCTCATCTCGACCTGAATAGGAAATAGGAAAGCTTGGAGACAGTCCTTTAGGAATTCAAACACGTAAAATGTTCTGGAGAGGAAGCTGCTGGGAACCTGCATGACTAAATCCTTTGGGAATATGCTTCTTTAGGGTTGTGGTTGGGCAAATCCTCCTGCTTTTGGGAGGCCTGTTTTTCTCTGACTTGAATGCTCAGTGTATTTTTGTTTAGTGAGCCTCCAGGAAGGCTTGCATTTAGTTCTGGGGCACTGGGAATGCTGGCATCAAAAGCTCTGAAACTAACTCCCAAACTGTCATCTTCACTGGCATTATTATAAAAAAAAAAAAAAAAAAAAAGAAAAGAAAAGAAAAAAAAGTTGTGCCTGCATTTCTAGTCATATTCCTCAAAACTTGCTGCCAGTGTTTTCTTTACCCTGCCTCTTTGCCTGAGAGGTCTGGAGTCCCAGAGAACAGCTCCGGCATCTTTCCAGGGGTGCTTTTCTGCAGCAAATGTTTTCATTCCTGTCAAGCCCTCTAGTACTGCTGACCTCTGAACTTTGTCATATCCTTTACCCTCTCCAGGCTGATATCCCCCAGTTTTAACCCCTGGCACAATGAGCATAGCAATGGACAGTAAAGAGAGCAAATGGTGGTGCCAGCATCTATCCTGCCCTCTGCTCCTTTCCTGTCTTATGGGGTAGCCCGAAGAGATGCTCCATTGGCTTGGGAAAGCTCTGTAGCAGTGGAATGAAGAGCCCCACTTCCCCCATTCTGTTGTCAACGATCCCCAGCCTGACCTGTACCAGCCCAAGAGGAGCTACAGGTAATCTCGCGTGGACCCCACACTACAAAACCACCAGTAGTTCTAGGCTGGATCCTACCAAACTCTGCTGATGTGCTTCTTTGCAAAGGACTAGAAAATAGTCGTTGTTTGAGTACTTGCATCTGCCTGTGTCTATGTGTTTGTTTGCTGCCATATCCCTTCCCACCAGTCAGGATGGGTGAGCAGAGGATTAGGCTTGTTTGGAACACATGGGGTGCTGGGACTCTTCCTTCCCTCTGGAAGAGGGGATGGCTCAGAAAGCATCTCTAGGCTGCAAAGCCACATCGCTGCTGTTCCCACGAGCCCATGCTGACCCTGCACTTGATGTTTTCTTTGCTTATGACTTTATCAGCTGGGGCCAACTGAAGTCAAGCTATCTGGGGATGACAGGGCACTTGCAGCCCTGGATTCTGAGGCATGGGGAGCCTGCCAGCTTCTCCTCTTTGAAGGCTGGCCATTGCGTCCTAGTGTCAAGCCTGAGGGCGCATGTGTGTATGTGAGTTCCTGCTTGATGTTTGGTAAACTGGGGCTTGCAATAAGCAGATGTCTTTTGTCATCTTCAGATGCCTTAGAAGAAAGGCTCTGACTGCAAGCCATCAGGGTGCAGGATAACTGTACTCCTCGTGGGTGGAGGGATCCTTTAAGGAAGTCCCAGAAATTGTGGGCATCTCTACTCCAAAGAAGTAGCTGAAACCAGCATAATGGAATAGATAGAGCTGAGCAAACTCTCCTGCCCTGTGTAATAGCCATAGCCTTTAAATAATCCTTTACTTATTTATGCAGTAACTTTAGTAATTTGATAGAAAACAGAAGTGGATTTGGGTTTTTGTTTAATGTCTGTTGTTTATTACCTTCATATATTTTGGGCAATCTGTTTCATTTGAGTAGTTCAGATGGGAACTGGGAGGTGTGAACATTTTGACTTCAGGAACATCCTTCTGGGGTATTAAAAGTTGAATTGAAGCAAATCCCAGCACCATCAGTACAGGCCTAGATCCAGCCACTTCATGTAAAGCCCGTAAAGAATCTGGGGACATCACCAGATCCTCCTGTGATCTTGCCAGCACGGGAATCAGAGATGGCTGATCATCTGGTGCAAATCCTTGCTGACTTTGGAAGGACAACGCCAGCAGAGTAGTAACAACAGCCACAGGACCCAGAAACTCAGTGGTAACTTTTCTGGACTATTTCCCAGTCTCTCCTTACCTTCTATTCCCTCCCTCAGCTTAACAAGCTTCTGAGAAAAGTTTGGACAAATGGGTTATTGCTCCTGAAATAACTGCAGATAATTACATAAAGATTAATGGCCTTTTCTTGAAGAGCCACCAAGGCAGGCTTCATCATCTTTAAGTACTGTTGACCTTTCCAGGAAATGGGGATAAGGAAACAGTGGGAGATGGATCGTGTAAACAATATGTAATTTAGACTCTTTAAAATTGTGGGGAAAGCAAGACTGATGTGATTCCCCACATTTAACCCATACCACCCCCCTTGCTGCAGCTTGCAGGCAGTGTTTTGGCTGTTTACCAGCAATAAAGTCGGAAAGGGTAAAGTGCAGAATGCCTCAGAGCCAGCGGAAAAATGCATTGGGAAGGCAGAGGGAAACACGAGATTGTATCACCTCCCCTAATGTCTGGTAGAGGACACTTTCTTCCTATAGTATGAGCTTTGGGTATCCCTGGGGAAAGTGAGTAAAAGCCAAAGATGCAGCGAGGAACTTGAGGCCTTCTTCACTTTGGGCTTTGCTGATAACTAATAACTTTCAAAAATTTGGTAGCCAGCTCAGGGATGAGCCATGAATAACCATAACTTAACGTGGCTGGTGGCTAACCTACAGCTGGCTGGTGCCAGCTTGTGCTGGCTTCAAACTCACCCTTTGAAAACGGACCCTGCTAGAAGAGAAGCAGGGCCATAAATACCATCAAAGAAAACTGAGAAACCCATGACCCTGGAAGCCCCCACTGCCTAAAGAGCATCTGACTCTTTTATTAAGAGCTCTGCAGGGTACGGCACCTCTGGCAGTGATATGGAGGAGGCTTTGTGTAATGCCAGCTGAGTTTTGTTGCTCTGCCACTTATAGACCCACCCGAGAGTGGCTATTAGATCAAAGATGGAAAATACATTAAGAACCTTGTGAGGGGATTGTGCCACTAGGATGTCTCTAGCTGAGGGCAAGAACCTTGGAGGTAGGCAGCCCCACACCGTGGCATGGGGTGGTCTTCTCTGGGCCAGGCACCAGGATCCTGAAATCGGTGTCCCCAGAACAGTTCGAGAAAGAAGAGTTGGCACAAACACTCTCATCCCCTCAGTAAGTACCTTGCTGCTGCAAGGTGATCCTGAACAGAGAGGTGGGAAAAGCATTTCGTGCACGTGCGCAAAGCTGGCTGTGTAAGTGAACTATCAGTTAAAAATCCATTCACAGAAGAAACGTCCCATTTAAGTGTCCCAGGGTTGTCTTCATGCCAACAACAGTCCTCGGGTCCATTCCTGAACCTCGTGCCACTAACTGGCAAGTCCTTTTGGTAACCCTGGTAGCTATCCTAAATGTTTTGCTCATTGTATTTATGAGTGTCTGTTCCAACCAGAGTGGCCAACTTGTCCTTGCCAGCTGGAGGGGACGTGCGGAGAGAGGCAACGTGAAACTCGCCCCCACAGTCTAGGGTGAGTCAAGTGACATGGGTGCACGGAGGGGCTCAGAGAAGGTTTTCATCCTGCTGGAGTGGAGCTGGAATAATACTAATGAGGGAAAGAAAAAAATTACAAAAAAAAAAAAAAAAAAAAAAAAAAAGGAGCTGTCCTGTAAATCAAGGATGGCCTGGAGGCAAAACCCAGTCACGTGTGTTAGGACTGACTGGTTTCATGTGAGGCTTCTCAATAGTGTCTCTGTGTGGAGGAGACACTGGCCCTCTGTGGAGGGCTGCACGTCCCAGGAGAGCTGCTGGGTCACAAGCAGCACATGTGACGGGAGACTGCTGCTGCAGTGAGGGCCACCATGGCCAATCCATCTTGATGGTAGAGTTAAGGACAGTGTGTGGGGACATGCTGTCTCAGGAAGCCTCTCCCTGCTCTGTTAACTCCCAGAAGCAGGACAGTTAGAGGCAAAGGAAATGTTGAATGTTTTTTGGTGGTGTTTGTTGTTGGGTTTTTTTGAGGGCTTCACCTTAAGAATGTTCCCAATGTCCCGTCTCAGGCTTTTAAATTGTTGTTTTCGGGGAGCTCTGTGGACTCCTGCACACAGGAGCTGTGCAACATGGTTCTTGCTGCTATGGACTGATGAGGAGAAGGTTTTTCTTGTGGACACTTCTAATTTGTTACTCACAGATGTCCTTTGGGATTTAAGGTAGGAAAGCAGCATATGGGCTGTAGTTGATGCCCTCTGTTTAGCTCCTAAACATATGATGATGGGAGTTTCCCTTATGCTGATGAGTCTCTCCACCAATGAATGCACCATGGACCCTGAAAACACTCACTTTGCTAGCAGGTGAGACAGCCCTCCCTGCTCTGTTGGCAGCCTCTGGAAGGAAGGACTTGGCTCAGAGAGCTGGGATGTCACGAGAGTCTCGCCACCCATCTGTGAGTAGATCAAAGACGGGGGAAGGAAAAAGCACGAATGGAGAGCAGAGGAGGTGAAAGTCAAGTGGAAGAAAGGTGTCTTGGTGCTATGATAACAAGCTATAGGAGAAAACTGCTTCCTGCACTGAGCCAGGAACTTTACCAAGTAAGAAAAGTACCTGGATCTTTTCAGACTCTCTTCTGTCTCCTTCACTGTAAATCGCCATCAGCCTTCTCTGACCTTCCTCACCTGCTCTTCCTCACATGTAAGAAATCTTATGTAGCAGGGTATCACAGAGAGGATCTAGTCCAGTCAATGGAGGCAGGATGAAGTCTCTGAAGATCCCAGAGGGAGATACTCTCTGCATAAGATTAGGAAAAAGTCAACATTAGAGGAACTGAATCCTTCAGCCAGGTGCTTGTTGCCCACCCTGTGGAGTTTGGTATGCCCAGTGTGTCCCAGTCATGGAGGTGGTGTCAGTACTGACTGAGTAATCCTCCACAGGTGGTGGATTAGTCAGGACTTTCTTACCATGACTCACTGGGACATGCCTGCTACTCATGTATATCCCACAGATACATTTGTCATTGGCATCCCCTATTTTTAGGTAACTAACCTAAGATTCCAGCCCTGCTGCTTAATTCATGGGCGCTCGGAATCCTACTGGCACTCAGTTGGCCTGGGGGCACCCCACAGGCCCCTGAAGGCTGATTGACCAACAATTTCAGATGTGTAGGATAAGGTGGTGGGAACACTGTCCTCCCACCAACCCCCCTACCCTCCGGATTAGGGGATGCTGCCTTAGCTGTGGCTGGCGCATATGGTGCCGCGGGATGCAGAGCGAAGGGATCTTGCTGGCAGAGGGATGAGATGAGCCCCCAGCACTTCCACTTGAGGAGGTGAAAGCAAGAGCAGAATAACAATTTGAAATAAACCGCAGGAACCTAATTCATCCTCCTAAACTTTGATGGGACAGTGGCATTGCTCAAAGGGTAAACTGGGTCCTGCCTGTTTATTTTAAGCTGAAAGCCAAAATGATCATGCTAGTTACTTGAAACAAAAGTTTGTGTCTGTGTTCTGCTAATTAACAGCCCCTGAGAGGCACCCAGAACCTATCTCTGGGGCCCAGAGTGTTGCAAAAACATGGAAAGGTTAATTGAAGGCAATGGGAAAACAAGAATCCCAGCTTTAACCTTCTTGGTCTGCCCTTGTTATGCTAACAGCATGGTACAGGCAGATTTAATGACTCCTCATTACCCTGCTACCTAATTAACCTTCTGCCCTGAAACACAGAGAGTCTAAAAAAGAAGTCCCTGCCCAGGAACCCCTTCTGCCAGCAGCCCCCAGGGTTAAAGGAGACATCTCCAGCATTGCCAGGCTCAAATCCCTGCATAGCTTCCAAATGATTGCCATAAAAGAGAGAAGGGCAGCAGTGGTCTGGTGTCTCTCTGTATTGGGATGGCTTCATGGCATCCTTCGTGTCGGCTGCAAGGCAGCCTCCTGGCCCACCATCCCCAATGCCACGACGGGAGCAGCATGTCCTAGGGAGAGAGCTGGCACCAGGCTGCCACTGGAACAGGCAAAACTGCAATTTGTCATGGTAAGGATGCTCGTGCCAGAGGTAAGGGTTGGGTGAGAGTCAGAGAGATGGTCTAGGGAGGGCAGGGACCTGGAGAGCTGCCCGCTGCACCCAGTCACAGGGGGAAAAGGCGGAGGCAGCGTCTGCTCTCCCTGGCAGCGACCCTCTCTGTGGGCAGCAGTAGCAGCTATCGCTCCGGGGGCCTGGGGTTGTCTTGTAAGGGAACAGGCAGCTGCCAGTTGTCCTGGTTAATGGAGCAGAAAATGTTATCCATTGCTTTTGTTGGATCAGCTTTTGCTTCCCTTCTGACCTCAAATGTTGCTTGCAGGTGAAATCAAGGATTGCCTCCTTGGCTTCGCCTCCTTGGCTTCACCTCCGTGATGCCTGCTGCTGGGCACTGGGTTGGCAAGCATCAGTTTCTCAGGTTCTCATCCAGCTCACGCCTTTGGGGATCAAGCCTATAGTCACAACTGATTGCGGTATAATTAAGCTAATTTGCATGTTCCATGAAATGAATCAATGCCAGTCAGTTCCTCAGACACTAGCATGATATTAGCTATGCCCATAAGCAGTGTCCAATCTGTAACCAGAAATTCATGGGGCATTAAAACAACCTCCTGGTGCTCCCACTGTGTGTGACCGGGGAGGAGATCTAGCTTCAATGTGAGCTGGTTGTTCCACAGGGTGATGTCCATGGGAGTTGCATGGCAGTCAAAAAGGTCTCTGATATCTGTTTTCCCATGACAGTCTAGGTGGCACAGCACAGACTGCATGAGCATTGCAAATTGTGAGCAAGGTGCAGAGACCCACGCTTCCAGCATTCCTGTTGGGAGCTGCTATTGCTTGGTGGGGTCCGACCCTGCCTCTGAGGGGTGAAGGTTATGTCACCTGTGAGAAAGCTGAGCCACCAAACATGAGATCAGTCAGACTCTTTGTGGCTCTTGTTACAGGAATTACAGGTGTTTTTCTTGGCTATTGAGTGCTAAGTATGGACACAGAGCATACGGCTCTGTGACCATAGCCTCCAGCAGGACTGTTGAACACCTTGGTTCACGTTAGCTTTCCTTCTAGGAGCAGCTGGGCAGCCTTGGAAGGTTTGGGTCAAAATATGGGCAGCAGAGAGAGAATGAGCAGGAGCAGAAGCATCTCGGTGGCCCACAGCCACATGATGGGAGAAAAATGCAGAAGGCAAAACTCAAGTGAGATAATGTCACCCCAAGCCCTCCTTGAAAGTGCAATGGTCTGCAAGGCTTATCTCAGCTTTATTGGCAGTACATGAGCCTCTTCTTTTGATGTGTCAATGAACCGTGCAGAAGAAAGGGCTTTTTGGAATTTGTTCTCTAGAACATTTGCCCAGAGTTTAACTTCTTTCCAAGCCACCAGTTTGCTCACATCCTGCCTGTCTGTATGGAGAGATACGGGGTCATTGGCATGGACTGACCTGGACCGCTGTAGGTCCCAGCGTCTGTATGGTATGTTCGTGTGTGTGTGTGTTGGACTGGGACAGAGCCCACACATGGGGTGTGACAACTCCTTGTGCTTCTCTTCTCTCTTCCTTCCTGCAAACTATTGATGTTGTTGCTACCTAACAATGAGAAAACAACTCCCAGGGCCTGGGATGGAAGGGTGGTGACAATGGCAACAAACTAAAGGGGTCCTGGCAAGCTGCGCTGAACATGAACTAGTGGGGTCCCAGCCCCACATACCCTCTGCCTCCTTCCATGTATGCTGGTGGCAGGAGAGGGCTCTGGCAGGAGTATGCAGGACACCATGGTTTCTGATCATGCTCTTTTGGTGTCCTGACATGGCCTAGCTGTCGTTCATGTCCAGTCATCTATGAGTTCCTGGCCTTTCCCCTCGCACTTGTATTGCTCTAACTTATGGACATGATACCATAGCATTAGGAGGTGCTATACTGGGAGGGCAGGTCTGTGTCAGGTGCAATGCTGTGATGGGGTGTGACAGCCCTGCTGTGGGTATAAGAAACTGCTCTGTTCTCAGCATGGCCCTTTATGGCTGGACATCCCCTGGAAATGGTGGAGTCTGTCTCTCATCAGCTCTGCAACTGATGGTTCGCTGGAGGGCTGCTTACAGTGACTGCCTTGGAGGGGATGGAGGACCATGTCCACCTGATGGTTGGAGGCTGCTGGTGAGGACTTACTGGTGGACACCATGCTGGGCTGAAATCCTTTGGCTCTGGCCAAGGGGTGTAGGGTCCACCCTGAATGTTTTGAACAATCACACAGCCACAGGGTTTTGTAGGCAACTTGTGCCCACTTTTTTCCCTTCTGTTGGGCAGTGCAAATTTTTCTTGTACTCTGGTCAAGGGGAGACATCTAAGCCCTGACTACAACTCATTGCCTGTGCCCTGGAGTCTGCCTCAGGTGAGATGAATCACGTCCCTTCATTCCTCTCTGTTGGGGTGCTGAGAGAGTTCCTCAGGCTCCAAACCAGGACCAGGCATGACCCAAGAGAGCTACGGGGAAAGAAATGTTGCAGGTTTTGTACCAAAACCAGAGCAGGTGCTAGCCAGGATCTCCAAAGAGAAGAGCCGGTCCCAGCCTTGTCCCTTGCCACGAACAAACCAAAGGAGTGCAGCATTTGGGTTAACAGGCAAAACAAAGCCAAACTGGAACTTTTGAGAGCAAACACCCTTTGCTATTGGACCTCTCAAAATTTAAAGATGCTTCAGATGCAGGGATGAATCTATGGTCTTTTCCACGTTCCAGAGCTGCAGACTTTGGCTGAGTCTGTACTACCAAATCATGGTGTTAATGAATATTTCTAAGTGCTAAAAGGCACCGGTTTGGCCTGTTACATTGATGAAATGGTCCTTGGCCTGTTTTCAGCCTGGCTCAGGCAGCAGCATCCAAAAAATTGCCAGGTGTGTTTTGTGAGCTGGTGGAGGTCTGGGAGGGTCTCAATACGCAGCTTAGGTATGGACCTTGCTGTGGACATGCTCTAGCTGTATTGAGCAGGCAAGTCACTTCTCAGGGCTGGGAAAAAGTCCCTGGCACCAGCCTGTTATTGTATGCATCTATAACTTTGCTAGCAGTTGTGGCAGCCAGGACTAGGAATGAGGGCACCTTTAGGTCCTCTCTGTGGATGAGGCAGTCTGGAGTCTTCCACATTTGCCAGTGGCTGTGGCTCCAAAGTGACGGTGCTGCTTGGTTCAGGCATGGTGTCCCCTGTGTGGGCATGGTGAGAAGTGACACTGGCTGCTGCTGTTGCCTGGTGTCGTCTGGGCAGCTGCGCCACCTTGGGCATCTCTGCTGAGGGGCCACCAAGGAGCTGGCAAAGACCTCTCGTACCTGTGTCCTTGGCAGACAGTGAGGCCAGGGCACAGAGTTGAAGATGGTACCGTCTAGACCTAGTCCCAAGCTGAAGGACAGTGGGTCTGGAGGGTGTGCAGTGAATGACGGGGTCCCTGAGGGACCAGCTGCTGTGCCAGGAGTACCAAGTGCTAAGTCAAAGTGGAGCACATGGGAAGACTCCTCCTCTCCCTTTCCCATGGAGCTGGAAGAGCTGCTCTGTGATTGCCATGGTGGGAACTGGAGTGATGGCTCTTCAAGGAGTCCTTCCCTCCCCCTCAGGAAGCGGGATGCTGCTGGAGCTATTTTGAGACAACTGCTGCTTGTTTTGGCGCTGACTTGATTGCTTTGGTCATCACCTCGCTCAGGTAGTTATTTTTGGTCTTGCCAGGAATTGACTTCCTGAAGGGAAAAAATATGTAGGAGGGAAAGCAGACTTGACTTTGTGTTCCTGAGTTCAAAAAAAGATCCCTGGGAGCTTGTCAGCTTTTTCTAGGGGCAGTGGTGACCGGGAGCAGGGGCAGGAGGAGGTGGAGAGAGGGTGTCCTTGCCCCATGGGCCACAGGAGCACAGTGTCACTTGCTGGTGACCACTGCAGTCCCTTGGTCAGAGAAAACGGGCTGGACTTGGCCTGCTGGGTCTTCCTTGAAGCCTTGGCCATAGGGCTTGCCAGAAAGGTGCTGGTTGCCTTCCTGGTGCCCTCAAGTGACACATGGCTGCTTCCTACTTCTGGTGGCACCAGGGCTTAAGGCAAAGGGACCTGGGGTGTGTCAAAGGGTGCCTGCCCAGAGCCTGCTGGTGGGGGGAGGTGTGTGAGGAAATAGCTACCTCATTGCTGTGGGATTTTTCAGGAGGAAAAATCAGGTCGGGCAGTTTCATTTTTGCCACCAGCTTCTTCCTTGGCTCTTGCCCTCCTGCCCACGCTTGTCACATGTAAGACCCAAGCATATCAAGTCATGTTTGAGTGGGCAAAGCTCCCTAAGCTCCATGTCTTAGCACCGGTGTTGCCAGTGTGTCCTTTCAGCCCTGGTCTTAGAATCAGCCCTGCAGACCAGGGTCCCTCTGCGGTGGAGAACACTGCCCTTGCATGGAGTCTGGGTGGTGGCAGCCCATCTCCAGCCTCTACTGCTCCTCTGCAAAAAGACCCACCTCCGGTGGTGTGTGAAATCGCCCCTCTGGTGATCTGCCCCCTTGTCCGCCGAGGCCAGATCTTACTGTGAGCTGCTGAGTGATGTCCCAGGAACAGAAAAGTATCTGAGCAGCGAGCGCTTCCCTGACAGAATTACCTTTTAGCATCCCTGAGGGGCAGGGCTGACGGAGGGGGAAAAGACAGCTACTAGTAACACAGTTAATTACAGATGCTAATGAATGTCTGCCTTCTTGATCAGACCATGGCCACGCTTGTGGCTAGAGAGGGCTGGAGGGCAGCGATGCTGTGATACGGCGCATCTGCAGCGCCTGCAGCTCTGGGTGCAGGTAGAAGGGGAGGCTGCTGCTTCAGAGCTGCTGTGATGGGCTGGCTCTGCAGCTCTCCAGGACAGTGGGAGATGTAAGAACTTACTGAAAGCAAGGAGGAAATGGGTGGACTTCACAGGAAAATCTGGCTAGGTTGAGACAGAACACAGTGATTTTTTTCCCCAAAAAAATTATAGGGGGCTAGAAGGCAAAAATTAAGTCAAAACTAGTTTGGTTCAACTTGATTAAACATGAAGGTTTTAAAAATGTCTTTTGGTATACATCAGTGTATGACCACCTCACAGCTGGCAAAGTTAATCCCCTGCTCCCTTTAACTATCCCAAATGAGTGCAAGAAAGACTGGGAAGAAACAGCCTTTTCCAGAGGCACCCACCGCCTGGACTCTGGCTGTTGGTGCGCAGGCAGCAGCACCGGTGTCGCAGGGGTCTGCTCCTTCCTCAGCAGAAAGAGCTGCAGCAGACAGATAGATTGCCTGGGCTTTCCTTCCGGCCCAAAATGATGATAAGAAAAAAACTCTTATACCTCCTGGGAAATTTCCAAGAGTTATAAAGCCTGAAGGTATTGTTCCTCCTACTGTATGGAGGTGCCAAGAGATGGCAATGGGTATGAATGTTGACCTACTGTTTCTAGGAAGGCAGTCAGCGTTTGTAGGCTTTTAATTTTATCTCTTCAGTGGTTTTTCCAACCAAGGAAAAAGCTGGAGACTCCAGTCCAACACCAACAGGGCCAGTGAGAATGTTAGTTCAGAATGGAATGCTGGTTTTTCTACCCTCAGCAAGGTGTAGTGGACCTCAAACATGGTGTCAGGATAACAAAGCACAAGGGCTTGGTAAACGGCCCATCCGTCCGTGTGAAAGGAAATTCTGACTAGAGACAACTGACTGCCATGGGCTGGGGAGAAGGTTTGTTCTGGATGTTGAGAAAGTCCTTGCACCAGCCTCATGCGTTTGTTGCGTAATGGTTCAGCTGAGCTCTCTGCTTTGGAGTTTTCCAGTTGCTGCACTGGCCTCTGAGTTGCTCCAGCATGAAACACCCACCGTGAGGGTTTCCAGAGTCTGTGCAGCTCCAGGGATGGGGGCGCAGGGTCTTGCCAGAGCTCTTGGTTGGTCTCCTGGACCCTAGCAGGGGTGGTCTCCAGCTGGGGTGGCTCCAGGCAAAGGACAGGGACAAGCCCTGATCCCCACCCAGGAGGTCGGGGCTATGTGTGCTGCTCCTCGCTGGCTGCTGCCATCTCCTGGGGACTGGCTCAGTGGCCATGTGGCACCTTTCCTGGGGCTGCTGCCCTCTGAAGTCATCCAAGAGAGAAGAGGAGAGAAGAGCTGTCACCCAGCAGGAGGGAAGGAGCTGTTCCCTGTTGGACCCAAATGGTTCTCCTTCACAGCCTGTTCCCTTAGGCGGAGTGACAGTGAGACAGAAGCCTCCATGTCCGGGCTGAAGGGCTGCCTAGGGAGAGGTTGGGGATCTTGCACAGCTGCCCGGCAGGGCCAGGCTCTGGGCTCTGTGGCCTGAGAGCCACGTTTGCAAACAGCGGGAGTGCAGAGGCAGACCAGGTCCCCATGGGATGCAAAGCTCTCCCCATGGGCTGCCCCCTGCCCATGTCCAGCTCCTGCTGGTGAGAAAATCTCCCCTGGCCAAGCACGTGAAGCTGAGCCCAGCTGGGCATCTCCTCCGGGCACCCCAGCTGACCGCCACGACTCCCTTCAGTATCACCAGGGTGGAGCGACTGGGCTGGTTACAGACCCTAACGGCAGCTTGGAGACACTATGGTGGGAGGCTTTGCTCTGCACCAGTGCCGTCTGCTGGGACCCTGCCCCAGGTCCCCAGCCCAGAGGGGGGAGGTCTGCCACCCTGTGTGCTGCCAAAGCACGGGAGGCCCCCAGGTCCCAGCCTGCGGCTGGTGGGGCTCGGGGCTGCTGCCGCCCTCAGCCCCAGGGCAAGGGGCCGCTGTTGGCCAGAAGATGGTGCTGGTAGGAAAGTGATGGGAGACCTTGCTCCGCTCTGCTTCTTGCTGGTAGGGGAGAGTTTAGATATTTTTTTTTTTCCCTTCCTCTAAGAAACACTGCAAAAATAACTCAGCATGTTTAATGGTCCCAGTTCTACCATGCAGGGCCCGCAGAGTTATTTATTACATCCAGCAGGTTACTGAGAGCTAAACTGCAGTAACTCGAAACCTGTGAGGCGAAGGATGCTTCTGGGCAGAGGATCCTCTGGACAACTAATGGAAGCATAACCCTGATTGATAATGGGTTTAGGCTTATTTATTTTTCCCCAGGATCCTTCTCACAGCATCCTCCTGAATGGGTGGGCCAGGCCAGGCTGCCCCATAGTGGGGTATCCCCCCAGAAGTAGCAAACGGTCAGGGGGACACCCATCCCAGGGAAAGTCTTTTTCAGGGTGGAGGTGTTCTTCTTGCAAAGGCTGTGAAACTGCAGAAATTGTTTCTTTCTGCTGCAGCTTTGGGCACGTTAGGAAAAATTTCTTCACTGAAAAGGCAGTCAAGCACTGGGACAGGCTGCCCAGAGAGGTGGGGAATCGCCATCGCTGGAGGTGTTTAAAAAATGCATAGATGTGGTGCGTGGGGACATGGTTTAGTGGTGGGCTTGGCAGTGCTGGGTTAACAGATGGACTTTTCAAAGGTCTTTTCCAACCTAAATGATTCCAGGATTCCGTGCCTGTGCTGTACTGTCCTTCTGGGAGCAAATCACTTCTGCAACAGGCTGTGGAGCCACATGGGCATCTCTGAATCCCTGCAGTTGCTGCTGCTCGTGCTGCGGCTGCTCTCAGATTCTCCTGCCCACGCTGCCTGGCAGCGCCTGCAGGGACCCCAGCTCCCAGTGCAGGGGGATAACCTGCCTCTATGCCAAGGTAAGAAGCGGTAAGGCCATCAGGTGTCACAGCGCAGGCTCCTTTCCTCCTCCCATCTATCCACCTACGTGGGCTTGCCAGGAGCCTGAGGTGGTGGCAGCCCTCTGTGGCACCGGGCAGCAGGGACTGAGCCCGCAATGCTGCTGCCATTTGGAGATGCGCTCCTCAAAGTTGCTTGGGATGAAAACAGCATCTTTTGCTGAACTTCCCTACCAGACGCCAGCGCACAGCCCTTAACCCTGCTGTGAACGGGACATGCTTCTCCCTGTCGAAGTCCTTGCAAGATCCAAACAGTTGCATTTACAGCAATGAGCAGAGCTCTGCTTTAGTCAGAGCACCGTGTTGCTTTATCGCATCCTCAGCTGCTAGTGGTGTTTACGTGAATATCTAGCGGCCCCTACCAAAAGCAGAGTTTGCTGCACGTTGTGAGCTGCAGCACAGGAGCTGATCTCTGTGCTGGGTCTATTATTCCAGTCTTCCAAGCAGGGATAATTTAAATGAGAGATTTCCAGAAAGTTAGGAATGAGACTTTTGGTTTGCTGGAGTGTGTGGCTGAATTCCAGTGCCAGAAGGAAGCTGCTTTAGGATGACGCTCAAATGATACCCAGGAATGAAGAAGCCTGTCTGTGAGTATGAAGGTGGGTCAGGGACTTGGCACCAAGCAAATTACTTCTGCTTCCTCATGGGTACAGGAGCTTTTCCCTTTCCCCAAGGAAAAAGGAGGCAGCTTTGGTAGTGGAAGTGGTTGAAGCATCCTGTGTCCCTTATGCCCTGGGGACTCCTGTGCACATCTCTGAGGTGTGCTTGGGACTGCAGTGCAGATCTCCCCAAGGGCCTTGGAGAGGTTATTTTGGGGCTCCATCCCTCTAGCTCCCAAACTGCAAACAGCAGCAGTAATGCTCTGTTCTTGGACCACCTGCAGGGCTCACGTGTGATGAGGCAATCCCATGCACAGTGAGCCCTGATCTCTAGGAGCAGAACCAGGACACGGTCTGGGTGCTCATGCTCATGCTGGCAGTGAAAGGACCTCTCCAGTGTTACCCATCCTTTGGCATCCCTCCCTTCAGGTGAGGCTCCTGGGGGTCATGCACCAGGACCAGAGCTGAGCCTGACTTGTGGGATCTGGACTTGCTGCAGCAACAGCCCAACAGTGACTGCAGCTGCATCCTGCAGGTGAAAGGCTGAGCTGAGCCAAATCTAGTCTATATTCCCTGCACATCCAAGAACTCCAACTCATAGGAGGGCAAAGGGGCTTCATCCCAGCCCGAGTAATGCCAGCGTTTGGGACTCTGCCCTTTGAATGGCTGGGTGCACCCACAAACCTGCAGGGATGAGGGAGTGCAGCAGGCTAAGGGGCTCTGACTCTTCTGGAAGGGTGTTAGGGAGTTGCAGGGGGGGGAGGGTGGGGTGAGAGGAGCAGGCTAGAATTTATTCTGAGCACATCAGAGAATTAAAACATTATCCTCCAGGATGAGGATTTCTAGTTATGACTCTCAAAGCCCTCAGCACATGTCAGGTGGGTGGATGGGAGCTGGTCCCAGGCGCTGTGCTGCATCAAGGGGAGTCGGCAGAGAGGAGACTGTCCTTACATGTGTCTCAGGGGCAGGGTCTCCTGCAGGACCATTGTCCCTTCTGGAGGGGGGATACTCAGTTTGGACATCCTTTCAACTGCAAACCATCTCCACTGGGATCCCCGGGCCTATTATAGACTGATTAAATATTAAAACAATTCATTTTGTACTTAAACTGTTCCGAAGGCTCCTGCTGACGATGACTTTGAAGTCTGCGGCGAAAGGGTTTGCTCTCATTTTCTTCTCCCCCCTCCCCCCCCATCCCCACCTTTCCCCAGGCAGGAAGGGGAGGATGAGCTCCGGCTGGGTCTGGCTCTTGCTGGAGATGGTGGAGGGTGTTTTGCTCTGTGTGTGGGACCTTGCTGGTGCTCGGCGCTGCTGGAGCAGGAGGAGAGCTGTGGCTGCTGGCAGCAGGGACCAGGAGTGCCCTTGGAGGGAACAAACCATGTGCTCTTGGTGTGGATGCTAAGAGGAAAAGGGGCAGTGGTGGGGTTGGGATGGCAGCAGAGCTGCACTCTTCCATGAGGACAACAGGTCCTCGCCTGGTCCCGCTGGTGTCCTGAGAGCCCCCAGGAGCCGAGGGATGTGGTGCAGAGGCAGCCTGCTTTCATGGCAGGGAGGTCCATGTTGGCTGTTCTGTACGCAGCTCTCTCCTGGCAGCTGGAGGCTGGTGTGTGGGGGTGAAGCCACCCCATGCATCATTTGGTGCCTTCAAGACCTGTGAATGTAGTATCCTAGATCTGGGTGCAGGGTCCCTTTTGGCCTTGGTGACCCCAAGCCACCTTCCCCCTGGGTTGTGGGGTGCTGTGGGTGGGAGCACACATGCTGCGTGGAGTAAACGTGCAAAGCCCATAGCAAGGGGGGCACAGGCGCAGCTTGGGAGGGCAGGGCGGTATGTTGTGAGTCTCTTCCACCATGTATTCCTCAACGAAAATGCCTGGCACTGTACCAAAGGAACTGGGCATGGAGACATGTGAGAGGCACCTGGTCATCAGGGGTGTCTGTGACAGTCCCTTCAGGGGATGGAGTTGACTGATTTGGTTGAGCTCAGGGATGGTCCATCTCTGCAATGACCTTTTTCTGGAGCCAGCCTGGCCTGTGGGCAATTCTCCTCCCTGTCCACAGTGTCTCAGTGGTGAGGTTTCTGTGCAGGCTCTGTCAAACCGGGCATCACCTGGAAAGAGCAAGAGAAGCTGGATTCAAGGCCAGGTCCTGGCATCTCAGACAACTGCACACCCTGTGCCTCAGCATCTCCTGCTGCAGCACCAGGAAGGCAGGACAACTCCTGGGAGATGAGGGCTTGCTCATGGTCTGCTGGGGGCAAGGTCCAGGGCAGGACCCCCACCCTGGAAGGATGCTTGAGCACCTGGAAGGCTCAGGGCTTAAATTTCAAGCTGTGCCCTGCCTGTTTGTCCGCCTGTTCCTAGCTCAGGAGCCAGATCTCAGGAGTGCAGGAGGACCTCAGCCTCCTCTCTCTGCTGCAGATGAAGGAAAAGGAGAGTGGCAAATATTTTGTCTCCCCAGCTAGATCCAGCTTCCTTCCCCCTTTCCTCCCCCTTCTCCAGCCCCATCTTTTACATCTGTTGTATGTGAAATCCAGCAAACTCTCAGCAGAGCTCATTACTCACGGCTCATTGCTCTGAAGAGGGCTGAAAGGTCCTGCACGTAATGATTTGGAGGTGATTTGTATTTAAGACGCTTGGCTTTCAGATGCTGCGGGGGTGGGGGGGTAGCGGGGGCGGGAAGGGAAATTAAATAATTGAAAGCTAGCGGGGAAGGGAAGGAGAGAAACTTGGGTAGAGGGAGAGGACAAGAGTTCCTCATGATCCAGAAGTGTTTTGGCTCACCTGCATCAGTTGCACAGATGCAGACTTAAAATCCAAGGCTGAAGGAAAAAGTTCCCCATGTCCATCCAGGATCAGAGCGTGCCCGGGGGGTAGGGCCGGCGCTGGGGTGGGCTGAGATGGATGTACCAGGAGCTTTCTCCAGGGATGGCTGATGCTCAGCACAGCTGACCAACGAGGGCAAAAGGTCTGACCCAAGTAGGACAGGGGGTCCTCTGGCCCTAATGTCTTGGTGGGACGTGATTGCCTTGGCCACAGCTGACTGCCCTTCCCTCCCCTCCTTTCTCTGCCTTTCCCTCTTGCTGCCACTCCTAGCTCTCTGTTTCTGGCACACTTTAAACAATAAAGCCAATTTTCCAGCCCTGGTTCAAATTTTCAGGCAATCTTTCTGGCAGCACCTGCAGGGTGGTAAACTCCCCCCACAGCAGCTATTGACACAGCAAAGGGGTGAGCAAGGCTGGAGGCCACAGCACTGTCCATGAGCCTGTGCAGGACAGACCTGGTGGCCCAGAGCCATGCAAAGAGCGTGGTTTCCTGATGAAAACTTGCAGTAAGAGCCTCACAGAGTGTTTCTCAAGATCTCAAAGCAAAAGGAGACCCCACAGGGGAAATCTCTGTTTGGTGGGTGGGGAAACCGAGGCAGAAAGAGTAGAAATGAGTTGCCTGGAAAAACAGCAGGTGATCTGAATGTTACTTGCTTGAAAGTTCAGCAAACTGGGATGAGAGTTTAGGCTTGGTCTAAGGCAATCCTCTTCCACTTTCGTGCACCAAAGCTCCTTTCAGCCTATTTCTTTCCTTCTCTCTCTCTCTTTTTTTTTTTTTTTAATCAAATTGCCAAAAACCCAATCTACCAGTCTGATCTGGTTCTACCTAAAAATAAGCACAACTGAACGCTGCAGGTTTGTGGCAGGAAACAAGCCTGCTGCTGGTGGCTCATGCCCCTCTTTTTTCTAGCTGGGTGCCAGACCCCAGGTCCCCCAGTGATGCTGGCTTAGCAGGGTTTGGCACCAGCCTTTGGCTTCTGGAAACCAGTGTATGTGTGCAGGGTCTCTTCTGCACTTGAACTGGACGCTTTATTTCCAAAGCCTTGTATTTAACCTTGACCCCAACTCGTGCCTTGCTGCAAATGCATGGGGGGAACCTGTTCCCCAGCCCAGGGGACCCTCAGATACCGATATCCTTCCCAGCGCCCTAACGAGCTCCCAGCAATCCTCCGGTCCCCGAGGTGTGCAGATGGCCCATTAGACAGTGCATTAGGGCTGGGCGGGCGACTTTTACTCAGACTGGTCAGCTTAAGATCTAAGAATCAGGTCAGATTAGGCTGCCTGATCCGCAGCTAACGAGTTGGGTGACGGCCGGGGGAATGCAAGTCAAAAATCAATAGCTTGGGAAAATCTGATGCTTTTCCACATGCATGCGGTTCATGTATTTACCAACTCCGTGCAGAGAGTAGGGAAGTTTTAGGAGTTGCCCCTGAAGTCTGGTGTTTAAACTTTGTGTATTTTCTCCCCCAGCCCAGATTTCTCTCCCCAGGTGTGGGTGGGATCCATGCAGTGAGCATCCTCCCAGAGCATCACATTTTCTGCCAAAAAGACATGCCGTGGAGGTATGTGCTCCTCCTGTAAATCGGTAAGTCTAAGAAAATTAGTTTTTCTTGATCTAGCGTCAGCTCAACCAGGAACCAAGCTCTCGTTGTCCCAGAATTTCCTTCTAGGTTAAAGTGACTCCCCAATGTTGAAGCACTGGTATTCAGGCCCAGCACCCGAGTACCTTTCCTTTGAGGCTCTTGGGAAAAACCCTTTTCTATTTTTGGGGCAAGGACAAACAGCACTTTTGTTCTCCCTACCCCCACTCGGCTCTAAAGCACGTCTGGGGCTGGAGCCAGCTCTGCAGCTGGTGCCCTCTGCTCTGCCGGGGACTCGCAGCCGGCCCTGCCCAAAGCGGCTCGGCAGGAGGTGTCCGGCCGTCCCTCCCTCCCTCACCATGGCCAGCAGTCAGAGCAGATGGCTGGGGGTAGCTGCCCACCCCTGCAAGCACGGGGAAAGCGGGGCTTTCTCTTCAGAAGCTGTGATTAAAAGCGGTGGAGTGATGCTCTGCAGGCTGCGGAAGGGCTGTGGCTCTCGGTGATGTGTCGAGCCCAGCTGGGGGATTGTATGGCGAGATGTAGGTGTAGCATCTTAGAATATTAGAATCGCTTAGATTGGAAAAGACCTTTGAGATCATAAATCCCAGCTGTTAACCCACCACTGCCAAGCCCTCCACTAAACCATGTCCCCAAGTGCCACATCTACATGTTTTTTAAATGTCCCCAGGGATGATGACTACACCAGTTCCCTGGGCAGCCTGTCCCAGTGCTGGACAGCCCTGTCAGTGAAGACATTTTTCCCAATATCCAATCTAAACCTCCCCTGGTGCAACCTGAGGCCATTTGCTCTTGTCCTGTTACTTGTTATCTGGGAGAAGGGACCTTCTGCTGCTGTGAGCCCTGTCGTGGGGGTCCCAGCTAAGACTGCACCCTGGGCGTCGGTGTGCGATGCTCGAGCCCTCTCCTGAGGACTGGTGGGCTTGGGAGGTGGTACCTCTGCTTTGGAGAGAGGCAGGAAAGGGGTTGCTGGTCCCAGGCTCTACTGTGGCAGCTCGAGGGGTCGTACAGCTCAAGGCTGGCCATCGGTAGCCCTGCAGCTGCCCCTCTGAGAAGGTGCTGGAGAAGAGGCGAGGCATCAGAGGAAAGCTCTGGGTGCTGCTTTACAGGCTGGATACAGCAGGTGGCTTGCTAATGACAGTACTGGGGATACTGGGGACACACTGATAGCTAGTGCAGGCTCAGAGTTTCCTTAAAATGACCCTGGTTTTTGTCTCCAGGAGCCTCCTGTCTATTCTCAGAGCCTCACCTGCACAGGACAGGAGCTATTCCCTGGACCAGGAGCATGGGCCAACCAACGCCAACTCAGCTAAGCTCTCCTTCCCTGTCCCCAGGCAGAGTAAGTAGCTTGTCCCCTTTCTTGCTGTCACTGGCATGTGCATCCCCCATACACGACTTCCTGTGCATGTCTTCCTGTGCCTGCTACGGGTCACAGCTAGGTAGAGAAGAGCAGAAGAGAAGTGTTCATTTAGAAGAGATCCTTCTGACGTTTTTCTAGCTTCCAGCAACAAGGAGTTTAGAGTGTCTCATGCCAGCAGGTCTGCTTGGGACACTACAGGTCTCTGCCCTAACGTGCATATCCACTCTCTGCTCGTGACTTCTTCAAATCCCGTGACAGAGTTCTGCACCTGGCACACCTGAGATGTGGGAAAGCACTGCAGTTGGTTTCATATCTGCTACTGGATGAATCATCCTCTTACATCCCCATATCAGCTTCTCTGGGCTGTCTTGGCTGGTGAGCCTGGATCTTGTACTCGGGATTTAGGGTTCAGCCAGAGAGATGGAGAAAAATTGCACACACACACACCTGGAAGGTAAGGTGGATGACCTCTCACATTTTTCCTGATAACACTTATTGCTCTAAACTTCTTAGAAAATTTATTAGGTTATATGTAAAAAAAAAGAAAATAATAAAGATATAGGGGATGTACAAAGGGTTGCATCAGTAGAAATATTTTCCTGGGAAAAAAAATCAATGGTAAACAGTATTGCAGAGCTACACAAGAACAGCTGGAATAAGCCCTAAATATTTATTATTAATACCAAAGCTTTTTATTTTTTACATGTTAAATAGGTCATATATCTCATCTAATAAAACCTCTGTGTATGGTGCTGGCTCTGCTGGGATGGAGAAAGTTTTTGCTTTTGAGGTCTGAAGGGAGAGTGGGAACACTGGGGTCCCTGCTTGGGCTGGGCAAACTGTGTTACTCAGGAATGACAGCCTTTGGTGAGGTTTGCAGGAGGGCTGAGTCTCCTTCGTGTATAACTGTGTGGCCTCTTCTGGCATCTCCCGGGATGTGGTCTAGAAATATGACCAAGAGGTGTGCTCAGAGCAGGGGATGCAGGTTCAAGTCTCAGCCTGTCCAGGGATTCCCTGTGTCAAGATGGATAAACCACTTAACCTAGACTGGGCTTCGGTCTAGAAATGGGATTGCACCAACCGGCCCTTTGGGATCCTAGCAGTGACTGGGAAGCACATGGTGACAGCAAATGCTCTTTTCCCCCTTCAGAGACATCATTAAGCAAATATCTACAAAGCTTCCTGAGCTTCAGAGGCTGAAATCATGAAGTCAGCTGGATGCTTAAGTGCATCAGGACCTAATTGCTGCCAAGTCCAGGTGTCGAGGGGAAACAAGTGTTGTACAAAGCCCCCCTGCATTTCAGAATCCCCATCCAGTGGCATTAACCCCACATCAATCTACTTAGGCCTTCCAGGAGCTATGAGAAGCTGGGTATCCTCACTGAATTTCCTTCCAAGGCCAGTGAAGCCCCTATTCCTAACCCCACCCCAACATGGAGCACACCACCAGGCTCCAGAGCTGCCTCTCTCCCCATCCCCTCTAGCCAGCCGGGTGGTGTTGAGCAACCCATGTCCACCCTTCATGTCTCAGTTTCCCCTGCTTCCAAAAGAGTAGTCCTCCCCCGGGGTGTCCTTTTGCTTTGAGGACTTGAGGTGTGCTCCAGGCATCAAATATAACGTTGGATTAGCAATCTCTTACAAGTCCAGGATTAGATTTGCAAGAGTGTGGAAAAATGGAGCATAAGAGATGGGAATGACGTATGAGGGTCTGAACAAGTCTTGTAGGGGGATGATAAGCGGTTGTGTTTAGCTTGGTGGCTTCAGCCAGGCAGTGGGGTTCTGAAAGCAGGCTATTTCCAGTAGATCAGATACATTCATATTCGGCAGGGCAGCTGAGCAGGTCTGCCCCTGCTGCAGCTCTGTGAAGTCCCAGGCTCAGGTTTGCTGTGGTGGGAGCGTTAGTGCTATTCGCTACAGACAAATTGGTTGCAACCACAAGAGCTGGGAAATTAAATCAATAGAGGCTGGAGCGGCCAAGACCCCAGGAATCCTTCTGGAAAACTGATACTGGTCCCTTAAGGCTCCCCTGCTGCTACAGTAACACCATGGCTCACCTACTCAGAGGTCCCTCTGATC
Organism: Falco peregrinus; assembly: GCF_023634155.1. NCBI lineage: Eukaryota > Metazoa > Chordata > Aves > Falconiformes > Falconidae > Falco > Falco peregrinus. The sequence goes on along the minus strand of NC_073733.1, from coordinate 1,930,573 downwards.
CCATCTACCAGCTCCTCTTCCTCCTTTCTCCATGGGGTCTCCATCCCTCCCTGTGAGCATCCCTCCCCAAATGGCCTTTGTGTTTTTTCCTTTCCCTTTCTGCTTGACCCCCACCTTAGTGCAAGAGCCAGTGCTGGGCTCCTCCTGGTGACCAAGGGAAGCAGTCCCCATAGGGTGGGCTGATGGACCTTTGTCCTGGTGAAGCCATGGTGGATTCTCCCTTGTCCCAGTTTGTACCCAAAGACAGATTGCACAAGTGTTAGCACGCTTACTGGCCTCGTGCATGCCGGTGTTCTCCAAGACAAGGTCCAAGCAGCATTTTGGTGGCCCAGGCCAGGGGCTGCTCCCAGACAAGGCAAGTTCAACCATTCTCTTCAGCAAAGACCAAGAGTGAACATGGGTGCATTCATAAATGTGGGACCAACCGCCTCCTGGGTCTGTTTGGGAGCATAGATATGTTCTGGAATTCAAAGTATCTAACTTTTAGTAGGTATTGCATCGTTTGAGTGCTTACACCGGAAGTCACGTACTTTCCCAAAGACCATCAGACCCTTCCTCCAGGTCATATGTACCTACATAAAGCAAAAAACACTTCTCCCACCCAGCCGTGGCCGCTGTCTCTGCACTAGTCTCTGGGTCCTTGGCTTTGGCAAACGTGCGTGCAAATCCATCTTTGCGTTTGGCAGCTCCAGCGCTGGGTCAGGCTCCTTTCCGTGTGCCGGATAAATAACTGCCTACCGTGTATTTACATTGAACATGGTGCCCTGCTGTACATTAACATTTAAAACAAAATAGTCAGCCCCATCACGAGCATCGCTCTGAGGGATGGCAGTGCATTGCAAACATCATGTAAGTAATTTGTTCAACATTGGTGATAATAAGCTACACAGAGCAATAAGAACATAAACACAGGCAGGGCTTTGTGTGAGCGTGTGTGTATATTTTTTTTTCTCTCCCTTTTTTTTCTTCTTTTTCTTTTTTTTTTTTTTCTTTCTAAAGGAACCTCTGAAGGGGGGTGGAAAAAAAGACATGAATGATTCATAGATGCAAGGGGGAGAAAAGACGGAGGGAGAGAGAGAGAGAGAGAGAAAGAGAGAGAGATTAAGAGAGAGGAGCTTCAAAGTGACTGGAGCCGATTTGAAGTCCTGAGCGTTCCTGTGCTGGGTAGGCCAGCAATTCACCAGAGAGGCCCCGTCAAGCTCCCTCCACCCCGGCCTCATCCCTGCTGCCGCCGCTGCCTCTACTGCAAACACAGCCTCCAAATCACAAGTTCAAAGTTCACCATCATCTAATGATGTGAAGGCCTCCCAGACCCTCTGTGAGTGGCATCTGTTTATAGGCATGGCCCTTCCCTGGTGGTTTAGCCTGGCTTAAAATAATAATAAAAAATAATAAAAAAAAAAAGAGGAGGAGGAGGAAGAGTGGAATGAGATGCAGGGCTCTTTTTTTAAAAAAAAATATAAAAAAATCTACTGGTGGTGGAGTGCCTTTGATTCTGAATATTAAAAAAGCCCGTTAGATTTAAATGTAATGAGAATATTAACGCTTCTGCCTTGATTTGTATTCACTGGCTACCACAGATATACTTTGGGAGCGGGAAAGCTCATGCCTAGATAGAAGCTGTCACCTTCAGTTGGGGGCGAAGAGCCCAGGTGGCAGAGGGAGCGGGAAGGGGCTCAGGAGGTGGAGGGACCACAGTGTTGCCCCTCTCCATCTTGTGATCCAGCCATCACAGGGACGGGGACTTGCAAAGGCATCTCTGTGCTGGCAAAACAGGCAGCCAATACCCCTTTGCAGGGAAATTCAGGCATTTCAAAATTTGGTCTTGCTGTGCTCGGGAAGGGGAATTCCTTGTCCACGGAACCCGAGTCTTGAAGCAATTTATCTCTTCTTAATTTTGTCTAAAGTGCCATTAAAATTTTGCTCCTTCAGTTTAGTGTTGTAATTGAATTGAATGCATGTGCTATCGTGACAAATCCGCAGGAGAAATCAGCAATGTCTGGAACAAGTCCTGTAAGACCCGTTATTGCTTATGTGTCACAAAATAAATGACACAATAATGAATGGCTAATACTCTAATTAGAATTACATGCTCACTTTATTTTATTAATCAAAGGCAGTAACGTTCAGTGGCCTAATGAAACAGTTTGATGTTTTAATACTTCTGAAAGAGAGAAAAAGATAAGGGCTCAGTACTAATTAGGGTAGCAGCTGATTTTAGAAAAAACATCTGAGATTGTTGCCTGGCTAAAATAAGGATATCAAACACTGCAAATATTCCAATTTGCAAAATGGAAAGAATGTAAAATAAAATCAGAAGCTTTAACGTAATGTTAAAAATAGAAGAAATAATGTAGCTGGCCATCCTACCGTATCATAATGTCATGGCACATCATTAGTACTAACAAGTGATGAGGTATGCATCGCTCCAACAGAAACATAAAGAAATTATACTGAACAAATAATGCCGTCACAAGTATTAGACTAAAGTTAATATTCAATTTTAAAGTGGACTTTCAGGGATTTCTAGATTATTTTTAGGAAGTGAAATATTCTAAACCCAGTGGAAATCAAAATCATATGATTTTGCAAAAGTGTTTCAGTTTTGACTTGGGCTTTTTTAGAAGGAAAACCTCGGTGCTGAGGTTTTCTAGGAGCCCAGATCCCAGCAGACAGCTGAAGAGATATTGAAACCTTTAATGAATAGCTGCAGTGTAGGCAGTGGTGAGCTATTTAGAGACCTCCACTGACACAAGAAGTGCTGTCCAAACACAGGAAGGCAGTGACACAAAGCAAGGAAAGGTTCACACAGGAGCTTCCCTTAAGGCTAGGCTAAGGAAAGGAGAGTTTGGTCGGAATGGGAGCTAAGGGGGAAATCCTCTCCTCTCGCCATGTGTCAGGCAGCCCTCCCATCATTGCTCAGACCTGGGTTGCTCCACGGCTTCCCTTCCTTCTGAGCATTGTCCCCTTCTCCTTCCTTGCTCAAGTTACCATCTATAAGGAAAAATGTAAAGTAAGGGCTTGACGTCTGTTGATAGGAGGTGACATGGTCTGTTAAACCTTCCAAAGACTACCTCTGGCCAGGAGCTTGGCTCTCTGCTCTCCCAGACTGATCGAAGTTTGGAGCAATAGCAGGGGGGTTTCTTAACCTCTGACAGCTCTTTGGCTTGAACCAAATGCTCTTTGCCTGTGCTGAAGAGCTGGGACCTGCAATCTGGTTATTGCTCCAGACACCTCCACGATGCTTTCAATAACACCAGGGAGTAAGGGATTTGTGGGGACCTGGGACTCTGTGGTGGTAGAGCGGCATAGATCCTCCATGCAGATGTCCCTATACTTTGCTTGTCTATGCCAGGAGGAAGGGATGGGGACAAATCCTGCCTCAGCAGAAAGAGCATGAGAAAATCCAGCTATTTGCAAGTTATGGTGCAAGCTTTGACCTTCACTGTGGAAGACCATGGGTGGATGAAGCTGCAATGGTAACAGGACAGGGCACTGTCCTGCCTCTCCTTGTCCAGTAACATGGAGAGGGTGCAGCATCAGGCAGTGGTGATGGGCACCAGGGGAGACAATGGAGTAATTGTGCCTCTTACCTTCCATGGTCTCAGTGAGTTGGAACAGCTCCTAGAGCCATTTCAGGAACTGCAGATCCCCCTAATTCTGGTGGCAGGTGTAGGACAGAGGAAAGCCTGGAGATGACAGTATTTTGCTTTTCGGCAGAATAGATATAAACTGGACACAATGGGTGTCCCTTGCTGGGGAGCTGTGGGAGGTGCTAGTCATCAGGTCTCAAAAAAATGAAGAAAATCAGGGTCAGAGTGGGCTCAAAGCAGCTGAGCTCAATACAGTTTTAAAGCAGCAGCTAAGACTGACTTGGCCAGGTCCAGGTCTCCATTCACAGTTCTTAAATCAATCTCAGAGTGCAGAGGGGCAAAGTAAGGAATAGTATAGCATCAGCACCGGGCCTGGGTACTCTCAGATTCATGAACCGTGATGCCATGGTCAATCTGTTGTCCCCATGACCTGGCTTCTCTTGTTCCCTTCTTGACATGTCAGACCTGGACAGCCACTTTTTACTCGCCTGACTGGCTGTGAGCTTCACCCAACCTGCCAGCCAGGCTTGCTGTGAAACACTCAAGACACTCAAAATAGGAGCTCAGTTCAGGTGGCTGGACAGTTATCCTAACCTCAAAATATCAGTGCTGTGAGATCCCAGCTCCTTGGGTAGTCGGGAGGGAGGACTTAGGGCTGAAGTCTCACCATCCGCAGAAGGTAGTGGCCTTGGGTGTTGTGCCTGATCCCTGCTCTGACTACACAGCAGACCAGAACAGCCAACGGTCTGAAGCTTTCCTTGTTCTCAGAAACTGAGAAGTCCAAGAGGATGGACCAAGCACGACCCTTCTCCTGATGTATTGCAAGTCCCTTAAAAATGTCATCTCCGTGTGACAAATAACAAATAAGAACCGATGTAAAACTGATTGTATCCATTCTCAACTCCTCTTCTTGCTACCGAAGTTTGAGCTGAAGTTGCAGCCTTTTAGCAAAGAGTAGTGAAGCTCTTGAAGTGGTTGAGTTCAATGACGCTCGGCCAGCTGGTGCTAGCAGCGAGTCTAGGCGGGTATGTCGCCACTGCAGACTGTAATGTGATTTCCCCCAGAGGAAAATTCCCATTGCAATGCACCGACACACAAGAAAGCACAATTAACTTCACTGGAGGAGCCTTAAGCCCACTTTCCTTGAGTGTTGTGTAATTAAAACCTCGGTCTTGTTAATACATTAGTGAGATGTTTGCATATAATTCATCAAATGTTTATGAAAATGCGTAACAAATAATCCTGACAAACAAGTTGCTTAATTGAGATAAGGGATGGGAAGCCTTGTGAATTTTTAATAAAAAGGGGGAAAGAAAGTGTGCTGCATTAATCAGATGAGGCTATCTCATTCAATATTTTCAAGTGTCTTCTCTAGTGCACATTTTATTCAATATATTACACAAAAGGAATATCTTGAGCCTCCGATGAGATTTGCATAGAAAACCCTCTCTCGCAACAAACATACCATTGGCTTGAGGCATTCCCTCAGCTATTGATCAAAATCTTATTTTTTTTGTTCTTGACAGATAACAACATTAAATCCTGACTGGGATTTGCACTTTCTGTAGCTGGAAGAGAAACAACTAATGCCAGCTGATGACTGAGCGTCTTTCTGCAAGCGAGTGGTTAACTCTCGTACAGCATCAGTGGTGACGTCAATGCACAGAACACAGTGGCCAACTTAGCTCTGGTTCCAGCTGATCTAGACCACATCGAAGCGATGGCAGGCAGAGAGCCTTTCACTTACCTCAGGTATAATGACTGTCTGCTCCTTTTTGCCTCTTTTCACCTGCACTAGTGATCTTGGGGTGCTTTATCACACCTCTCATGAGATAGCTGAAAACTAGATGTCCAAGCAAGAGACCCGAGGCCAGTGAAGACAAGTGAAACTCATATAACCTGATTTAGATGCCTAGCTTTTGACCGGCACGTGTAACGAGTTGCAAGTAATTTTTTTCTCTCTACTCATTATAAAGGGTGACAAGGAAGGAGAGGGAACCAGCTCGGACTTAAATGCTTTGCATCCAGATGTTTCAGTGAGGACAGAGGTATCCTGGTTGGATGGGACTCTGAGCAACCTCATCTAGTTGAAGATGCCCCTGCTTACTGCGGGGGGGTTGGTCCAGATGACTTTTAGAGGCTCCTTCTGGCCTCAGCTGTTCTGTGGTTCTATCCCACCATGGCCATCTCCTCTTGGAGCAAGAGGCTGTGAGTCCATACCTCCCGCAGATCTCCCTGTCAGCATAAGGAATCTCCACCGTGGGGAGAGATAATCTGGACCCAGATTAGCCTGTTTTGTTTCTTCCACCTTTTCATAATCACATTGGGATCATACAAACGTTTAAAACCTGAATTTAGTGGGAGGGGGTAATTCTTCTCAAGTGCAATGCTCAAAGGTCAACCTGAAACTTCGCTGATTTGGTTAAGGCTTAAAAGTGATGTAATGATAGACAGGCAAAAGAGTAAAGCTTGGGAATGGGGAAAAGAGAAAGAGTGGAATGGAAGGAAAGAATGGGTGGAGGAGAAGGGCTTGGAGCAGGGAGAGGCAGAGATTCACAGGTGGCACCTGTGTCTGGGGAGAGCAGAGGGGTGAACTTGCATGCTGAGCCATTGAGCTGGATTAGAGCACCAACACGCTGCCTTGCTTTGGCTTCCCTGGCAGACCCTCGTACCTCCTCCCTGCTCCTTCTCTAGCCCATGTCCCTGCCCTGGCTGGCTGCAGCCCCCCAGTGTGCTGCGCACCACGTGGGCTCCTTTCAGCGGCGTCTGGAAGCAGGCAGGGGCCAGCTGCGATTAGGAGCCGGAGGTGGAAATTGTTCAGGCCCAGCAAAGCTCGCCCTAGCACATCTGACTGCACTCCTGAAGTACTCGCACAGAGCAAGCCAGCGATGAAGAAATATAGACTATGTGGTTTAAAAAGCTCCCAGCCCAGAGTCAGCATTTCTGCCCTGACCTGCCTCATGTATTATTTAGCACAGGACTTGTTGATGCGCACTTATATTTTTCTCCCAGTGGAGTTGATGATCTTCTTTCCCCTGAACGGCCTTGCCACTCTCTCCCTGCACAGACACCAGGACCAGTGGGCTGTGGACGGGGCAGGGCTGGGCTGGTGCTCGCCACTGGGAGTTAAGGATGTGGGGTTGGAGGATGGAGGGTCACAGCCATGGCGGGCATTGGCAATGGTAGGGGAAGGACTGGGGGGCAGGGGTGGGAGAGGGGTCTATGGGAGAAAGAAAAGTGGGAGAAGTGCTGTTGGAAGTGAGTGGTGTTAATGAAATATTCAGCAGTGGTGGGCCTAGACGCATCGCCGAAATTGCAGAAGCAGAGATGATTAATATTTAACAGGGTAAGCTGCCACTTGGCTGCTTTCTGCACATAGATTCCACCCCCACATGCACACACACCCCTTTCGTTCTTCTTCCCACCCTCCTCTGACCCCCCCAAACTCCTGCCTCCACCGCACTTCACTGGCTCAAGCCAATGGCTCCCACCGCTGTGGTGTGGCTGGGGGAGGTTCCCAGGCTCCCCCATGAGGTTTGCCCAAGGGAGGACAAGTCCAAGAGTTGCCTGGTGGGAAAAGCACCAGGGGTTGGGGGAAGGTAGCCAAGAAAAAACACATAATTTATTTTTCATGGGGATGGGTGAGCAGGTTGTCCTATTTAGTCACATTAGATGCTCTGTTAACACAACAGGGGAAAAAAAAAAAAAAAGAAAAAAAGAAAAAAAGAAAAAAAGAAAAAGGAAGGATGAGTAAATGCCTGTAGCCAAAGAAGGCTGGGAAAATGGGGACCGGTCTTTCAGGGGGTTAAGTGTTTTGGCTCAAGCTGAATCTGCCTTGGGGTGTCCCATGTAGATGATGGACAGCTAAGAAGTCAGAGCGTGCATGAGGCTCTTCATCGGCTGGTTTGGCACAGGTGGAGCGGCCCAAGGTGTGGGCTGGTGCTTGGGACATTCCCACTCACTCCTCCATCTGGTGTGGAGACAGGTGAGTCCCAGCAGCCTGGAGGAGTTCCCTATACCCACCCCCACAGTAGTTCCCTACTTGTCCTCTTGCAAACCCTCCCCAAAGTCTTCTTTGCTTGGCTACCTTCTCAGGAGCTGTGACAGTGGTTGTGCTGTTACCGTCCTCACTGAGCTGGCTACGGTCTCCATGGGCTGAGCTGTTTTCAGATCAGTTTTCTTCCACCTTCTGCCTTTTGTTATGCATTTAGGTGGGTGCTCTTTGATCAAGGAGGCATCTGAGCACTTAGGATTTGCGATGCTCTTGGTACAGATAGGTCATAGCCTGTTTATGCAACTTAAAGATGGCAAATCAACAAAAATAGTTAACAAGAAGATGTGAAGTCCAGTTACCCATTGGAATCACTAATTTAAAAATGACCTAAAGCAGACAAATGTCTGAAGGTACAGTGAGGACTTGGAAAGACGAACCAAGCCTGACCTCAACCTTCTGCATACGTACAGCTGAGATTTCTGAGAGCAGGCTTGTGTCCCAACCACACAGGCTGCAAAGATGCACACAGTGAGTAAATACAAGTCTATCGCGGAACCAGTGTGTGGGCTTTGTACAAATTACTACTAATTTGAAAGCAAGGTGTGCTGCAGGAAAGCTGGTCTAATACAGCTCTGTCCATGAAATCAGGGAGGGAGGGTCTCACTAGTAAGGAAGCCTGAAGGTTTCAATGCATTTTTAAAAGCTGATGAAAACTAAACAAGAGTGCAAGAAAAATCTCTTTTCTTTCCCCCCACATCCCACTCTATATTTCAAATGTTGGGAACTCATCCACATTGAAAAACAGCATGAAACATTCTGTTTGGCTTCAGTTCCTGGGCCAGTTTTCAGGTGTTTAAGCCAATTAATTAAGCAGCATCGCTGACCCATTTGCCTTCACGCTGTCTCTCAGAGCAGCAGCATCCTGAAGGAACTCTTCAGTGAAATCACTGGCTTTTTCCAGTCTGCATCTCCGCATGTGACCCAAAGAAGAGCACAAAGGACACCTTGGAGATCCTGCTAGAGACTCTGAAAAATAGGAGCACCTTCCAAGGGTGGTTCATATCTTAGAGGGACAGAATCAACTTCCAACCAGAAAGGAAACCTCAGGTACCATGGCTCCTCAGTTAAGTGTATAATTTAAAGCAGGAGGAGTCAGGACTGGCAAGGAAATAGGATGTGATGGCCATTTGCTGGCAGAGTCTGGTCCTGGCATTTCTCCCTAAGTCTCCACCCATTTTGGCTAGATGCATGCCTTGTGCAGATGGGTGCCTCTCTTGAAAGCTGGACATCCCTCAAGCGATGTTTGCAGCCTAGAGCTCATCCTACACTGGCCACACATCCATGGCAGACAAACAGTCCCAGGAAACCCCCCAAAAAGCAAAGTCACATGCTGGGCTGTGAAATGTGCCACGCATGCAGTGCAAGGTGCCACATGCAGGTTGTACACAACCAGGGTGGCAGGGGCAGAGATCCTATCCCGCTCATCCCTTCTGCAGCTGCTGCCGCATCGTGACAAGGGTTGATTGGGACAGACGTAGAATGTGAAAACTGGACACTGGCAAAAGCTGGACTGTCTGCGGCAGGAGGAGGAACCCCTGTCGAAAGTCCCAGAACTAGCGAGAACAGACGACTTGATTTCTATTGTGTAAGTGGGGATTTGTCCGTGATAGTATAGTAACAACTAGAATTAGAAAGGAATAAAGAGTGAATTCTTCCTTCATCCCAAGTGTGTTCCCTCCAGGGCAAAGGTCAAGTGCATTGTGTGGCAGTGTTTGGATTCAGAATAAAATAAGTGACAAAGGCGAAAACCTGGGGCATGCACAGGGACTGAATAAAGAGGAGTGTGGGCTAGACACCAGAAACCACTCTCTCACCCTAGGGGTCATTAACATGTGCAATAGGTGACCTCATGACATGGTACAGGGGCAATAGAGACGCTAATGTGAGTCATTTAAATGCTATTCAACTATTGATAAAAGCATATTTCTGAGCATAGCTATTGGTAAAGTGACCATCTCCTCTGGTAAAATGGAGACAACTCCACCCCACCCCCCATCCCTCCTTGCTTGTCTGGTTTGCTGGAATTTACTCTCCTCTATGTTCTCTATTTTTCCATGTTAAATGGGGGCTTTGTTGGCCTTCAGATTCTCTTCAGATTGTCTCCCCATCCCATATAGTTTTCCATAGGCAGAGTCCACTCATCACTTCCTGGAGCACATGCTCTTGTGAAGGAAGAGGGTTCAACATAAGGCATGGAACACGGATGGAGATGGAACTTGTTCACAGTTTTTGTAGAAGGAGGACTTAGTAACTCAATAAAATTCTGCAAATGATGCTGGATGGAGAACTCAGAAAGTTTTCCTTTGTTGTGAAGCTGGATCAAGCCTAAACCATATTCAGCTCAAAGTCTGTCTTGCCTGTTCTTCAGCATCTCCCACAGGTGCCCTTGCCCACCGTCTGTGCCCAGTTTAGGTCAGTGCTGGCTGATTTGCCCTTTACCTGATGTCCACCTTGATGTTACCAACACAGGATGCTGCACTGCCCAGACTTTGCCTTCCTTGGCTGAGGAGTGAGTTGGCTTCTGGCATAACAGAAACACTTGAGGAGGAGGTCTGGGGGTGGGGGTGGGGGGGGTGGGGTGGGGTGTCTGTCCCTCTAAAATATGAACCACCCTTGGAAGGTGCTCCTATTTTTCAGAGTCTCTAGACTTCTGAAATGAATTGGCTGAACCTCACTTTGTCTGAAATGAATACTCCACCAGGACATGACCTTCACATTGAGTATTTCAGCTAGAACAGGGTGAGGGACGCAACCCCACGTCCTGAAGAAGGTCCCTCTGCCACAGAAATGCGCACACACCCTAGTTGAGTTGAAGGCTAGCCACAGAAATTTGCACTTTGTAAGTGTCCTTTTGAGTGTTTTTTATCTTTGCAAACATTCCTGCAAGAAGCGTGTTACTCACTGAGGAGAGGGCTACACTCTGAGCCTAGCCCTTGAGACACTGGAAAATCTACCCAGCAGAGGCTCTGAATATCCCAGATGCCTGCCTTCTGGTTAATTAGATGTTGGAGGCTCTAGCCACATGATCCAAATCCATTGGAGAGCAGTCTTCATTTAGCCGGTGGCTCAGAGGACCACTTGCTCACTTTGAAGATCTCATCTTCTCTTTACTGTCCTCCCCAGGTGAAGCACTTGCCCTGCACGCAGCTTGGGTACTAAAGCAAGCCTTGGCCTGTGCTCACCAAGGAGAAGGTGCCTGACTGGAGGAAAACATTTTGTTAGGATGGTGGGTACAAAAGGAAATGTTTTCTGTCCTATCCTGAGTCTTACAGCTTAGGGCAATTTTTTGCTACCATAAAACATAGTGATGGAACTTCTCAAGTATCCCATTGTGGCTTCAGGCTCTAAAGAGTTCCTTAGACTGTAGACTTTATTTATTTATTTATTAGTCAAGAGCTTCTTTGAGGTCCTATCATCTCTTCCTCAACTTACCTTCAGGTAACCTTTCTTAGAGCTCAGACTCTTTGGGGCTGGCCAATAGTAAAGACAGGTTTGAGCTGCAAGCTTATGTCTGAAGCTGGGTTTGGGTTTGGGGTTTTGGTTGAGAGCTGTTCCATGCTGTGGTACAGCTGTTCTCAGAGAATTTGAGATGTTCTTCGGAGAATACATTGAAAGCGGTGGAAATCTTGTGGGAGTAAATGATGTAAGATAGCTTCACCCATCTGCTTCAAAGCCACATGAATACTAGATGTCAAGACTGCTGAGTCAATTTAAACAGTATCGTGACTCCTAAACTAAGCCATGACCTCATCCAAATTCAGCATCCTTCTTTTCGATTGCATCCTTAGTTTTTTCATTCAGGTTTCCCGTCTATAACGCCACTGATTCCCTTTGAGACTGTTCAGTAACCAACACCTCAGTGTGGCAAGGAAGACAAAATTGTGCTCAGCAGGTTCTCCTCTCCTCATCTCAGGGATGAAATGCAGCCCCAATGGGATGAGGTGTGTCTTGATATTTGCCCTTGTGTCGAGATTTTATCATGTCATATGGAAGAAGGCTTCTTGGGGACCTTGACAGAGAGAAACCACGGGCAAAGGCTAACAAGAATTGCCATACGAACTCCCCTGGCCACCGCAAAGGTGCTGCAGGGTGAAATGTTTGGGAACAGCTGATGTGCTCTCATACCAACGCGACCTTTGACAGTGCCAGGCCTGTAACTCAAGCATTAATAATGGATTACCAAAATCAACCAGCTGCAAGGGAACCATTTCTCCCTGCTTAGGTAATTCTCCTCCCTGAGAAGAAGAGCTATTGATTTTGATACTGATTCCTTCCTCCCCAGTGGAAGGGCTACACCCCACCATTGCTGCCTGTGAAAGTGAGCTCTCTCCTGATCTGCACACACCACACACATCACCATGTTACCGTGCTCCAGCAACAGAGACAGCCCTCCGGTACAACCGAGACTGCCACTGAAAGCTGTGTGCACTTTTATTTTCTCACCAGAAGATTCAATCGGCTTTGCAATTCAGCATTGGTTTCTCATGAGACTGCAACAAGGAACATCTCTGAACATCGTGAACCTGGATAGACCCACACAGACTTTGCAGTGTCCACAGCAGAAAGGGTATGGATGAGCACCAGCTTTGATCTACCGCATGCATGCAAGCTGGTTTGTGCAAACACCCTCGTACATACACGTCTTTGCTTCACTATCTTCATCCATTCTGCTCTCCTGAGTCCATGTTTGTGTTTTTCCGTGTGCACTTGCACTTGCCGGTGCTGAGATGGGGCTCTGCTATCTTTATGTCCTCCTTGAGATACAATCCCTGGTGTGCCTGGAAGGAGGGAGAGGAGCATGCTTTGAGCTTATTCATGATAATGAAGTCTTATATTCATGGGCTGAGCTGAAAAATTCTGTCCATTTGGTTTTGGGCCAGCCTGAAACAGGAATCATTTGCAAATATGTGGCACCTATAAATCAAAGAATCATTGAATGGTTTGGGTTGGAAGGGACCTTAAAGTCCATCTAGTTCAAATCCCCTGCAGTGGGCAGGGACACCCACCACCAGCCCAGGCTGCTCCCAGCCCCATCCAGCCTGGCCTTGGACACTGCCAGGGATGGGGCACCCACAGCTGCTCTGGGCAGCCTGGGCCAGCTCCTTGCCACTTACTTTTAATTTATTTTCAAAAAAAAAAGGATGTTTGCAATCACAGTTTTGTGTATGCGTCTACCACCTGTCTTTCCAACCGCTGACACTTGAACTCATCATCCAGCTTTAACCACATTTAGCTGTGGTTGATAAATGTGGTCTAAAAAGATATGATGAAATAAAGCAATCGGATGTAACACCAAAACCCTACTAACAGCCTGAGAGAGGGCAAGACTGCAGCACGTTTTCAACCTTAATGAGACACTGGAGATTGCACCAGGGAGAAAAAGCCACTCGGAAAACCCTGGGCATGGGGCATCTTCCAGTCCGAGTTCACACCGCTCCAAACATCAGAGAATCCAGCTACAAGAGGCAAACCTGCAGGGAATTGGGCTTCGTTAGTTCCTCTGCTTGTGGAGTAACTTGTTTTCTTGGAGCACCTTTCATCTCTTTGCAGGCATGAGCTGTGGAAACAAAGGGCTGGATTCCTGACAGGATTTAGGGTGCTGCTACAAAATGGTGGGAGCAAGGGTCCTCTTTTATCTGACAGCCCTGCTGGAAGCTAGCAGGGATGGGATCTGAGACGGGGCTGCTTGGATGGGTGCTGAGCCCTCAGGCTAGGTGGGGGAGGTGACGTCAGGCCGGTTGGGAAGGGGCGTCTTGTGAACCCAGCCCCAGAAATATAAACGCTCTTTTTTAAGAGAAATGCTGAAGTGAGACATTTGTGTAGTTTGGGTCTTGTTCACGGGAAGAAATGAGATCAAATGAATAGCCAAAATAACTCCATGGTGCAAATGGGAAGGAACGCCTGGAATTCGCTAGTGTAGGGCATAAAAATTATTTCTGGAAAATACAGAGAAACAAAAAAAAATAAACGAACCCCCAAACCCCAGCCTCTTACCTGCTACAATAACCTGCAGACTGCTTGTCTCCTGGCCTTCTTGTCCTCCACAGACACGTCTTCAGACCAAAACTCATCTGTGTTGAAGTTCATTAGGAAACTTTATAATGAAGTTACTGCAAATTTACCTTAAAGCAGAAAACAGCCCTAAATTCTAGGATCTGCAAAAACCTGCCCTTACCTGAACCCAGATACCTCCCCTGAAGTGTCCAGTAAAAACTGACCCAAAGAGCCCCAAGCCTGGCTGCTCGCCGTTTAACAGCACACGGATTTTCAGAAAGCCAGTTAATATCTGAAATCCTTGCTTGAAGTCAGGTGGTAAGATGGGAAATCAAATCATTTTATACTGGTCAGCAAGTGAGTGTTGCTGAGCATATGGGTTAGTCAATAACCGGCTTTAATTAAGTAAAAGTTGTTTCATTAATATCCTTTTAAATGGATACTCTACAAAATCTGCCTGGGGGGATCTCGGGGTTAGGAAAGCCTTACAGTATATATTATTGCAATGTAACTGAATAGGGGCTGAGATACCAGCAGGATGAGCAGAGGAGAAAAAAATGCAGCAGAACACAGCCTCATTAGCTGCTCTGGACTCAAAAGAGCAAGACCATTAGCTTAACCTGAGCCTGAGTAAGTGAAAAAAAATAATGTGCTGAAGGCAAAAGCATGGTCTGTGGAAATCACATGGCTAAAAGCAGTTACTGCTGTTTGTGTCTATTATCCACCTCTCTTCCCTTTGAGGGTCCTGCAGACGCTGGGGATGGGGCTGAGCCATGCCATGCGCACCAGGCTTTGGGTCCTGAATGCCTCATCCCACCCAAGAGTGTCATCTCGGTCCATGGTTTGAGTGAGGTATTTTTGGGGGGCACCTTGCAGCCCCCTGGGGCACCATGAGGATAGCTTTTGCTCCAGGGCAGTGACCCTGTGCATCCCACGCTGCCCAGAGCGCCGAATCGGCGTGGAGTGACTCCGTGATCTCCCTGGATTGGCATACAGCGACCTCAGCTTTCCACCTAGGACGTGGTAGGTTTGGGGAGTCACTATGCTCATGGCAGCAAGTATAATTTTTTTGAGGCCTCAGGACTTGATCTACTAAAATCGAGTGATCTTTCTGAGTCTTTAAGTTTTGAAAGGAATTTGAAATATCCAATTGGTCTGCCTTTTCCTCCTTGTAATCTGGGTATTCCTGTGTTGAGCCAGCCCCCACAACCCATTTGGCTTGGGGAATAATAAAAAAACACAACCAACCTCTTTTTGCTTTTATTACCCCCATTATTTCTGTTCCAAAACTACAACAATAGAACTCTCCCTTTTACCAAGAAAAGGATGCAGTTTTCCAGTTTTCTCTAGGCTGGGACGTGGCTATCACCCTGCATAGCTGCACTACACCCAAGCCCAACTGCCATGCTCTGGAGAGCTCAAGCTGGGAAATGCCTTTTCTACTCAATCAAGTTGGGTCTTTAGATCTTGCCAAATACCAACAAACTGAAGTGTGCTGCTGGGTGCCATCAAACCATCTGCCATGCATGGCGGGGTTTTCATCGATGGCGTTTTTGTTCTCCACAAGAAGCAGAATGGACCTGTGGGCTTCTTCAGCTGCAGAGCTGTAGAGGAATGAAGGCAGGTTAATTAACATTGATAATATCCAGCTGTGGGCTGGCTTCAGGGGTGGTGGGTTGGCTGATGGGGATAATGTGCAGCTGTGGCTGGTTCCTGCTAAGTAGTTAAATAGCTCTAAGGGGGACAGGAAGAGGAGCTCTGGATGAAGAGAGACCCCAAAGAAGCAGAGGGAGGAGAGAGAGTGCCCTGGATGTTGCAAAGACAAGGAGAGGCCCTGGGAGGAGCAGGGGCTGGGATGAGGAGAGGCTGGCTGGGAGAGGAGCCCGGAGAAGGGAGAATCTGGACACAGCAGAGGCAAGAAGCAGGGTGGGCTGGCCTGAAGAGGCTGAAGGAACAGCATGGACAGTAGATGAACTGTTGAGACCTTGTGGGGATCGGTGGCTGTGCTGGGGCAAGGTGTGGGAACTGCTTATTGAAGTTAACCTGGTGGGGGATGGTAAAGGCCTTGTTGCAGCTGGTGAGTTTTGAGAGTGCTGTGACACAAAGCTGAGACCTGAGGCAGGGATGCTGTTCCTGAGCTGTGGCCCATAACCCTGTGCGTGCACAGGGACATGCTGAGGACTCATTTGTGTATTTCTGTAAGTAACTCCTTTAGGTTTCAGGCTTTGTTTTGTTTTTTCAAATCCAAGTGGTAAAGGCTGCATGATCTTCAGAGTGCTGCTTTTGTTTTAAAGTGGGTTGGTGTCCCCTTCTTCACTATTGGCTGTGACAGTCCAGGAGTGGAAGGCTTCTGATTAACACATTGTGCACGTAACCTGACATGTTGCCCAGTTTTAATATGCTCTTTTATCAGGTCACACAATCTCTTTGAAGGCTCTTTGCATATTTCCAGAGCACAATATCTACAAACAACTCCTGCTTCCTCCCTTCTCAGTCACCTACATCCATGTTGACAATATAAATACTACATCACCTGATCACCAGCAAGTTTCTCTTTTGCCTTGCATTTTCTTGAATTAAAAGCAAAATAAGAGGCTTCTGCAATGAGATTCCTGCCCTGGAAACTCCATCCAGCCAAAATGATAAATCTGGTCTCTCCTTCATGAACTGACTTTCACTTGCTTGAAGCAGGTTGATGCTGGGGTGGTGCTCACCTCAATCTGCATTACAGTAAATAGTTGGAAATTTTGCTTCAACCCTTTTATTCAGTACATTTTTTAAAATACAATTTAAAAATTAACCAAATCAAGTTGCTTTATTCCCAAGTGAACCTTTGCATACAGCAAAATAACAGTGTAAATAATGTGAGTAGTTATTGGGGTAAATATATGCACCACCCAAGGGTGCCTGTGGCTATGGAACTGCCCTGCCCTTGAGGATGTGCCATATGGAGATTTCTGCATTTTCATCTCTCCATCTCCACGCACTTGTGTGGATGTAGCCTTTGGCATTTTGTCAAGAAAAGACTAACTGCACTGAATCCCATGGGTCAAGGAATATGCTATTTGTTAAAACTGTGCCTTAGCCAAACACAAACAGTTGGACTCAGTTTAGGATCAACCCACTGAAACCCCATGGTCTACTGATGTATGTTACAATTCCTGGGAAGCTGAGGTTTTTTTGTTGAAAGTGGTGGAAAAACAGCAGACCCTTTGGCAGGTGGTTTTTTTCCACCTGTCTAGCACTCCAAATTCAGGGGCAGTGAATCAGCTTTGGGCAGCACTGCTGTCCCTCTCCGGGGGGTTGCAAAGGGGTGCTTAGACTCAGATGCCTCATTTTTGGATGGGTGAAGCTGTGTGAGGTGTGTTTTGCCTCTAAGGCTCTAGGAAAGACCTCCGGCCTGCAGTTATGGTGTTAGAGTTGATTGGGAATATGCCTGGTGACACCAGGATGCTTGATCTGTCCCATCAGGTGTTCTGCTAGCAGGAGAAGGCAAACTGCTCCCTCCTGGTCATCCTGGCTGCAGAAGCAGCCTGAACACCTGTGCTATGGTCAGAACAAGAGGTCTGGGTTATTGTCCTAAGTCAGACGCAGAAGGTTCCCCAACCCCTGCCTCTGGTTATCTGTGAAGCTTGACAGTTTCTCGGGTCAATCCCCTTTAACCACCTGTAAAATCCAGCTAACCCTCACAACATTATTTTTCTTCTGTCATATCTGGTGATCCTTTCTGCCAAAACCAGTAGTTTGAGCTCCAGCCAGGAGCTCATCAGTGGCCTAGTCATTTGCTTGGGCCACCTTCCAAAACATGCAGTTATGCAGTAAACAAATTGACCAAGCCCCATGCCAGAACACGCAAGGTTAGCTGTAGACTATGCTGGGTTTCACCCTTCTTTTTACTGGTGCTGCAAAAGAAGATGAGGCAGATGGCTGAGCTCATCCTTTGGAGCGCTCCTGCAGATCCTCACCTTGCAAAGGATCCCCACGGCAAACCTGGGATGGCCACTCCATCCTCCCCACCCTGGGCAAAGCTGGAGCCACCATCCTGGCCCACGTGCCTGCCAAGCAGCAGCAATACCACAACCACCAGTGCCCCCTCTTTCCAGCCCTGCCTGGGGGCTGACCTGGCCCCTGAAGCAGCGACCACCTTTTTTGTTGAAAGCAGCTGGATTTTGGCACGCTCCTGTAAGGGAAAGGAATTTTTTTTCCTCCCGTCGTCGTCTTCTTCTCCTGCATTTTGATGGGGCTTAAGATCTCTCGGAGGAAGATGCTCTTCCCTTTTTATCAATTAGGAGCACACACACGCGCTCACGCTCTCTCTCCCACCCCTGCTCTGCTTTCCTCCCAGCTCCCCTTGGCTGCCGGTTTCAGACAAAGATGTGTGAGTTCTTTGATCTGCCTGGCAGCCACCACTGGGGGATTGGCTTGGAGGTTAATTACACACAGGCCATCTCCAGCTGTGGCAGGGAGCCATTCGGCTGGAGAGGGAGCTGTCCCTTCTCCCCCCCCCCCCCCCCCCAGCTACAAACTTCAAGGGGACAGGAGGGCAAGGAAGGTACCACTGAAACCCCTTTTGATATGACAAACGGGCTCCTTGCTTGCCTCTCTGGTTCTTGTTTTGTTTGTCTAACTGGTATTTGAAATATGGATGAGCTCTCAGTCCTGAGGGTCTAGCCACTGTCTTAACAAAACCTTGCCTTCTCCCCCCGCCCTGCTTCCCGTTCCTGCCTGGGCAGAACTGGAGTTTAGCTCTCCTGTCTGTCTGTCTTGCCCATCCGCGTGTCCCTGTCCAGGAGCCCTCTGCTGCCTGTCCATGACTCAGCCCATCTCACAAGGAGATGCAGAGGCTGGACCCCGTGCTCAGCCCAAAGTCGAGCATCGCTCCGCAGCTGTGGCAGAAAGTGGGAGCCTTGGGACAGAGGAAAGCCGTTTGAGCTGATGGCTGGCACCCGGGAGGTTTGCATTCGATCCCCCTCTCTCCGGCTGACTTTCTCTGTGATTATCTTCTTTTTTGCTTTCTTTATTTTAAAGCCACTTAAATCCCTATGTGCCTCAGTTTCCCAGTCTTTACAATAAAGGCAAGAAACATTTATCCGCTCCTCAGGGTTGGACTGAGGCTGATTGATTTGCTTGTCCAACATCCCAAACAAACTAATGCTGGAGCAGAGAGCTGTTGATGTAATCCCCCCTGCATTAACAAAATCCTTCCCAAAAGGAGCTTACATAGATGCTTCAGGGCAAGGTGTGGTTGGATTTCAGATGCTTTTCAGTGGCTCATAGGCCCCTCCATTGGCTTCTGGGCTGCCCCACCATATCTAGGTGTGGGGCGGGAGTCAAAGGATGCCATGTAGCAAGCAAAAGGAACCTCAGGCAACGAGATCAACCCATAAGTAAGATCAGAAATGGGCAACAGTCTGTATCCTCAAGGGCATCATGCAGCCTTGACTGCACCCACACAGGAGTGCAACCCCGTGCTCAGATCCAGGCCCTCTTCCAAGCACATTTGGAGCAAGATCCAAATTCCTCATGTGAAAAGCTTTTCTATTGCAGTCAAGAACTACAGCCAGCTCTGCTGCCTGACAGTGGAAAATATTGATGGTTTGGGGCAAAACATGCCTGTCCTGAGAATCTGTGTGAGGCCAACCTGCTTGTGTGCTTGTCGGGGACGTGAACAGAGTTCCGAATCAAGGAAGCAGAAGGCATGCATCTCCATCTACATTTTTGCTGGCAAGTAGAAGTTTAAGTGTAACCAGCGCATGGACCCCTGGGTGCATCCCAAGCCCTCACACACCATGATGGCATTTGAACTACTTCTTAGATGCAGGGACTGCCGGTTTGTGCAGCAAATGGATATTGTGTCTAATATTGGTTATCTTGGTTAAACTGACAAGGAGCTGTAGTTCAGTCTCCTCCTCCATTACCTCTCCCTTCCCCCACCACCCACACGCTGGTGGAAGAGAAGCAGCTCAGTTGCTTTCTTCATCCATCCACCCACCCACCCACCCGTCCACACCTAGGACAACCCCACGGGCACTGCAGAGCTGGGGAGCAGCACCCAGGGCGGTGTGCGTGCTGGAGGGAAGGGGCTGTGTGCCCCTCGGATGGGGCCAAGCTGCCTGTCTTGGCTGCCCAAAAAGCTGTTTCCATTGCGCAGCAGTGAAGCGATTGTTCTGTGCTGCAGGCCTTTCATGGCTTCGTAATGAATAGGGACACGGCTAACATTTTACAAAACGCTCCTTCTCCCTGGGAGACGGCCAGCGCTGACACTTTGAAGCTGTTCCAGAGTCAACAGATTCAAGAAATGAGACTAGTGAAAGGAGACGGGCAGACAGCTTTCCAGCCGCAGGCAAGGGAGGAGGTGGCATCCTTCAGCATCAAGTGCCACCCAGCAATGATGACACCAGGGGTTGCCTGGTGAACTGCAGAGCCCATTTCTGGCCTTGCCTGCATCCACAACGGGGCTTTCTCTGGGTGGAGGCAAAGAGGGAACTGCAGGCAGCAGAGGTGATGGTTTGCTGCTCCTGTCCATGCTGTCCAGACCTTCTTTATGAGTTGTATGGAAGACAGGTGCACTCCTGAGGCTGGGGTGATGCCTTCCCCTAGCTCAATGTGCCCATTTGAAAAGCTGCTGTGTGGCCAGGGGACACATTTGGTGCTTGAAGACCTTCTGGAGAGGTAGCACTCATCCACCACCTTGGGGTCTTCATTGCTTCTTCTTGAAAGGCTGAAGCGCAAATTCCCGGACAGACCAAGTGCCTCAGAGAAAACCCCTTCGCCTTCTCAATCTTGTCCCTGCTTGCACTGTCACCCTGCTGCTGTCACTGCGTGCCTCCCCCAGCTGTCCTGCCAAGGCAGGAGATGGAGGAGGGAGGGAAGGGAGCTGTACAAATCTCAGCCCCTTGCAGTAAAGCTTGTAATAACAGGTAACGAAGGAGGAAGAGCACATGGGGAAATGAAGGGGCGACCGCTACCTTTTCCCAAGCTATTTATACCACATTAACACCATGTTTCAGTGTGCCTGTTGATCTTTCTTAAGGGCAGGAAGGATTTTCCCCCTTTCTCACCATGTAGCTTGACTTCTGGTTGGCTATTCCATGTTTTCCTCTAAACATTTAAGATATAAAGGTTCCCTGGCACAGTAAAGATCTCATATCCTGAAATCACAGCAGGCAGAGAGGGGCGAGGGCTGGAGTAAGAAACATCAGCTTTTATCTCACCCCATGGTAACTGTGATACTCTGGGTTTCCCTGGATCTCCTCCTGGAACACATGGATTTGGGGACTTGAACTATTTTATGCAAGTTTTCTGTTTGATGGAGGGTGGGACAATGTCAAGAAGCCTGCAGAATAGGTGAGTTGTGTTGTGGATGTGGCAGTGGAGTTACGGAGGTGCTAGAAAATAGATTAGGAAATGTGCAGCAGGGAGGGATGAAGGAGAGCTATTGCTCCTATAAGAAGAGGATGTTCCTTTCAAACTTTCCTTTAGCTAGAGAGGGAAGAGGCAAGTTCAGGCTGCCCAGGAGTACTTTTCCAGTATCATATTCACATCATAGATCCCTCTAGGGCTTTTTCTTTACTTGGAGCAACTTTACCTATCTCCTACTGACATTAATAGGACATACTCCCATACAGGGGGCATATAGCGTGTAGTCACTTAAACACAGAAAGGATAGGCAATGAAAGCACACAGCAAAGCAGGGTCTGGCTGCTCTAGGAACAGCTTTAGGAAAGGTGGAGTCTTCCCCAGAACTTGATAAACACTTGCTTGCTACCTGCCAGGGCTTTCCTGTCTCTTGCTGTGGAGATTTGAATAGCAAGGGAATCAAAGCAACTCTCTTCTCCTGCCGTCATGGCCCAGTGAAGGGGCATGTGAAGGACATGGGGGCACACACAGATACGGGTACTGCCTTCGCACCTTTTCTTTATATATCAATCAAAGTATCAACGAATGAGCAGCCCAGGCAGTGGCAGGAAACATTTGCCTGTAAATCCATTTTAGAAAAGCATAGGTTGTATTTGTTGCTGTAATTTCCCCATTGGGGTTGTGAGAAGCAGTGAGGGTTGGACCAGCTCCTTCCACCCAGGCTTCAAATGAGCAACAAGTCACCTGGGGGCTCTGGGTCCCCATTACTGTCAACAAAAGGCAGCACGGCCCAACAGGACAATCTGGTTTTTATGGGTGACCAATTCACAACCACAAGTCGATGCTCCTGCTTCTCTCCCTGGCCACAGAGAAGGCCTTGGTCTGGCAGGTCTGGGTGAGGAGGTGGCCTGGATTGACCATTGCTGTATGGAGAGAGCCTGTCACTGGTGCTGGAGGTCTCATGGAGCCCTGCATCACCCACCAGCTCTCCCCAGCTGCCTCCAGGGTCTCGAAGATGCATCGCTGTTGGTGCTGGCTCAGCCAAGTGGTTATTTGCCATTTGCTCGTTAAATGTATCTCCTCAAGTTGTCTGTAAATAAGTGTATTAAATAACACATCTAAAAAGTTGTTCCCCTTCTGTTTTACTTGGCCAGAGGATCTCTGTGCTCTCAGGGGCAGCTGGGGTAGGATGGCAGAGGGGAGGATCTCCGGAGACAAGTTGGCTCAGAGAGTCAGTACTGGCGCTGAGCTGCGTGGGAGTGGGTCCCTGGGGGCTGCCCCTGCGTGCACGGGAGGCCACGGGTACAGAAATGGGCTTCAGGGGAGATGTGGTGGTCAGCAATGCCCACAGAGCAGCTGGTTTGTGCAGAAATAGTGGTGGAAATCCCTCTTGTGTGAAGCCAGCAAGCTGCTACTGAGGCTGCCTTCCCTTTCTGGAGCCTTTCTCCTTTCTCCTGCTCATCCAGGCTGTGAGCACATCTTCCCCACACTTTCCCATAGGTCACATCCCTCAGCTTGTGCTGAGATGTCTGCAAGTACTGCTGCACCTTTTGTGATAGGGGAGGCAGGAGGTGCCCCCCCCCTCCGAGAGCAAGCACCCTCTGGGCAGGGTCCTATCCAGGAAGGGAATGGTTAATCTCCTGAACCGTTGAACCCTGGTGGGCTTTTTTTCTGCAATAATGAGAAGTGGAGTGTGCACATCGCAGTGTGATTATTACCTGTTTATTTTTTCATGAGGCTTCTCCACTGTGTGTCACTCTAGTGTCATCATCCGTAAACACATTGATTTAACCATTACTTTGGAACAGCACTCGCCTGCTCCACAGACTGGATACCTGTCCCCTGGGGGGACCTGGAGTGACGAAGCGGGCTCGGAGCTCGTCCTCAGTCTCTGCTTCACTCCTCCTGCAGTATTTGCCCCTCCTTCTAGCTTCTCTTTTTCCGTTCATCTCTTCCTTTCACCCTTCTTCTTTACTCTCTGCTCATCTCATGCTCCACCTCCCACTCCCATTCAGCTTTACGGCCCTTTTCTCCCACCAGCGGCACTCAGCAGTAGGCAAGAGACACCTGCTGCCCCAACCTCGTGCTCCGCAGCACGGCAGCAGCGCCAAGGATCACCCCATGCATTCGGCTGAGCACCCCTGCACCACTTCCCACAGTCATGAGGGATGCTCCTGAGGGAGCTTTCTTGCAGGAGCTTTCGGCGCACAACAGAAGTGGGGACAAGAGGTGGCCACGCGCATGGGGTGTCTGTGGGCTAGGAGGGTGGGATTCTCCTCCTCTCCTCCAAAGGTGTGTGACCAACCAAACCCGCTTGTTTTTTTTTTTTATTTTCCATCATCTAAGAAGAGCGTGGTCACCACAAGGACATCCTAAGGGGGTTCCCCGGGCAGATCCCTGGGCTGTTTCTCCCCGGATAAGAAGGGAACCAGCCAGCTTAGGTTCAGACCCCTCACTATTCACCATTAGAGGTGGATAAGCTGAGGCACCCTGGGGAACCTGCTGCACTGGCTTCTACCCACACTTGTGGGAGGTGGCATATGGAGCGCCTGGGCACTGCTCTGCTCTCAGAGGAGCCTGGGCTGGGAATCACGTATCATTATAAGGCTGAAGTCCACACACCGTGGGCTGGGAGAAGCGCTCAGGAAATGAGTATCATCACACAGGGTGTTTGCAGTTATATCTGTTTTGAGGGGGGACGTTCCTCTCTTCTCCTGTCCCTGTACCTGCAAAAGGCCTCTCCATGTCCTTCTGAGAAAACTGTCCCCAGGCAGCTTGTAAGTCAGAGACCATCAAGGACGGGGGATTGGGAGGCTGGCTAGCTGCCTGGTGGGGTTGTCATATTGTGGGTGTTGTCACCAGCATTATGAAGGATGGAATCCAGACATTTGCACCCAAAGTAGATACAAAGGGTTTGATGTACAGGGCTGTGGGACAGCCAGAACCACTGAAGATCAGCCATCTGGTGCCATTATTTCAGGTTCATGGCTGTGTTTCTTTCCACAGCTACAGCTCTCCCTCCTCTCCTGCTTTCACTCAGCACAGTTTGGGTCTGTAAGGCTTGGAGCCAGTGCTTGCTGTCCTCAGTGCCATGGTGGTACAAAGGGAAAGCCAAGAGAGAGATGCCTGAAGTATTTTATTTTTGAGATTTCTGCAAAGTTACTTGGAAGGAATTGAGAAAAAATAGGGAAGAACATTTGAACCTGAGGCTTTTCAGCAGATCCATTTTTCAAATTCTCTTCCTTTCATGATCCCCAGAGCAGACAAGGGCCAGGGAGTCCTCTTGCCCCTCACTCCCACCCCACCAACGGAGCAGTTTGCTCTGGGTCTGCCCTCACTGTTGGAGGGGGAAGGGCCCAGAAAGACAGCTAGTGTCATTTGGAAGTAGAGCAGTGCCCCAAAGGGGATGTTAGGCAGAGCCAGGCACATCTTTACCAAAATAATTCCCCCCAGACACCCTTGTGCTTAATTCGGGCTGAGGAATTGGTGACATTGGGGATGTGCCACAGCATTGTGCAGCCCTGCCTTACTGCTCAGGTGCCACCGAGGTCACCAGGAGGCACATCTGTGTTGATGCTTATCATCAGAGGGCTGGGGACCTCCGGAGGTGGAGCTGGCTTGGATGCTGCTCCACAGCGAGTGTTGCCTGCTGGAGAAGTGTCCTCTGGTAGAGTGATACCAGCTGCTGCTTTGGCCCCAAGTCACGCCAGGATACGGCCCTGGGGCTCTGCTCTTGAAATTATTTTTTCTGCTGTGTGCTTGCTCTTTGCCTGTGCAAAACAGAGGCAGCCCTTACCCACCTCTGCAGTGCTGCGTGCATGAATCCATTACAGCCTCCGCAGTGCTCCGATACTCCGGAGCTGAAGGACCTATCAGTACCTTGCTAAAATGGCTTTGCTAATCCCCACT
Source organism: Falco peregrinus (assembly GCF_023634155.1). Taxonomy (NCBI): domain Eukaryota; kingdom Metazoa; phylum Chordata; class Aves; order Falconiformes; family Falconidae; genus Falco; species Falco peregrinus. Next base: position 1,905,664 of record NC_073733.1, on the reverse strand, counting down.
GTTCACAAAGGAATCAGCAACGGTCCCTGAGGGACCCTTTTGTTCTGCTGTCAAGGCCTGGGCTTCTTAGCTGAGTCTAACAACCCTGAATGCTTTTGCAGGAAAGCTCCCTGTGCATTATTTATTATTGTCAGGATTGTTACACTTAATAGTCACACTCACCTGCCCACCACACTGCAGGGTGACATGACGCCTTCGCAGCTCTGGTGCTGCTGACGCACAGCCCCCTCCTACAGCGGGTACGAGCATGGCAAGGTCATGGTGGATCAGGGTCAGTCTTGACCAAAGAGAAGGTCCAGGTGCCTACACAATGAGGGGTGCTGCAGCCAGCGCTGCTTTAGGAGGGAAGTGAAGGACAGCGTTCAGCAAGGCCGTAGAGGGACAGTGAGGAAGGAGGGGAGAGCATCTTCTCCTAAGCATCTTCTACAGCATGGGAGAGTGCTCTGTCTGAAGGCCAGCAAGAAAATCCTGTCTCTACAGCAAGCTTGGGAGGTGCAAGGAAAGATGGTGGACAAAGGAGGAGTAGAGATGGGTTTAGGACTTCACTTGTGATGAAGACTGAGGAATTTCAAGGAATTTCAAGGGGCACAGCCTCCCTCCCCCAGAAGCCTTATGAATGTTGAGGATGAATGGCAAACTCCTCATGAGGGCCTCCCAGCTCATGTGGAAACAAAGCTCAGGGGCACAACAAGCTCACAAACCTCCTTCAGCCCTGCACAGCCACGTGAACGCATGGGGCTTTCAGGAAAAGTCCTCCCTGTGCCCTGTGTCAGAGGGGAAGGGGTCTGGCCCTGAGGACTTCTCCTTTCTTGGAGAGGAGCTGCAAGGCTGGGCTGCCCTTGGAGGATGGGTGGGTAGACGGACGCCTGGTGTGGATGCCTGTGACACTGGCCTCCCGTGGTGCTCCCACCAGGGTCTCTGTGCTGTGCACCAGGCAGTCGCCATCTGGTTCCCACCACTCACAGTGGCCGCAGCCAGCCAGACAAGGGACACCCGGGGAGGGGGGGGAGAAACATCAAAAGCAGAATGTGGGAGAGGAAAGAGGGACAGGGAGGTGATGGAGGAGAGGAAGAAGATGCAGAGAAGAGGAGGAAGAAGGGAAAGCAGGGAGCAGAGGGAGAATACACACTGGAATCCAGAATTGGTTTTTCCTCCCAGAAGCCGCCCAGTTTTAGCAAAGTCCTTTTCTGTCTTTAATAAATTCTGGCTCCCTTCCCCCTGCCGACCCCAGAGAAGATGGAACATTTCCAAGAGCAGGAGGGAGGGAGCGGCGAGAGGGGCTTGGAAATAAAATTTAAAGGGAAGGGGGGGGAAAAAAAAAAAAAAACACCAAAAAAAGAGACTCCTCTTTAAAAGTCACTTTGCATCCCCTCCCCGAGCGGGGAAGGGAGCACGGGTCATGTCAGAGCCCTCCGCCGATGTGCCTTGCCTTTGCCGCTTTGCTAATGACACTGGAAATATGCTAAGGAGCTGGCTGCGAGGGGCTTTTCTAATGCGGTCACTTCCTGGGACCTCAAAGAGGCTTTAATTGCAGGGCCGCGGAGACGGCAGGTGTGCTTGTCATGTCTAATCAGTGCGCTGGGCGCACTGGGCTGCCCGCGCCAAGAAAGAGGGTTTCTGGTGCTCCCCCTCCCTGCCTCGCCCTTGTACCCCCCAACTTTTCAACCATTGCACACCTGTCAAAATGATTATGGGAATGAGACTCCATCATGGGCAGAAAGAGCAGATTTGAAGGAAATCCTCTTTCTCCCTCACTCTCGCCCTTTCTTTTTTTTGTGTGTGTTTTTTTATTCTTTTGCTCACGTTCGCTCAGCTCAAGAGGGATTAAGAGAAGGGGGGTGAAAAAAAATTCCCCCTGGTAAATGGATCCTAAACATGCATTGTTGTCAGTGGGGTTTTTTCCCTGGTACATTCTGGAGTCGTAGCAAGGTTTCCACGCCAGGAGCTCATGGATAAAGCTGTAATGCAGCAAATGAGAGGCAGCCCCTGTGAGAAACACCAGCCTCCCTGTACATCGCATCTCTTGCACACACACAAATGCCCACAATGCGCACATGTTCCCCACTACAGAAGCCCAACACTTGCACAGGCACAAAAATATAGTGCACAGCTGAAATCGGTCATGGCCCTGTCTCCCCGTGGCTTGAGAAGCAGCACTCAAAGGCACAAGCACATGCACACAACCACCTTCGTACAAACACACACATCCTCAGTGCACCCATGGATGCAGGACCACAAACCTCTAGTCACACACATTGGACCTGACGATCTTGAAGGTCTTTTCCAACCTAAATGCCTCTATGACACTGCACAGAGGCTTTCCCAAGCTACAAGTGCAAAGAGTCCAACTCAGCCCCACATGCATATACATGTACCTGCCACTAAGCAGCTTTCCTCACACTTTGGTGATTTTAACACAAGTGGATGACACTTCTTCATTAAATTCCTTGCTAAGTAGCAATTAGTAGTGAACAAAGCATATAAACAGTATCGATCTGTGCAACCTGCAGAGGCAGATCTGACTCAGAGTCTGCTCCTTGTCATGCACGGGCAACAGAAAATCAGTGGGACAGTTTATAAAGTAAAACGTGTGTTAGAATAAATTGTGGTCACCCACACAGGCCTTTTTACTGAATCAGTCTTCTTCTGGCCACCCGCATAGGACAGACTGCGAGACACCAGCCGGGGTGCAGCCATCCGTTGAGATGCCAGCCTGCTGCAGACGGACAGCTGTCACTGCAGATGAACGGAGAAGTGTCGAGCTCTTCTGACATGCCTCCAGGGGGGTGGTGGGGTAGAGTACATGTGTTATAAAAACCCCTCTAAGAACTGCATCAGTTCTGCTGCCACTCGGCTAACCTTTTAGCACAGGAGCTGAGCGATGCTTGTGCTGCCCAGGTGATGGGACCTGCTTCTAAATCTGCAAATAAAGAAATCCCACAGGGGAGCGAGGCAGAGGTTGGGAGGAGAAGCAGGAGTTGTTGTACAGGTTGTAACACGGTACCAAGTAAGGTGGGGGAGCTGCACTATATGTATATTTTATAGTACATGGAAAGTGACTTTTAAAGCATCTCCGGTGATGTGATGGCAGCTGAGCCCAAAGCTGCTCTGAATCTTGGTGAGTCTTATCTTGGGTTGTTTGGAAATAAACTGGTTTATTCTGCCTGCCTCCCCCTGATTTGTCCATCCCTTCCTCTCTTTGCCTTCCATGCCTCTGCCACCCCTGTTTGCTGCCTCTTTCCTTCCAGCCTTCTGCTTTGCTCTACAGAGTCTTCTCTCCCACTGCTCCAACCTGCTGGATCTCATGCCTTGCTGCTGCTCTTCTGCACCTCTGACACAAACATGCTGCACTCGCTGTCTCCCTGTGCTTGGGAAGCATCAGCCGGTGATGCTGCTCTTGCCTTATGCCTGCAGCTCCTGGGTTCCCAGTCACAGCTGCCTTGAGGCAGAAGGAAGCCTTCAGCAAAGTTCAGCAGCAAGCCTCCAAATTATTCTTAATAGAGGAAATCTTCCCTGTTTCATTCCCCTTGTCCACACAGCAGCCATGCCACCACCTCACAGCCATTGACATGCAGAGGGGCTTGGTAGCTTTACGCCACAGAATAATTCAGTCTGGAAGGAATCTCACAAGGTCTCTAGTCCAAATTCTTGCTTGAATTAGGGTCGGCTATAACCCCCAGGGCTTGATCCAGTCCAGCGTTGAGTGATCGCCCAGCTTCTCTGGGGAACTTTATGGTGGTTTTTTATGTATTTTTTTAACTTATATCCAGTCTGAACTTCTTTTATTTCATCTTATGCCCACTGTCTCTCATCCTCCTACCATACACCACTGTGAAGAGCCTGGCCCCATCTTTTTGATGACCTCTGTGGATGTGAGAAAGCTGCTGTCAGCGGGATGGCAGCTGCAGATCTGGCTGGAGCTGTCTGTTCCCCAAGCTGAGCAAGACCAGCTCCCTTAACCTCTCCTCAGAGAGCAGATGCTCCAGCTCCCAAACCTCCTGGTGGTCCTCCACGGAACTCAGTTCAGTTTCTTGTCTTTCCCTGGAGGGCCTTTTGAATGACCATTTTGTCCTGGAGGGTCTAATGAGTGCTGAGTAAAAAGGCATAAGCGCTTCCCTTGATCTGCTGGCCATGCTGCTTTTCATACAGCCTGATACATCATACACTGATGGCTCATGTCCAGCTGCCACCCACCAGGACCCCAGGACATTTCCAGCAGCGCCAGTCGCTCCCCAGCATGTGCTGCTGCAGAGCTTGCTTCCCTCCTGGGGCAGGACTTTGCATTTGTTCTTATTCCTCTGACTTGTATACCAACACTGCGGCGCACAACATGTCCTGATGATGTGTCTTAGGATGCCAGCTGTCACTCACATTGGTGACAGGATATTTTGACTGATCTCTGCAGCATCCTTCACTTCCCCTGCTGTGCACACTCCACAGCTATAACATATACCACTCCAGCAAGACATTTCTTTTCTGCTGTGGGCGATTGCTGTACCTGATCATCTCATCTCTGCAATCTCTTTGATGATCCAGACAGAATACTGGAAGCCCAGTCCTTATGTTTTCTAATCATTCCTGTGGCTTTTCCTGAGTGTTTTCCAGTGCAGCAGCAGCTCCTACTGCTCTTACGCTCCCCTCTCAGCCACAGCAGTACCAGTGCCAACTCAGTATCCCCAACCTTCTCAGGAGCAGCATCAGGTGCACATCCTTCTTTCCATCCTTCAGACGACGAGCTTGCTCCAGAGCAAGGGGAGAGGATGATGTCACATTCAGATATTTATAATGAAGGAGCCTTCAATGCCCTACAGCCCTACTGTGCTAGGCTGAAAGGTACATGGAGGAAGAAAAAAATACATCTCACAAGTTTTTTAAATCCCAAATTTCTCTTAGGGGCCCTGGACTTGTTAAATTAGTGAGCAAGAGCTGTAGGAGTTGAGAGACAGAAAATCCCATTCACCACCATCAGGAAAAGGAAACAATTGCTGATGGTCAGCCAGGAGCTCTTCAGAAGACATGGAGAGCAGATCTTGCTTTCCCCAGCCCTGCCCTTGCCAGCAGCTTTTTGTGTTGATGGGGAAAGCATTTCCAGAAGAAAAGAGCAGAGGGCTTCTGACGAGAAGCCATCATCACAGCTTTCAGCACATTCCAATGCTTCGTGGACCAGTAACAGCCTTAAACACATGTTCAGACATCTGGAGAGTCCAGGTCTCCATTTAACCCCACACCGCCTACCAAATTCAGGAGCCTGAAAGAAAGAGGAAGAGCAGAATCTCCCCACGCGGGAGGCACCCCTGGCAAGCAGAAATGGAAGAAAGAGAAAACACAACCGAATGAGTGAGGATAGAAAAACTCGTTTTGTCTATTGAAAAGATTCTGTTTAATAAAAAATTGATGACATTTTAGTCTCTGAGATAGGCCTGTTCCCCTTTAAAATGAAACCCATCACTCTATTTTTCATCTCACTTAGCTCTTTTCTGATAATCAATCAGGCATTTTCTCCATCTCCCCCACGTCAGGGGATCCACCAGAGACTCCTGCACGTGGCCCCTTTTGAAGCGGGTGCAACTCGACGTGGAGGGGAAGGGTTAGTGCTAAATAAATAAAAAACAAACTAACTAAACTCTTTTTTTGTTTTATTCCTATAAGGAATAATGCAAAGGATTTCAAAGAAGAGGGGCAAGGATCGTTAAAGCAAAGAGAACAAACAGTCCAAGCTTCATCTTGAGGGCACAGGCACTTCGGAAATCACCCGGGTCGGCGGGTGGCTGGCCAAGTCCCTCACGGACACATTTTATGTCCTGGTAAGACACTTCTTAATGAATCAGACTTCTCCAGTAAGAGTGGAATAAAAAGTGACTTCTGACCAAAAAGGCTAGGGCTTTGTAGTGCCTGCAGCAGAGTTATGGTGGGGGTAAGACAAGGGAGAAGTCTTGGAAGTTGGAAACACCAACTTCTCCATCAGTCCAAGCTCGCCCCAATGTCACTGGAAGGGCTCCATCTCCTTCCGCAGAGACCAGCTTAGGTTTGTGTCCTTTCATGGGATGTGCTGGGGGAGGGTACAGCTGTGGAATCAGGATTGAAGAGATCAACCAGGATTGCCATGGCTTTTTAGCAGTTTATCTTATTTCTTCTTTAAGTAATAGAAAAAAATACCTCACCATGCAAGCTCTTCGACTGCATTCTTCTCCAGATTCCCAGTAAAATTGTCCAACATTTTTCATTGTTTTTTCACACTGTTTTAAACTCATGTTCTTTTTTATTTTATCAGACCTTTCTTTTTGTGTGGGTTTGTTGTTGGGTTGGTTTTTTTTTCCCAATGAGACTTTCCTTTTCTCAAATCTTCTGTTTTCTACAGGAAAATCAGATCAGAGGGGAAAAAATTACCAGAGATAAAACTCAGAAGTGGGGGTTTTTTTGGTTTGTGTTTGTCTGAAAAATCACATCCCTCTCCTTCAGAACCACGCATGGCCCTGGAAAGGGCAAGCACTTTGCAGAGGGTGGCCCTCAAATTAACAATGTGAGATTTTGACAGAAAGAATGATGTTTGCAAAGCACAGCCAATGTTTTTCGGGTCCACATACTCACAACTCATTTTCTCAAGATAATCTCAGGCCGCCTGTGCAAAAAACATCTCTCGAGAATCCTTAATTAGCTCTTACTGGAGAGGAGATAATTTCTGGGTCCTTGTTCAGATTTTCAGGCAACATTAAAGTCCTTTATTTGGTGTCTGTCAGTCGCCAAGACACCAAGGGAGTGTTAACGAATTAGCAGCTCCTTCCCTCTATGGTTCGCCTGGGATGTGTATGGGTCTCTGGCATGTTCCAGCAAAGAGGATTTGGAACTGCATCCTGCTGCTCCCCAGGCAGGGGCTGAAACAGGCAGAACAGCTGTTTTGGGGTGCACATCTCAGCTTTTGTTACGTCTCCTGCACAGAGAGCTGCACAGTTCCAGGGGTAAGTGGTATCAATATTCATACGATTTTTGTGTGAAGGTTTCTGTGGAACATAGAGACATTTCAATAGAGTTGATCTCCTTGGGAAGCATGAGAAATGGATAATAACATAAAATGTGGGAAATTCACCCTAGTGGATTACTGTCTGCCTGGTTCAGACTGTTACTCCTCAGCCCATCAGATAGCTTTGGACTGTAGATATTCCAGATTTTGCAAGGTAGCTAAATCCTAGGGAAACTAAGGAATATAGGCATACATCCAGGTCACCCAGCAAGTCAGTGAGAAAGCTAAGAGCTGAGCCTACATCGCCCGAATCCTGTTTTAATGGGCTTTATTGAGGTGAGCCAGATCATGCATCTTGATGGAAGCAAGCCCTCAGTGAAAATGAACATGGACTCCAAGATCTGGTCCTACAAATCAATTTATGTTGATATGCCATCCTCTTGTTAACATATGTCTTGTTCTTGCTATGCTGGCTGGATTAACCAGACCCCTCTGGGAAGTTCTGTTTTCATTCACTGGAGTAAAAAGTCAACAGGGTGTTACTGGGCATGTTCAGCAAAGGCACACCAAGGCACTCAAGGTGCTTCGTCCAGTCCTCACCTCACTCTGTGCCATCTGATTTATTTAAAAGCAGCTTGGGAAATATCTTTAGCAAATATCTTTCCCCAAACTATACCTCTCAACCATTCAGCTGAAAGATAGTGGAGATCATGCATGTCATTCTTTCTTTAAAATTTTAATCATAGCTATCAAAAAGCAGGAGCTTAGACAACTAAAAAAAAAGCCATCAGCTCCAGTTATTGCCTTAGCTAGGTCTCTAGCTCATCTGATCTGATACCAGGGATGTTAACTTGGATGTTCTTTGCAAACAGCATTGTTAAAATGCCAAAGACTGGATAAAGGTGTTTAGCAGAGCATGAAGTTGTGCAGGAACGTATCCCTTGCTCTAAGACTGTTCTGCTGGGAGCAGCTACCGGCTCCAGACAACTTAGCCTGTCTCCTGTCGAGGTATCAGAGGACGAAAGATCCTCAGGCTGATCACAAGACTCCGTGGCCCATCCTGAAGACAGGGTCCTAGTGATTGGAAAGCTGGTGTTTGTGGGGCAGCTCTTGGCTTGGAACGGCCCAGGGGCAGAGTTGGGGCAACCTGCTTATTAGATGCAAGAGGAGAGGCAGGGGGAGCCTACTGTTACACCAGTGGCTGATGGATCTGTTGGAGACACTGAAAACAGCTGGGGTTGTGGGCAGGGCAGCCCAAGCGCAGGAGACTGTGACATTTAAGTTAAACCATGAAATGACCTGGCCTATAAATTTCAAGCTACTGCCCCTCACAGTGCTTGCATCTCCCAGGCTTGCACTCAGAGCTATAGGTGCAAGCCATAGGAGGTTCCACGTCAACGTCTGGAGCGTTTCAGAAGGAAAAAGTGCCTTTCCATCTGCTCTGGGGGCGAAAACAGGGAAAGGGCTAAGAGAAGAGGCCGGATGCAGATGCAAAGAGAGGGCAGTCCACGAGGGCAAGGTCTGTTTGCTGCACCAAAAAGCAGTTCTGCAAGCTTAGCCTAATTGCAGAGGTGTTGGCAGCATGTCAGTGCTGTAGAAAATCAGGAGAGGTTAAGATCATGTTAATTTGTACACACACAGGGGGATCGGGAGGCCTGGAAGCAGGGGAGGGAGAGAGGGTGAGTGGATGAAAAGAGGAGGAGGAGGAGGGAGAAGACTTGCACACGAAAATGTTGGGTTTATGTGTGTGGGGGGGTCCATTTCCAAAGCAAGAATACAAATGATCCCAACAAAGCCCAAGCTGTCCTGAAACCCTGTAGCCAATTAGTGCACATCAATATTTAATCAGATCTCGCTATTGTGCAGCCTGGACTGTGCTACCCCAGCCCCTGCCACACTCACTCTTTCCCATCACAGACACACTGTTATGACACATAATGATATTGTCAATGAATAATTTAGAGCAGTTTTTCTCCTCTTCTCTCTGTGTGTGTCTCTCTCTCCCCGTGCCCTTATTAGCAAAAAATGTGGAACAACTTCTGAGAGGAGGTGAGGAAGGAGCTACTTCCGTAACATTGCTCGAGGACCAGCCCGGCCTCCTGCCTTCCTCAGGCATCCATAAGCCAGTGATTAACACTCCCAGGATGGTTGGAGGTGACCTTCCCTCAGTGGAGGGGCTGGCAATAGCTGAGTGGGAAGGTGGACCTGGAAAAGCTTGTTGAAGCTGTGTAACGACTTAGATGGAATAATCTTAAATGCCAGGGGTCATGACCAGCAGGGAAAACACCAGCCAAATGTGACAGAAGACATCCCAGGAAATGTCCCTGTGCCTAAACGGATGAAAGGAAAGGTTCAGTCTTCTGCACCTTGGCTCTGGCACTATGAGAAAGCAAGGCCTGTCGGGGGATGCAGTGGGCAGCAGTGGCAAAGATTAAACTTCACTCGATGGTTTCACAGGTATAGCCCCCACCACACAGACACTTGTGTGCAAACTTGGTGATTCTTTCAACACTTTCAATATCCATTTGTATTTGGATGGAGCATACAGGATGCCCATCCCCTCTTTACGTGTGATACCCATCTGGCCAACTGTGGCCAGGCACTATTCACATGCAGGGTGGTGTTGTAGCTCATGACGTGTCCAAACCTCAGCGCAGCACCTGAGGGACTGTCAGCACTCAGACTCTCATGGAGAGGACGGCAAAATGGCAGTTTATTGAAAGACACAGGCACTTATATACTAGTAACAGAGCCAGCCCCTTCATGGGTAGTTCCTACATTTCCGTCACAACACGTGATCTTCTGCATCTCCACATCCCTATGCTACTACAATTCCCCCCTTCCATGCTACTACAGGGTGGGATGGACCAGCGAAGCCATTTGGTATGTTGAGGCCTTATAGACACCAGTGTGAGCAGTCACTTTGCTTGGATTGCAGGACATGGAGCAGGGTTGTTGGGGATGCTGTGGTGGGAAGTGCTCCATGGAGGTTTGTGGTCCTGTCTGTGTGGTCAGTGAAGGCATGTCCTCTTGCAGGTGCAGGCACAGCCCTCCCCTGCATCGTGATGGGGCCAGGGAGTGTTGAGCTGTACCTCCATCCCCACCAGGCTGGGCTGTACCTCCACCCCCACCAGGCTGAGCTGTACCTCCATCCCCACCAGTCTGGGCTGTACCTCCATCCCCGCCAAGCTGAGCTGTACCTCCATTCCTGTTAACCTAAGGGTTAATTTGTTACAGCTGACTGATCCTTGTGCTGATCCTTCGGTGAAATTATGGGGAAAATGGTAACTGGAAGCACAGATCTTAGAAATTACTGTTTTTTTCTTTTAGATTAATCTGAATCTAATCAGGGAAGCCATTGAATCTGAACTATTTTTCTGCTGGCTCCACACTCTTTCCAGTCCTGGCCTCTCATCAATAGCTTTTGACCTTGTGTCAACTAGGCTCTGCCTTTCCTGTTAGTAACCTCTGAACCTGTTGACTGCAGTCATGCTGTTGGGATGAGGAGTCTTAAGGATTTTAATGTTCCTACTACAGAATATAGGTGAATATAGAAGAGAGGGGTTGAATTAACTCCTGCATCATGGGAAACACTAAATAGGATGAGTAATGTAACTCCTGGTTGTCAAGTCCAGCATGGATGAAAAGGGAAGAAAAGATATCTCTTCCAATGTTTCTTACAATAATTCCAAAGGTCTTCTCCCAGCATTTTTGTGAAGAAAAAAAAAAAAAAAAAAAAAAAAAGAGAGAAATTCTGTTTGGGTCAAATTATTTGGGGGAAAGAAATGTTTGTCCTCATCTCAAGCACTGGACTGTAGGAAATTCAGTTGTCTTCTGACATGGGTCTCCAATATAGAGCAAACATCCATGGTCAATAATTCAGACTTCCCATTCGTGCCTGCCATGCTTACCAAATTTTTTGATGCCACTGTGAGCTCAAGTTAACTGCTCCATCCTGCACATATGGATTGGTACCAGAGTGCTGCTCTCACTGGGACTGAAAACTCAGGAGTGGGGCTGCAGAGCGTCTGTCGCATGACCTGCATGTTGGTGGTCCTCCAAAGTTTTCCACAGTTTTACAACAGAGGATGGACTGGTAGCTTCAGGTCTTCAGTTTCCAGATCTGAAGAATGCTTCTTTAGGAACTGAACTTGACCTGAGCTTCGCTGTTTGAAAAGAAAAACCAGAACCAGCCTATCCTTCTGGAGATAAGGCAACCCCAAGGCAGGTAAGCTCTCCCACAGGTCACCTAGCAGGACTTTGGGGAGATTTGATTTCCAAAGCCTGGAGAACTCAGAGGTTTGGTGGGCACAGCATGACCCCAGGGCTGCCTGCTCACTTGCGTAAGTGGCTGGCTGCGTGGCAGAGCTGGGTGATTCACAATGCTCTTGGAGTAAGGGATGACACAGATGGAGTAGGATCTCCAAAGACCTTGTGAAATTCTTTTCCTGCTTGTGGAGACTTAGCACAGAAACCCTTGGTAGGGATGAAAGCCTAGTTAAGCTTTGCAGGCAAAGCGCTGAGGGAAATGGTTAAGGATATTTCTTGCTGTGCGCTGTCCCAGCATGCAGATGGTGACTGCAGTCCCTGTGCCTCCATCGGGCACTTTCTCGTGTTTCATTTGCATGCTCCAAGCCAAGCCAAGCTGATGTCTAGTTACATGTGCGAGGTTTCGTCTCCTTCTAGATTTGCATGCGGTGCTGGAACAAACCCAGCAACTCTCTGTCCACCCCTCCACGTCACCAGCACAGCATCAAAGATCCTCCATCCTGTCTTGAAATCATTACTATTGGCAAAATAATTGCAACAACAGAACTACTAAAAGCCCTGTTTGCACTCCTTTCATCTCGGCTCAGCCAAGATCTAGCCAGCCTTCATAATATGTACTTTTAAAAGGGAAGAGGAAGAAGGGGAAGAAATCTTATCCCTACCCTCATCTTTACCAGGGCATCATTGGCTATTGTCATGCTATAAAGCACAACATTATTTGAGTTTAGGGGGATATTTTTTTGCTGTGTTTGTTTCTAAAGCAATGAGTGTCAAAGTTGATTATTGATTGAGACTGGGGGATCTGAGAACTGCATGAGGAAAACTGCCTGATTATTCAAGCCCCTTTCTCTCTTCTTTTCCTTTCTTTCCTTTGCACCACGATTGCATTGATCGACCCTGTCTTCATTATCTTCCCTTCTCCTTTCTCTCTTCTGGCCCCTACTGGGGATTCCTGATTAAACTATGGCAGGGCTCAATTGATCCTCCGCAATTCACTCACTCCTCGCAAGGAGGAAAAACTGCACCGCTGCATAATTCAAAAAGCAAACACAGAGAGGAGAGGGAGAGAGGAAAAATCAATACAGCTACAACTGATCCTGCAGATAAATGAAGCAGCGAGTGCTGACGAGAAGGAGGATCCCTGGCAGTGGCACGGCTGAGCCCAGAGAAAGTTCAGCAACTCAGAGATGGGCTCAGGTGAAACGGACCGGCTCGAAGTCCTTTTGGAGGCGGGCAGGAAGGAAAGGGGGCCCTTGCCTCACTCAGCAGACAACCTGGGGTGCAAGAAAGCCCAGGGATGAGCAGGGGAGACCCTCTGTGCCCACCCTCCTGTGCTGGGTTCACAGCAGACTCGCTCCCTGCCAGGGATGATTTAGGGAGTGCATCTCAGACTGCACCTGGCAGAAATGTCCTCTCGCGCCTCTTCCTTGTTAACCTTCAGGGCTCCTCCTGCCTCCTTTCCAGCCCGAGCTGGGCTGTTTTCATGCTGCAGCCCATAACCAGGGCAGTTTTCTTGCCAGACTGCTGCTCCAGTGAGAAGGCTTTGCCCTTCACGGGCTGAAGAGGCTGCAATGGGGGAAACAAAATGGGAACAGAGGCTCCCCTGCCTCTCCAGACTCACAGGGGAGCCTCCAGGCTGTGAAACCTCAGTCAAGCCCTGAACCCTGAGGCAGAGCATCGCCACACAGCTGAGACAGCACGGCAGTCCTGCTCTGAGCGTCACCTGTTGCACTGCATGGGCAGTGACACCCTGGCAGGCAGCAGCCATGCAGGCTTTTCTTGGCAATCCAAAATATAAACCCACTAGGAAGAGAGAAAAAAAAAAAATTTAAAAAAAGACCAAAAAACCCAAATCAAAGGCTACAGTTTCCCTCCTGCAGAGGGAAGATGGGCTGACTCCAGGGCTGGTTGCTGGCTGATAGCCTGGTGGGAAAACCAAGCATTTTTTCTCCTCGTCTGGGTGGTGAGGAGGCGAAGAACTGGACTCCCCTGTAAGGGGTGTGCTGAGCAGGTGAGCACAGGAGGTCTGTGCTGCACTAAAGGCAGTTTCCTGTCACCTTCCCACGTATCTTGTGTAGCAGAAGCAGGGGGAGTCAGAAAATCAGGGGGGGTGACATATCTTGGATGGTCTGGCAAGGACAGCCACTAAGGGACGGTATCTGGTGGTACTGCTGCCCTGGCTGCACTGCCAATGTCCTTGGTGACTCCTCCAGCCTCTTCCTTCCAGGCATGTTATGCCTTCTGTTTAAACTGCCCAGGAACAGGTCCCAGACAAGCCTTCAAAAAGTATATCCAGAAGTCTGCAAAATGTTTTGGTTGGGTTTTTTTTTTTCCAGTGGCTGAACTTTGACTCTGCCTCTGGCACTAAGAAAGGGTGGCTGACTCTCCTGGGGAGGAGTGTGCTGGCTTCTGCGCTGCTGAGCGCTGTCAAAGGGACTGGCAATCATAGAATCATAGAACTGTTTAGGTTGGAAAAGTCCTTTAAGACCATCGAGTCCAATCGTTAACCCATCACTGCCAAGCCCATCACTACATCACATCCTTAAGTGCCACATCTAAACACCTTTTAAATGCCCCCAGGGATGGTGACTCCACCACTTCCCCAGGCAGCCTGTTACAGTGCTGGACAACCCTTTCAGTGAAGAAATTTTTCAATGGCCAAGAATTTCAGATATTGGCAAGGGGAAGACAAAATAGGAGATGCACTCCCATTCCTGGATAGGGTGTATTCCCAATGCCCCCTGTTCACCACCCCTGTTCCTCTATCTGAGAGCACATGGCAGTGTATTGCGCAAAGGATAAAGTGGGAGAATTGAATTGCCTGGGCTTGAAATCAAAACCTGTGTGAGAATGGCAGGATAAAGGACGCTGCGGCCAAAGCCCTGCCTGAACAACCAGGAATTTGGGTACAGTCGTTCTCTGCAGGTGAATTTTGCAGCTGAGCCATCCTTAAGAAGCTTAGCAAATACCTTGAGCACAGAAATATAATATATTAAATGAACAAAAAAAAGGAATGTCTGGGCTACATACACAGTCCTGTTGAGCATCTAAAAATGACATAGTGAGAAATCCTTGCTTGTACCATTGCATTGTCATTGTCAGGCAGTGCCCAGCCCTTTCCTGGCTTGTAATGCATCCCCAGAAAGCCCCTAAGCTGGTGTCTCACAAGTACAAGGAGCTTTGCTGAGCTGCACTGAGGTTTTCTGCAGCCAGGAGAGAGAAAAGGCTTTTAAAACAATATTGCTCTGTATTTTAAAATGATTTAAGAACCCAAAGAACAGCCCAGCACTGGGTTTGCCAGCAGAGGGGATAGATTGTTCTTTTAAAAGCTTTTAAACGCATGTGATAGAAAGGGGAAATACAGCTGCCACACTGATAGATATTGCTGTGGTACCAGCTTCCAAGCTGCCCACACATCACTTTAATTCTTCTTTTATTTGGAGCTGAAAGACACCTTTGTTCCACGGTGGGATCTTCAAGGATCCCAGGTGGACCAGACACCCAAGAGAGGGATTTCAAAAGAATGTGGGGGGTGATAAAAGACAGTGGGAAGATATTAGTGCTCCTTAGTCACCAGGTGCCTGAATGAATCCCCCTGAAATACTACAGCTCTTCAGAATCCAACTGCCATGTGCAAATCTTGCCTTTACTGTTGTCCTCAGACCATTGTGAGGTGAGGTCCTCTATTCCGGAGTTCCCGGCAGAAACACAAAGCCACTTCTCTTTGCAGACACATTTGTGCTCCCAAGCTGCACCCAGCCAAGACACAAAAGAAGGATGCTCGGTCAGTGCTGCCGAGGGAGCCCGGAGCCAGCTGCACCCCGAGGCTGGGGAAAGGACAGGCACCCCAGGGCAGGACATCCTGGCAGCCTGCAGCGCTCAGGCTCGGTTTCTCCTCACTCTTCCCTTTGCCCTCGGAGCACTCCTGGCTGTGAAGCACTGGAACAACACCTCCAGGACTGCTTTTCTTCATCGCTCTGGAGAAGAGCTTGGATGCGTCTGTCTCCCAGCAATAAAACGAAGAGGGCCATCCTCTGTGCCCAAGACTCTGATTCCAGGTGCACCATCTTGGTGCAGTCTGCGATGCTACCCTGAAACATCTCCCTGGTTACTCTGTGCCAAGCACTTCGCACTGCATAATGTCCAATTTTCTGCTCTGCTAAAACTTGTGGCAAGGATCTAGACACCCTCCATTTGGTTTTCCCCTGTATCTCTGGAAAACCTGTGCACATCCCAGTTGCTCTCTCCCATTAGAGCAATCCACATCTCATGTGCTGCTGGCTTTAAGGCAGTTTGCACTTCTCCTAGGTCTAACAAAACAGCAGTGGTTCTGACCCTTCTGGCCTTAGAAACTGTTTGATGTGTGGAAAGGGACAATCACAAGTCTTCAGCAAAGAGAAATAATCTAATTCCTAGACAAAGCCTAACCATGGCTCTGTGCACTTGTTGGTGTGGCTCATTGAGCCTTGTATTTTGGTTCACTACAAGTTCCCATCCATCCCCAATGGACTCAGATGGCATGGGCAGAGTGGAAAGAAGTTGTAGACTTGGAGGTAAGATGCAAATTCTGACAAATATTTGTGTTCCTGAGGTCCGCTTGGCCTCCTGCCCACCATCAGTAGTCACGAGGATTTGGTGCCAGGTCTGGAGCATAAATGGCTCCTAAGAGTCCTGGTCAAGGCTCCTGCAAACCGTTACGCTACTTTATCCACTCAGGAGTGTGTCCTTTAAATGGCAGCAATCCTTGTGGCTTTCCCTACATTAAATTTCTTGTATGCTGTGCACTCCCTCTGCCTTTCTGCCCTCCAGGGATGGCTTTTGTCTTCTGCCGATGTGCGATGTGCTATGTGTCTCAACTTTTGTCATCCCTCAGATTGCCTGAGGCAGTGGAGGTGACCTTGCTGCTGAGCTTTTGTTTCCCTTTTACATAGGAAGCTTCTTCCTCCTTTGAGCCGCTCATCACTGTGCTGTGAAGCTGGTTTTCCCATCTTGTCAGAACAAGTCTCTCTCACGCAGGATTTGGCCATGAAAGACACCAGTGAGAGGGTGTTGTAGCTCGTGTGATCAACATCCACCACCTGGTCCGCCTGCCCTGGATCTGTCTGGAGGATGGAGAAAGTAAGCCATGGCCTGCCGTACCCGAGCCCAGCTCCAGGAGCAGCACATATCCCCCTCCCAAACAGCCACCTGCCTCCAGCCCACACACTTCTCATCAGGCGCTTTCTGCCCTGAAGCCCCTGAGGTGGGCTACAGAGGATAAAGCAGGTGGGTGAGCGTTTTTACAGCGGAAGGAGAAGGGTTGAGAGGTGTGGGGTACTGGACTGTTGTAGAAGAAGGGTGGGAGGATTTGTGGGCAGCTTATGCCACAGGGTTACCAAGGACAAAGGGTGGCAGTTTAGCTGCTCTAAACACCGTTATGTGCCTCTGGCCATCTTTATTACCTCTGTCTGTACCTCTCCTCACTCTTCTAGGTCCTATTTGAGAACAGGGTTGAAGCAGTGAAGTTGCTTCAAGGAAATAAAAAATTCACAAATGAGCTGGTGATCACAGGCCTACTTAGGGGGTAGACTTCCGTGGTATTCTCTACTGATGTGTGTGCTGATGCATGAGAGGTGACCAACAGAGCACTGGCCTGTCCTCTGGCTATGCCAAGATTGATGCCTTGCAGTCAACGATGACAAATGGTCCGAACAGATGTATGGAGTGGCTCACCTATGCTCATGGATGAGAGTAGTTCATTTTTATGCCATGGACAATCTGGGCACTGCCCTGGCTGGAACCTTTTCTAAACAGCTCCCAGGATAACAGCAGTTGTTCTTGGAGCATGGTGGTGACTCACTTGCTCCTGGATTTTGCCTGAGTGTGGAGGCTGGCGAGGGGAGGCAGCTGTAATGCAATTCATGGGGACTGCTGGGACCAGGATTTGGCAAGGCCACAGGTGCCCCAGGGAGTTGCTAGATCTGTGTCACTAGAGGAGACATTTCTGAGGACAGCAAGTACTATTATTCTCTGAACCAGCTTGGAGGGTCAGGCAATTGCATTGTGGGGAGACTAAAAGTTTTCCATGGCTTCTGGAATTTTAAAAATTGGTTTTGTGGTACATATTTAATCACAGGGGGTGCAACAGGATGCACACACAGGTCTCACAATGCTATTTGAAAAGACATCCGTGCTTTTACCCCTTGGTGTAAATGTGGAGCTGTGAGCTTTTCAGGCCAAATTGCCAAAGGATCCCAGCTCCAGACTGGAACCAGACCTCCCGAGCCTGCAGCATGTGCTGAGCCACTACACATTGCTAAGGAGAGAGGAAGATAAGTGCTGATTTTGAAACAACAAAGGTCGGCTGGAGGTATTTAACGGTCTCATGGAATTAAGCCCGTCTACCACTTGTGCTGCATGCCATTGGTTTACAGATTTTGAGTGCTCAGGCTGGCTGAGCAATCCGCTCTCCCACTGTGAGCCCCAGTGCTGCTCAGGGCCACCCATCAGGTTGTGCTGGTCCTGCAGACACCATCTCTCTGGCATAGCCACCCATGAGCCCTTCAGCACCCATCAGGGCCACGCTGGCCTGACCTTCATGGGCCACATCTCATGGCAGGGTGATGCAGATCCCTCGCCCAGCCCTGTGCTCTGCTCACTCTTTGTGGTGCACGTGAGAGCTGGCGTGATTCAGGCAGGAGCAGAGAGAAGAGCTAACTCTCTTTCTTTAAGAAAAGTAGGGGTTTCCTCTGCACTGGCAAACTGGGAGAGGCAGCATGTTGGTGTCCTTTTCCATGCTCTCCCTGCGGAGTAACACCTCACCGATAATTGACAGTGAGAGGCAGCCGTGGGTTTTCTGCAGAGCCCCAGTGCTGTTTTCCCACTGGGACCTGTTCGCTAACAGTGATAGATGACGGCGGGGGAAGCAGGCTCAGCACACAGAGAATTAATACCGCCCTCCCAAATGTCGCACCTGAACTTTTTCCCAACGTGTTTCACGGGCAGGGAAAATGCCAACATCTGGAAGTCTGCAGAAGAGCTGGAAGGGCTCGTCCTCCTGCAGCCGGAGCCCGGCAGCTCCCAGCGATCCCGCCCGGCCCGCAGCCAGGAGAGGGAGCTCGGCGCCCCGGTCCCAGGCTCCACTCGCCAAACATCACTGAAGACAATGTTGATGATTCTCTTGTTCAACAAATAAAAGAAGTGGCCCACGAGGGAGCCGTGTTGGCAGCTGCTTTATCAGGGCTTCGGGGAATTGTGGAAAATCAATGCTTGCCAAAGGCAAAATGGACAGAACCGGGGGAAGAGAACAGAACTAACTATCGGGCTTCTGAGAGATTACTGCACCCGCAGAACCTGATCTTGGAAAAGTGGGGTGTCCTCAGTCCCCACAGCCATCAGCGGGAGCACCGAGCACTGGGTATCTGCCAGGGCCAGGAGCGGTAGAGAAGCATGAGGCTGAACTTGGGACATTGGACATGTCACCAAAACCCAGAGGGCAATCCTCCAGGTAAAAATTCCCGGTTCCCTTCCCAGAGCACCGAGGACTTGCAGTTCTCACCAGCTCGTCAGGAGAAGTAGGATATTCAGTGATTTTTATATTTCACTGTTTAAGTGTGGGAATAGCCCCCTAGCTTTAGGTGTCAGATAGCAAACGTTCAAAACATCAGAATGGGAATGAATTCCCAAACGTACTGAACATCAGTGGAAAGAAAGCACTTTAGAAATGGATAATTCTTCAGTGCCTGCCTGCTGCGGAGGCCAGGAATTTAGTCAGATTTGAAGGGATACATTTGTTTAGATAGAAAGAGTCCCATACTCCTAGAGCAAAACTTTCTATGTTTAATGATGTCAGTTTAATCCATCCTGATTAGCAGTGCTATGATTCCTGGATTTATTGGAAGTCTTATTTCTTTACTTCTTTTTGATGTTTAAGATCCTGGGAAGAGCAAATTGTGGACCTGGCTTGGTCAGCCTGTTGATGAATTGAAGATATCACCACAAGGATTTCAGAGATGCTCCTCAGTGCTCTTTCTGAAGGCCCTATAAACCCATAACTGACCAATTTCAACCCACGTAATGCTGCTGTGGTTCCCCAGTCTAGAGATGCTCACCAACACCTGCTGGTCCTGGGGATACCCTTTCATAATGCAATTTTTTTTCTATTGCTTTTGTAATGATTGTATTTATATTTGTGTGTCATCTCTCCCATGTTCAGTGTAACATCTCTGCCAGAAAACTTGCTGTTGTGGGCACAGGGAAGGAAACGCTCCACGTTCAGGAAGCTGAGAGGAAGAGTACGGCTCCCTGGTGCTGGGCTCCTTCATGGACTGTGTCTCATCAGCCATTCCCAGAGCTGCTGTAACCACACAGCCCAGACCAAGCCATGCCCCAAATATCGCCCATCTACTGCACAATGCAGAGAGTGCTGAATGGTGTATTTCAGACACAGACTGTAATCCCCAGCTTCAAGGAACGGGACTGCCCAGCCTTTTTCCCTCATCCCAGCAGCCGTAGTCTCACTGGGGTCAGTGGTGCCCTGTGTCACTCAATGACCATCAAAGTTGATGAGCCTTTCTCTGTTCCCTCCCTAATCCTGTTTGGATAAGGACGGTGCCCAGAAGGAAACCACAGCCAGACAGATATCCTGACAGATACATTTTCCCTTGGGCTGGAATGAAAAACAGTTATTTTGAGCGTGCCAGATGGGCTACGGAGACACCTTAACAATACCTGCCATTAAAACATCTAGCTCTGTCACATGATTGCTGGCACCCAGCAGGTGGGAACTTGCACCTAAGCTGCAGATCCCTGCCCGGCCAGGCACTGCCTCAGCCAGCTGATGGTGACAATAAAGGGTGCCGGCCCCGGTCCTGGAGAGGGGCAGCTCTTGAGAGAGAACTCCTGCTTTGGCTGGTGACTGGAAGTCTTGGGTCTGTTTTCAAGTGCGCCAGCACCTTTGTTCTCTGTAAATACTCTGTGCAGAATGAGACCATGCCCTGTTAAGCTCCGCAGGCAAAACCCAGGATATCACTCTCCCACCCGGCTCCTGGTAAATGCTGGCTGGCATGGCTGGCATTCCTCCATCAGTGTCTTTATTGAAAATGGCACTTCAGCCAATCCTGAGAGCATTTCCGACTCTTATTCAGTGCATTATTCCACCTGCATGCATCTCACTGACATGAAACATGAGAATTTTTTTGAGGATCACTTTCCTCTGCTGCCCCAGCTCAGAGAAGAAACAATGCCTTGAAGACCAAGCAGCCAGACATCTACTACTTACCAGCAACCCACCTGAGGTTTTGCTCTTCCATCTCCCACTAAGTTTACACAGCAAAACCACATATTTTGTGTTTTAACTGCGGCTCTTCCACTGGGTGCTCCCTGCTACTGATGGGCTGTTCTTGCCCTTAAAAGTTGCTCAGTGCTGTGACATCTGACAGTGCTTATGAGGCGATTTCTTCCCCAGGACCCCTCCTAGCCATCAAAAGATGGGATCCTTCTGCAGGACAGATGTCTTCCATGGAGCTTTCACATTTGGGCATCAGCAAAGCAAATAAAGGAGTCACTACAAGGCTCTGGAAGGATGGTCCTCCTGGTTCCTAATGTTATGTGTTGCATATTTTTGAACGGCAAACATTGGTGAATAATGCATTATCATGTCTTGTTCACTGACTTTCACTTCTTTTTCTATGCTGGGGGAGTTCTCCTAGCTGGTGAGCAATTTCTTTGTTCAAAACTTCCACTCAGTCTCATTAGCAGATCTTCAGATCCATCATGAATATTCAAAATTGGAGCTCATTTGCAATTGGCTGCTGTATCACAGGGCACATCTCTGCCTCCTGGTTGGGAGGATGCCCTGGTTGCCCTGTTGCCTGTCCAAATAGCAGGTATGTTTGCTGGAACTGTTCACACATTGGCTTTGAAATTTGTTTCCCGCAAACATTTGTCCTCAAAATCTAATTGCTTTGATGGCTGAAGAAAGCAGACACAAAAGAAACAAGGCCATTTATAATTGAAAGGGAAAGTCCTTAGCTTTGTTGAATCTCCTATCAGAGGTGCCAATTAGAGACTGCTGGATCCTTGATGGAGGCACCTGCCTGTTCCTCCCCAGCTCATTTCAGACAGGGGAGCAGCAGGTATTTGCAGGCACTGCCATGCTGGGTCAGAATTGGACCTGCAACCTCCAAGCAAAAGTTGTGGGAGTCCAGCTCCCCTGTCCTGAAGCCAGCCTGGCCCCAGAACTTTTATAAGCTGAAAGGCTGAATGAAAGCATCAAACACCAAGACAGTTTGCAGGAATATCAACCAGAGGAAAAAAAAAAAAAAACCAAAAACCCAGCTGTACCAATACCATCACTGGACACAGACAGCTCCGGATTTTGTAGCTTCCAGACAAAGTCAGCAGCAACCGTCAGAATCTGTGTTTCAAGTCCAACCTTCTGCTTTTATCTATATTTTAAACCCCACACAAGGTATACAAGGCGAATGTTGCTGTTACAGTCAGAAAAGTCTAAATAATGGATGAAGAACAGAGGCTACAAAGGGGGGGTGGGGGGGGTATAAGAAAAAAAGAGAAAAAGAAAAAAAGAGGAAGAGAAAAGCTTTAGGGGGGAAAAAAAAGGCAAGAGAAAAAGGGAGGAAAGAACCCTCCAAAATCAGAAGAGGCTGACACCTCTGACAAGGTGGGAGTTGAAGCTGACCATCGCTGCAGTGAGGCACAGAGAACTGACCAGCAGCTGTTGCTGGAGCCGTTGCCATTTGCTGCTCTCCAACCAGAGTCAAAATCAGGCAGCTTCTGTGCTGCCTTTGCCCATACTCCGAGCTTGTCTTCTAGAGAGCACACAAACACCCTCGGTAGGAAGGAGCCCGGAGAGGTCTGAAACTGGGCACAATAAAGGAAGCACTCAGAGGTGCTACAGTAAGACCAGGATTGGGTCCTCTCACACTGAGGTGGGGGTTGAGGGAAAGCTTTGTCCATCATGGAAGCATAGACAGGGAACTGTCCAGGCCCTCGCCCTCTTCCAGGCAAGGGTGAAGGCACGAACCCCTGTTTTGCAGTGGTCTGGGGGTGTTTTTTGCCTTGCCTTGACTTTCCCAGCTATCCATATCTTTGGAGGTTCATGATTAAGAGGGATAAACCAAGACCTCAGATACTGGACCAGGAACATCTCAGTGAGAAGCAGAAGTGGCAGAGCTTATTCAACAGGCTTGGACACAGCTGGCACATCCACAGCTCCCCTCCTGCACTGGCCACCTCTGGGACAGCCTCCCTGACCACACTTTTCTTCCTGGCATCGCAACTTCAGCCCCTAGCTGGGCTCAGGCTTGGTGGTGGAAACTGTGGTCACAGGGGTGTAGTCATGCTGAAGGCACATCTCTGGGGGTATGTCCCCCTGCCAGAGCTGCAATGAGGACAGGAGGGGCATAGAAGGGTTATTTCAGGGGGCTGCTTTCAGCCCAAAGCTGCCTGGGGCCAGCAAGTATGCTGATTTGTGACACCATGCAGTAAATAAACCGAGCAGCTGAAGTCACCCAGCACTGCCTGTGCCCAGCTCTCTTCCCCTGGCATCACACTCAAGAAGATCTTTTATTCACCAGAAGGTTTCAGAGCTGATGAACTAAGGCCATCAGGGAAAATAGCTATCTAATGAGGATTTTAGCAAAGGGAGCCATGAAGGCAGAAGATCTCTGTATGGAAACATTTGCTGGATGCTTTATTATTTCCATAAAAAGTTAATACGGAGGCAGTGACTGTGCTTTTGCAGTGGCACCTGGAGCACTGGGAGGTATTTGCTTTTGGCAGCGTTTAGCTTCACCTGGATCCCTCTGAGGGCAATTAGCATCTAGCCATGACAACCTACAGCAGAATTTAGACCCCTGAGGAGGGAGAGTATTTTACAGAGTGAAATATTTGGAGTGGCTTGCAGGAGGCCACCGTTCTCCCCCTCCATCCCTCAGAGGGAGGCTGGCTCCAGCCCACAGGAGCCAAGAGCCTTACGAAGCAGAATGAAGCCATCAAGGCTTGGCGCAGAGGCAAGCTGTATTTCCATTCCCTGCAAAGTGCACAGTCACTCGTTCACGACTCCCTCACAGTTTGTTTTAAGTGGATTCTTGTATTCTCTTGTATCTGCGCTCGCTTTTCAGGTGCTCGTCTTTTTTAAGGAGTGAGCTGCCTTGCTGGCGTGGAAGGTTGCATTGGGAGCAGAAAGCAGCTCCTTGCCAAACAGCCCAAGTCCTCTCTCCTCCACGCACCTGCCTTTGGAAAGATGCCCAGGAGAGGGTTTTTACCAAATCCTCTATGCTTATGATCATGGCTTATAACAGGCAAGTGACTGCCTGACTTCTGCCTCATCCAGCAAAAAGAGTACGATATGCTGTGATCCGTCCCCAGCCACCAAATATTTGTGTGTCATCGGTGCTTAGGAAAAGGCAGCCAAGGAGCTTCCCTCCCACCCACGCGCCTCGCAGCCACCTCCCCTCTCCCCCTGCCCTCCCCAAGCCGCAGCCCCAGGTCGCAGGCGGCAAGCCAGACCCCAGCACCATCCCAGGGTGATGCCACTGCACCCCCCGCTCTCCTTTGCGAGGGGTCCAGCCCAGCAGGGACAGGAGCCGGAGCTCCGCAGGCCCTGGCAGCCCCTTGCCCTGCTGCAGACAAGGCAGGCAGGTGAACACCGGAGGCAGAGATGCTGGTGCATTATCCTGGGGAGCGCTGCAGTGGACCTGCCGAATCAGGCAAGAGCTGAGCTGGAGATGTAAGGGAACGAGGGAAGGAGGGAAAAAACAGCTGAAGCAAAGCTAAACAGGGGTTTTCACAGGAATGGCCTGAAGACATCTGCTAGGGTCAGACAGATAAACACAGTAATGCCGAAGGGTCATCATTCTGCAACTGGCTTATTTATATTTATGGCCTGTCAGAACGGACTGTCTTTGCACCGTGAGGCTACTCTAAGATGAAAATACGGTGCCACACACAAGGGACTTTGTCTTGTGGGAAGTGTACAAAGGCTGATGTCACAGAGGGAGCACAGAGGATCTGGGAAGGCTCTTTTTGAGAATAACTAGACCGGTTCAACACTGATACCTCGCCACTGGGTCCCACCCTGCCTGTGCTTCTGGGGGCTGTTATTCCCACAAACTTTGGTGCTCAGGCAGTTGAGTGCTGAGCTGTATTGGACGCTTTAACTGGCTGGCCCTGGGCATTGCAAGGCAGCCTGTTGACACTAACTACGCACACCTCCTACGGGGATTATTTGCAGTCAATAGCTGTGGTGAGAGTTGATGCTT
Organism: Falco peregrinus; assembly: GCF_023634155.1. Lineage (NCBI taxonomy): Eukaryota > Metazoa > Chordata > Aves > Falconiformes > Falconidae > Falco > Falco peregrinus. The sequence goes on along the minus strand of NC_073733.1, from coordinate 1,881,175 downwards.
TGCATGCGAGTACTCTAGCAAAGAAGTGATAATTTGTTTGGGTTTGCTCCTGCTGTGTCTGCAATTTCATATACTTCATAAACCAGGGATATCTGGGGTCAGCTGTCTGATTGCCGATGGTGTCACTACCAAATGGCACAACAAGAACTGGGGAAGGTGGGTGTGTGGGCATCCTGGCTTGTGTCAGAAACAGTGTGGCCAGCAGGACCATGGCAGTTACTGTTGCCCTGCACCCGGCACCTCGAGCCCTGGGCTCAGGTTTGGGCCCCACAGGGCAGGGGGGGCACTGGGGGGCTGGAGCGTGTCCAGCACCGGGCAGGGGCTGGGGCGGGGGCTGGAGCACAAGTCCTGTGGGGAGCGGCTGGGGGAGCTGGGGGGGTTCAGCCTGGAGAAAAGGAGGCTCAGGGGGGACTTTCTTGCTCCCTACAACTACTTGAAAAGGGGGTGTAGCGAAGTGGGGGTCAGTCTCTTCTCCCAAGTAACAAGTGATAGGTTGAGAAGAAATGGCCTCAAGTTGTGACAGGAGAGGTTTAGGCTGGATATTAGGGAAAATTCCTTCACCAAAAGGGTTGCCCAGCACTGGGACAGGCTGCCCAGGGACATGGTGGAGTCACCGTCCCTGGGGGGGTTTAAAAGATGTATAGATGTGGTGTGTGGGGCCATGGGTTAGTGGTGGCCTTGGCAGTGCTGGTTTGGACTCGGTGATCTTAAAGATCTTTTCCAGCCAAAGTGATTCTGTGATTCTATAGGGACACCAGCTGACACCACAGTGGCCCCACAGGCAAGTCCATCACACTGCCCAGTCTGTGACCTGTGCTTCTTACAGATGTTCTCACCTGCAGAGAGAAGGCCTCATCTCATGGTGTAGACCCAAACCTTTGCTAATCAAGAGGGTTTCTTAGCAGTAGAAAGAGGAGGGAAACAGCACGGCTGGCAAAAATTGTAGGTGTGACAGATGGTCTGGAAGGACATTGATCCATCAGTCAAGCTAGAGAGATGTTCCCTCATTCATGCATAGTATAGCAAGTGATGTCGATACAGTACATTAGTAATAAATGGTGGGAGAATGGGAGGAAACAGCATGGCTGAAAGGCATACCTGGGTAAGAGTTCGAAATGCCTCATCTGTCTAAGCTGTGTCAATCAGCTTCTTTATCGAGTCTTCAAAAAATGTTTGTCTAGAGCATCTGAAAATCACTGAGGATGGCTGTAGCCATCACAGCCAGTGCAGACAGGTAGGGAGTGATTTCTGCATCACCAGCCACGTTTGGTCCTTTTTAACACCACTTCTTGCTGAGACCCACAAGCACAAACACTGGCAAGTCTGTGACTGCAGACCTGGCTGTGCCAGGGCAGCAGTGTCAGCCTCAGAAGGGTCTCACCTCCAGGCTCAGGAGATGACACTGCTGACAGATGCCTGCGGGTGCTGCTCCTTCGCTACTTCTTAGGAGGCTTGAGATGCTCCAAGCCATGAGACAATTGGAGAACTGTGAGTCTGACCCAATGAAAGAGGCTCCTTTAGGGTTTTTCTAACCCCACTTTATCTCCTTCCCTGCTCTCCAGCTGGGAACATGGCGTGCTTTACTGGATTAATTCCTGCTCTATGGAAAACCCATGGCAAAGGATTCAAGACCTTGGGATCTCCATGGGGCGCAACCTGCGGCAGGAGAAGGCTGAGACTTTCAACTGAGATAAACACCGTGCGCAAGGAAGGCTACCATGCTGGGAACAGCTACAGGAAGAAATGGTCTTCTGTGGTGCTCCCTTCTGAATCCAAGACACTATCTCCTTTTCAATGCCTGGACTCCATCCCCTCATAAATCTGTGCCAGCCCAGCATTCCTCTAATCAGACCAAGTCCCTCACAGGAAGGCAGAAGTTCATGTCTTGCTTTCACACCCCTTTCCAGCTTCCCTGTGTGCCAGCTCATCTCTTTCTGCACAGGGGAGAGGTCTCAAGCAGACCCTGAGAATTAATGTTGCTTCATTGTGTCAGCAGGATTGAAGGATGCTTCCAGAGTTGGACTTCACAGAGCCAGGCACAGTGGGCTTGGGCATCACCTCTGAAAGCACAAAACAGGAGAGAAACAAGAGAGGTAGTGGCTTGAGTTACACCTCAGGGATGTGAAAGGGAGGGGCGATTCCTACCGGCTGTGGAAGACCTGAAAGCAGGGAGCGAATCAGCCAGTCTGTGTCTTTCCAGACTGGGGTTCTCCTAAGGCCTGATTTTGCAGAGGAGCCACCACAGCAGCCCATTTCTCCCATTCTCATGCTCACACAGAGCAGGTGGCATTAAAATCTGATGCTAAATTACATGATTCTATTTGATGGAATGAAGGAAATTCAAAGCTTGGCATATGCCCGGCATGTATAGTCAGGTGGTCAAGCTGAACAGGGACCTGTTTGCAGGATGTGAGATTTGAATGGCAAGGGGCTGGTGAGTGGGACTTATTTAGGTTAAACTATTGTTCAACAATACCGAAAGCAAAAAAAGCCTTTAATCTCCAGGTACTAGAAGCTTCACTCCTCCCTCCCACTCTCAGTATCAGAGCTATGGTGCCTGAGAAGTCTAATTTGATTTCAGAGTTAAACTTCTCACGAACTGAGACACGAGAACCATCTTCATCTCTGTCACACCCCGTGGCCATGCAAAGCCACCCACAAAGTGCCTACGCCTTGCACAGATACATTCCTTGGCACCACATGATAGCAAAGACCTTCCGCGGGTTCCTCTTCTCACCAGATGAGTTTGTGCTCAGCTGTGGGCTGTGGGGAGATGAGGGATGCAGGGAATTTGGGGCAGCCACCAGAGGGTCTACTCTGAGGTTCACAGGGCTACTCAGGTACTGAACACACAGCAGGACCAGGGGACCAGCAGGGGGAAAAGCAAAAAAAGCAAAATCCCACAAAGGTGCTCAACATGGAGGGGGCTGTGGGGACTGAGATATATTTTTGCAGTGAGGCTGTTGCCCACTGCAGGCTTTTGGGCAGCTTAAAGACAAGTCTGGATATGGTGCTCTCAGAGCAAGTAGGCCACTGTGAAAATGTGTAGGTATTTGCAGAAGTAAAGCCCACCACGGGATTCACTGCTGTTTTCATTTGCATCCCCATAGGCTTTCCAGCGAGCAGAGGGAGCGCTTGTGCATGGCCCAGATTGCGGGGGGATCGATGCAAGGTGCTTTCACCCAGCCACCCTGAGAGGACTTTGTGGCTTTGGCCCTTTTCCAGACAGGGAGATGGAACCTCATGGTCTGACCCATCCGCGAGCACACAGAGCAAAGCACCATCAGTAAACAAATGAAGCTACAGGCCCTGCAAGCAGCTCCTTAACCATTTGCTGGGAAGTGCTTGATCAGGTGAGAGTAAAATCCAGTGCATCTGCCCATGAATGATGAAGAGAAGAGAGCCTGGGAGAGCGCTGGCCCATCCATGCACCCTGCAAAATGCTGGTGAAGTCAGGAGTCACCAAGAGCATGATGCAAGAGTCACCGAGGGCATGATGCCACGTGTTATCCTGCCAAGCTGTAGTCACAGTAAAACCCCAAAAAACGATGTGAAGGCAAGAGTGGAAGCAGGGGAGCCGGCTTCAAACCCCTGCTTAGGTTCAAATTCCCCATGCAACTTTGTCGTGGAGGGTCCCCACAGTGCTACAGTGCCCCACTGTGAGGCATCAGCTTGTCAGACAGGTCCCAGACATGTTGGGCTCCTGGGTCTGTGCAGTGATTTGGGAACTTGAGAAATGTCCTGGCAGGGTGGCAGGGTGAGACACAGTGGAGAGGAAACCCCATTCCAGGGTGGTATATGAGCCCCACCTCCAGCAGAGCATCACTCAGGGACTCTGCTAAGCCTGCCCAGCTAGGACTCCTTACTGGATCCCTGCTGACTAATATTGTCTGGCAGGGCTGAGCAGGATCCCTTTGCTTTTCAAAAGCACAGCAGCCATGCCCTGTTAAGCACTAGCACAGCAGTGAGATCGCAGCAGGGTCCTGGAGAGCCAAGCTTCAACGTCCACTTTGTCTCGGGGGCTGCCCAAGGGGCAGCTCTGCTCCCCAGAACAGTTGGTGCAAGAGTTGTGCAGACCCCAAGGGACGAGGAGCAGCTGGGCTAGGGTGTGAGTCCTGCTGAGGAAGCGGTCTGGGTGGTTTGCAAGGGGGTGGAAGCTGGGACAGGGAGCACGGAGAGGCTTGTGGGGACCTCGCTTCAGACTGAGCGGGATGCCTCTGCTCAGAGCTGTGTGTGGGCTGGTCCAGAGGAAGAGCTGCGCCGGCGGAGCTGCCTGGTGCTCAGACCTCCCCAGCCTGCTGCGTGCAAGTCACCGCGCAGGAAGGTCTGGGGTTATCTGAGGGTGCAGGGTGAGGAGCTCATCCTTCTGGCAAAGAAAGGCTGTGGAGGAAGGACAGACAGACACACACCTCCCTCCTTGGAGCTCTCCTCCACCCTGCTCAGAAATAGGGTCAAGCCATATTTAAAGAAAGGCTGGGCTGGATGGAGCTTTGAGCAACCTGGTCCGGGGGAAGGTGTCCCTGCCCACGGCAGGGGGGCTGGAACTAGATGGGCTTTAAGGTCCCTTCCAACGGGATCCATTCTGTGATTCCGTGAAAGCAGGCACTGAAGTAACCCTGTGTCCTCCCCTGCATGCAGAGTCTGGTCCCTGAGCGCTGGTTTTGATCACAGGTCTGGTTTCCCTGTTCTCTGCAGTTTTCTCACAGTCAGAATAAAGTCCCCTCTGGGGGCTCAGTAAGTCCCCTGGGAGTGCTCAACACCAGTACATCCGTGCCCCCCGCTCCCCTGTGGGGTGGTGAGAGAAGGTCACATCCTGGCCTTTTTCACTTCTGAAGGGCTCCAGATCACTTGAGGACTTTAATGAACAAATGAACACCAGTTAAGCAGCTTCTCAGGGCTGGTGGAAGCATCATCTATCCCCACCTCTGTGCAAGGACCACTGCGTGCATCTGAGCCCTGCAGAGCCAGGCAGACCTAATTCCCACTTCCTAGCTTGGCTGAGGTGGCCCTGGGGAGATGGATGGAGGACCTGTGTCCAAGAAGGGCAGGAAAAATGGCCTGGAGGCCAGTTGCCTTCAGTAGCCAAGGGCAGCAGAGGCATCCCCGCTGCCGTGGCTTGGCTCTCTGCACCTGCAGGCTGTAAGAGCAGCCAGAGATCAAGCTGCCAGACCAGACCATGCAGAAGACCCGAGGCCAACTTGCTTGCTCAGAGCTGACCATGCAAAGGCACTGTGAGGTCTGTGAGAGCACTGTCCCCGCGGCAGCACCCTCAGACACGCTGAAGTGGGGCTGTGTGGCCGTGCGGGGTGTGCGTGGGGCTCAGGAGCCGTACACCAGTGTTTCAGGCTCTCCGCAGACTCAGGGAGACTCTGCAGACCCAGCCTTGCTGTCTTCCTGGCAAACACTTCACCTAGAATTTTACTGCTGGAAACAGTGAAGCTGAGCTATTGAACTGATCTCCACGCTCCCCTAATTTCAATAACGGAGGCCATAGGCAGAGGCCACAACGCCTAAGCTTTAATTGAACCTTTGCTCTCAGCAAGGCCCAGAGAGCAGGGCCCTACAAAGGGAGCTTTAAGGTTTCCTTAATTTAACCAAAATATCCTGCAGCCCATTTAACAGCACATTATGAAGTTTTATCATAAATAATTAACACTGAACTACAATTGACATTATGAAGCATGTGGCTGGCTCAGTGAGTATCTTACAACAGCCAGCCATTCACGGGGGGGATGCACAGCCATCACGGCAAAAATCAGCCGCTTCCCCCGGCAAGGAGAGCGCTTAATGCACCTGCTTCTGGAGCAGGGCACAGCAGCTGCTTAACAGCACTCTTCCAGACAAGGAGCAAAGGAAAACATCACATCTAAACGGGGTTGCAGGGTCGATTTGAGGTGGCAGAAGGTCAAGGGTCTTTGGCCAGGACTTGAGGGTTGGAACATCGCAGGGCTAAGTCCATAATTGTGTCAGCGCAGCAGCACACTGATCAGCACGTTGTTTTGATGGGACACCAGCTCTCAGGGAAAGGCAAGCCTGGTCTTCTCATCGGTTGTGGTCACTAACATCTCCTGGTGACTTATGCAAGAAGTCAAGGCTGGAGGTCCATGCCCAGACACTGGGACCTTGCTCAGGCCCTGCTCCCAGGAGCTGCTGCTTACACTCCCAAAGTGGCTGCACATCTGAGTGACAGGCAGAGGGGCTCCCAGGGGCTTGGCTTTTGGCAGTTCAGCACCACCTGGAATGATTGCCTCCATGTCAAGGTATCTGAGAACAAACTTTAACCCAGGGCTCAAAGTTTCCCGAGGGAAACCTGTACCTCACAAGCTGGTATCATGAATAGACTGACCACTTTTCATCCCATTTCACAACAGAGCCAGGCTCCTCCACGAGCCATAGGGAATACAACTCAGCATCTTGATCAGCCTGCCCACCACCCCTCTGGCTTGTTCGCACCCGTGGGGGACATGTCCCTGTCTGTCCACCTGCCTTTACACCAGAGGAGACAGCAGCACAAAGGTAACAAGCAGAGGGGCTGCACTTCATGATGAATTAGTCATGGCCGGGGAACTGACCCCGTGTCCTGCTGATCCGGCTGGCTGTACTGCACAGCTGTTTGGGGCTGTGAACAGTTGTAGAGCAGAAGATTCCCATGGTTTTGGCTACAGAGTGCATCTAAAGCTGATCCATTGCCCCCCTCCAAACCCCCTCCTTAAGCTGTGTCTTTTAATAAAGACATACAGGCAGCATGCTTGAAAAGCTCACTTAGATCTGAACCAAACAGCACAGCTAGGGTAAGAAAAAATCCATGCGAGAACCCGGAGGTAGTCAGCACTCCCGTATGCTGGCTGCAGGAGCGAGGCATGGTGCTGAAAGGGCACAGGAGCGGTGCTGAGCAGAGCAGCCTGCGAGGGAGAGCCCCGGCACAGACAACTGAAGCATCTCCAGGAAGAGGCGTCAGAAGCCATTAGCCCGCACGCGTGAGGCCTCGCTGGCTCCCAGCAAGGAGGTTTGGGTCTTTAATGGGAGAGGCTGGAGCCCGGGACTCCCTGGGTGCCTCCCCGCTGTTCGGTCCGGTCTGTCTGCCCGAGAAGGCCAGCTTCGCCCCAGCTGTGGGAGGTGGGAAAGCAGGGCAGAGGGCAGGCACCAACAGCACCCACTGCCCCCCACGCAGGCAGGTGCGAGGGGTCTGCACTGACGGGTCCTTCTGAAGGAGCAACCAGTCTTCCCAACAGAAGGGAACCCCCCAGATGTGAAAGTCCCCCTCACCAGGAAGGCTGCGTGGATTTGGGAGGGAAACACCCCCCTCCCCTCTAGCTTAGCTGGCACAGACCATGAGACGGCTGGAGCTGTGCTCAGCCTGGGGCACCCTGCTATTTCCCAGGGGATGGGTGAGTCGGGAGCCTCGGTGTCTGAGCAGATGGGCTGGACCACATGTGAGAGGGCAGGCTGCGAGGACCGGGAGTCCTGCAGGGGAAGGAGGGAGGAGAGAAGAGCAGAAGAGGTGATGGAAAGGAAAAGATGAGGGTCAAAAGGCAGGTATGGCAGGGAACAGACTCACTCGTGGTGCAACTCAGAACAAGGAAAAGGGCCTCCAAAATCATATTAACTGATCTGACTGCGTGAAAGCAGCACTCCTGCCCTGAACTTGCACTACCACCAGTGGGACCCTGCCCCTGCCCTCCATTCATGTTTTAGTTTAGCAGTGCATGACTGAAAATGGGACAATGAATTTTTCATTCCTAATCCGAGGATCCTGAATGCTGATCTCACTCAGGACCCCAGGGTACATAGTGCAAATATTGGTAAAGAGGAAAAAATTCTGCACTGAATGTTGATCTCAGTGTTAGGAACTAGTTCGAAGTCTGGACAGATGACACGTGGTGGATATTCCCCCATCGTACTGCAAGGCCAGCAAGCATTCCCTCCTTCACCTGGGTGCTCTGTTTTATGGAGGAGACAAACAGTGCTTTGCTCCACTATTTAGCCAACAGTAATGTGCAGCGGGGCTGGGCAGTGCTCTCCCGGAGCTGGTGAGGAGTGAGGCAGCGTTTCTGCTGACTAGCTTGCAGAGACGGGGTTGCAATGGACCTGGCTGAAAACACACTCTGTGAAACACACTCCCTCTGATTCACAGGTAGCAGGCTGGGTAGTCACAGAATAGTTGAGCAAGATTTTATGCAAACACATATGCTTTTTTATTGTATGAAACAAAAACCTTCCTTGCCTGAAATAAATAACGCATCGTTCTTAGCAGACATTTTCATATTTCTCAGAGAGCTCTTATTTTCCTATAGCTGCTGGAAATGCTGGTGAAATGCTGCAGATGAAATATAGATTTTATCTCTGATCTCTCTATCTCCAGAATCCCAAAGTTTCTAAAATCGCCTGTGAGCTTCCCTACTCTCTGATCTACCCAATGTTCCAAAGCTGAATCCCACAGCATTTCCTTAGAGCTTATGGCTAAAACTGAGGGATTGTTCTCACAGGGCTTTGGTAGGGCTGCTGGTAATCAGAGGGCTATTCGTGTAGGTGAGGGCTGGTGAGATCAAGATCTTGGTCTTTGCATGGGAAAAGCACAAGATTACATTTCTGGAAATATTTCTTTAATGCAGATTTTAAAAAAGAAAAAAATACTTGTAGCTTTATTAGGATCCCTTATTGTCACTAGGACAAGTGTGTGGAGCATGGAGCTCCATTTTTGCATGCTAGAGTCAGGTGTTAAAGCTGCTCATGCTGCAGGCAGATTGAGCACCCCAACTCCTGATTTTGGTAACAAAAGCAGGAAACTCAGAATTTGGTCCTTGGAAATGCAAACTAGGAGATATCTCGATGGCAAGTGTCAATCAGCTTTTTCTGTTGCTTCCTGAAGCTCCCACCCTCTCCTGACCAGGCTGGGTGGAAGGTGGCCCGTTTCTGCAGTGCAGAATGTGATACCCAGGTGACCAAAAGCTGAGGTCCAGGAGTATTCACCCACGTTTGAGTGTCAGGTTGCAGTAACACAGACCAGCCCATCCATCCTCACTTTCCCCGACCCCATGAGCTCTCGCCAGGCTTCCCCTGGGCATCTCCTCTGCCCACAGAGATGTTTCCTCTTCTCTTCTACTCAGAGCAAGTCACCAACCTGCCATTATGCCCTGACCTGATCTGACAACAGCAAAAGACCTTTCCCCACCTGGTGCAGCTGAGCTCCCATGGTACCATGTGATGTGGAGCCTGATCCTGCACTCCTTGCTTAGTCAAAATCCCCAGAGACTTCCTTGAGCTGGGGGAAGGGTTTGGCAGCAGACAGCAAAGAGTGCAGATGAAATACCCATGGCCTGACAGAGGACTTACTACTTGTGAAAAGCAGCTGATCAGGTGGGGAGGGGGATGTTCTGTTCTGCCTGCTCGCCTACCCTGCAGTCAGCCGTGGGGTTTGCCCCATGCAATACCGTGCCCCATTTCCCAAACTCTTTTCAAATACAGCTAATTGCCAGCCTTCTTCCTGGGTTCCCCCTCAGCTCTCTTCCTCCCTGCTCAGGCACCTGTGAAGCCTCTAATTACTGCTTTACTCATTTTCCCCTGTAGTGGAACAGAGCCTACTCCAAGTATCGGCCTCTTTAAAAATACATCTGCTCTGCACTGCACTAAAACACATAGAATAATAGAAGAGAGTCCGTCAGCAGGGGCACCCTTTACCTGTATGGCTTTCAAAGGCAGGAATCTTTTAAAGAACATGGAGCATTTTCTCTCCTCCAGACCCAAAGCTGAGTGCAAAGCTGTGACGTGCTAGTAATATTTGAACGAGGGGGTTCACTATCCCTCCTCCGGCGTACAGGCTGGTATGTAGTCACATGGGTTAACTTTGAACACATTCCTGCACACTTTGGTGGGTGGTGGCATGGACACACTGGCCTGGATCATTTATTTATATGCTCAAAGGGCTTAGGAGCCCAAATTCTTGGAGGGTCTTGGCTTTTAGAGCAGGGAAAAAAATAAAATATAAAAGAGCGTGGCATGGAGCTAAACAGCTTCGAAGTAAACCCTGTATTGGAAGAGAGATCCTTGCTACAGGGTCATGCACCAGCTCCCAGGACTCACTTGGCAGAGCTCAAAGAACTGATGTCTGAAAGCTTCAGCAGTCCAGAACTGGTGGGCAACTTTCCTCAGGAAGCCTTTGCAGGGGTAGGACTCATCTCTGCTAAGCTGTCATGTCCCCATTTATAGACGATTCCATCTGAGCTGGTCATGCAGCATCTTTATAGGCCTTAAGGTAAGGTGCCTCTAGAGCACCATTCCCCAGCCAGGGAAAGTCAATGTTAGAAGAGATGAACTGTACTGTAGACTCCTTGGTTCCTCTCCGTTGGCCATAACTGGAGCCTAGAGGTCTACACTCACCTGTGCACCTCCTGCTTTGAGGACCCCAAATGCATCTCTATCAAGGCTCAAATCCCTGGTGAATTATCTGTGTGTGATGCTTTTGTGTTCTCAGGATGCACCATCTCCCAGCTGGAGTGTTGGGGAAAGGAGAAGGTCTGGCCCACCCCATCCATTCCACCAGCTTGGAGGTAGGTTAGGAACCAAGTCATCTAGGGTGGCCACCACCCTCTCATTGAGCTCTGGGCCAGCATCAGTGGTGGGTGAGCAGGTGCCCTTATAGGTGGAGCTGCTGCCAAAGCAACAGGTGTAATAAACCTCAAGGCTAGCTCATACATCAAACCTCAAATGAAAAAATAAATAATAAAATGGTGAGAGCCGAGTGTCCAGTCCAATCAATAATCTTTCCGTTTAACGCTGTTTTGGCTCTCGGGTCATGGTTCGTGGGTGTCCTTTGCACTCCAGGAATACGGAGCGTGCATGTGCTCCATGACACCTCTGTGTGTGTGTTTCTTTTCCTTCTTCCAGAGCTCTGCTGCTGTCCTTGCCCTGGGTTTTCCCCCAGCCTCACCCTGTGCACTGCACACTGCAGAGGCTGAATTTGGGGCTGGGGGGGGGGGGGGGGGGGGGGGGGGGCTGGCTTCCCTTTAGGCCCCCAGCCCGGGCCCGAGCGCTGGAGGTGGAACCGGCATGTTGCAGCCCCAGAGGAGGGACAGCCGGGAAGCCCCACGGCCGCGGCGCTGGGCTCCCTTGCGCCCCTGCCCACCAACCTGTCCCCAGCCGTGGCACCTGGGCGAGCGGCTGCAGGAGCCAGACACGGAAACCGAGATGCAGGATCACGGCTGGGACCTGTCCCCGGGCTGTCCCGGCTCCCGGACCTTCTGCCGAGGGGGACCAGCAGCTTTTCCCCGACCTGTGCCCAGGAGGTGGCTGTTCAGGGGCAGCCGATGGGATGCAAAACGGGCCCTTCTCGACCTTTTCCCGGACCACCCCCCATGCGTCCCGGATCCTTAGGCACAGCAGGTGCTGCTGAAGCAGCACCAGGAGCAGCACCAGGATCAATCCCCTACGTGGGATGAGCTCGCCAGGCCTCATCGCCGCCCCGGGAGCCTCTGCCCACCCTTCCCGGCCACCGGGGCTGGCCCTCGCTCCCGCTGCTCGTCCGGTACTGCCCCATCCTTTGCTCTAGTCCCCGCTCCGCCCCCCCCCCCCCCTTACCTGGCGGCCGGCAGCGCGGTGCGGGGATGGGGGCTTTGCCCCCCGCCCGCGGGGGAGCCCCGGGCAGCGCAGCCCCGCTCCAGCTCCCGAGCCCAGCGCGCATTTGCCTAAGCGCTTTGCATTTGTGCCTGGGAAATACCGAGTCGCCTTTTTATGATCGCGGGTGATAAATATTGCATCGCTCGCCTCCTTTGCAAACTTTTAAAAGCGGGGGGCAGAGCGGCACCTGCCAGCCGCCGGCCCCGGCCCCGGGCAGCGACCCCGGCCCGGCGCAGCGAGCCCGGCCCCGGCGGGGCTGGGCCCCGTTGTGAGGAGGGGGCGGCCGGGGGGCAGGCTGCGAGCGGGGGCAGCGGCAGGCGGGAGTGGGTGATGTCTGCGAGGGGGAGCCGGGGAAAGGATGGGGGCGGGGGGGGGGGGGGAAGCGAACAGGGCCCTGCTAATGCTGCGCGGAGCTGATTCTCCAAGGCCCCCCCGGGCAGCACTCAGCATCCAGCCTTCATTAAAATTTCATCGCCAGCACTTGGCCAAGGTCTATTTATGAAAATGCGCTTTTCGCTTCATGGAAAAAACAGGAACGGAGCGAAAGAACAAAGACGGGGAAGGGGTTTGCGAGGCGCCCCGGGCCGGGGCCGTGCGGCCGCGGGTGTGCGGGCCGGGGGCTGCGCCCCTTCTCACGGGCAGGGCTCTGCCGGCCACCGCCAAGCTGGCCCCGCTCGCCCAGGTGCTGCAGCTCCTCCGACAGTTATTTCGGGCACTGCACAATTTCCCCTCTTTTCTTTTTTTGGGTGTTTTTGTGTGTGTGTGTTTTTCTGTGGGCTTGGGTTTGGGTTTTTTTCCCCCTTATATCGGGATTGCGGACCCGCTCCGTCCCGCCGCTGTCGAGCTGCGGCATCGCCCCCCGCTCCCCGCGGTGCCGTGCGCTTGGGTATTTTTCCCCTGGAATAAGTTATAATTAAAAAAAAAAAAAAGAGGGGGAAGAAACCCCCCAAAATCACCTCTTTCTCCCGGGCTGCCCCCCCCCGCCCCCCGCCGCCCAGCTGCCCAAGCGGCTTAAGTTCGTTTCGGGAGACGTTTCGCTGCAGCGGCTGCGGGAGCCGCAAGTCGAGGCTGAGCGGAGCCGGGAGCCAAAGTCTCCCGTTCGGGGCCGTCGCGGCCGCACCGGGCCGAGCCGGGAGGTGGCGGGGGCTGCCTGGCGGGGCCCCCCCGGGGAAGGCGGAGCGGGGAGCCAGAGACACGGCACGGCCCCGTAGTCGTTTGCGGGAGAACCCGGGCGCTGCGGGCTGCGCTCCGCCCGACCCCGCCAACGAATTCAGCCTGTGGGAGCACCCTCCGAGCTCCAAAACAAAACCCGCCCCAGCAGCCACGCGTGGGGCTTCGGAATCCGCCGAGTGCGGCCCGGGATGGGGGGGGTAGGAGGCGAACCCTCGCCTCGGCTCCGGCCGCCGCTTGAGCCACCGGGGGGGGCTGCGGCCGGCGGGGGTGGCGGGGCCGAGCCCCCCGCCGTGGGGAGGGCCGCTCTCCCGCGCTGCCGTGCCTTCCCACGCGTTTTGTTTCTTTCCCCACGGAGGAGGAAAGGCCGAGACCCAACCCCGACGGCAGCCGGCGGCCGAAGGCGGTGGGGATGGGCTGCAGGAGCCACGCCGCGAAAGGGGCTCCCCGGGCCGGTGGTCCCCGGGGCCGCAGTAACTCCAGGAGGCAGGAGGGTGAGGTAAAACGTGCATGATTTATTTGAAATGCTGCAGCGTACACAGACACCAAATTTCATTCAGCACACACACAGCGAAACGAAATCTTGTTTAATTTAAAAAAAAAAACAAAACAACAAACGACACAAAAATAAAACAAGAAACGGAGGCAAATTTCTCTATTAAATATGCAAAGGAAAAAAAAAAAAAGAATATTCTTGCCTTAGAAAGTGCAGAGTTCACTATTTGCAAAGGCAGCCGCCCCCGCGGAGGGCCGGGGGTGCCCGGGCATCCCCCCGCTGCCCCGGGCCAGTCCCGCCGCGGCCGCGCCGCTCCTGTGAGCCCCAATGACTTGATTGTCGAAGCGTAGGATTTTTTACAGTGAAATCATACGGATATCGAACAGTTTGAGTGAAATCAAAGCAAAAAAAGATCTCCATTTTCCCCGAACAAACCGTGACTCCAGGGACGTGCCAAATTGTCTTTCTCTCTTTTTAATCCTTTTTTTTTTTCTCTTTTTTAATTTAGCCGATGAGGTAGAAACAGAAAATTTATTGCGAAAATGCGATGGGTTTGCTGGGGCAGGGGAAAGCGAACAAAACCATGCAAGTGCGTGTGTGTGCGCGGGTGTGCGTGGGGACCCTGGCAGCGAGCGCGGGGAGCACGGGCCGGCACCTCCATATTTACAGCCGTCGGGGGCGGCTTCGAGCTCATTTTCTTTCTTATTTATTTTATTTTTTTCTTTCCTCTCTTTTTTCTTTCTTTTTTTTTTTCTTTTTTTTTTTAGTTTTTTAAAAGAAGAGGATCGGGCACTGGAGAGAAAGCCACTAGTGCCACGGCCCCGTCTGCCCAGCTGAGCCAGGAAGGGGCAACAAAGACCCGCCGGGCTCTGCTACTGCTGCCCTGACTCTACGTGCCCCAAAACTCCCCCCCTTGGCCTTTCATTTTGTCTTTTCCTTTTTCTCCAGTTTTATCTACAAAAGCAGTCTGTACCAGTCATAACAGCAGGGCCATTTCGCCCGGGGGGTGAGGAGCAGGCACCAAACTGTTCACTTCACTTTGGGCGGGTTTCCCTTTCTTGAGGTTTATTTTTCCTTTTTTTCTTGTTTCCCCAATTTTTTTTTTTAACAACAACAAAAAAAAAGCCAACAACCCCAAAACACTGCCCATTTTGGAGAGGTCGGGGGCCAGGACCATAACGGGCTTGGCTGGGGGCAGCAGGCACCCTCCACCCACTGCCCTCCCAGCCCCTTCTTCAGTAGGTGGCAGAAAATTTCATCCTTTTCTGCTTCTGTCTCTGATTGCAAAACCAGACCCGCACCACGTTCTTCTTCAAGTCTAACTTCTCAGCGATGGCGGCGATTTTCTCCGAGGAGGGCCGTGGCTGCACGGCAAAATAGGCCTCCAGCGACCGTTTTTCAGGGGCGGCGATGGAGGTACGCTTGCGTTTCTTGTCACCCCCCGTGTAGATCTCTGGTTTGGTCATTTTCTCCCTCTGGGCCCGCTCAGCCTCCTCCAGCCACGCTTCTAGGATGGGCTTGAGGGCCACCATGTTGTTGTGGGACAAGGTGAGGGACTCAAACCTGCAGATTGTGCTTTGGCTAAGGCAGCCCACCCCTGGGATCTTCAGGTTGGCCAATGCGGAGCCCACATCCGCCTGGGTCACCCCCAGCTTGATCCTCCGCTGCTTGAACCGCTCAGCGAAGGATTCTAGCTCCCGGGGGTCCGTCTCCGTCTCGGGGCCGGAGATGACAGCGTGGGAAGCGAGGCCGTGGGGGTGGGACATGTTCATAGGCTGGGAGTGGTGGGCCATGTGGTTGATGGCAGACATGTGGGAGTGAGGGTGTGAAGGTGTGGAGCCCACGTCTGGGCCCGGCACCCCTCCAAGCGGGAGGGCAGAGTTGAGGTGGTCCAGGAGCTCGCCGTCCAGGCCCTGGGAGGGCTGGTGGTGGTGGTGGTGGGGATGGTGCGTGGTCAGCACGGACGGGTGGTGCAGGTGGACGGAGGATGAGGTAGGAGTACAGGACACGCTGCTCATGGTGTGGTAGGTGGCATCCGGCTTGAAGGGGTGAGTTTTCTGCGATACTATATCCACAGCGGCCAGAGCCTCAGCACCCCGCAGCAAGGTCTCGTCAAAGCCCGCAAAAATGTTACCCTGGATCTGGATGTAGGGGTGGGGTGGGGTGTAATAAAAATGGGAGCAAAAACAAACCGAAAGAGCGGGAGAGGGTTACAAGGAAAGCGTTACAGAGATCCCACTTTGCCCCTCCATCAGTGCCTGGGACAGGTAAGATGAACCGAGTCCAGCCCGCTCGCCCCACCGAATAACAGGAGCAGGAGCAGGGGGCCGGACTCCGGGCACCCACCCTCCCTCCGGGGCGACCTCCCCAGAACAGAGAGCGGCCGCAGTGGGGGACAGGGACCCCCTGCTGCACCGGCCGGCCCGGCTGGCCCAGGGGCTGCGCTCCCCCAGCCCGGGATTGACCTGTCAGCTCGCCCCCGGCTCCCCCAGCCCGCTCGGCGCCGGGACAGCCCCCAGCCCAGCCGCCCCAGCGAGGGAGGGGACGGACTCCCCCAAAACCCGAACGAAACTCCAGCCCAGACGGACACCATCAGCTGCCGAAGTTCAGCTGGGGAGGGCGCAGCGCGGTCCCCGGGTGCTGACCCCCCGAAAGGCAGCCGGGGGGGCGGGGGGGAGCCCCGAGGTGCGGCTTACCTGGGGGGCGGGCAGGCAGGCTCTGCGGATGGCTTCGGAGCTGGTGTGCAGGTGGGGGTACTTGGGCTCGTGCAGGATGGGGTGCATGCTGAACGCCTGCTTGCTGTTCATGGACATCATGGTGGGAGAGGAGCGGGGCTGGGGCGCTCCGGGCAGCCCGGCTCGGGGGCGCGGTATTGTCTGGCTCCGCCGCCCGGCATCAACGGCATTATAGCGCGGCCCCCCCCGCCCCCCGCCGCTCATTGGGTGGGTCTCGGGAGGCGCCTCCCACCGCCCGCCCCCGGGCAGTGAGCTCACCCCCCCGGGTGTACCCCAAACCGGGGCTCACACCCCCCCCACCGCTGTACCCCCTCCCCAAACCAGGGCTCACCCCCTAACCGATCAGTACCCCCTGTAAACTGGGACTCCCCCCCCCCCCCCCGCTGTTGTACCCCATCCACAAACCGGGGCTCACACCCCCCGGCTGTACCCCCTCTCCAGACAGGGGCTCACACCCCGTCCCGTTGTACCCCCACCAAACGGGGCTTACCCCCCCGCCCCGGCACTGCGCAGCCCCGGGGGTGTCGCCGGTGCGCCGCTCTCCCGGGCACCCGCGTCGCGGGGATGGGAATGGGGGGTCGCTCCGGGCTTCCCCCAGCCCGCACCGGCGGCGGAGGGAGGGGAGAGGGGCGCCAGGACCCGTTCCTGCCCCGGGATGCCGCCGTCGACCAACGCTGCGGCACGGCTCGGCACGGCTCGGCTCGGCACGGCTCGGCACGGCTCGGCACGGCTCGGCTCGGCACGGCACGGCTCGGCTCGGCACGGCATGGCCCGGGCCGGCACGGCCGACGATGCTCCCCAGCTGCCCCCTCCCAGTGGGCTCTGCCCGGCTCCTGCCTGCCCTGCCCGCGGCTCCGGGCCGGGGTCCCCGGGGGGAGCCGGGGGGCCGCGCAGCCCCGAGCCGCGGGGCGGAGGAGCCTTCCCCTTCCCGTCCCGCTTTCTTTCCGAAGAGAAAAAGGCCCTTGGGTTAAAAACCGTAACGCAATGAAATAAGAAGTTTCCCCAACTTCTCTGCTTTTTTCCCTTTTTTGTTTTTGCCCCGTCTAGAAGCTGCCAGGCTCGACTGCCCCGGCCCAGCAGCTGCGTGGCTTCGCTGCAGCCCCCAGTCCCCCTCCCCCCCCCCCCCCCAAGCCCCCCCAGCCCAGCGCCGCCTGTCCCTGCCCGAGCCCAGCCTCCCGCTCACCCATCCATAGGGGTCTCCACGCCCGCTGCCCGCAGCCTTTCCCTCCCCCTCCCGCCCGCCGCCGGGACCCTGTCACCCTGTCGCTGCCAAGAAATGTGAACAGAAATTTGGTGGCTGCACGTTGGATTCGTGGAAGGCGGGGGGGGGGGCGCCTTGCAGCTTGGCAGCCCCCCACCCGCTCCAGCGTGCCAGACAGCAGCACTGTCAGCCCCGGGGCGTGGGGGGGGCCGATGGAGGGGGAACCCCAGCGCCTGCTGCGTGGGGGGGGGGGGGGGCGCGGGGCTGCTGCGGGGGGGGGGGGTGCTTGGCCGCGCTCAGAGCAAAGGGCTTCCGAGGGGGAACAGCGTGTGTTTGCCCCGCACAGGAATCCGGCCCCAGCGAGGTGTGCAGGTTACACACGGCGCAGGTGGTTGGGGTCGGGGTTCGTACCAGTTTTCCCGGCTCCTTTCCCACTCCCCCCCCTCCCCACAGAGCCTCCACCGGCGTTCCCCGAGACACCCCCCTCAGGGGGATGCTGCCCAGCTCCTCGGCTCGGACGGGTCAGCAAGTGTCACGCGGAAGGGAGAATCCTGAGCTTGGCTCAGCCTTGTCTGGGGCTGAACCGTCCCCCAGAAGGTGGTTCTCTGGCTCTGGACACGCACGGGAAAGGTCAGGTCCAGTGGAGGAGACTCAAAGCCACCATCACCACGTGTGGTGCTGCCCGGGTTCAGGCACAGAGAGGGTCCCTAAACCAGACCTGGGTAGCACGTTGGTTGTGCAGAGGGATGGAGGGGAGGCCAGCGGGAGCTGAATCCCGACTGGAGCGGTCTGCCTGGAGGAAGGACTGCATCAGCACTGCCCGAGAGCCCCGTCCCTGACGGCTGGGAGATGCGAGGGTCCACGGGCAGCCCCTACCCACCACACTTCAGGCAGACCTGGTCATTAAAGTGTCCTATGTGTGCCAGAGGCCACCGGGCCCAGCAGTGGGGGGTTGCCAACACGCTGATGCTCTGACTATGTCCAGGCAAGAGCAGACAGGAGCTCTGAAGCCTCTTCCCCTTCTGCTTTCTACCAGCACAGCTCTGAGTCATGGTCTCCCCTCTGCTGCTTGCGGAGAGATTGCAGCATCAGGTGATGGGCAGAGGAGAGCGGCTGCCAGAGAGGTTCCCTGGAAGATTTCTGTGCAACCGAGACTCAGGCAGAATTATTGTGCAGGGGAATTGTCCCTCCTGGGTGCTCTGCAGTGGACCCAGGCACTTTGTCTCCCCTTTAGCTGACAACCTCTGGGTTTGCTAACTCTCTTGTGGTAGCCAGAAGATTTTATCAGGGTATTTCACAATTTCTTTTGTTGGGCTTTTCCTGGTGATCCCTCTACCTCCTTTCTCCTCACTCTGCATTTCAGCGGCTCAGAGGAAGAAGGCTGGAGAAAGCACTTCAGTTCCTAGCCCTGGACTTAACTCTCCCCAAGGAGGCAAACCTTGTGCCAAGCGGCATTTTGCTGCAAGGAACTGACTCCAGGCTCTGCCCCGGAACGTGCCCAGGAGGTTGGGAACTCTGGGATTGGACCTGGGCATGCTCTGCTCCTGCACATCACTCAGAGAGTCAGCTGGAGCAGGGGGAAGTCAGAGGAGAGTTTCCTCTTTGAGGGGCTCAGCAGCTGGTTTTCCACACCTCTGGGAAGCTCAGGACTCGAATTAACTCAGACCCCGAGGACAGCACAAGGCTAATAAGCTCAGCAGGAAGCACAGAAATACATTTACCAGTGCATGGAGATTTCTGATCTCATCTTCCTCACTTGCAACCACTCAAACGGTTGCTGGAGCAGCAAACAGCTGTCCCAGGCCAGCCCAAAGACTCTACTGCCCTTGGGTCTTGGGTGTTCATTCGGGAAAATGAGATAAGAAACAGATGAAGTAGATGGCATTCCCTTCCCTTCACTCCCCTGTGTGTCAGAGTTTAGCAGATCTCTTCTCCAAACAGCCAAGCCTCCTCCCTTTGAGTTTCTCCTCATCACCCTGCCCTGGATTTGCTTTATCTTGGCAATGAACTTCTTGAGCAAGAGATGCTCAGGACAGGACCCCCGAACGCACCTCTGCACACACCGTCACTACACTGAGGCACAGACACATGTGCGTGCACACACAGGGACACAGTGAGGCACCGCGGTGACAGCAGAACGCCCTCCCCGCTCTATTCCATGGGTGAACCTGTACTTCTACCAGCTCCTGCATGGTAGAAGTGTGGGCTGGCCCCAGCAGGGAAGGGAGCAGGTGCCCTCCCTATCAGCTGTCTCAAAGCCCCTGGATTTATTCCGGAGTTACCAGGTTCCTCCTGGGTAGGGAAAAGCAGGTGTCTTACAACCAAGTGTGCAAAAATGTGTGACACACCAAGCAAGGAGGAAAGTTTCTACAGCAGAGGTAGTAAGTGACAGCTACACTGCTTTCCCAGCAGGTGAGCTGGTTGTTCCTTTATCCCTTTGCACTTCTGAATCTTGACAGCGTACCTCGTGAGGAATGGGCCAGCCTTCCAGGCGGTGGTCAGCACTCAGCTACGGCTGAGTAACATGGGGCAGCTCTGCAGCGCTCGCTGCAGTCTCTTCATATCTATACTAGCTTCTCTCCCTCGTTGCCACAGAAATGCAGTAGTTCAGACCCCCCTCTCTTATCCGTGAAGCAGGAGGTATTTCACTAGAGTCAGGATAAAAGAGAGGAGAGTCAGGATCTCTCCTATTAAGACCAAATAAAAACACTGACACCACAACATTTTTGAAAATAAATCCCGTGTGTGTGTGCGCGTGTGCGTGTTTGTGTGTGTGTGTGTAAATCCAGCTTCCAGGCCAAGAGCTGGCACCCCAGCCTGGCTGGGTGGCTTTGGGAATTCTTTCTGAGATAAATCCCTGTGCAGAAATGAAGAGCCAGAAAGCCCTTCACATTACTGTTGCTCCTTGCGATGGCCAGATGTTGTGGTTATCTGCCGGGGCTTGAAAAGTTATCAAAAGGGGCCAAGGATGTTGTGGGCATCATGACATCTATAGCCAGTGCATTAGATGCTCTCGTTTGTCATTCCCACTGGAAAAATAATCTTGGAGACGCTCTCCAGCAAGGACTGTTGCTTTTTGAAGATGACCCATAATTTTTTGGTCTGGCTTCCTGCCTCCAACCAATAAAACCTTGCAACACTCCACCTAATCCCCATGTTTTCAATCAAAGGATAACTCAGTGCAGACTTTTTAGAGGGCTGTCCTGCCTGCCATGTGGTTTGGTGCCTCAGGCAGTTGCCTCCAGACTCCAGCTGTTTTTATTACCTAAGTGGGTTTGATTGCTCCTTCATTTGTGCCTGAATGAGAGCCCTTGGCACCCTCGCGGGCTTTAATGGGGTCTGTGTGTTCTAGCTACCAATTAAACCCACTGGCAGCGATTAGCAGCTTCCAGCATAACACTAACACAGAGCAGAGGGGACACCGCTTTCCAGGACTCGGGCAGAGGATCCGGTGGAAAAGGATCTGCAGAACGATGGAGCACAGGGGCCCTTCCTGAGCAGACAGCTGTGCTGGCTGGAAATGGCTCTGTCCCCAGGTGACTGCTGCCACTTTCTTCTCGTCAGTGGAGGTCACAGAGTCATCACATGGTTTGGGTTGGAAGGGACCATAAGACCATCCAGTTCCAACCCCCTGCCATGGGCAGGGACACCTTTCCCTGGACCAGGTTGCTCCAAGCCCCGTCCAGCCTGGCCTTGGACACTGCCAGGGATGGGGTCTGGCTCAGCTGTCCCTGGCTCACTCTGTGTGACCTCAGACACGTTTCCAGCAGTGGGCTGGTAACAGGAATGCTGCCGGCGGGCGGCTGAAGGTGGGTGTCACCCCAAAGGGTGGGTAGAGACATCAGGGGACAGCCATCCACCTGTCAGGCCATCAGGACTGTTCCTGGAAAACCTTGTGTGAGGTGATGTAGGGATCAGGAAATCAGTGTGTGGGGGTCTCCCCCTACCCAGTCAGCATAAAAAGCAGGGGCACCGTTATCCCACCCTCCCCTTTCCTTGTGGTCCTCCCCAGGGCCTGAGCAGGTGGAAGGAGCCCAAAAATGGTGAATTTCTAGCACGCTGGAAATTTTAGGCTTACGCGGCATTTCAGCTCCAAATAGCCGATAATTCTCGCTGCCAGCAACCGCCTGAGCCCGGCCTGGGGCTTTGCCTGGCAGCATCCTGCCTGCCCAGCACCACCGCTCCCCTTAGCGCATGTCCTCGGCCCCTCTCGGCTGCTTGGCAGATCTGACACAACCTACCGCCATCTGTGGAAACCCTGGGGAGGATCCATCCATCAAAATTAAGATGTTTGAGGATTAAATGCTTCAATCTCATTGGAACTGACATTTTCTGATGAAAATTGGTTTTGTCAGAGAATGTGTAAGCGGTCCGTACACTGTGATCGGGTGAGGGTTTAAACTGCCTGCTCTAGTGCAGGAACAGAAAATCAAACCACGAATGCTTTTTAACTAAGCTAAACTCTATCAGCCATCTCACTTCTGAGCGAGGCCCATGGCACCAAGGAGAGCATTTCTCCTGCACAGGGTACTTGTGCTGATTTAAACTTGAAGTGAGATCAAACCCACGATCGCGACATGCTGAAGTGATATCCAGTCTGACTCTGCGGCAAACGGTGGCATTCCAGAAGACTCAATGGAGCCCAAATTCTGTGCTGGAACTAGAGAAAGACATCAAGTCATGGTTCAAAATATCATGCTTTCGAAATGCCTGTTTTTCTGGAGGCTGGGAGAGGAATCCAGAAATAGCTCCTGATGACGATGAGATCTCTTCCTTAGTCTGAATAGCGCAGCATATTCTAATGCACAGGTCCAGCACTTTAGGTGTAAGAGAGACTATCTGTGCAGGCCAACGCTGCAAGCCAGCTTGTAAAAATCCTGATTAAAACCCCGCTGAGCCTAATTGTGAAAGATAGCTTTTAATTAAAAAGTGCAACCGTTCAGCCAACTTTTATAGGAGATTGCTACGACCCCAGGAGATGCCAACCAGCAATAGACTAAAGTCCTTCCGGAGGGAGGGATTTTTCCCATCCCTTGTTAGCTGGCAGGGAACATCTCTGACTGTTTTAAATGGGCAACTTCACAAGTTTCCTGAGTGTGGTTTCTTCCATTAGGAAATGGGAATCTTTTAACGGCTCACCCAGGCAGCAAAATTCCTCCACTCCATCTATCGCATTAGGAGCCCGGAGTCCACGCTGCTCAACTCCGCAGAGCAGGAGAGAGAGCAAGAGAAAAGAAAATCCAGATGGGGCAAAGTGTAGCTCGACTTTTTAATACTAAATTATTTACAGTAAGTAAAATCGTGTGTGTCAATTGTGAAAAGAGTCCAATTTGTTTGATTTACATTGCAGGGGGGTGCCCTAGGGTAGGGGGTGTTTAACTATCTCCTCTAATGTAATTGCCTATGGCAGCCCGTTAAATATTTGATAGGCTGCCTGAGCAAAGTAAGGAACTTTGTCTGATAGGCTCCCGCAACCCTTCCAGCGTATCAAATGTGTTTGCAGCCAGTGAGTACCTGAGCCCTTTCTATTGTGTAACTGTGCTCAGCACGCTCATTTCAAGCCCACACAGACTGCAACGGGCATGTTTTAGCCCACTTTTAGGGTGTGCTTGCGTTCCGTGGGAATATGTGCTTTCCCCTGGAAAACAGGGGCTCTTCCCCCGTACCAGCAACTTTATTTTACATAAGAATCCCAAGTTTCTCTTTCCATGCCTCAGAGGGAGCATTTTCCTCAGCAGTTCAGCAGGAAAAGCAGTTTTTGCTGTTGTCAAGGCTGTGCCCATGGCTTGGAGGCGCTGGCCCCCGGGCAGCTCCCTGCCCTAAGTCACAGTGGCTGGGCAAAGGTTCCCCTCAGTCACAGGATGGTCCAGCCTTGGCTTAGACCTTGGCTGCAGGACAGCGAGCAGGATGGGGGTACATGGGCTGTGGGAAGGTCAGCAGAGGGGCCTGTGGGCACCAGCAGCAGAGGTGGGATGCAAAAAGTTCAAGGGTCCCAGCTTGCCCAGCCCAGCCCCAAATCAGCCTCTTACAGCTTTTACACTAGTAGTGTGCAAGGTGGCCAAACTCAGAGCGACCTGGGTATGACTGAGGTGTGCGAGGAGAGGTACAAGAGGTCTTACCCCGGCCCTCTACACTTCTCCTTGACTGTCCTCCATGGGGTGGACATATTAGGTCCCCCTTCCCCACCACAGCTACATCCAGCCCTGGTCCCTATGTGCAGCAGTGCAGCCCAGAGCCTGAACAGCCGTCGGGAGAGCAGTGGCTGATGCCACATAGCTCCTGGCTATTTCCACTCCAGCTTTTGGCACTGGAAGCTCTGGGCCCAAGAAAACAATTGTCCCTTAGCCCAAGCAAAGAGGAGGACAGCAAAGTGGTTGAGTAATCTGCCCCTGAGAGAGGCTCAGCTGCTTACAAAGCTTGTTTCCTGACTGGGGGATCTATCCCAGCTCACCCTGTTCTGTTTGCACAGTTCAGCAGCTCAGTTTGATTGGAAAACTAAGGGGGAACAGGCATGAGGCTTCCCCGGTTGTAAGAGGACTTCTCTTTTGGGACCTCTCTTTTAAGGGAGTCCACTGCCATGGGAGATGAATCCTGCTGCCTGATGAAATGTTGAAGGAGCTGGCAAAGTCACCTCACACAATCCCCTTTGGGGATCATTTTGGTGCTGGGGATATTCACACCCTTTTCCTCTTTTTGTGCATATTTGTAGCACAATTAATTTGGCAGAGCCTCTGGGAAGGGGCATAGAGCATCTCTCCTGCAGTATGCCACTGCCTCGGGAACACTTGCACTGCCAGGAAAACCCAGGGCATGAATGCGATTCCCCTGCTCCCCCCGCTCCTGGGGCAGGGAGCTGGGTCGGTGGCCCCTGCATTGCCAGTGGCTGCAGCCCCAGCCCGCGGGGAGCCTGGCTCCCACCATCTCCCTTCTGTCTCCTAAGCAAGTGTCCTCCCTGAATTACGGTCAGAAAGCAGTTTGACAGCCCAGATTGTCAACCAGGACCTTCAAGTACCAGCCCTCTTCCTGAAGTTACTGCTGAGGGATAGCAGCAAAGACCTCAAAATGTTACCTCCATGAAATATCATGAAATTAGGAGCTGGGAAAAAGAGACGCAGCAATCAGGAACAGACTGCCAAAGATGAAACAAGCCCCATGTAGTACCACGAAGACTCCTCTAGCAGCAAAGAAGCAAATAAGAATTTCTATTCAGCTTGGGAAGCTTCTCCCATTTTTTCCTGGCCAGTCTGACCTGGATATCACAGATGAAGTGATGCCTTGATCCCCCCCTGCCAACACAAGCCACCGATTGAAGTATTTCTGCTCATGTCCCCAGTCTGCCAACTGGACTGTCCTTGTGACTGTGGTTTTTAGGGAATTCAGTGCTGTTCTCTGGGAACTCACTGTGAGCACAGTTAAATACATCAAGGTCAACAATGAGCAACTAAGACCCACAATAACTGACCCAGGTCCTGGGGCAAACAAAGGATACAGTAGGTAGCATTGCTTTCCCCAAAAAATTTATGCTAGTAGTACTTCACTTGCACACGCACCAGAGGTGATTACACACCCCGTGTCTGCGCAGCTCCAGCTGTGACGCCAGCTCTGCCCAGACACAGGAGCACAGGGCAGATGCCGGTGTTCAGTCTGGTGGTCACTGGAGGTTGCTGATAGGAAAAGGCCAGAAGTGGCTGACCTCCTGCTTCAGCCAAAGAAGAAAGAGCTCCCAAAAGACAGTCCACAGTGGCTGCCATAGCTATTTGGCTGCAAAAGGAGGAGGGAAAAGTGAATTCATAAACTCAGCCCCATTAGACGTTCTTCCACAAGGAATAAAGCCCTTCTTCCTCTCCCAGGAAATCCCAGGTCTCTGCTTTCGCCAGCTCTGCTTTCACCTGTCCAAGCCCACCCCAGCATCACCAGCTGCCTTGACAAGCAAAGGATTAACTGTGTTCATGCCCCACCTGAAAGGTCAGACCTTTCCAGGGACACTGCTGCCACCAAGACCGCAAACACCTCTGGCGTGGGAACAAGGTTTTGCTGGGATAAGGCTGGGAGAAAGCCCCCAGTCTTCTCTGGTCAACCCTAGGAATTCCTAGAGGGTAGGAAATACCACATCACCCGCCTGGGATGGTAAATGTTTAACAAGGGGAACACCCCCTTCCTTTCTCCCTCCCCTCTTCATACATATTCAACTCCTGCATCTCTCTCAGCCGGCAGCGCTGCCCCTCTCCCTCCTTTGCAGTGCCAGGGCAGCGCAGCAAAGCCCCGCAGCAGCACAGAGACTTACCAGCCGTGGGGAATTAATCGAGGTGGCCACAGTTCAGGCAGAGTGAGAGCTCATTAGGAGCGAAGAGCATTAAATGTACCTGCAAAGGGTGTTTGGTCCAGAGGTGGAAAAAAGGGGAATAGTCCTGGATGCTGGACACCCTTGGCTCGTGCAGGTTGCTTTCTGGGACTTGCCTTATGACCCAGGTGCCCCGCCCCCGGCTTGCTGTGGCAGGGGACCAGTTGATGCAGGTCAAACCACACCAGGGAGTGCACTGATGGGGTAAGATGCTACTGAAAGAGTTTTGGCACCTGGGAGGGCTGTTCCCCACTGTTCTTCCACCTTCCACTTACTGACGCAGCTGGAGGTGCAGCCCTACTCAGAGGTGCACCTCTCGGGCGTCCGTTAAGTGAGATGGGGCAAGGCAGAGATGTGTTGCCTTCTGGAAAAGGATCCCCAGGTCGTGTCCCCGGAGGGGTGGTGTCTGCAGGTCCTCTGCCCTTTGAAGGGGCATAAAGCCCCAGATCTGGAAGAGTGATATGGAGGTGTCCAGCCCAACACCCTGTTTGGAGCTGGGCCAGTTAGAGCAGGTTGCTGAGGGCTTTGCATAGTGAGGTTTGAATGCCTCCGAGGATGGAGATACCATAGTCTCTCTGGGCCCCTGCTGAGTGAGCAGGGAGAGGCTGGCAAGGATCTTACTCTACAAACACAACCAAAACTTGCCTGGGGGTGTTGCATCTGCCTGATGTAGCATGCAAACCCTGCAGGTGAAGGGAACTGAGCACAGATGGCATCAGCAGCTAGGCAGAGGGGAGCAAGTGGGACCCACACTCAACTCCACACCAGTCCCCACGAACCCACTGGGGTTCCTCATGGGGTTTCTCGGGGCTGCTGTGCCTGGAAGGCAGGGGCAGCTGGTCAGGACGGGGTGAAGCGGGGGTGGAAGACCATCGGATGAGGAGGTGAAGGAGAGACCTGCTGGGCTCCTGGGATGCAGAGGGAGGTTTTGCACAGCGTGGCCATGCAGAAATCCAGGCTGATGCTCCCGGGCCCCTGGGAGCTCCCAGCCTGCTCCAGCACACACACGCCTGCCAACGCAGAGGCTCTCTGTGGTTCTCCATCCCTTTCTGCTCGCTCCAGCTCTTACAGAAACCCGCTCTATTAATATACCCATCTCTTCCTCTCGGCCCATTATTCTCCTGATGGCCCAAATTTCCAGTTAGCTCCTCTCCAAATTTAAACGATTGCTTCCCCCTCTCTTCTCAGCCGCCCCCCCCCCACCCTTCCGAGAGATGATGTCACTGATGACCTATATTCTCCCTCCTCTTAAATGGCTGGCGCCGGGGCCATTAGATCCCGCTGCTGGGCTGTGATTGGCTGACAGCCAGCCCCGACCTCACCGGGAACCACGGCATCCTCCAGGAGCGGGAACCGGCATCGCAGCCTGGAGAAAGCGAGAGGAAGGAAGGATGGAGCGGCTGGAGCCTACTCCCACCCAGGGGGGCTGCTACCAGGGAAGGGAGGAAGGCGAGATGTAAAATAGCAGCTTCAGACCAGACAAAAGCAGCCATGGAAAGCATCTTCACCACCCTACCTGCCGTCAGGCTCTGCCAGGACCTGGTGGCTGAGACCCCACGGACTGCTGGTGGGATTGCTTTTCCTCTGCCACTGCTTGCAGCCCCATGGCTCCTAAAGCACTACAGGTACCGATGGGAACAGCGTTGCTACACGAGTCTGCACACCTCGAAGCCCTGTACAAGCCCAGAAGCACCATTTTGAACAGTCCCTTGTATGCCTGGAGGGCTCAAGCATGTTGTATTTCTTTGTAAGCCAAAGCACTGTATCAAAAGCCAGCATGTTTCTGTGCGGAGACAAACTCTTTCTTATTTGTGTCATGACTGAGTGGAGAATCACAGCCCACTCCTGAGCAGGTAGCGCTCCCTGGCACCAAGTCATTGGAGTCACCAAAGCTCAATCAGTCTATGGAGCAGAAGTCCACAAGCAGCTGGAAAGAGACGTTGCAGGTGGTGGGAGGACACAGGACATGCCCCCTCTGCTGCCCACGACTCTGGTCAAGGCATCCAACTTTTAAAGCCTTCTTAAGAGTCACCTCTGGCTCTTCTCAGCAAACAACAGGGCTTCGGTGTCCCGTTTAGTCCCAGGCTGTGGATGCCATGACTACCTGCTGCTGACCAGCATACTCTAAGAAATGAGAGAGTGAGAGGAAAGGGAAGGGACATAGTGAGTAGAGGTGGGAATAGAGGTCCCTTCCTTTCCTTTAGCCTTGAGCATCACTACTATTTCTACTTTGTGGCTCCTTTCTTCTACGTTCTTTCAGCCCTTCAGCCTACTGCTAATCCCTGGTCTCATGAGTCCAACCCAGGTCCTCCCCAGACAGCTCTGCCCATGCAACCCCAACATCCCAAACACCTCAAGCCATAAGCCCACCCCATCCCACAGCTGGCAGGAGACTGACTTGAGCAGGGGAAGGTCCCAGCCATGCCGTAAAGGCATCCCCAATGGCCAGCTGTGACATCGGGCTTCTCCCAAACAAGTTGTGTTTGACTAAGAGGTGAGGTTTTGGCTGGGTGACACAACGTCTAGCTGGCCACAGGGGTCCCACCGCTCATGAGCCCTGGCCAAAGGGATATAGCAACCACAGGGGACAAACATGCAGATTATCTCCTCATCCAAAGGAGATTCCTCCTGGTCCTCACCTTGGTTTATTCAGCAAAGGGAGTTCCCTAGAAACTATTGCAGTTAGGATTTCCAGCAAGAGAGAGAGGGAAATAGAAAGAACAAGAAAGAAACTGTAAGAAAAAAGGAAGAAAGAAAGAACAGGAAGAAAATGAGGAGAGGAAGAGAGGAAAAATAAGGAAGGAAAGAGAGAGTCTTGGTTTTCTGAGTTAGAAGCAAAATTATCTTGATTTCCATTTGAATAATTCATGTTTGCCACGGGCCATGTATTCCTGAGCTTGGGTGTCAAGTGTTTATTCAATATATCTCTTGACAGGGCACTTGTGTGATATTCAGCCATTGCCAGAGTGTTGAAAAAACACACACAACAAATGTAAAAGGAAGGGAAAAAAAAGGAAATGCTGAAATGACGGCTTCCTCCAACTCAGTTTGAGAATAATTGGTCCAAATGAAGCCCCTTTCCTTTCAATAAAGAGTTTCCCCCTGCTCCTTCCCCTACATGGGGGACCAGCTGGGAGCCCAGCATGGGTGTCTGGGACATTGTCCTTACACCCAGAGCAAGAAGCTCTGCCATCATCCTAGAAGATGAGCCTGGCAGGTGCTGGAGGAACTGGAGCCTTTTCACCTCCTCAGCTTTTGACAGGACATGGAGATGTAATCCTGGAGACTAGAGCTGTCCCATCCCAAATGTTTCCACCTTGGAGGGAATCCCAGCTGTGATGTAAGCCAGGTGGCCCAGGGTTGGTTGCTGGATGTCTTGGATCACTCACCTCCATCTCACAGTCTGCATGGCCACGGCACCACCAGCTAGCGAGTTTAAGCGAGTTTAAGGCTGAGTGGCAGCTGGACCTACGTAGAGCAGTGGCACCAAGCGGCTGTTCCCTCGCCGGTGCCACAGCCACGCCTGAAAAGGGACAGCGGAGAGCCAGCCGGCCTCTGCAGGGGCAGTGTGATCCCCCTCTCTGCCGGGCAGGAGGGCAGGTGTCCTCTCCACCCTCTGTCCTAGTTTGATCCCTGCTGCAGTAAGCAAGGGCTGCTGCCCTTCCAAACTCTGTGGCCACAGAGCTCTCAGCGAACCCCCTCCATGTGTGGAGGACCGCTGTCCCCCTTGTCCTGAGGACTTGCTGTTGGCTGCTTTCCTTCCCAAGGCAGGGCCAAAGCCCTGAAGACAAAAGGCTATTTGGGGAGTGGGGCAGAGGAGGAGACAGAATGCTGGAGGGTGGCCACGTCCCAGGCCACTCTGTGCAGGGACAGCACCCGTGTTAATCAGATGTCCCAGAAATGAGGAATTTGGTGCCACAGCTCCCACCACCTCTGCAAATCTCTTGTGCTGCCAAAATCGATGCTAGAAAGCAGCCAGAAAAAACACCCATGTGGGCAAAAGCAAAGTGAGAATGAGCCTGTGCTCAAATCCCCTCTGCCTGCTCAGCACCTGTTGGAGTTGGTGCCTAAGGACAAGACATGTCACCAGCTCATCCCAAGAGCTGGCTGCAGAGGGGAAGCACCACAGCAGCTGTTGCACTTGCTCTGAGCCCCAGCGTCAGCCTGAGCTACCCTGTGGGTTGGTGCAATGTGTGTAGTGAACAGTTGTCCCACTGCTGGTCCGATGAGTGCTGTGGGGTGAGGGTGGGTCA
This sequence comes from Falco peregrinus, assembly GCF_023634155.1. Taxonomy (NCBI): domain Eukaryota; kingdom Metazoa; phylum Chordata; class Aves; order Falconiformes; family Falconidae; genus Falco; species Falco peregrinus. Next base: position 1,851,366 of record NC_073733.1, on the reverse strand, counting down.
CTGGGGCACCGCTTAAGCTGGTGTCTGAGGCATGGAGCTGCCCGCAGCAGCCAAGGGGCTGCAAGCTCACCCAGCCAGGACAGTCCCCAGCTAACTTGAGAAGAAATGCAATGGCTGTAGGGGACTTTGGGCATCTCATACGGCTTCTTCTTCCATGTGGTGTGGAACCACTTTACGGGGGAGCACCACCTCAGGCCATGTGGCAGGAGAGGAGTGACCTGAGCTGCAGCAGCAGGACCATCCTCGGAGGGACACATTTCCCACTGCAGGGCAGTGCCGCGCCAGCTCCTGCCACAAGATCCTGCACCCCATAGAAGCTCAGTGATCCCTGGGAGGGCAAAGGACACAGCTCTGGGGATTTGCAAGCCATGCAAGCAGAGGAGGGGATCTGCAGCAGCTGGAGCAAGTTCACTTGCAGAGTCAGGGTCTTCTGATGGGAAACAGCCTGGTGCAGGGGGACCCACTCCTGGGTGGCTGCTGGCAGGTGCCCATCAAACCCACAAGCTTCCCCACAGCATCACCTGGGACCCTGAATCCCATGGCAGAGCTGGTGTGTCACAGGCGCTGGGGCAGACCAGCTGGGCTGGCGGGGGGGCAACACTGACAAAGGGGACCTGAAGGTGAGGGGAAGGCAGCCAGGGATGCCCAGGACAAAACTTTGACCACTACCCACCACCACCCCCAGCACCCAGCCAGTCAGTGAGACCCCCAAACTACAGACCTCCTTAAGAGGTGTCATTTGAATAACCACTTGGGCAGAGGGAGGCAGCCAGACAGGGAGATGGGAGCCTCTCACCGCCTGCTCTCTCCCAGCACCCAGTTCACAGCTGGTGCACCAGCAGGGATCCCTGCTTGGCCATATGCTCTACGTGCTGCTTCAATTACCCCTCGGAGGAGCCGGGGCTTGCATGGCTCCTGGGAGGGGGAGGAGGGGGCCGTGGGGGGAGGGGATGCAAAGCAGGGAGGAGGGAGATCCCCTTGGATGGTTGGGATGCCAAAAAATGAGAGCAGGGCTGATGGGTTTAAATCAGAGCACCTTTGCTCTGGTCCATGTGGGACACCCGTGGAGCGCCCCCAGGGCATCTTTGCGTCAAGAGCATCCCCTGCATACAAAAGCATCCCTGTCAGCCTTCTGCTGGCACCAGCTTGGGGCTGGGTCTAACAGCCTCACACAGACCAGGCAGCGCACCAGGGTGGGGAGCCCCTCTGCACCCTCTCGAGGGGATCTGACTCAGAAACCTCCCAGCCAGGACTGAAGACCTGGCACCTGGTGTTAGGGATCCATCCCCAGCTGTAAGGATGGACAAAATGTCCCCAATCCTCTCTCCAGAAAGCTGATTATTTCCAAACTGAGCCCCCAAAGAAATTGTGTGAGTGGGAAACAAAAATATTTCCACTACTGTTTTCATTTTCATAAAAATACCCTTGTGATTAAACAGAAGTGTTCATGGGAAACACTCTGATGCCTTAAAAAAAATGTCTTTCTTTACTGGAAAGCCAAGAACCTGAAAACGAATATTTTTTTACCTCCAGCCCACATTTTTTATTTTCTCACCTCCTTTTAGCTTTCTTCTGAAATTGTTTGCATTTGGGTTTTTAATTGCTCAAGAAATGTCAGTTTGTGATTATCTGATGAAAGCAAAAACTGTTTGGTTTTCCTGAGTAGGTCTAATATTGGGTTATTCGCTACATCTTGCAACCAAACCAGAGGAAAAATCTTTACAGGAGCAATATGCATTGCTCTGGTGCTCGTTAGACAGATCACCTTGCCCCTTTTCATGCCAAAAATATCTCAGCCTTACACAAACACACACAATTTGTGTGCTTCTGAACTGGAATCAGATTCTCTATTCCTCAGGAAAACTGGTGGGGTTTGAGTTTGGGTTTTTTTTTTCAGTTTCTAAACAGAATAAAAAAGAAAAGCCAAATGTGCATGAAAAAAAGCTTAAACATAAATCATCAGGAACTGACATGAAACTTATCAGATAATTTTGAAACTCACCACCTTCATTTCAAGTTTTTTCCAGCCACTGGAAATATTTTTACAATCAGAAACAGCAGGCTTTATTTCAAGAAGTCATTGTGAAATGAAAAATGTGTCAACATGTGCTATCGAGAAAAGCATCAAACCAGGACATGTCAGCATTCAAGGCAGCATTTTGAGTTGGCAAAGATTCATCCGGAGGGTTTTGCTTGTACTTGTTTTGCTCTTGCTGCACCGTTCCTGCCCGGCTGCAGGAGGGCTGCCTCTGCTGTGACTCCCCAGCTCTGGCAGACACGCCTGGCCCAGGAAAGATTTGGGCACAATCCTGTGATTTCTAGAAGGGGCAACTGTGCCTTGACATTCTCAGGATGGAAACGCAGTGCAGAAAGAAGTCATCTCATCAGAGTGGAGGTAAGTGGAGGCAGCCAAGCTGTGTCCCGAGTGCCTGCAGGTGGCTAGCCATCCTCACTGCTCTGGCTGCCAGTCCTGCCTCACCGCACCTCCGCCCCATGCTCTGCTCTCACCCCATGGGCCACAGCCAGCAGTTGCTGACCAACACTGAACCCACACCAGCATCTCCAAGACCACCTGACACAGGAATATCTTTCCTATCTTTCCTTTCCCTGCCTGGGCTGGACAATTTTTCTATTCCCCTGGACAGCCTGGGCTGTGACGCACGTCACGCTTCCAGCGAGCACTGCCAGCATGGGCTGAAGCTGAAATCCTCTGATGCCCACGGGACCCACGGTCCGTAGAGGAGCTGCACTGGGCTGGGTTGGGAGTGGAGGCTGGTGCTGAACCGAGGCGGCCCTGCCATAGCCCATGAGCATCTTGAATCTTGATTCACCTGGAGCAGGGAAGGGAAATTAGCAAAAACAAATCAAGGACTAATTCCAAGTGTCAAAGCCACTTGGGGAAATTGCTTTGCTTCTGGGAGACCTGCAGGCAGAAAAGCTTGCCTGAATAAATGAGTCTCTCATCTGCCAGTCCCAGATACTTCCACGACTCACTCACTGCTGTCCCAGAGACTTGTCCCCACCCACAACCCCCCCTGCCCAGTGCCCCTCAAGCCCCCTCCCCTCACACTATGAGAGGTCATGGCAGAGGGAAAGCCCAGCCTGATGCTCTGCAAGCCAGACGGAGGGGTGGAGTGGTCCAAGCAGATCAGTCCAGAGACGCAGGGTCAGCACCAACACCCGTGGGTGGGAAACAAGAGGCGATTTTAGCCCCAAGCCCCTCTGCAGGTGCCAAGGGCCCCTGAGCGTGCGGCAGCAGCTGTACGGTGCAGGCTGGTTTTGTTCTGGGGACAAAGGAGGGCTGAACTGCGATGGCACTTGGGCAGCAGTTCAGCCGGGCTTTCCAGGCAATAAGTGCCCGTCTGCAAACAAACCCTCCCCAGTGCTGCTGGCTGCGTGGGACCAGGGCAGGCAGGTTGCCCACGTGGGCAGCCGGGAGCCCTCTAAGGCTATCTGGTGACAGCACACACTTTTGTCCCTGCTCCTGCGGGGAAAGCAAGCACAGGGCGTCAGCAACGCAGAGGGGAGGCATCTAAAGTGGGGAAAGTTTATCCTTTTGGCAGGTTTCTTTCCTTTCAGAGGAAACAAAGCTGTCTGTGCTTTCACAGCACCTGTGTACGTGCATCTCCTGGGGAATGGGATCAAAGCAGCCCTGGGTCTCAGGTACTGTAATCCCACTGCACTTATTTTCCCATTTTTAACCCCATGTTTCTGGTCCTAGATGGCACCAGCACTCCCAGTGCATTCCCCAGTGCTTTGCTCGCTCAGAGGCTGGTGGTCAGTGCTTTTCCTCCCCAGCTGTGGTCATCCTGGCAGCAGTCAGGTGAAGAGCCTGGAGGTGGCTGCCTGCACCTGGCATAGGAGCACATCTCCCGTGGCTTGGCCTGGAGGAGCACCCGCACCATGTGAGGACGGCTCGCTTTGCAGAAGAGCAATGCAGTTTGGAAGAAAACATCTGACATGGGCTCGGCCCTTGCACCTAACGTGCAAGTTACTTCTGAGCTGTCCTGTTTGGTAGCCACATGATGGTAACCAGAAGTCTCAGGCCAGGTGAGGCAAGCTTCAGCCAAGTGTCCATGGCCACCTCCATTGCTGTGGTAGGTGCTACGACTTGGACACGCAACAGACACAGGTTTCTAACTTCCCACCAAAACAGCAAGAACAACAAGGTGTCAAAATGTCTTTGGATCCCCTGAGATCTTCTGCAGCCATAGGAGAGGAAAGTGTCTAACAAGCCCTACAGGACAGAGTATTTTTCAGAGAGGAGGAAGAGGGATGTGATGGGGCCAATATCTGAGCAGGATGGTTTATTTGACCTTTGTGCATAAATCTTCATTGTCCTTTCTGACAGGCAGAATTCTTCTAGGCAGCATTTGGGGGACTCAGGGGATGAAAGGGTTAAGAGCCCTCCAGGCCATGGGCTGACCCATAGACCTTCCCATATTGTCCCTTTCTTTATCCCCTGTCACTGGGGCGATTAGCAGCCAGAAGATTAACCTGGTCTATGCCCTGCAGGCACTTTGGAGATGAAGGGCAGAGGAAAGAGAGGCTGATTTTTGAATTCCAAAATGCTTGGATGTCCATGCAGGAGGCAGGGAAGGGCTGGAGGGAGAATAGGTCCAGAGGGCTGGAAGGGAAAAGGATACACAGGGACAGTGGAGAATATTAACCAGGTACATCAGCTTTCTGCTCTGAGGGAGAGAGGTCCAGCCCTTGGAGCTTGTGTGTTCCCAAAGGGCATCAGCAACCCAAGAGCAGAAAGGTCCCCTCGAGGAGATGCAGGAGTGTCTGGGATGGGACTTGTTGGACAAACCTAGAGCTGCACAAGCCAGGCAAGCCAGGGGCAGGCTGAGGTATATGGAAAAGTTGCTGCTCACAGGTCAGGGAGGTCTCACGCCAAGTCTGGTGTGAGCTCTGGCCTTGCCCAGCAGACATGTGATGGCTGAACCTGCTGTGCCCTGGATCCTGGGAGCCCTAATTAGTGCCCTCAGCAATGCATTAGCACGAGGGGTGCAGCTGAGCCACAGCCCTGACGTGACCGTAGGGCTCTACAGAGAGCGGCTGCTTGGCTGAACTAAGACATTGCAGAGGGAGAGCAGAAGGGAGATTTCAGAAATGATCCTATTTGGAATTTTCTTACCCCAGCCTGAAAACCTCCCAAGACCAGTAAAAGCAGCGTGGCCAAGCGAAGCAGATGAGTTTCACAAAAGCAAAGGAGGGTGGGTAGATGGCAGGACTTGGGTACATGCTGTTCACAAGGGCAACGATGAGAAAAGGTTATCTTTTCATGATGGAAAGCTTCGATATCTCAGGAGAAGCCTTGAACGTGATTCCCATCACTTGCTGAAGGAACTTAAGCTCAGGTCACTCCTGCTAGAGCTACATCCTGACCTCAGGCTATTCTGGGACTCAGAGCTCCCCACTCCTGTGAAACCTCTTCCCTTTGGCTGGGAACAATTCAAGATCCACACAGGGGTGTGTGATCATGACTTGAGTCCAGTGGTTAAGACATCTCAGCTTCAGTCCTTATTCTTGTGAATTTTCAAGCGACTGATGCAAAATAAAGCAGATCTCTCAGAAAAGTGCATCACCATGCCCTCCTGCAAGGTAAGGGGGATGAGGACTCCGGTCCCAGTGGCAGCAGCTCCTCTTGGCTGAGTCAGAACTCTTACCTGTCCCTGGTGGGAAGGGACCCACCTCTTCCCATTCAGTTTGGTGCTGTTAGCTCCCAAAAGATGTTTCTTTCCTTTTTCCCCAGCTGACACTACCCAGTTCCCTTCACTCATATTTCATGCAACATCTTCACAGTTTGACAGACTGAGTGAAATATGCAGTCACCTCCGGATAGGGGAGAAAAATTCCAGGTTTTGTTTCAAATCCGAGGAAAAAACTCCACAATGTCCCCTAGCTCAGACAGGTCTTCCCCAAAACCCATCCAAAAAACCATCGACATTGCTGTGGGCCTCATCCTTTTCATTACAGGATTCACCTACACTCAGCCAGGTTGGAGGAAAGCAGAGACAGAAAAAGGAAATCGATGGAGGTGGAACTGAATGAGCTGATACTGATGGGAGAAGCTGTCAGGCTTCATATCTATCCATCAGTTCTGGGCACAGTCGCCACAACACATAAGTGCTGCTGAGCCAGCACTAGCACAGGGCTTTCAGAGGTATTTAGGAGAATACCCATGATTTGAAGGCAGTTGAAAAACCCAAGCATCGCAAGCAGCCTGGGACTGAATCAGCTTGAGCAAAAGAAGGGGCACAGGTCTTCTGATTTCCCCCTCCATAGCAGAGCTGCTTTGAGGATAATTAATTGTTGTTACCCCAGAAGCTGCAGGAGTCACAAGGTAAGAGGAGAGCCGTGCAAGGACAATATCTAGGATTACCTCGCACTACCCTTAGTCTGAGCCGTAAGTGTGAATCCAGCCATGCCTCACCTAGGAAAGAATCCTTTACCCCCAGATCCAGCTTCTCCTGTGCATCTCAATGTATTTAAGCTGAAACCTTGTTTCATTGATCAAGGCCTGAAATCGATGGCCATCAGAGTGCTAAGACACCATCCAAATAAAGATAATACAAACAGCAATAAAATAGCACCATTGATTTTAAAATTCCCCATCTAAGGCTTTATAAAGTATTCATTAAATGTCTATTAGGATAAATTGAAAGCATTAGGAACATGGGTAACTGGTTATGCAGATTTGCAAGTGTTTTTGGTTAATTTATAAATGCTACCTCCACACAGAGAGAGAAGTAGACATTGATAATAATTATTCCAATATGTTTTGTTATTCTCTATATAACTCAAAGCTGTGAATAGCATGCTATATCAAAGAAAGAAAGGGATCCATTTCCTTCTCTCCTGTATCTGTAGGAGGTCAATAAGCTAAGGTAGACAACAGAATTTTTCATCTGTTAAAAGGAACAAAGACACATTTAGCGAACACTTGATGTGGCTGGGGAAGAATGGCACCGCTTCATTAGAAAGGCCCTGATGCTTGCTGATTACACGGTTGTTAATATGGTTGAGAGGGTCATGGTTTTCAAGCACATGGTGAGTTGTATCATTTTCATCCCTTGCAAAGAGAAGCTGCTTTGGTAACAGTGGGGTGCGTGTCATGTATCTATAGGGCTATCAAGGAGGATGGCAACCCGCACTCATTTAATGGTTGTCAATCAAACACAGAGCCAGGACGGGGTTGTAACTCAACAGCAGAGGCTGGGGTACTGGAAAATGGGATCGTAAAACATACATAAGGGTCTGCTCTCTGCCAGCAATGCGATTATGGCTCACTGCAACTGAGAGCAACGAAAAGCTGTCCTGTGCTGCCTGTTGCGCAGCCAGAGGTGGGATTCCCCTTATTGTCACGTCAGTGCCCAGGGCTAAATCCAAACTTGCTGCCTGGGCTTTCTCCAGCCATGGAGTGACATCGGAGCTGCTGGAGCACGATCCGTGCCAACAAACCCTCCCTCCCGCAGCCAAAGGAGGAGACCCAGCAATCGCCGCTGAGATGCAGGGCTCACGGGCGGCTGCAGGAGGTGACACATCTCGGCCTTGAAGACCTCGCCAGCCACAGCCAGAAGCTGGCCTGTGAATGGGGTCATTAGTCACACTCTCCTGCACAAACAAACTGAGGCACAAAGAGACCATTAAGATGTCCAGCTCCAGGAGGCAGAGAGGGGATCTCGTCTGGCCGTGTGCGTTCAGTGCTGAAGCCCTCAGCCTTACCTGAGGCTCAAACTGCCTGTAATTAAGAATTACGCTTATTAAGTGCAAATACCCTATGTTTGTCCGTTACCAGGCCCTGCAAAGCATGTGCATATATTTACAGAGCATCATCTTCCTCACTGCAGCCTCCAGATGGAGTGTTTGAAACATTTTGGAAGAGGGGGAAGGGAAGGCACAGACAAAATACCTCCCTTCTGCTTACAGCCTGGTTTCTGTTGCGGTGCAGGCCGTTCGGACGGCAGCCTCCCCTGTGCAGTGCAAAGTCTCTGTCAGAGGTGGTTTTCAGACAGCCACGGTCCAAAACACCTGAGGTGCAATGGCGGCAGAGTGTGCCGGGAGTCCTGGTTGTCCTCCTAAGGCTGCTTCTGGGGGAGACGCAGCCTTCCTGTGACTTGGTTTCCCACTGCAAATCACAGGGGAAAACCCCTCCCCAGGAGCTGGATGTTACAGAGTTGAATAGAGCTGAGAAAGCCTTGGAAGAACAGCACCAAGCAGCCCATAATGCTTCATGTCTCCTTTTAGCCCCTTCCCTCAATGCTCTTGCACTTGCTTGCCTCCCCATTCCCCTGCTTCTCCTCTCATTGAATGCTCTAGAAAATACCTGGTTCGGTTGCTTTGTGAATTATTAGAGGCATTTACCATAGGCCCTCTCATTAATTATTCACAGCTGTTTTGTTCTGGGGCTCAGATGTAATTAATGGCTCAATTAATATTTAAATATTAACTATTTTTAAAAACCCAAGACATCTCTGTTAAGCTTGTCCATTGAGAAATAAAATGCAGGGCAAGCGAGGCTCGGGCAGGGAAGCAGCACAGCGTGGAGTGGACTGCGTGGTCCTCCTGCAAGCCTGGGTCCATGGCCAAGGTGAGCCTGGGAGCAGAGCCAGAGGGTGGGAGAGGGTAGCTGGGGGGTGGCGGGGCCGGCGAGCCCCACCAGACTCCCCCAGAAGGCTGGGACAGAAGAGCAGGAGGTCTATGTTTATTAGATCCTTGGGGAGTCACCATGGATTAAAAGTGAGTGTTTCTCCGTGGACTCGATCTAGAGACTCCTGATCTCCCCAGCATTTCAGGTACCTGGCAACATCTAGAACCTTGCGAAGCTGGCCATCCTGCTGGTGCTTCCACCTTCTCCTGCTCCACAGCCCAGCCTCCGATGGAAAGAGAAATGGAGGAAAATGGAATGCAAAAGACGCACCGATCAGGGCCAAAGCCTGGGTGGCATAAAGTGGGAAGAAATGAGATGTCATTGCACCAGTGGGGCTGCCAGAGACACCCCCCCTCTTCCCCCACACAAAAGGCTGATGCTTTCTTATGTCTTTGCTGCTTGGGACAGTTAATTCTACAGGTGCTTTGGTGAGAAACACAGAGCAACGCAGGGAATTGAATTCCTGTTTGCTGGAAAAGGCTGAGGTTGGGTTTTCCTGTAAAAGATGGTATTTGGAGAAAGGGAGCTGGGGAGACTGGCTTGACATTTGGGTTGAATGGGATATTCCAACTTGATAGCAATATAAAGCATATGTTTTTACTAGGCTTAAAAAGAAGGAAAAAAAATTTAAAAATAAAGTAAGTTTAGTGAATTAGAGCCAAGCTGATGTGAAAAGAAAATAAAAATATTATATTCTAACTGTATTCAAACAGAACTTCATTGCCATAAGCTCTGCTCATTTTTATTTGTTTGCTTGTTTCCAAACTGAAATTTCATCCAAACAGATTCATCCCACCAACCCCAAATTCACTTTCAGAGTCAACAAAATGACATTTCCCCTCAAAAGACACAACCCAGGGGGAATTTTTTTCACGGGGAACAGTGCAGAAATATTTCCTTTCACTCTGTCCTGAGTGTTTCTCATTCACCAAACGTCTCCGGGTCCTCGACGCTGACAGCCAGGAGACACGAATGATGCCCTGAACAAAGAATGATGCCCTGAACGGCCAAGAGCCGGTTCACTGCTCCCTCCTCCCGGCTGTCCCGGACCCAGAGCCTCTTGAGGCTGAGGTTTATCCCACTGATCGGCTTTTTGCCTCACATCTACCCGACGGTCTGGGAAGTCAGACCCATCTCCACCAGTGTGACACGGTGAGAGGTTCCCCACGCTCCAGTGGTGCACGGGAAGATGCTGGTCTTGCCCACCCATTCCTCTGACGGGAATTCATGGGAATGGGTTTCGCTCGCGCTATATAAAGCATTACTGGAGCCAGGTACCTCCGGGTGGTTTCCGCCAGCCTTCTGCTTGCATCCTGATAATTCATGGCGGGTGATTTACAGCATCATCCCACCGCAGCAGGCACTTACTGGGGCCCACCTTGCCCAAGCAGGCGTGAGGCCGGGTCAGCTCAGCTCTGCACGCCAACATATACGGTAGCGAGCAGCGGCTGAATAATAGATGGCTGGTGCTTTGTGAAGGTCCCGTAATCTGATCTCCATCACAGGGACACATGGACAGAAATGGAGCGGGGAAGCCGCCCGATAATGCGAGCCGCGGCCACCCGATACACATCCCTCGAGCACGATCTGGTGCCCAGCCAATAGATGTCTATTGGGGAGGAAATGAGAACCTGGTTTCTTAGGGACCGGCTGACGCTCGCCTCCCCCCCAGCAGCTCTGAAAGCACAGTAGGCGATGGGCAGATGCTGCAGCAGCCACCGCTCGCACCCTGCCCTTCCTGGCTCCCCCTGGCCACGGCCCCCACGTTCTCCAGCTGGAGGACGGTGGGTTTCCTCACAGCAGCGTGGCACATCCCACTGTCCTCAGCATCCTACGGAGAATTAGGCATCCAGGCCTCCACGGAGGGGCTGTGACTGTGTCCAGAGTGACCACCCCATCTTGCTCCTGCTGGAGCACTGGCCTTTGCCTGTTTGGCATCACTGTGTCCGGTCTCTTCCAAGGAAAGCACACGTGGGGGCTTGCTACAAAAACCCAGCTCCTTTCCAAAGCCTGCAGAAAGCCAGCTGGATCATTTCAGCTTTGTGCTGCCTAATAAAATCAGGCACAGCTCCTCCACAGCCAGCTCTTAGCAGCAAGGAATCCAGTGGTGCTGCTTTCCTATTTTAATAGACCTCAGGCTGCCAAGTAAGCTTTTCTCCCTCCTTTCCCTCACAGACAGACACGTGTGGGACACGTCAGTCTCCGTGCTATCGCAAACCTGCTCCCTGCACCTTGCAGTTTTCCTCTGCACTGCAGGGCACGAGGGCTTATGCTCCCCTGGGCGGAAGGCTGAGATGCTCAGAAAAGGCTTGTTCCTAAGACCTGGAGTTGCAGAAAGTCCCTGTCCCAGGTGCTCAGGCACTGCCAAAAGTTGCAGATAGCTGGGAAAATCCTCAGCAAGCTGAGCCTCCTGGCTGCCAGAGAGTGAAAGAGCTCAGCTGAGCACCCCAGGAAAGGGGTGACATGTCCCAGCCCTACTGGTACCTGCTACCCCATGAGCTCCTCAGGTCATGGGGCTGAGCATCCCTTTCCCACCCCATTACAACCTGCTCACACCCACCAGCTGCACAATGGGAAGAGAAATTGCTCACAGGAGCAGCTCTGCGTAACCCATATGGGACTCTGCCAGGCTGCAAATCCCTGGGGGCAGAAAAGTCCTGAAGTTTCCATTTCTCTGGGAATCCCATCCTCTGTGCAAACACCTCCTGGTACTTTCAGCTCCCCTATTGCCTTTGCCGTTGTTGCAGATGTTCTGCTTCCCCTGTTGTTCTGCGCCATGGTCATGGTGTGAATCCAGGTGGGGTCCAGGCATCACCCCATCTGCAAAATGCATCACACATTGCAAAGGCACCGCGCAAGACCAGGACACTCTCAAACATAACAGCAATGGGAGTTACATCAACACGCAAGGACAGATGAAGCAACCTGACAAGGTGTGGGATGCTGCCCCATCCTGGCCACAGCAGTGGCCCTGCTTGCAGGCAGCAGCGTGGTGGGGCAGTGGGTGGCCATGCACGCCCGAGCCTCACGCTGCATGCTGCTCACAGCTGGCAGCTGCTGCAAGAGCAGCTCCTGGAGCAGGAGACGCTCACCTTCAAATCCAGGGGGAGGGTGGTTCAGTGAGATTGGAATAAAAATCAGTGCAGGTGGCTGGGAGGAGAAGAGAGGGGTCATCTCCCCTTGGAGATGGAGGGAGAGCTGGAAAGAGGGTTCAATGACAGCAATCACTGCTTATTTCTCTCACTAAATCCCAACTCAGCCCCAAATCCTCCCTGCCAGCACTTTAACCCAGGAGCCCATTGCAAGCCTGTTGCGGGGAAAGGTAGGGCTGGACCTCACGAACGCTGGGAGCTGCTGTGCTCCTGCCTCCTTCAACCTCATGGATTTCCATCTGCCACCTTGCTTGGGGGCTGTACAGCTACCTGCCATGCTCACCATATTGCTGGCAATTTCCAGCCCGGGGTAATCGCCGTGTAGAGCTATTCTCCCGTCCCCGAGCCTGACAGACGGCAGGTTGCACGCTCAGCCCCGGCTCGACAAGCCTTGGCGGGGCAGGTTCGCTGCAGGCGGCGATGGGCACCGCTCCCAGCACGCACGCCCCAGCCCCGGCTGCAGGCAGTGGGGTCCAGCGCCAGACGCGGGGCGGGATGCGGCGTGGGGGCCGTGGGGGCCCGTGGGGTCACCGGAGCCGGCGTCAGCTGTCAGGCAGAGCCACCCACCGCCGTTACCCACCCTGGCTGCTCGTGGCCGGGGGGCACACACAGACGGTGGGGAATGCAAAGGGGTGAAGGCGTTGCTGGAGCTCAGGTTTTCTCTGGGGTGCCGTGGTGGGGAAGCCCCAGCCTGTGCGAACAGGTACAGCAAAACCCACTGAGTCACATTGGGGAAAAATTGTTCGGATGTATAGGAAGGCTGGATTATCTTTTTCCCCCACCCGGCGAGAAAAAGAGGTGTCCCTATGAAAAAGATGCTTTACCCTATTTCTGACCAAAACATTGTACTTCATTTGGCAGTTATCTGGACTTCAGCTTTAAGCTGTTTTCGGTATGTCATTTCCCTGTTTAGGACTATTTAAGAACCAGATCACCCCTCTGCAGCAAAAAGCCCCAACCAGCCAACTCCCCCCTAAATCAACTCTGTTTAACATTTTCTAATAAATTCCCCACTTTTTCATCTCTTTGAACTTGACTTGGGTTTCATGAACAGGTTTCAGTTCCGTTCAGGTGAACATGTGCATGAAATCCAAGTCAAGTGAAAGCTTTGCACAGGCTTGGAGAGGAAAAAGAAAGAAAAAGGGATTGAAGCATGATTCATTGTGGTTTAATCCAATGAAAAGTTCCACCATATTCTGTAAAAGAAGTAGAGTGTTCATTTTTGCAGTTTTATCAAAAGGCTCATTAGAGCTGATTATTTCTGGAGTTGAAGTAGGAAATTTCTAATGGATCTTATTTTTCACACTGAGAAAGATAATCCTCAACACTTCCCTACTCTTTGTGGCTCTGGAGTAAAATCTTGAGGGTTGAATCTAAGGAATTAAAGATCTCTGTTTGCCACCTGAACAGCCCATCCTTGGGCAGGTGGCAGCTAAGAGGTGAGAAAATAGAGTAGCATCCTGGGGACCATCTTGGTAGTGGTGGTGACACTGGGGGGAGATTTTCCTGGGAGGTTGTCTCAAATACCACCGGGGTTCTCATATGGGGTAACGCTGTGGCTTTGGACCTCCTCCTTACCTCACAGCCACCTCTCCAGGAAAATCCCAGTGACCCAACAGGTTAATGCTGTTCCCACACTCACCTGCCCTTTCCCACATGCTGCCCCTGACTGCCTGTACCTGCTTTCTGGCTCTTAATCATCAGCTTTGCTGGGCAGCATCAGTCTTTTCATTGATTTACCTCTTTGGTCCTATCAAGCTTCATCCAGTGTCACCAGGGTGGCTGGTCACACAGAAAGTGGGGTTCACCTGTGAGCAACCAGGAGGGGTGGCAATGAAGGGGTTAAAAAGAGGGGCTGTGCAGAGGGATGGGTAAATAGACATGGTTTATGGGGTGTCTGCCAGTTTGGGAACAGAACATTTGTACTAAAAGTACAATTTGGGGCTGGGTGGGGGTGGGGGTGGGGAGGCGTGTGTGGTCATGCCCTTGCAGAGGTCTGTGGGTTGGATGCACACAGGCTGCGTGGTGTGCGCCCTGGGTCCCTGCTGCCACCGGGCTCCCCGAAAGTGGGATGCAATGAGCTGAGTGTGAGCAAGTCCACAGCCAGTTGTCCATTGCTGGGAGAGAGGAGGAGGAGGAGGAGGAGGAGGAGGAGGAGGAGGGGGAACGGGTCTTCGTCCTCGCACAGGGAGGATTCCCAGGACACCCCTCACTGTCCACATGCTGCTCCCAGCTGCTCCCCTGCCCGCCACCAGCACATCTCCATAACATAAGCTGACACGGCTCCTGCGGGAAGATGTGGGATTGAAAACCCTCCCTTCAAACCCTCTAATTGGAGTTAACTTTTGCCCTGGGAGTGACTCCATTACCAGGGAACCCCGTGGAGGGGCAAGGGTAAGCTGGGGTTTGATGGGTCCAGACAAAAGTCGTTTTCCAAGACTCCCCCACTGCTTCACACCAGACTTTCTCCCATCCTTTCCCCTCCCACCACACTCTTTCCTCCTCTCCTGATCAGCTGCTCTCTGACTGGTAAAATGTTTATACTCCATGCAGATCCACAAATCAATTAGAGACACATTTAGCTGACATATGGCTTCTCCAGGTCCATTGCCTTGACTGATACAGCCAGAGGGAATAAAAGACCTGGGCTGGAGACCCTGTGTCCCACCCTTATGGACACCAACAGTTCTTAACGACCCTTTAAATCAGTTCTGCTTGAGGGATATGGGCCAAAGCCATTATCCTCTGACATTTATGACCATGACTCGCTGACTGCTCTGTCCCTACGGCTTCTGCAAGCCCACTAGTTTTACCTATCAAGACACTAGTAGTTCTTCTCTTCCCCCAGCATCAACCACCACATCTGGGCTGGGAGATCTTGACCTGCCTGGTCTGGAAAGAGCAGCAAATAACAGGGACTGCTGCCAGGGAACGAGGGGGAGGGAATGATTTTTCCCATCACTTCAATGGTTTCTTCCTCCTTTGCTTCACCTGCAGCCACTACACATGGACAAGACCCAGCAGCCTCCAGAGCTGGCCCTCGTCTGTGCAGAGACGGACACTGGAGCAGAAAGCTGCTCCAACAACGCTCCAGTTAAGGCGAGCCTCTGCCCAACAAGCAGATTGGGAGGAAAAAGTCCTTTAAACACTGAACTGATGCACTGCAGAGGATCTTCTGCCTCCCCTGTGTCCATCTGAATTTGCTCTGCATTAATATATCAGCTAATGAAATACAAAAATAATTCTTAAAATGCTTCCACAGACTCTACACCAGATGATGGAAGAGGACCAGGTGCCCGGCTGCTGTGAGAGCAGAGAGTGAGCACTTAGCTGGGTGACACATGGATGGTGGCCAGGCAGGGCAAGAAGGAAGGTGGGAGCAGGCAGATGGGGGGGACAGGGGCAGGAAAATGTGGAGGCTGCCACGTTTGGGCCACCACGCTGGCCATGGGATTTGATGGAAATCATAAGTTATGCAACTTGTCCTAGATGTGTACCTTATAAGCCACAAAACCCTGCAGCCTGTCTGGGTTTGGCTCTATGTAGATGAGGCACACTCCTGTCCCACCGTCCTCTGGTGACATTCCCCACATCCAGCTTTCTCAGGGTAAGGGGATATAATGAGCTTGTGGCTGTTCAACGCTCTGCATCCCCATGCAGTTGCACGGGGTGGGAATGGAGATGATACAGAGGGAACAGTGGCTTGGCCTGAGTTCAGGCTCAACACAGCCTCCAGGGATCCCATCTGAATATTTTTTTTTTTCGGGTTTCTCCCCTTAATGTGTGCTCTGAGTCCTCTGCCACCCTGTGTGAGACTGAACAAAAGTCAAGCCCAGATGTGCTCCAGGTCAGATCCCCTCTGTGTTACCCGGCTGTGGCCATGCATCCTGCTACCACCATCTCTGTGCAGCTGGAGATGCGAGGCAAACCCTGCCATATATTCCATCCCACCCATGCTGCTGTCTGACCAGTCCAGCTTTGCAGAAATGTCAAGGTGCCAAACATTTCACATCCTCTGCACTGTGCCTCTCCTATTGCACAACTTGGCATTTACCACCCCAGCCACAGCTGGGAAAGCTGGACCTTCCCCATCACTCTCCACTGATGAAGACTTCTTCCACTGGGCAGGCACAAACGCCGGGATGCAACAGCCTGGTCCCAAACCCATGCCCCACTGGTCCGTTCGTCTGTGAAGATTTGCCTCCAGAGCTACAGAAGCACAGAGCATCCACGTCACCTCCAGCCTCAGCAGGACACCCACCCGTGCCCAATGCTTCCGGGGGGGAGCCATGGGGATTTCTGCACGCAGCCAGCCCTTGCAAAAAGAGGCTGCAGGTATGGGAACACAGCGTTCCTTGTTCTTCTGGGCTGAGCAAAGCCACCTCTTCAGCGTCTTTGGGACAGGAAAGGGAAGCCACCTCTCAGGCCATGGCTCTGGGGCTGCAGCTGCTGATGCATCGCCCCATCTAGTGGCAAAGGTGGCCAGAGGGATCTCTGCGGCCCCATTAATGCAGGAGAGATCAATGAACGGTTGCCCCTTGCTAAGTATTTTTAGTGTGCAAATGTTTCATGCTGTAATATATATCCCCTGGTTGAGGCTGAGCATGTCTCCATTTCCTTCCAGCATTACGAGGATGCCGCTGCAGCCAGACTGACGAGAGACTGGTTTCAATTATAACACGAGGAACCACATGTACGGGGCTGGTCCGTAATACGCTGCTGTGTGGAGAGCTGGGTGCTCTGGTAGTTCCAGTAAAGGTACAACGGTTTAAGTGGAAATGACTGGTATTGATCTTGGCAGGCAGATACCAGCAGAAGTAAAAATAAGCTGCTCTCAATTAACCTGCATTGATCTGAATTAAAAGAAAAATGGATCAGCCCTAAATAAAATACTAGCCTCTCAAGTCAGAGAGACTAGTGGTGGGTGGCTTTTTAGCAGAAACAGGTGTTTGACTCGAGAAAGGAAATGCCTGGTTTTAAAGTGCAGTGCTGGTTAGAAAAGCAGTGGTACAAGGCTGGATGTTCCCCATATTTTTCCCCTCTGTGGATGTCTTCCATATCACGGGGCCCTTGGTGTGCAGGTAAACAGAGCTGTTTTCGAGAAGCCAGTCTCCACAAGTCCACCAGGAACTTGTCCCGCAGCAGGACCAAACGCAAGAGACTGGAAAATAGCCATGGATGAATAGATCGGAGTTACTCAGCCTTGGCAGCCTGCAGACCCTCTGCGGTGGTCAGCAGAGCAGGACCCAGAAGGAAGCCACGAAAGGTGCAATGGACCTTCTTCCCCAAGGACAAAGGCGTTTTTTGAGTAAATATCATAGACACACACTAGAAGAGACAAGCCCAAGTCCTGCTTCACTCTCTCAAGGTGATGCTTTGACTGTCTTGAGGCCAGCGTGCCGTAAGCCCCCAGGACACTGTGCTACGTACTTCAGCCTGTTCTGAATCTCAGGCTCGGTGTTGGTGCTAAAATCATCAACCTAATGAGAGAACTGGCTTAAAGGCTCATGAGGAAGGCAAAGCTGACGCACAAGTCGTGAAAGACAACGCTATCTCCCCCCATGGAATTTATAGCACCCAGCACAACAGTTCCTGGGGGGCTAAGCCCTGCCAACAGACAGGGTCCTGCTGCATTCCAGGGTCACCAGGTACAGAGCGGAAAGGAGCAAGGATGGAGTCGAGACTTTGGACAGAGGGGAGTTCTCCACTGCATCTTTCTGCTCTGGGCTTCAGCTCATCTGCAGTTTGAACCTTCCTGCTTTCCCCATGGAGAATCTGGTTGAGGAAGAAACAGGAAAAGCTGGTCCAGGGAGCAGATCACGGAGGGAAATGATGCAGAGTCCCTCTGCAGTTGAGATGGGTTGTGGTATCTGAACTCTCTCTCACTCGTCTGCTCGGGTACTAAGAGTACGTCACCTGCCCAAGAAGTGGAGGAAGTGCTCAGCACTAATTCTCAAAAGATTTCCCTTGAAGGGCAAAAAGGAGAAGGGGTCCCTGCCCCACAGCTCTGATGCATTGTCTCCACACCCCTGACTGTCCAGCGCTGTGACTTCTGCTGGAGTTTCTCTTTCAGGTCCCTGTTCTCTCCCATTTCTCAAAGCTGAATTTGACTCCATCTCCTGACCCATAAGCTCCATCACAGTAACTCCTCATAGAAGTCACAGGGTTATCAACCACGACAGCCCCTCCCTAGGCAGTGTGTAGCCTGATAAACTGAGACACTGACCTTCTCTCCCTTCTTGCTGTCTAGCTCTGCCTATAGCTGTCACTCAGCTGTTGCTGGTCTTGGTGAACCACCAACCTAGGACATAGAAACAGGATTGCCTCTAGTAAGAAATATAAACTGGAAAAATCCCTGAGATAATGATAGAAGATGTAGAAGAAAATGTCAATGGCAAAAAAGACAAGACCAGAGAGGAGACACATTAATATACTTAAATATGCAAGGTGTTCCTGCAAGGAGAGAGGCAACAGCCCTGGCTGGACAGGGCAAGAAGCAATGGATTTAGAACAGCAGCCAGGAGCACTGCGGTTAGGCAGTTTCTGTTTTGCACAGGCTGGGAAACTGAGGCCCAAGGAAGGAGCTGCAGAGAAGGGAAGAGTGGAGAAACGGGAACATATTCCCCAGAGGTCACAACTCCTTGCCTGACGCTGCGAGCTCTGGAGCAGAGCTGTCTAATGTGCACTAATGAACCTACTGCCCAAGGGGCTGGGAGAGTGAACTGAGCTGCTCTCCTGGGAAAGCAGAAGAGGGATTTGTGGCGAGCAGAAAAGCTGGCACTGCCCCCATACAGAAAGAAGGATTTGTGTGCCAAGCCTCTGCCTGGGGGAGTGCGAAGTGTCTGCTCTCCTGGCCTCCCCCTGCAGGATTTGAAATGGAGACTAATGCGACCTCAGGCATTGAAGAGGGAGACACAGATGGGCTTTGAGATCCCTCAGTGGGCAGAGCACCCAGCCTTTGGAAAAGTGAAACTTGGGTGTGCTGACTTTCCAAAATGATCTGTTATTGCAAGGGAATTCACAACTCCCTGAGGTTAAAATATTCTCCTTCCCCCTCCCCAAGCTCCATTGCTTCCCCGCAACCTGCAATCTGACCTACCCATCCTCTACTGCCACCTCTTTTCTACTAACTTTGGGCACAGTAGGTTTCTCTGTCTTCAAATTTCATTTAATGATGCTGAATACAGCTCATGGAGAGATTTAGACCCAGCTTCAGGTGAGCACCCACCCTGTCAAGCCTGACTCTTAATGTAAGCTTTCCCCATGCAGAAGGAGGCTTGGCTGGGACTGGTGCCTTCAGAAGACCTCTGGAATTAGTTCAGGACAGCCTTTCAGCATGCCTAGTTTGTTGAGACAGCGTGAACGCAAGGGAAGCCAAGGGAGCAGATGACAGGGGAAATTTTGAAGCTCTGTCTTTCAGACAGGACTGATAGCTGGGAGCCCCAGTCAGTGGGAGCAGGAGGCTGGGGGCTGCTCTGCAGGTAAGTGGCAGCGCTGAGCTCTGGCTGCCCTCCCGCAGGCCACCCAAGAGGGCTGGGCCATTCTGCACGGTCTCCAGCATGAAACCCTGTAGCAGTCCAAGTAACCTCCAAGCAGCGGAGCTGCCCAAGTGATGCAAATCAGCATTGCCCCACTGGCCTGCCCTTGTCTTGCTGCTGGTAGGGCTTTCTTTGCCTGTGCTATTCTTCTGTCTCTTCTTCCTTTGTTTGTCCTTGCTTTTCCCAAAATATCTTCACGCTTAACTTATCTGTCATGTAATCCTTCCAGTGCTGCCACAGACAAAGTCCCTGGCACAGTAATCACACCAAAAACTGAACCAGGCAGGCAGATTCCTACTTGCTACAGACAGCTGGGGCTCCCCAGGTACTGGAGGAGGATCTAGCCTCAGGAATCCCCAGATGGCTATGAGAAAGGAGAGTATCTGGTTCCCTCATCTGGTTCTCTGGTTCTGGAGACCAAAAAACCTCTCTGAGTATGTGTAAACTCCAATAAATGTATGAGACCACCAACTGATCAGGACAGCAGGTTGAAGGATATAGTTCAGTGGGTGCACAACCTCAAATAGATCACTTTCAGCTTCTACAGCTCATCAGAATGATTTCTGCTTGTTTCTCTTAGTGGGGATGGACGGAGAGGTCTGGAAGAAGCAGCCTGAAGGGATAAGCAAGCAGGTTGTCCCTACAAGCCCTTTAGAAGAGCAGTGGCTGAAACCCAGCAAGCCTTGGAGGAGCCATGCTGGGAGGTGGGAGAACACAGAGCTTGCAGAAGGACGAGGGAGCAACAGTTTCTCAGGGGACTCACTGAAGACCAGGACAGGCTGCCATGTTTGCCTCCTGTGCCATCCCCACCAGGAGCATGCTGCCTTGTGAGAGAGGAGAGCAAGGAGAGACGACATCACTGGGGAGTGAAAGTACCATGGGAGACAAACACCTTCTGCAAGGGAAATCCAACGAGTGCAATGAGCCTGAGGCATCTCATTGAGGCCATGGACCACTCTGCTGCACGTGTGTGGCCAAAGCGCGCTCAAGCAATAAGTCTGCATTACACTGATTGCTTTTCCTCAAGTACAAAGGCATGAGTGATCCTCTAATAGCTCTCCAGAGCACTGGAAAGGTAGGTTGGCAACAGTGGGCGATGGCATATGTGCAAATCCACTTCTCAGCACTGACTTGCTAAAAAGGGACTGAAGCAGAAACAAGGACAATGGGGCTTATTTGGAGGAAAAAATAACATGTTGAAATAGAAACTAAGACAGAGAATCCTCTGGATATCTCGTGACCTGAGCGCAAAACAAGCACAGCCTCAAGCTTCATTCTTAAGCCTGAGCATCAACACTACCCAATGCCAACAACAGCTGCAGTGCAGCGCACAGCTGGGCTACAGCTGTCTTCCTGGCCCTGCAGCTAAAGGCAGCACATACCAGTACCCAACAAGTCCTACCGATCAGCCAGGTCTTACAAGATGCTCTATCACATGGCCCAGCTGGAGCTCACCAAATGAGGCAAACCGTTAACTCCCTTCTTAGGCCACCATGCAGAGAAACCTCCCCTGTGCAGATAACATTTCTTGGTGAAAGTTCTGACATTGCTGAGTAAATCTGCCTGGGAGCAGAGGGCTGTTGCAGAGCTCCCACCCTCCACTCCCAAGGCAAGCTGACCCACAGTGCCGTTCCCCAGCACACATCGGCACAGCCAACCACACTCACACACCCCCCCCCCACACACTCTCTCTCTCTAGGAACACACATGCATCCCCCACTCCTCCACCCCATCACTCCTGGAGAAGGCAGGAGCAGAAAACCTGCCCAGACCCACACCAGGTAGAGTCTCATGGCTTTTCTGTTGATGCGGGCAGTTTAAGGACCTACTGAAAACAGCAGAAAACTGCTGGTCCACACTGCACTCAGTTTCCAGGCAGTGCCTATGTGAAGTTATAGTATCTACTAGTTGCAAAGAGACACAGAGTCTAACTTGCATCTTGGCACCTTACTCTCATTGATTTCAGATAGGAGTTAGGTGCCAGAACAGGAGTGAGGAGTGAGCTGAACCACCTGACTTAGGGCTGAAATACTACCGCTTCCCCAAATCATTGCTGCCACACCATATAGTCTGCATCTATTTCAGGTGCTGTGTTCCCAGATGTACACTAAATGCTGGGAAAAGTGGCCCAACAGCCTGGATGTAAGACTGGGACTTGAAAGACCCGACTTCTCATTCTTGTGCACAGGGAATAGATGGAGGGCAAGGCTATGAGCAAGTCACTGCATACCTTTGGGGCTGAGCTTCCTTTTATCTGTAAAATACAGAGAATTTCCCAAGCAAATTTACCTGCTGTGCACCCAGATTCTTGTGTAAATTCACACTTTATCCTTTTGTAGCCGAGTCTCAGGGGACCCTAACAGTGGAAGGGAGCAGAAATGCATGTCACTTCCCACCACTGCCAGCTGCAAACTCTGCTCCATCCACCGCTCAGACAGCAGGACTACCCCCAGGCTCCAGAGTGCTGTCTTGCTCCCACGTTGGCTGCTTTAGTTTGGGCTTCTGGGCTGGGTTTGGAGCCTTTTTTTTTTATTTTTTTGGAGAGCACATTTATTAGGGAAGCCCTTTAATTTTTCCGTTTTGGAAGAACCCCAAATGGGCTTCCCGGCAAAACTAATGTGCAGGCGCTCGGCATTAAGCACTGAGTAATCCTGGAAGTACAGACCTGATGTCTCTACAGGCAGCAATAAACTTTTCAGCACAATATTGTAACCTCAACTCTTCCTCCTTTAATGGCTTTTCTCCATGCCATTAGCATTGCTGCAGAACTTGCCGTGTGTGGCATGCGCGCCCGGACGCACGCAGGCGCACTCAGAAACAGGCAGGACCTTGGGAGTCAGGGCTCGGGGCAGCCGTTTCTCCAGCCTCCTTGGGTCGGGAATGCAGCCTGCAGGGTGAAACACACACCCAGATCCCAGCCAGGGCTTGAATGCTTCTTGCCTTTATCTTTCGCAGGATGCAATGGCCTTGTGCTAGTTTGGGAGCAGAGAAAAAGAATGGGGTAATCCTCCACAGCTGTCTGCTTCGGTGCCACCAGGGTCACATCTGGAACAAGACATGGTGTTTCACCCTGGGATAGGTTGGCACACGGCTCAAGCACCAAGTGCATGCAAATCAGATGATGAGGCAGGTCACATATGGAAAGGGATTCGAATGCTTAAGACCTAGTCTGTGTTGTGGCATCTGCCACCACGTCCTTAACTTTGACCCCAGTACAAGAAGATCACACATACATCTCCTCCAGGCTGCAGGACCACCTCAGGTCCCCAAAGCAGGGGTTGGGGAGAGCAAAAAAGGGGTCCACAAGCTATAGTGAGGATTGAGGATCATGAGTGAGCCCCTTGGCTCCTGGCTTTCTTGAGGACTGGGTGTATGGCAGGTCCACACACCAGCATCTCCTGGCTCCTGTGGGCATCTATCCCTCTCCAGGGCCAAGTCTGGGGCCAGAGACAGATGTGGAGGTCTGGTGCAAGTTCAGGAATTCGAACAGTTCTTGCGCAGCTGATGGCAACAGGTTGTCCTGGGCTGACCACCCCTCCTGTCAGAATGCAGCATACTGGGAAGGATTAGGATACCTGGGAATAGGAGGTGGTTGCCTTGTGACACCTGTCACAGCAGCACCAGGAAGGGAGGACTCCCTTCCAGTTAGAGGGATGACAACAGGGTCTGGAGAACGAGTTTCCAACTACAGAGGTGTGGGAGCATTCGCAGAGAAGAGCCAGCTCAATTCCCCATCTTGGTTTTCTGCCGCTCTACCCACCAGTGGCTGAGAAGGTTACAGAGGAAAAAAACTTGGGCTCTGGAGAGCCCTTCATCAGCTCAGCTGGCTCCCTCCAGTCAATTAAAAAGCACTACCGGTTGGCTTGGAGGAAGAACCAGCAGCAGAACCAAGTGCAAATTAATGCACGGAGGAAGGAGCGTTTTCTGCCACTCAGCAGCCTGAGCAGCCCCGACGTGAAGCAAGCTCAGCTGGGAAGAGCACAGGGCTGGGACTGGCTCCGCTGCCTCTAATTGCATTACATTACATGAGGCTGGGGAAGACCGCCATGAGCTGGGGGCCAGAGGGAGGGCCAGACCCCCAGCCTTCCCGAGCAAATTGGCATCTGTGACCTTGCAAGAAGGAAGATTTTGAGTGACACTGGGGCACTGCATCAGTGGTAGAAGCCTGGGAACCTGTATCAGCAAGTTTCAGCTCTTGGCTCTTTTTCTTCTTCATAAAATTAAAGATGTAACCCTTTCCTCTGAAAGCAGAGCTTTCTTTCTTCCATCTTCACAAAATAATTATAAATTAAAAAGAAAAAAAAGGCAAATTTTCTCCTGGAACCGATTTTTAAGCCCAACTGGCAATGTTCGAAGTTGTGTGAGACGGAAGATACTTTCAGACACTTCAGAAAAAGTCCAGCAAGCTAAATATCACAAAGAAGTATCCATCTAGGGACACCAAGGACATCAGGGCTGTCATCTGGGTCTTTGGGCCAAGAATTGAGGCTACCCTGTCCTGTGCAGGATGCACCCCTGCATCTGGTTCTTAGATGGCTTGTCCCCAGGTCTGGTAGCTGGAGCTAAGGAATACAAACCCAAGAGCCCAAGAGCAAGCGAAATACGTAACTACTGACTCCCAAAAGCTAGAGAGACTCCTTTCTGCCTCCTGCTGCCTGCAGTTGAGTTTAGGTGACAGAATGTACCCATCTAAATTAACCAAGAATAACCAGCACCACCCAAGTGCTGCACAGCTCCAAGAGCTCCCAGGTCATGCTTCCCAGCCTGCTTTGGGCTAAAGCAAAACCTCTCTGGGAGACTTTGAATCCCAGCTTTTCCCCAGAGTTTTGGATTTGGGATTAAGCGATACTGTCCCTGGGACTTTCAGCTCAGAGGAGGAACCTTAAGATACCCAGCAGTGAGGTCTTCCAACCCCGCAGCAGTGGCACCGACAGAGTCCCCACCTCAAGTTACAATGATCTGCACTGGGATGTGGATGCAGCTTCCTAGGAGCTTCCTAGGACGTACCCTTGGGTTTATGGCGTACCAAAGCCCAGAGCATCGAGGCGTAACCCAAGTGGATTGCACCAAGGTGATGGACAGCGCGTGATTCCCTGGGATCGAAGGGAACTCAGCAAGCGAGAAGGATGTGGTCAAAGAGGACGTGAGCTGACACACTCACATGCACACAGCACTAAGTGCATGAGTCTATCTCTAGCAAAGTAGGTCACATCAACAAGAGGCTGGCTGAGCAAAATGGGACGCTCTGGTGTTACATTAACATTAACAAACATTAACATTAATATTATGAGTCGCTTGCTCCTCCCCCGGGGTCTCCTTGGACCTAGCTGTTCCTTCCTCACACTGGCAGAGCCCTGAAGAAGGAGAAAGGCCCTGGGAAAAGATGCAGAGAGTCCGACCCTTGTGATGTGCAGAGACGGGCAATCTCATAGAATCATAGAATCATTTAGGTTGCAAAAGGCCTTTGAGATCATCAGGTCCAACCATTCACCCAGCACTGACAAGCCCATCACTAAACCATGTCCCTAAGTGCCACATCTACACAGTTTTTCAAACACCCCCAGGGATAGTGACTCCACCACCACCCTGAGCAGCCCGTTCCAGTGCTTTTGGTGGAGAATTGGTGGAGAAATTTTTCCTAATATCCAGTCTAATCCTCTCCTGGTGCAGTTCCCTGGAGATGGAGCCTGTGAGAGGGAACAGGGCTTAACTGCCGGCAATTGCAGGAGGCACAAAGAGGAGGAGGGCAGGCAGCAGCTGGGTACCCCAGCTGGCGGGCAGGTACAGGCAGGCAGAGAAGAGGCTGATGGACCAACTCTGATGCATCAGCAGTGCTTAGCATCTGTAGTGCCATCTTAACAGGCACCAAATATAAACCTTAAACATCTCCCCATGTTTTAGGGCCATCCCTTGGGCTCTCAGGCAGCTCTCCACTGTGCTCACTTCCCAGCCCAGGTGCCCAGGAGGAAGGAGCCTGTTTTCCTGCAGCCACCTTCCAGTGCAGGGGCTCTCCCTTCCTCTTCCTCTCCACTCATCACTTCAGTCCGTCTCAGCTGTCAGCCAGGGAGGGGATAGATCCAGATCCTACTTTTGCCAGCTCACCACAACCTGGAGTCACTGCCCTGAAGAAAGCTCCTGTTTAGATGGACCTTAAGACCTGTGACAGTCTGTGACAGTGGCAGGAAGGAAGGATGCTTTTCTCCAGCTTGGAGCAAATAAATAAATAAATAAATAAATAAATAAATAAGTCATCCCTAGAGCTCCCCAAAGGTGCCATTAAGGAGCAGAGAGTTAGTGATTAGTGGCAACAGGAAAGGGGGAAAAAATTATAAACAAAGAAGTCATCGTCATGTCCATGGGGAGAGCACTTCTAAAAATCCTTTAACAGGGCTCATTAAAAATACATGGCCTCAGTGGCTGGCTATACATCCTGATTAGCCCATGACTTCAGCTCCTGGAGTCCACGGTGTTTCTGCTCCTCACCAAGGAAATAAAAGCAGGTGGTCCATCGCAGCGGGCAGTGTGGCCAGCCCTCCATTGGCATGGAGAGATCAGGACCCCATGGAGCCCTGCAGACCTTCCTGCTAAGTATGGCACAGTGGGCACAGGCACAAGCTGATGCAAAACAGGTCCAACCCATTCATTCTGGGTAAGAAGCAGAATGGGAGAGAAGGAGGAGGAATCAGCAGGGACTACAAAGGCCCCAGACACGCGCTTGCAGGTGTTTCCTTCCACCTCGGACAGCCGCAGTCTTGACATGCGGCTCAAGGAAGGGGAACCTTTGCAAAACATCACCCTGTTTTATCCAGGTCTGCTGGAGCAGAGCCACGTGGCACCTTGGGTGAGATGCTGCAGGATGCTGTGCAAGTCTTTGCTGCAGCTGCGAGGGCCAGGTGCCCAGGTTAAAATTTGTGTGCGTCCTCTAACCTCCATCCTGCCTTGCTCTTCTGCTGGAGAACATGCAGTTCACCCACTCATTCAATCAGAGCAGTCCAAGGCCTCTTTCTTTTCTTTCCCTCCTTCCTTTAATGATATTAATATTTTATTACTTTTCATTGGAAGAAACATGCAAATGAATGTGTGTGGGAAGGCCCTGGAGTCTTCCAATGTTAACAAAACAAGTAAACAAGGACTGTCCTCCTTATGAACGATGTTAACACAATATACAAGTGTTGTTCTACAATCAATAACCTCATAGGAAACTCGGGTGGCTGGAGGCTTTGTTACTGCATTAACTCAGATTGTCATTAAAAGGTTTCTGCTTTGCCGATATTTTTTTTTTTCCAAGCAATATGAGAATTTCTTTCAAACATTACCGTAGGATCAGAGAAACACAGGGCTGCACAGGACATCATGGCTTCAGTGATCAATTCCTAGCATCTCGGGAGCTGTCCTATAATCCCTGAATGCTCCTAAGGCACCAGTGACATTTTCAACCCTAAGACCGGCGTCTTAGGCACCAAGGCCAGAATCAAGAGGCAAAGTTGACTATAGCTTCACCTCGTTAGATAGTCTCAGTGCAGAGCAAGGAAAGATGAAGCAGAAAGCTTTGAAATCATCACCAACAGTGTCCTGACATCCCTGCTTGGGAAGGGAGATGAAGCCAGGAGTCCCTGCATCTCTGCACATGGCCCTCTACTGACCGAGCTAGAGGTTAGAGCTCTGCAAAGCTCCTACCCGATTTGGCTGCTTGCAGGAGACAGGTCCTCACTTGGGATCCTCAAATCTGGAAAGATGCAAAATGCATGCTAAGATTTCACTATAAAGCACCCAGCTCAAAACACCTGGGTGAGAAGGAACTTGCCATCAGTTTTTAGCCACTGATCTCATGACGGAACCTAATTCAAAGCCAAAGTTTCATGCAATATGAACCTCCCAATTCAGGTAAGTCAAAGTCCTACAGACACCACACTTGCCAAAAGTCACAAGAATTGCCATATTGTATGTGTGGGGTCATGATGGTTTTGCATAGAAGTGTAGAAAAATAGGAGCATGACAGGAGAAAAAAGAAGAAAACCAAGATAGTACCACTTGCGGTAAATTCAAGTTAAACGTTACTGCAAGTGGGAGATGCAGCTGCAAAGTAGCCTGTAAGACTGGGTCCATCCAGAAAGGTTTCTGGATTCTATTTCCTTGGATATTCAGGGTGTAAGAAAAGGAGCCGAGGAGGCCCCGCTGCACTAACCCATGTATCACAACACTGCCAACTTTCTTCTGGTTTTCTTCTTTTTTCAAATTCCTTCTGGTTTCACCCATCACTCACAGCATCTTGCGCATGAAAGGTGGAAATACTGGATGGGAAATCCCGCTCGTGTGGCTCTGCCTGAGAAGCAACAGCTGCACAGAGCAAACGGGACGCAGAGCTCCAGCACAGCAGCCGCGGCTCCCCATGACCAAGACAGTCCCTTCCCAGATCCGAGTCCCACAACTCACTCAATCACTTCCATAAACATCTCCCTTTGAAACAGCAGCCTGTTTTTTTCACTGCTTAGCCTGGCCTGGGCCAGTGGGTAGAGTAATTATGTTAATTCTGCCATCAAAATGATTAGCCGTTCCATTTCAGCCAAGAAAATGCTGGAAATTGGCTCATGATTTATTCTGCGCTCTTATTTCATCTCATCCTTTTAACATGGCACTTGGGTCTCCCTGCAGCTCGCTGGCCAATTAGTCAAATCAAAGGAGGCACATAGAAATGCAGGCCTTAAACGCAGCTCGGTCCACACATTGGCAGGATCTGGATGGATCTGTTCCCTGGGAGTTGGGGAAGTGACATCTCCTTTTCCCTGGAGATCCTCCACCAGGCTGGACTTTTCTCCTTCATGTTCAAGAAACCACCTCCTTGGGGGACGGGCAGCTCTTAAGTTCATGAGTTTCTCTGTGAAGTGGAGAATCTCTGAGCTCAGCCCGAAGATGAAAGAGACTGGTCTTTCACAACCTAAAATAGTGATAAAGCTGCTCAGAGAGAAACCCTGCTCCCAGCTGGAGGCACCCAGTAGTGACTGAGCCTGGAAGGGGCCAAGCTCCCCTCCTCATCCCTGCTCCTGGCCATGCTGGATGCCTCACCGTGACCACAGCATTTTTCTCTAATCTGCTTTCCAGTGTCCCCCATGGGATCTGCAGCACTTCCCTGGGAAATCTTCCATGGCCTGACACATCTCTCTGTCAAGATGTTTTCCCTGGCACTTCGTTTTAAATTAAAAGCCCCATTCTTCTTTGTTGCGTTCTTTTTATGCCTTGACGTGTTCTCTCCCTCCCTGCACAACCTTTTTGCTGAGAAACAATTCCTCGTATCATCCATTCAGAGAACTTGGCCCTTTCACCCTGCCAGCCACCTTTCCCTGGTCTGTCTTGATTTTTATTCTGATGCTTTAAAACTTCAGGTAATTCCTGTATCTTGAAGCCTGAGAGGTCCGTGAAGTGTCCAGAGAGCATGTTGAGAGGGTCTTCCTGGAGCTGAGCAGAGCTCGGCCATGCTCTATCTGCCATGCCTTCAGCAAACCCCTCCAAAGATGTCCTGCTATGTCACCACACATCACAGCTCACACACGTGTCATCTCCTGTCCATGACACATTTCCATCCTCACTCCTGTGACCCATGGCACTGTCCCCAGGCACACACTTTGCTTCTCCAGCACAACACCAGAGGGCTGCTCGGGTCCGTGTCTGCCTGCAAGGACACCCCACGTCCCTTCGCTGCCTGCACTGATGGGTTACAGGGCGGGACAGGTTCACCCTTCCAGGAGAAGTCGAGTCACAACTATTGTGGAGCGATTTGTCTCCTGCTGACCTGTCTCAGGCCAGCTCCTGCAAGCTGCTAAATGGAAGTGACTCCCAAGTTCTCCTGGGGCCACCTCCCCATTTATCTCAATGAGAGTGGTGACATCCCGGACTGTGATGCATGAGGCATGCCACCTTCCTCCACACTGTGACATCTCTGGGTTTTCTGCTTTGCTGCCTCTCCACCACACTCTCCCATGAGACACCCATCACCACTGGGGGGTGACGGCTTCTGCTCTCAGTCCAGCAGGCAGCAATACTTCCTAGGAGAAAACACATTATTTGCACTTTCCTCTAAAAAAAAAAAAAAAAAAAAAAGAGGGGAAAAAACATCCATGGACATGTCCGAAAAGCCAATGGGCTGCTTTTGAACTTTCTGCTTTGCTCCTCTCCGGGCGGTCTGGAATAACTCCACAGCCACAGGTGCTCCCCAGTGCTCTGGGGGAAGAAGGAAGAGTCACCAGTGCCCCAGCTGCCCTGAGGCACAGGGAAGCCCCACCAAAGGCAGCTCACCTGTCACTGTGGTGGCACTCAGGGCTTAGGGACAGGTGACCTCACACAGGAAATTTGGGACGGGCACAGGGCTGAGGCCAGATGTCCCAAGCCCCAAACCGGTGCTTTATCCATGAAACTCAGAGAGATACCATCCCATGCCTCAGCAACAGGTCCTGGTGATATTCAGTGCCTCTTCCCCACCCTTGCACTGGGAAAAGTGTCCAAACAACATTAAAAAACAAAGTCAGGTCTCCAGCAGACCCCTGGAGTGGCAGTGCAGGAGTGCCAGACTCTGGGAGAGGAGTAGAACGAAGCTGTTTTCCTTAATGTCTGCTTCTCTGTTAGAGATGTGCCCACTCCCGGACTAGAGACCCACCAGCAGCCGCCCCTGGCTCGCGGTGGGTCATCCAGCCTGAGCCACCAAAGGAGCACGCCAGCAGCCGCAACAGCATACATCCACGTTGACAGGAATTGGGAATAGGTTTAAATCAATCCTTTCCCTGCCATCAAAGCAAGCAGAGTCCTTGCAAGAAGCTGCAGCCATACAGAATGACTTCTAAATTATCCTTGCAAACCCCTTCAGTGGGAAAGTTTCCTCTGAACAGTGTGAGCAATGGGAATTTTGAGGGTTTATCCAAACAGCAGTGCCTTTCCCAAATTAAAATGCTACAAGGAGGAAAGGTGGAGAAAGCAACATCCCCCCGTGCTGCAGCCCTGAACTCGTCTGGCTGGCCACTCCGGAGCCAAGGGCTATAAATTACCAGGAAGTGACTTTTCTCGTAAATGGTTTTAATTTTTGTTTTTATGTTCGGAGGGGGAACTGTGTGATCTATAACACAACAGATTGCTGCTGGTTCTCCCATAGAGCTCTCGAGCTTCTCTCAGCCTTTTGTTTTTTCTGCTTTCCCATTAACGGGCAGCCCTAAAGCAAAGCCGAGGAGGCTCATTGTCGGTCAAGATCATTCCTAAGCCTGAGCCAGAGACCAACAGATGTAGTTGGTGCCCAATAAATGCCTTTTTCAAGTCATAATTTCTCACTGGAAGGAGGTAGTGAAGTCTTAAAGGGAGATGCTGCTGTGCTTGCTGGGATATCCCCGTTCTATGGGGGCTGCTGTGCTCCAGCACCTCCTCCGGGCTCAGCCCCTCCTTGCAGAGGTGCTTCGTGCTCAGATATGCATGGAGAGCATCCTGCAGAGATGGATTTTGAGCAGAGAGGCTTGTACCATACTCTTCTGGGACAAGGAGAGGCTGGTCAGTCGTGCGGGAGAGGAAGGACAGAAAGCTGTAAGGCTGCAGGTGGGGAGGGTTTTTTGGGACATGGAGGCAAGGGTCCTTCTAGCAAAGTATTTACGGCTTTCCCAGCTGCAGTGCCACAGCTTCTGTACCCTTGTGGGACAGTGATGGAGAAGATCACCCCAAATCATCTGGTATAGACAGAGCCACCCATTCACACTGCCTCTGTGGGATGCAGAACTGGGCAGATATCGGTCAGAGACACTAGCTGGTGGGTCACAAGCCCGCGGGGATCCGGGTGCAATCTAACAGCATGAATCAAGTTTGAGTTAGCCAAGGCAAGGCTGGGTTTGATCAGCTTGGCAGCCTAAAGAGAAGTACTGGTTGATCTCTCCTCCATGACGCCTCTCAGTGAGAACACACCCCTTACTAGCAAGTCACCAGCTTTTTCACTGTCATAAACTTCTCGGGCTCCAGTGAGATGAAAGTTGTCATTAAACACAAAACACCATTACCAGGCCGAACATCACAGGTGCTGCCAAAACCATGCCATGAAATCAGAGGAACCTGAAAAAGCTGCTAGAGAGCAGCAGAGATGCAGTCTGCAGAGCAGCCCAGGTATGAGCTCCAGCACTGCCAAACCCCAGCTACAAATTAATGGTCCAGGACATGGGGAAGGTGTGTCCAAAGGTGGCACCAGCCCTCACATCTACATCGAAGAGCTTTAGCTTGTTCAGACGAGAGTCAGTTCTCAGGGAGTACAAAAATCAGCTTCAAGCCTTTGCTCTGGATGTTCATTGCACACTTCCATGCATCCCTACTGCAAACAGTGTCATACGCTATGGCAGCCTAGCCAGGCATCCGCAGCAGCTCTAACCATGCCACCAGACCCCAGCCCATGTCCCTGCCAGTGCCTCCACCACTCCTGCAAACTGAGCAGCCTCTGCTGCCTGCACACCAGTGCCCTGCTTGTCACTCCGAGCAGCCCAGGGTCCCGGTGCCGAGCAGGGCAGTGATGGGTTATCACACCAGCCCATTCCCCGTTAACGCCACGGAGGTGGCATACATAAAAAAGCAGAGAGGCTGCAAAAAACTTCACAGAGGCTAGGGTGCTGCTTCCTCTCCTCCTCTGGAGCTCAGCTGCCCTCAAAGTCAGCCCTGCTGAACAAGACCAGCCCTTTGGGAGGAAAACCCCGGGGTGGATACAGGTTTATGTATCCTTGAAAGGTTCCTGTATCCATGAAAGAGCCCACCTCACCCCTTGCCAGCAATCTCTCTTCTCATTTCTAACAGCAACATGTTGAGCTTCAGCCCCTTCACCATGACCATTACCATTTTTACCATTTTCATCACCAGTGGCAATGCATTTCCTCCTCATCTTCTCCTTTTGCAAGGTCTGCACCCAGCCTCTACCTCTGTAATTCTTCCACACTTGCTCTCCTCATGTCCCTACCCACTGCCATGTCCCCAGCGGCTGTCATCAGGGCACACAAGTCCCCTCGCAGCACACTGGCTGGCACAGGGCACGCCTTGGCTACCACCCTCACTCCTGGGCTCTGGCCACATGCCACCTTGTCTCAACAGAAGCCCAAACCACTCCCCAAAGCACCAGTTGCCCCAGTTGTTCATCTGACCCTCCCTCCCTCCTTCTCTGGAGGCTACTGGCATCTGCAGGGCCATCAAGAAAGTCGGGCTGATGAAGCAGATGGTATACAAGGAGATGCTGAGGGAACAGTGTTCTTACCCCAGAGGAAAGGAGTCCAGAGGGGGGATCTAACTGCTGCCTTCAGCTGCCTGGTGGGGAGTCACAGGTAGGACGGAGCCAGACTCCCAAAGGTGCACTGCAAAAACTCAGGGGCCAAAAGCCGCTATGAAGAAAAACCCAGCTGAATAAGGGAAAGCAGGAGAGCGGCCCTCAGGCTTGCAGAAGTCCCGTCCTACACAGATCTTTCAGTGGTTTCTGCAGTACGGTGAGACAGAGCAGGAGCTGGATCTGGTTAACACTGACCCAACCAGACCAGAGGTTGCTGCTGGGCCGTGGCTCTCCACCAGCCCGAGCAGTGGGACACGGGGCTCTCTGATGGGCTCGGCGATGGGGGGCCGAGCTCAGAGCAGCCTCGACGTTGCCCCATTTACCATGCCGGCAGTTTTGCTGCATTGGCAGGTTCGGTCACAAGATGGAGCGGTTGCCCCATTTGTTATTCCTGGCTGGACACCACCGGGCTGTCCTCAGCCCCTGCTTCTGGGGAGCGGCGGGGATTTTTTGCAGCCTGGATCAGGGGTTTTTTCTTGGCTCAGGTCCCTGCTCCAGCAGATACCTGAGTCTGCACAAAGTTGCTCCTCAAACGCACCCTATGGCACCACATTCCTGCACAAGCAACCGGCACAGGGTGCTCAGCAAAAGGTCCGCTCTGACCATCCACACCGCCTGCCTTCCTGCACCCACATCCCACCTCTGGCCATGCTCTAGCCCACTGCTGGGCTCTCTGCACCTGGACAAAATGTCTCTGTCCCCACATTTCAAGGGTTTTCAAAGCTACTGGGGATGAACATGCCTTTGACAGGACACCG
This sequence comes from Falco peregrinus, assembly GCF_023634155.1. Lineage (NCBI taxonomy): Eukaryota > Metazoa > Chordata > Aves > Falconiformes > Falconidae > Falco > Falco peregrinus. The sequence goes on along the minus strand of NC_073733.1, from coordinate 1,817,944 downwards.
TGGGTTCAGGTCCTCGTGCCCAAGTGCCCTCAAGCTTCAGTGAGCAGCTGAAATCCCACCAGGGATGCAGAGCTCCCCTTGGCAACCAAGGCCACAGCCTGGTATTTTGGGATGTGATTGCACCTCATAACTCTCCAGGAGCACTGGGGACAGAGGAAGGTCTGCCCCATAGCTCAGGCGATGGCAGGACTGTTGGACATACTGCCTGCAAGCACCACGGCAGGGAGGAGAGAGCCGGCCTGGGAGAGGCTGGAGGGAGAAAAAAGCCAGGGAGGGATGTAGGAGGCTGGCATCTGCCTGCGGGAAAGGTGGAGGTAGAGGAGCAACGAAGGAGGTGAGCAATGAGGTGGTCTCTTGGAGGTGGTGGCTGTGGAAGGAAATAAAATGGGGCAAGATACCCCTTTTTCAGCTGACACGGCACATCTGACGAGGTGGAGCAGTGAGATTGCAGTGTGCCATTGCACCGTTGATCTGGCCATGAAGAAGAGGTTCACCCCGAGTGTTCCTGGGGTCTTACTGCGACTCATGCCAGCTGGGCGCCTCCCAAGCAAACCACTTTCATCAGAAAATGATGGCTCACTTGAACTGGAGCTGTTCCACTCCTCCAGATCTCTCCTCATTAAAAACATGTTTGGAAAAAGTTGAAACATCCCGTTTTTCCACAGACACATTTTTCTTAGGACAGCTTTTCCCTCCTGAACCACGTTCTAAAGTTGATTGGCCCAACAAAACAGCTTTTTTGGAGTGAGCAGCTCCAAAATAGTCATTTGGCCTCTCACTTCCCGACAGCTTTCATCAGGATGGGAAAACTGCAAGAGCTCGGGAAGAAATCCTTTCTCAGTAAGCGCTGGCCATCAGACACCAGTCCAGCTAACTTATTCCCCATCCAAGCCAGCAGCACAAGGCATGGCTGCATGGGCTCTTTGCCCCACACACTAAATGTTTCATGGAAGTTGGGGGCCGCCCAGCACAAAGCAAACAGCATGAAGCCACATCTGTATAAACATCTGGGGAAGCTGGCCATAACCCTTCCTCCGGGATCCCTGGGACCTCTCAGTGTGTGTACAGCAACCAAGGGAGAAATGCTTGAGCCTCACCCCCACCCCCAGTGGGCTTCAGAGAGGGAACAGTTCCAGCTCCTCTTCCATGGAGCTGTGGCTGGGGTGCAGCAAAGGTCTTGGTTTTTCAAATAACCCTTGTGTTCATCCCTCTGCACAGCCACCGACCTGCTGCCAACAGCTCCAGCCTTTCCACAAGAAGCGATCACTGAGGTCTCACCACCACAGGCAGAAGGTGCCAGGGGATGTCCTGAGCAGCGTAGACACCATGGACGTTCAGTGGGAGTCCTGTGGGGCTGGAGAGATGGGCAGGAGGCCCTGGGATAGATCCATGTGAGACAGCACGGTGCTGACCCCTCAGGGCTTGCCGGCTCCGGCAGAGAGCGAGCCTGTGACCACTTTGTTCAAGCCCACCAACGTTTGTGGGTCATACCCCTCAGTCCCAGCCCGCTGAGCGCTGTGCTGATGGCTGATGGGGCTTGTGCAGAGACAGGGGAGCCAAAATGTGCGTATTACCTCCCAGGATCTGCTTGTCCCATGGCACCTGCCTGGGATGCAGAGCAGCAATGGGTTTCTCCAGCAGCAACCAGACAAGAGTCGCAAGCAGCGCACAGTCTATCATCCTCTTCCTTCATGACAGCCACTGCTTGGAATAAGAGAAGAGCTGAATTTTCCCAAGCTGCCCTCACCTGTTGGGTAGCAAATGAGGCCAAATTTCCCCCGTACAAAGAGTATCACCAACAAGTCCCATTAACAACCTACACAAATAGTCCGAAAGTCCCATCTCCCCAGCTGGTCCTTCCCCGCCAGCTGCCCCGGCTGGTCTGGCTGCTCATTCCAGGCATGTTTCTCATGGCTGTCAGAGGAATTCAAAGCCCTGGGGTGTTCATGGACACCAGCACCAGATCTATTCTGAAAAGGGACAGCGGGGTGATGTCAGCGGAAACATATTTTTAACCCGCATTCGAATGAAAAGGAAAGGAGCCAGAGGAAATGCATTAAAAAAAAAAAAAAAGACTCCTGACAATGAAGAGTCCAGCTTTGCTTTCAAGTTTTACTTTTCCCAGGACACTGACTCCCTCCTGCCCTCAGCCAAGAGGGAAAAGCGCAAGCGAGGGAGCGAGAAGCCTCCCCGCACAGCCCACAAACAGGAAACATCAGCTATATAAAGACTGGGGCTGCGTCAGGAGACAGAGGGGCAAGACATGAGATGTGCCAGGGCTCTGGGACACCCACCTGGACCACCAGCCCACCTGAAGATGGGCACACTGGCTGGGCAGGCTGTGCAGAGCAGGGCAGCTCCAATGCCATCCAACTTTCTTTTCTATGGCTGTGCAGCCAGTGTAAGCCAGCCAGTAGAAAGATGTATCCTTGCATCCTCATTTACGGCAAGATAAACCCCAGGGAAATGAAATACGAAGGGGCTGCTTCTGCAAGGAAAAGCCTTCAAACATTTTCTTGTCCAGAATACAGAGGACAGAGCCTGTTGTGTCGGGCAGCAGGCAGGTTTGCAGGTCCAAGCCATAGCTTGGCAGACAAAAATCCCTGCAGCAAAATCGGGAGGGGGGGGGGGGCGTGTTGCAGCAGTAGGGCAGTAGGGGTTTTCTGGAGCCTCGGCACCCCAATTGATACCAAACTTCCATCATCCCAACAGGATCTGGATCATCACCCCAGCAGGACCCAAATTTCACCCCTAGGGAAAGCCATTAACTTCAGATCCACTGCTGGCCAGAGCCAAGGGTGTCATTTTGATGGGGAAGAAGCAATGGGAAAACTTCTTCCCACTCTGTCCTGGAACATGGAGTGACCTGGTGGCTTGGGTATCCTGATGGCAGCAGAGGGGCTCCTGCAGCTGGCAGGAGGGGAAGGATGGAGCCAAGGTGGTCTGGGCAGGGGCAGCAGCCCTCATGGGCTTTGCAGTTTCGCACCTTCCAGGGAACCTCAGGGGACACGTAACACCAACTTGCATCCTGGGAAATACTGTCCAGGTCAAATTGCTGTCCACCCTGCAGAGAGAGCCCATAAACCTTCCTGCACAGTCTAAACCAACCCCTTGTTTGTCTGCGTCCCTCCCCAGAAATGCTCTGGGAACCCTCTGCTCCTCACCAGCCAGCTGCGATGCTGCACATGCATAAATAGCAATGCAGCAAGTTCTGAGAGCATAAAACCATCCAGTAGTCGGAGATCACTTCTCTTCCCCACCCAGCTTGGCAGAGCCAGCGGGTCTCTCCCTCCCCTCCCCAGAGCTGGTCTGTCACTGGGGAATTACTGCTCTGAGCCTCTCCACCGGTCTGACAGCTGATCAATGCACAGAGGAAGGAGGTTCATCAGCCCCAGATGTGCCCCCTCGCCTTCCCCTCCCCTGAACCCATCCGTTCCCATCCAGCTAGCTGGGGAAGAGCCATTTGTTGAAACCTCTGCCAGAGAGGCTCATTAACACTATTTAATACCCCATTTCCTGGAAGGCATGAGGTTCCTGGGGACAGAGAGGGAGAGGGGGAAGGAGGGAGGAAAGGATGGAGGGAATGGAGAGGTGGTACCCACATGCAGGGCATGCCTTGCCCCACATGGCACCATGTGCAGTGAGTAGGGCAGAAAGCAAATATCCACCCCACCCCACCCAGCCCCCAGAAAACAGAAAACCTTGTCACTCCATTTGATTCCAAGTGGATCTGCTTTCTGGCTCCCCTCTCCATCCCTCTGGAGATACCCAAACGGATCACACAGGCACCCAAAGGCAGGGCTGAGACCCAGCAGCTGAGACTGAGGAGGGCAGGAGTGGGACCTCACTGGGCACACATGGCTCCAGGATGGCTCCAGGAGTGGATCCCCTCTACCCAGCCTGGAGATCCCCCTGTGCTGTGTCCAGCTGTGATCTGTAAGGGGTGAGCCCTGGGCGGCTGGGGTGGACATGACCTCCCAACTCCGCACAGCCCACTGCCTACTCAGAGGCTGCACGATGATGGGCCAGCATCTCCAAAGCCCTGGGGCCACATTTGCCCTCCAAGACTGGAACAGCACAGCTCTGCAGCTCCAAGCCCCAGCACACCACGGGTCAGCTGTCCAGGGGGCACTGACTGCCTCTTCTTTATTTCATTTTGCCTCCAGGGCTGAACTCCAGCCCAGAAGCTCTTCCCTAGACCTGAACATGGGAATTATTTTTAGCACGGCAGGCAGGAGGCAGGGGCCGAGAAGAGCCTGGACCTGGCTGCAGGAAAGCGGAGCTTAGCAAGGCAGGAAGGAGCCGGAGGGTGGATCCGAGGAGCACTCCCTGCCTGCAGCCACGGTGGCTCCTTCCTCTGTCACACACCACCGGCTTCCCAGAAACGGCCACCCAAGGGGAAGATGCTCGCCTGCCCGCCTGTGCACGCAGGGACCGTGGAGGAGCCCTGGGGGCAGGACAAGAGAGGGCAGAGGTGGCGGTGGGAGGAGAGGAGCTTCCAAGAGCATCCCGTGAGACCCCAGCCTGGGGGGATGTCCCCCACCGAGGCCACACCAGTCACTGGCTTTTGCCCCCATGCACTGCTGGTGGGAGCAGTGGGAGGATGGGGTTGCGGAGGGGAGACAGCTTGGCTTGGCCAGGGACTGCGGTGCAGTGGCACACAGGGAAGGGTGCTGCGAGGGGCGGCTAAGGGGAGCCTGAGAGCTGCACCGCTGCAACTGAGCAAGCAGGCACGAGTTAGATGCGCATAAGCATGCCTAAGTAGTGTACATCAGCAGGCTGGAAAGGGTCTGGACCCTGGCACAGAGGGCAGAAGTTGCTCCCTTCCCAGTGCTGGAGGAAGCCCTGAGGTTCCCACCCTCCCTGTGTGTTTGCAGCCCTGAAACTGCTGCCCCAGCAGCACCCCGGTGCTCTGGGGTGCCTGGCAAGGGCTGCTCACCCAAGCTGCCAGGTCCTCTACAAGCTCACAGGACAGGATTGAGAGCTTTCTGCTCTGCCAGTGCCTGGGTGGCATCAGTATGATGCTGGAGGACAGCTCCTTCACCTGGGAAGCAGGATAGACAAGGAATAAAAAGCTTGAAGCAGCAGTTCCCAGGCTTTAAGGCAAACCCTCAACTCAAGGGACTGTCTGATCTCAGCGTGCCACCTGCACCCCCATTTGCCTTATGCCAGTGAGATGACGCCCCCCACTCAGAGTGCCAGAAGAGCCATGGCAGAGCCCCAGCCTCCTTGCTGATGAAAATGTGGGCAGCGCATTCCCTCATCAATCATTCAAATACTCTCCATGAACATAAAGCAGATGTGACAATCAGGGGCAAACCTGTTGGTGTGTGTTTCCTAAAGCAGTCTGCACCCACCTGCCTGATACATATCCAGGTTTTGTGTGTATTTGAGGAGGATTTCTTCTTTCTTGCCTCTTATTTTTGGGAAAGTCTATTTGCCTCAGTGGTCTGTCTGCCTTCAAAATTATGTGCCTGCCCTTGCTGTGTATCTGACATTTCTGGCACTTTGAGGTAGATTTACTTCCCTTTTAGGCAAGAAGACCTGGTAGACCAACCTTTATCTGCAAATCAGTTTTCACCCTGAAATAGCTTTCCATCCCCCATGCTTTACCCAAGCAAATGCAAAGTCTTGATGCAGGGAAATTGTTTCCAGGCTTGCACCACCAAGTTCCTTGGATCTGATGGGCCTGGGAAAGTGCTTATTTGTGGGAGAAGGAAAAGCAAAAAGCAGCAGGGCCAAAAGTTTGCTTTGCTGTCCCTCCACTCAGCTTCCTGAGATGCTCCTGATCTCCTGGCCTGCAAACTGCCTGCAGGTATTCCCACAGTCCTCCCCCAGCTTTGATGGACAACTTCCTTCACGCTGAATGACATTTGGGGACCCACCAGGCTGTGTGAGGGGTTTCGAGGACTGCTGACCCAGCCTCCACCCTGCAACAGTGACAAGAATGAGCCCTTGCCCCCTCCTTAATCCACCTTCGCCCTGTCGCCGAGAGGAGCCAGTGAACCCTGTCCCCTGACCTGTTAAACGTGAAAGGGAGGAGGCAGCGAGGGGGGGGAAGCCAGGACCCGCCGAGGCTGGCCAGCACTGGGCATCTCTGGGGGCTTCGGGCCACCCCCAGCACTCACCGCCCCGCATTGTGCAGGGGAGCGGGGAGGACAGGGCGCTGGGCATGACCCCATCCCGCCACACTCTGAAAGCCGCTTTTGTTGCGGGGCTGTCACCCGGGCCCAGGCATCCTGGCCTCTGGTTTCCAGGACGACAGGAGGAGGGTGGGCTGATGGCGAAGAAGGTGAGAGACAGCAGCAAGGAGGTTTGGACAGTGCGGGCAAAAGTGAGTCCCAAACAGTGGCTCGGTGGTTTCTTCAAGGCACCCTGTTGCTGGCAGGGGAGATGCCAAAGCTGAGCCCTGAACTGCTGCCAAGCCCATGGCTGCTGTGGGGTGCGAAGGGGGTCAGGATGTGGCCCATGGGCTTGGCTCAGCTGTATTCCACAACAAGCACGGTGGGGTCCTTTCTGCTCACATCTGTCGGTCTCAGATCAAACCCTCCCCAGCTCCCTCCTGCTCAAAGAGCACGGCACCAGTTGAGCTCATAATGGGACCGCTCAGTCCCAATGGCTACTTGCCCACCCTAGCCACTAGCTCAGGCTGCCTCCAGTCCCCCTGACCCATCCCACCTAGCTGGCAGAGCTCAGGTACATTTTTAGCCAAACATTTATGGCTTGCCCTTTTGCAGCTCTCCAGTTCCATCAGGTTTCAGAGGAGTTCAAAGGTGTTTCCCTGCCTCCTGCGAGCTCTCGGTTATTTACTGCTGTCAGATGTTGGCAGCCCAGCTCTCATGGGCAACTGTATGGGGACGGTGTGCGCGTGGAAGTCGCTCATTGCTTCTGAGTAACTTCAGGACCAGCCACGAGCCTGGGGTGTGATGGGGCATTGCTTACAGTCCTGTGTACAAGACAGTCAGAAAGGGTGGGTGGTGAAAAGCAAAAGGCACTCCTTTGGGCTGGGTATGAGAAAAAAGAAAAATATCAAATTTTCCAGGGAGATCTCTTAATGCTTGGGATTCTCCTTGGGCGAAACTATGCTAATCCTGCCCCATGGGCTATTTCAAGCAAGGGTGGCCTAGTTGTTGTAGCTGTTCTAGCTCTGGGGATGATCTTACTCTTCCTTCGGTGCTCAGAAGAGGACGGATATCATATTGGCATGTTTCACTGCTGATCTCAAAACCCGGCCTGTTCTGACCTGGGTGCCTTCACAGCACGCAGTGCCACGAGCCCCTCGGATGCCTGCATCCAGCTCCCAGGCTGCAAAAAGGCTTTCCCAGGCCAGGACTTGGGGAAATCATTATCATTAAGAGCCAAAAGGGCTCGCTTTTCTTACACACCCGCTGGCTTGCAGCTGGACTGACCTTTCCCAAACATGCCAACAGCCCCAGTGGTGACCAGATGAGCTACCAACCTCAGGCAAGCTCTGACCCACCGTCATGGTGGAGGAGAGAGCCTGTTCTCCTGCGCTTGGCCATCGGGCAGTGAAGTCTGGCCAGGAGGGGGAAACCAAAGGGGACTTCAGACTGGAGTTTCATCTTTCCATGTCATCTATTGTGTCCAAGGACACCGGAAAAGATTCAGCATTTGAGTCTTTTGGGATTACGTTGCTTCATGGAAAAGGAGAGGTGAATCGGGACTCTTGCTGGCATTCCTGGTTTGTTGTTTTTATTTTTCTTTGTAGAAGGTGCCTCATTGGGAGAATACAGCAGGGTAAAGCAGGCATTTCAAACTTTGAGAGTCCGGGGGTCTCGCATCCCTATAAAACTCCGTACTTATAAAGCTGCCAGGAATGACCAAGCACCAGTGATCTAGAAATGCCACGAGGGCTGCACCAGCACAAGCTTTGTGGAGCTGTGCAGCTGGCCATGAGGGCGAGCACTGGCCCATTCCAGACCTGACTTAATGCTGTGGGTCAAAACAAGCTTTCTGACCACACCGCACCACCACTGCCGAAGGGACCGCTCGCTTCTGCATCTCTTCAGGTGCTTCCCTGCTCTCATCGAGGGCAGGGAGAGAAGAACACCGCATCCATCCATGAGCTCGCAGGAACTTGTAGAGAGCTGGAAAAGAACTATCTGAGCTGGACAGGGTCCAGGGCAGCAGGGACACATGCCCCTCTGCTCAGGAAAAGAGCTAGAGAGACTTTTACCAGCTGCCCCAAATCACTGTTTTACATCCCATCTGAACAAAACCACTTCACCTTCTCTTTTTTTTGTGCTCGTACACACCTCTCCCTTCAGCATCAGCTGCCAGCATATGGGAGTGTGGTGGGCTATTTAAGGAAAAAGCCCGATAACATTACAATTACTTACCATAAAAGCCTCATGTTTCCAAGAGCAGCCTAGTGTTCCAGGCACCTGTCCAACAAACTCAGAGTTTCTTACCTGCCCACTGCAGGATTCATATCCATCACACTTCCCAACAGACATCTAGATGTGCCATCACAAAACTGCAAGGCTCCGGAAGATCCCGGAACAGCTGCCGCACCTGTCCGCAGTGGGGACAGCGGCTAGCAGGACCCCGCCGCACTGCTGGGGGCTGCAGAGGGGGCTGCAAGCGACAACCAGCGTGGGAGAGGCAATGTCAAAAGCAGCAATTTGCCTGCCACCACAGTAGCCTCTGTCCAGGAACATCTGCCCAGCTTTGACCACTGCCATAGCACTAGCGTGGTCCCCCGATGGCCACAGCTTCTGGCAACAGCCGATGACAACGAAGGGGCCCAACAGGACCAGATGCCACTCTCACCTCCTAACACGGTCACCCTGATGCTGGAATGAGGCGGAAATAGACAAACGGAGCAAAAACAAAAGGGGTCATAAATGTTTTTCTTGGTCAGATCCCATGAGCCCAATCAGCAGTATCCGCAATGGCTTTTACAGACCAGGCTGGGCAGCGCGATTTTGTTCAAGTGTTCCCAGGGAACAAAAAAGCCATCATAAACATGTGTCTTGCTGAAAACAGACTTTCCAACATGAAAATGTGATTGTTCACCAGCAAAGTTACTTGTGGACTTGGGAAACAGTTCACGAGCAGAGGAGATGGTGTAACAGGATGTGGGCATCTAATCTCTCCGTACCAGTAGACAGTCATAAGCACTGGCATTTACCCAGCAGTCAGCTACAATTTGTTTGCACACAGGGTTTGCTGGAAAATTGCACCCAGCCGTCCAGTTAATAAAAATCATCCTCACACAGCTCACCAGCAGTGTTTGCTGAATGAGAGATGGATGCTAAATTATTCACTCTGCACCACTGGAGTCTCAGCGGTGGAAGAGAGGGGAGGAAGATTTCACTGCTGCTAGTCATGTTATGCTGTCAATTACGGAGCACTTCATTCTCAGGGCTGTAAGGCTACCATCTGGTACTAAATTCACCACAAAAAATGGAAAAAAAAGAAGGCAGCATTTTTATGCATTGACTGCTCATCGTACAGCAGTTCTAGAACACGTCTTAACATTCATGAGAAGTACAAATCCAGGGGAAGTGCGGAGTGGAAGGGATAATATGCCATTTAGAGTTTCTGCCTACAGAGATTCAGGAGAAACATATGCGGGCACAAAACCCCATTCTGTCTAGCCTGTCTGGCACACCTGAGAGGTCAGTGGAGAGGGTGGACGTAGCATAATCTTCTGGATATGTCACTGGACTTCACAGCCAGGCACTCTCCTGCTCTCCCAAGTATTCATCTGTTTTCTTTCGCTGCTGAACCACCTCTCACCCCACAAATTCTGAAGGGTTTTAACCCTGACAACCAGGGAAATGAAAACATTTGTAAGGAGGTCAGCATTATGGGAGGTCCTTGTTCTCAGTATGCAACTAGAAATGCCCAAAGTGGAAATTTTTGAGAAACTGCAGTTGGACTTCATGGCCAGGTGCTTTGGTGTCCATGGTGGAAATGTTCTGGGGGAACTGCGTGGTGACAAGGCTCTGGCTGCACAACCTGTGTTTGGAAGCACACCCGGCCCTGCTGCATACTGCACAAAGCAATGTATTTTATCAGGAACCAAACAGAGGAGATACATTAAGTAGCAGAGTGGAGCGTGTCCCCACGGGCAGAGCTGGGGAGGAAGATAGAGCACCTTGGCTGGATATGAAAGGCTCCAGGAGAACAAAAGAAGAGAAGAAAGCAACAAAATCAGATGGGTAAACAAGCTCACTAGTTTGTCCATAGAGCCACAGACTTCCCGCACTGAACACCAGAGATTTCGGGCGGCTTTAATAAAGATGGAGATGAGGGCACCATGTGATTCATTAATCTTTTGCATGGCCCAGAGAGAGAGGGACAAAGACGCAGTACTGCCGTGTGCCTTCCCACAGGGCATCACAGTGCTGGGAAGAACTGAAATAACCACAGGATGCCCTGGGTAAGTCCATTAATCGAGAGGCTTCTTCCTTTTCATGCCTTTTTCCTCCAGGCCATGTACCTTTCACCCTCAGTACAACTCTGGAGAACACAGAGGCTGTTATCACATTTGGAGATGATGGGGAAGCTTGAAGATCTGGTATAAGCTCTTCAACCTGCTGTGGCTTGGACTTAAAGCATCCACAATGCACTCAGGAAGACAAAACTTGAGCTGTCTGCTGCCTTCCCAGCCCATGCAGACCACATGAAGCTTGTGTTCCCATAATATACTGAACGTACTCTATGTCCCTCCTCAGAACTCCCAGCATGGGGCTGAGGGCTCCAGTGAAGTCTATACAGTGAATCTGGTCTGGAAGACAAATGTAGACTCATCATAGGCAGCACAGATGTGCCTGGTAAGGTCCCATGGTAGCTGCAGAAAGTTCTTCAACCTCACCCATCCATTCTTTGTTTGGTCCTTTGCTGAGTCATTGCTCCGGAGAGAAGAGTCATCCTTCCTCCTGATGGGCCATCCAGCCACGTACTGGTGTGATCCCTCACATGAAGTCTGTACTGCTAGTGGAGGTGCCCAAAGAGGTGGCTGACCTTACAGAGTACCCCTGCTCCTGCGCGAAGTCTGAAACACGCTTGGAGAGAGGCACCAGTGAACTCTAAACCAGCCTCCACCGAGCACAGAACTGTTCCACAGATTCTCGTGTCCTCTGCTGGATTTCTGACAGTCTCCCATTCTGCTGGGACCAAGCAGCTGGTCTCTTTCAGTGACTCCTTTAGCACGTGTCTGGAGCTGAGGACCCATGTCCTGCCAAACACTACAAAGAGTCAGCAGAGGCAAGGGCATGAAAACCGGGGAACACCATGATGGAAAAGGGGAGTGACTGGGACACTCACCCTCTCCTTCTCTCAGGAGTCTGTCCCTCTTTGGGGACCTGAAGGAAGAGCCAGGCTGGAGTTTTCTGCTTCAAAGGTAGCTCAGGAGTTGACATTTTCAATAGGTTGTAAGGTGAGGAGTAAAGCAACCAGCTGATTCTAGGAAGACACCCTCCGTGTGGCACCAAAGCCACAGCCTTCACGGGGCTGGAACCCAGACATGGCATCCCGTGAGCTTTGTAGCTGAAGCTGTTGATTTACTTACCACAAGGGTCACTTTTGCAGCACATTTCATGGCTTGTGCCCCCTAACACAAGAAGGATGCACTGATGGAAGGGGCAGAACCTGGTTCTCTCTCCTCAGCACCTCCTTACATGCCCCGTGCCATCTACTTGGCCCATTGGCTTGACCCGTTGGACACAGTGGCTCGTAGCAGAGGAAAAAAACTCTGATATAAGCATTAATTTCCAGTCCTCTTTGGACTCTTCCACTTCTACCATCTCTTCCTGCTCTGGAGCGTGGACTGCTGAAGCTGCTGCTTTCTTCTCATCCCAATCACCTTGCCAGTTAAGAAGCGATGCTCCTGCACAGCCAGGGGTGCTGGATGCTCTTTTTACTTTCTAGCTCACTCTTTCCCCCTTTCTCTCTGAAGTTGGTCCTTCTGTCCTCAGGGAGCTGAGGGACATGCAGACGAAGGTAAACCCCACAGAATACCAGCCGGTAAAGCCCACGGGCTTGCCTTCCAGGTAAGGCTCTCTTGCACTTGTCCCGAGGTACAAACAAGGGCATTTTCCCTGTTATAAATTCTCTAGTGTGTCAGACTCATCCAGACCATTTCTTTCCCTCCAAAACACAGTGGGCTTTTAGCCCGAGCATTGGGGGGTGTTTGATTTTTAATGCTTACTTATTTATTTTTGACATTGCACAGTCCATTCCAGCACCCGCTTTATCTCCAGTGCTCTTTGACCCCCGCGTGTCAGGAGTTCAATCTGGTACGTTCCACTCTTTGCCCCCACTTAATTCTTTTTTAGCTGCTCAGCCTTTGAAACCTGGTGCCATATGCCAGCCCAAAAGAGCCCTGATCAATACCGGGGGACCACATCTCTCTGACCTTGCAACCTGCACCGTAAAGGGCAGAGCAGAGTGTTGGCCATGTTTTCATTACGAGATTTCAGCTGCATTTGCTGGGGGGGAGGGAGAGCCTTTCTTTCTTGCTTTCTTTTTTACTTTCTTTTCATGAAATTTAGTCCAGCTGGGACACCAGAGCTCCTGGCTGCTTGTCGACTCCTCTGCCTCATTTAATGAAAGTGAGCAAGAGAAGCGCTAAAAATCGAGATGCCTGAAAAGGTAAAATAGAAAGATCAGCACCACATCTTAGTATAAAAAAGGAATCGTTCATGCCTGTCCCTTTCAGACGGCCCAAGTGCTTTGGGGGTGCAAATTCTGTCTCCCTTGTAATGGAGGGACCCATTAAAAAAATCGCTCAGTCTGCACAGAAGAGCCCTGGCAGCGACGTTGCTGCTTTGCCAGGGGGGGCACCTGATCTCTCTCCCTCAGAGCTCAACCTCTTGCATGGCTGAGCCTCTGCCCCAGGGAAGGAGTCCCTAGGAAGGTGCTGCCAACCCACAGCTGGGGTGCATGGCCCTGCCTTGCACCCCATGTCACAGGCACAGGGGTGGGGGTTGAGGGGCTGTGTGAACCCTCTCAGGGAGCACTAGTCAAGGGCTGCTGTATTTGATAGCCACTCTTTTTTCAGGCACAGACCTGCCTCTTGGTCATTCATGTTTTTTTCTCCTCTGTGCAAAAGGTACAGGCACCTCCTTTCTGCCCTGGTTGCTTTCATTTTTAGAACAGGGAGACGAACAGATGAAAAGGGAAAAGCTTGCCGTGTCTCCTTGGGACCGCAGGACTTTGATGGTACTGCTTCCAAAGGCAGATATAACCCAGCTTCGCTGCATCAGGGAGGAAAACCCAGGGTTTAAGTCTAAGCCAAAAGTGTTCACCCAGGAATGGCCAACTACCACGTACCTGCAGGGGCCTCTCCGTTTGCTGCTGTGGGTCCCATCCCCATGGCGTTTGGTGCTGTGTCCCAGCAGAGCAAGGCTGCCAGGGGCCGTGTGGCAAGGCCGGGCTGATGGTGCTGCCTCCCCGTCTGCAACACACCAACACGTTCTTTCCCTTGGGCAGAGGCTGTTTCCCTTCTGGATATATGGATATGTACACCAACATTCCCAGTGATGGCTGGGAAAAAGCTGCTCCCCTGCACAAGCACCAGCCCTCCAAGGGGTGCAGGACAGAGCATGAACATGCCATCAGCCACCACTGTGCGAGCCATGTATTGCCTGAGCCACCAGGCTCGGAACTCAGCAGCCAAGCCATGTTAAACCTCCTCGTTCCCCAGGGTGCTGAGCACAGAATCACAGAATCATTTAGGTTGGAAAAGACCTTTATGATCGTCAAGTCCAACCGTTACCCCAGCACTGCCAAGCCCACCACTAACCCATGGCCCTAAGCACCGCATCTACATGGTTTTTAAATACTTCCTGGGATTCACCTCCTGTTTCCCAGGTGTCTGCAGGGGGAAGAATGATCAGCCCACACCCTCGGTCAGCAATGGAAAGGGCCCGTGGGGTGATTTGACTGGTGTGGTTTTGGCTGCTGGTTGAAGGGTTTAATTCCTGGTGTTGGCACGATCGCCCAAACCAGTCCCTTTCCCCTCTCTTTTGCATCCACCTCTCTGCAGAGGCAGGGACAGCCCATGCCAGGCTCCGCAGGACAACAGCTATGTCCCATCAGGAGTAAAAGCACTTTTGAACTGTCCCTGCAGGCTACCACTTTGGGGTCAGCAGCTTGTACATGACCCCCTCAGAGAACTTTTGGGGGCATTTTTGAGCTTAGACGAGCTGACGACTGCCCCCTTACCCTAATTACCCAAAGCCCCGTGGGGTGACAGCACCACATCCCAGCTCTCCCCAGGGTGTCTGGGTTTCTCTCTGAGGCTGGAGAGCCAGGAAAGACCCCACACGCCTTGGTCTGCCACCCGAGTGTTTGCCCAAGGACATGAACGATGGGGCATGGTACACCTACACGCAGTCCCTATCAGTGGCAAGGAGAGCCAATACCCCACGCAGAGGGCACTGCTGGGCACCATCTAATTAACCCTTCTGACAGCGTCGATTAAAAATAAAGGGGCCTTCAGGTCCCTGCTGGAGTGGCCTATTTTACATGTGCATCTCCTTGGTTTTGCCTCAGCATATGATGTTCAGGAGGCGGTTATTTCAGGAAAGGTACGCTATAGATAACTGATCTGCCAGCCAGGTGTCATATTCCTTCATTTATTTTCAATTACTTTGCCTCTTTAGCTCCAGTGAGAATTGCCTGGTGTCAATTCATTTGGTCACCTCCGTGCCTGCCGCACCTCTCCGGAGGCACTTCTCCGGTGTGGTGTGATCTCTCCCCAGGGGCAGCCTGTTACAAAACAGCTCTGCTTCACTTTCAGCTTCATCTTGTTCTCATCTTTGGGGCCACCCCCAACCTTGTGCCCCTTGTAAGGGTCACACAGCATTTCTGGGAGGAGCAATGGTGTGAGCAGGCAGAGGAGAAAAGGTGAGAAACCCAAACTTTGAGGTGGGAGCCTCCTCTCTGCTCCTCAGGATGCTTACGATGGCAATAAGCATGCAAAGGTTTCCTGCAAACCTCCTTCCCAAGTGCATCTTGCTGTCTTTACTTACCAAGTGGCAAGCGCAAAGCCCCTGGACCTGCTCTGTCCCTTGGCTCATTGCTCTGAAGCTCATTTTCCCCCTCTGCTGCTGAACACAGAGCCAGTTTGGGAGTCTATGTGTGCACAGAGTGACCTGGACCAGGAGGGATGTTCTTCTCCTTTTGTGGGGAACTCCCCCAGGCAGAGCAGTCAGGATGAGGGTGGGAATCCAGGATGCCTTGGACCCTTCGTTCAGCTTCCCTATGCTATGTGCACACACGCAGAGACACCTCAGTCCCCTGGTGCAGAACCTGCCTCTCCTGGTCAAGACCCATGGCCACCGTTCACCTGGGATGGCACTGTCCCCTCGGAGGCGTGCCCACAGGTCTAGGCCAGTGACACCCTAAAGTCACCAGGGCACAGGAGTCAGGCACTGTCCTGAGAAGCATCAGGGTAAGGGGGTTTGTGCTGGTGGTCTCGGGGCTCATGTCATTCCCTCTTGTGGACTCTGCTTTGATCCTTTTTCTCCCTCCCAGTACTAATACCAAGACCACCCCATGCCCCTGCAGCAGCTCCTTCCCACTGCCCAGCCCCTGCTCCCTCTGCAGCCCAGCCAGAGCTGTCTGCCAGCTCCCTGCCCACCCATCCAAGCCCACCCAACCCCAGCTGCCTGTAACAGAGTTAGGGACAACTGCTGAGACAGACGGCATCATGCAGAGAAATGGGGACACTCCTGACAGGAGGAGACATCAGCATCGCCAGATGTGTCTGGGAGAGACAGCCCAGTCCTCCTGCCTCTTGCCAGGGAAACCCACACAGTGCTTTGTGGCTAAAGATGGGCTGAACCCTTCAAATCCAGATTCCCCTATGCCTAGGAGAAGTCCAGACCGGCAGTTTAAGTCTGGGCTCTCCTCTAGCTAAGCCTCTCACGGTGGACTGCCTTTAGGATCAAGTACCTTCATGCTCGCTTACACTTATGGGCACGTTTTTACCCACCTGAGCCGCTCTCCAAGTGCGATCCGAGCCATTCCTGGCATGTCCCCACTCCCACTGGCACCGCTGAGCTGGCAGGGCTGGTGGCATGGGCTTGCTCGTCTGCCTGCTCACTGTCAGCAGCATGGCCACCCCAGTGCTGATGGTGACAACAGCAGGGACCAAGAAGGGCATGATGTAATTTTCAGATCCATCAGGAAGTTCTCAGCAGTGATGGCTGGAAAAAACCCCAGCATTTTCCTGTGAAAAAGGGCACATTTGCTCTGGTTTCAATGAGAAAGAAAGAAATAGAAATCCTGGTAGTGACTGTCCTTAATTGATTAGTCATTTCTGCAGATGATAATTGCACATCAGAAGGCTGAGATCCCACTGTTTCATGCAAATGTCCTTACGAATAACAGCAAAGCACAGGGGAAGTGGATACAGGAAATAAATCCTTTAGAAGCTACCCAGGAGAATTTGGAGTTTGAGTTTCACTTCAGGAAAACAATTTTTGCTCTGAACATGCCTGCAAGAAATATCCTCATCCTCAGCCACTTCCCGAGCACAGAAACATGAAGAGGGAGGATGCTGTGGGAGCGCCCTGGTGAGGAGCTCTCCAGCCGGGGAAAAGCTTCTTCAGACACCAGTGGAGGACATTAAAATGCAGTTGGCTGCAGAGCCAGGGGCTGAGACATTGCTGGTCGTGTTTGTGGGGTACGGCAGTAGCCCCAGGAAAACCAGCAGCCCTGCAGCTTGATGCATCAGTACTCAGTATCTGCCAAGGACAAAGCCTGAGGAAGGAGAGAGGTGTCCAGAGGAAAGAGCATGTCAGTGACTGGACTAAAATTGGAAGATGGACCTCCTGTCGCTCCTGCTTTTTGTGTATCATCCCCAGTTTAAGGTCCTTCCTGCACATGGCAGTTTTCTGCACTCTCTGACATGGGGCTGGGGTGTCCAGTCTGACTCCTGATCCCTGGGCTGCGATGGGCTGCGACGTCTGGGGCACCAGCAGAACCGCCAGCTCCTGGGCTCACATGAGAATCTTCGTGCTCATTTAATTATTTCTGCAAAGCTGCTAGCCCCAGTGTCTGGCAAAAGAGGCTTGTGAGCATGACTCAGTCAGCCTCCAAAAGCAGCAACGAAAAACAAGAATCTGCTGTGAGCTGCATCTTGATTTTTTAAGCCAATCTCATGATGTTTTGCAGGGCCAAAGCATGGGTCTGTAATATCAGGGCAGTGCCATAAACTGCAGGTGCTTCTGGGGGCTTATAAGCAAATTGTCCCTTTTGCAAAAGGACCAGGGCACATTGTCACCACTGGGGTCACAGACACCCCCTTGCTTGTAGGGAGCGAGGCCCCCCTGCATCCCCAGGGCTGCAGTCACAGCATGGGTGGACCCTTCACAGGTGTCATTTCTGGTTTGGGCTATTTCAAAGGCTCCTCGCTGCCCTCACGCCTGCCACCTTGCTGGTCCGGGTGAACCCCAAAGCCATGATCCCTCCAGGGCCCCACTGCTCGAACATCACTGACCAGCGCTGAACAGGGTTAGGCAAGGTGGACCCAGGGGGAACACCAGACTGTGCTCTCCTATCTGCCCACACCAGAGCAGCACCAGCTTCTTCAGGCCAGAGCGGTGGTCAGAGGTCTGCAGAGCAATATGGTGCCCTCAGCACTATGTGGAGGATGACTATGGCCAAGCAAGGAAAAGTTTATGGCTGTGGAGAAGCCACTGTGCAAATCCCTCCAGCCTAAACTCCTGCTCCGTGGTCCCTACAGCCTATGGTGATAGCAGGGATCTAGATTTGACCTTCTACCTGGTCCTATCCAACTCCGTGTGCCCAGGTTGCTACACACATATCACCTTCTGCATGAGTTAAAAACCAGCTGGCATTTAATTATTCCTTTGTCTCCTCATCACCGTCACTGATGAAGTCACTGATGAAGCAGGGCTGTGGATCCTCAGGGTAGGCTGAATTCCCCTGCTGACCCGCTGAAACTGCCACAGTTGCCAGGTTCAGATCCATTTTACCTTCAGATGTCTTCGGTGTGACGGGCTGTCGAGAGCTCCTTCCCTCTTTGTAGTCAGTGAAGAGAAATAGGCACTTTCAGGGCATGAGTCATCTGACCTATTTAGCCATCTTAGGAAGAGATGAATGACTCCTTAAGAGGGCTTGTTTCTTTCCGCTGTCTAGACAGCCAACCTCTTGACTGCAAACACCTACCCTTGCTCTCCTGGAGCACGCCAGGCACCCTTCCCAGGCTGGTGCCCGATGTTGGCTTCTTGGGTGTTTCCAGCACAGGCAGCGGGTTGGATGACACCTGGACATCCTCAGAGGGATTTGAGATTGGCCTAACTTTGCTCTCTCTGAAGGCAAGGGAAGATTTCAATGCCAAAAGGGTGGAAATCCACTTCTGGAAAACCTTCCCAGCCTCTATGGGGGGTTTCATGGAGCTGAGTTTGCTCTGGCCATGCTGGTCCTAGGAGAGCACGGTACAGGCCATTCCAGCTCTGAACAAGCCCTGGCTGTGTTAGCCAAGAAAAAGTTTCTTATTATTCTAGGCTCAACTAGCACGAGTGGCTCAGCCATGCAGGCGGTACAGCTATGTGACTGTGACCCGGTGCTACCACCAGTTCACCTGCGGCCCCGTGCTCTACGGTGTGTGCCATGGTGTGCTTGAGCCTGTGGAGTCTCTACCTGGTCTTCACACGGATGCTAAAGATTGTGCAGTTTAAAGCATGACCCTAATCTTTGAAGGAAGTCCAGCTGCTGTCACTTTTTGTGATTCAGGGGGGCATAATGACTTTCTTTACGCAGGAGAAAGAAACATCTAAGCAAGCATTACCATCTTTTTCAGATCATCATTGTCTGTGGGCCAGCCAGCTGTGCTTCTCCACAAATCTCACACTACAGTTCAGCTCCTGAGCTTTCCTTCACCCTTCTTCTACACGACCACAGCTGATAAAGATCCGCAGATGCCAGTAAGATTTGGTAGTATGAACTGATGAGGACAGGGAAGGCTTGGGAAGGTGGTACTATAGAAACCAAACGGGCTTTAACACAGTTAAAAGAAGGCTGTGCGTCCAGGAGCGATACTGGTTGGCTGTGTCCAAGAAAGCAGGACTTTGGCACTGAAAAAAGCCAATGGGTGACAAATGGTCTAAAGTAATCTTTTGTTTTAAAAGCAGGGAAAGAGTGAGTCACAGCAGGGATCAGACTCGCATCTGTACTCCACATCCCTGAGGCAGATCCTGAGCACTGTGGCTGAGCCATTGGAACGTATTTTGGAAAGCATGCCCTGATACCAGCGACGGTACAAACAGGACTCCAAAACCAGTAAAACAGACTGAGAAAAGGCTCCATGGTGAAAGACACAGAGAATGCATGCTTTTAATGAAGCACGACAGTTGAGAGGGCTCTTGAGCACAGGTCTGGCCCAGCAAACCCATCCTACAGAAGGACCCTTGCAGCTGGAGGAAAGGAGTTCAGCTGGAATCAAGGGCTAGAAGCTGAAGCCAACAAATTCAGATGGGAATAAGGGAGGTGCCACCAACCATGGGATTCTTCAGCCACCAAATCTATGTGAAAGGACTTCACGCTCTGGAACTGCCTGAATAAAGATCCACCATCTCTGTGAGAGAAGAGCTTTGGGCGAGCAGAAGACACCCTCAGGCCAAGAAGTTACTGGGCTCTGTATATGCAGAAGTGCATGAAACACTGGCCTGTAATACGCATGGAGAGATCAGAAGCACCAGCCTGATCCAGCAACTGCTGGTGCTATGGCCCAGATTCATCCTTTTGGGGCTAAACACATCACCAAGGCACCTTCTGCAGCCGGTGAGAAGAGGTAGCTGTGTCCAAACTGCAGCTGCTCCTGCAGAAGATGTCCATTGCCCTGCGGCATCACCCCATCTCTTCTGGCATGGAAGAGGTTTTGGGAATGTGTGGGAATCTCTGTGGAGTGACCAAAATGCCCCAGATCTCAGGGATTTCTTACCCAACCCTGCTCTATTTGCTCCTGCCCTTTGCTACAAGAGCCTACGCTTCCTCAAGGATCTGGCACAGTCACAGCAGGGAAGCACACACTGAGACTTTTTGAGGTTTTCTTTAAGCACCAGAAGAGGGCTACCAGGGGAGACCTCATGGAGTTAGAAGTGATGCCTCCAACACTCAACCCATACCAGTGCAATCTCAGCCGCCCAGCGCCCCGCAGCCCGTACAAGCCCTGTCGAACCAGGAGTCTGAGTCATGCCCTGGCCATCACACAGACAAGAATGAGACCACATTCAAAATTAATATATATTTTTATTGAATAGTTGCTCTAAGTGGGCTTGTGAAGCCACCCACAGCATTACTTCTTTCATCTCAGCAGTGGTTCAGTAACAGTTAATTAGCTTTGCAAGAGAAGAAAACTGAACAGAAAAGGGTGCATTAAAATAAATAGGTTATTTTTTTTTCTTATCTTTAAAATAAACTTTTCAAATAAATACTTTGGGGTTTTTTTTATTTTTTTCCCTTAAAAGGTACAAGAGTATTGTCAAAAAACAGCCATCAGGTTATAAACATATATTATACCTTATAGAAAGGAACCCAAACAAAGAGAGGCGGGGGAGGGAATCTCTTTATACACTGTACAGAATGCCTTGGTACCAATTAAATGGAGAATTAGAGGCTTCGGTTCTTGGTACGAGGCCCTCCTTTGAAGCCAAGGGTGATCCGTCTTTTAAGGAGAATGTTGTGCTGAGGACACCTGGGGAGGCAGGAGGCTGCGCAGCCGCTGCCTGTCCGCCGAGCATCGCAAGGGCCTGAGGGAACCGCTGGAAAGGATGGGCAGAGGGGACGGGGGAAGGGAGAAAGGGGCTGTGCCAGGGCTGAGCGGCAGCAAGAGCAAGACGGGGACCAGCCGTGCCAGCTCTGGGATAGCAACACTCCATTCAGCTGATGCTGCAGTTGGGACAAAGGGCATGAGAAACCTCACCCCCAGTGCCCAGGCCAGCTTGCCGGGCTGGGTTTGGTCCTGCTCGTGCTGAAGCCCCTTGGGGTGCTGCAGGAAGGTGCAGCGGGAGAGAGACCCAGCGAGAGACCCTGCGCTGCTTCCCCTCACCCAGCACTCGCACATCCACTGCCCCAGGGAGACGTGTGATGTCCCATCCATCCAACAACCCTCCCACCTGCAGCCCCCCTGCAAGGGCACCCCTCAGCCTCCCTGGCTTACACCCTCAGGGGATTCTCCTGCAGCATCACCCCAAGCTGGACAGCAGATCTCACCCACGCAAGCTCACAACCTGCACTCTGGAGTTTGCAGGAGATCCCGATGCTCACTGAGAAATACCCAGAAGCAGACTGAGCCCAAAGAGATCACAGCTCTGGTTTGGCCCACACAGGCCAGATGCTGACCAGCAGCCTCCAGCTGCTGCGAGCATCCCGCAGGCCTGGGCTCCATGGGCTCCTTGAAGAAGACAAGCCTGAACTGGACCCTACTAAAAACCAAGAATGGGCTTTGGGGTGGGGGTACATCATCCCTTACCTACTTTCCTCACAAGCTGATCACAAAGAAGTTAGACCTTCCAATATCTGAAGACCTTCCAGCTTCCTCCGGCCTCAAAACACCCGAGGGCCTGAGGCAGAGAGCAGCCTAAGAGAGCGGGTGCTGGAAACAGCAAGTCTGGGGCATGGCATGCTCCTTCCCTGTGCAGCCCAGCCACGCAAATCTGGCAGCAGCTCCTCTCCCCCCACCGCTCATGCCTCTTTATTGCACTAAACTGTTATTCTGTGCTTTGGCATCTCATGGTCGATGACACTTGCCTGCCAGTCTTTGGGTTCACACATGGGCATGGGGAAGAGCAAATTCAATGGGATTCTGCAGGAATTTGAGAGTCCCAAAGAGCTTCCCTACCTTGTCCTTTGAGGGACTTGGCTGGCACTGATGTTTCTCAGGGATGGGCAGACAGCAGCCCAAGGACCACTTCTGTCCTTCTACCAGGTGGGTTGGGGAGCTGGGATGGGAGAGACCCCACCTTGGTCCCCGGTGACCCCTCCTCAGCAGTGCTGGGACTGATCTCACGTTTGCCAGTAGGGAAGGAGGGGAGTGGGACCAAGGGAAGCCTCAGAGAAAGCAAGCACCAGCAGGAGCTCCTGCACGGATGGACCTTTGGAGGTCTGGGTGGGAAGAGGGGGGTCCTGCATGGGCAGCAGAGGAGGGGGAGCCCTGGTCCTGCTCAGCAACTCCTGCCTCCTGCTCCTTTGGCACCTGAGACTCTCTTCCCTTGTCTAAATCTGCCCTACAGCCTTGCAAGTTTCCTGGCAAAAAACAAACAACGTTCCCTCGCAAAGTGGATCCATCCTCGTCAAATCATGGGGTGCAGGGAAAACAGTGAACTCAGCATGTGACTCTCCCAAAAGAAAACCAAAAAAGACACGTCAGGACAGAGAGAAACCCAAACTGCCAGGACAAGCAGCTGCAAACAAACATCTGGAGCAGATGTTATCTGACTCATTGCAGGGTGGGGCAGGAAAGGGGCTCTCAACCCCAACCAAAATTGGAGTCGTCTCTGCAGGGAAATGAAACTATCTGGCAGCCAGAGATGGGAAGGGAGCAGGATAGATCTGGTCTGAAGATGTTAGGAAAAGCTCAGGGAAAACCTCACGATCTGAGGCTACCCTCAGCCTTCCTGACCCCAGATGAGCGCGGTGCCCCGGACCTGGCCTCCTTGGAGAGCTTTTGGCAAATCCCAACCTGTCCTTTCTGCTGAGAGCAAAGAATGGGAGCTGGCTGACCCCCCCTGGTGGGGTGGGAAGCAGTAACCCCACGTGAAGCCACCTGCCCCTACGAGCAGAGTAGGGCCCAACAGCTCCAAACTTCTCTAGCCCACACGAATGCAAGGTCTGGGTGCAGCTTTGCATTTTGCCCTCAACACAGTCAAAGCAAAGCCCTGCGCTGGCCTGCCGGACCTCAGTGCCCATCTGGGCTCTCCTCCTCTCCAGTTCCCTTCTACATGACCTGTATTTCATAAAATATATCTCAGAGGGTTGTCATTTCTTGGAGATGAGACATCCAGGAGACCTGGTCAGACTCCTCAGCCCTGCACCCAGGCTATGGCATGATTCCCTGGTAGAAGTGGGACTTCTGCACTGACCCAGAAAAAGCCCATTAGGTAGAAGGCTACTGGCAGGCGTCCTGGCCTCCTACCAATTACTGAAGGTAAATATGCTGCAATAGTAGTGCAGGGCTCCGCCTCGCCGTGCTACTGCCAAGGAAAACTGGCTCTGGGGAGCTGGTATGTGGACAGCCATCTTCTCATCCCACAGCTCCAGCACCTGGGGGAGGTCACCCCGTGCTTGCATGACTTGGGAGGCCGTGAAAATGATGAAGCTTCACATGTTGAGTCATTCCACCATCAGGAGAGGAAGCAATGAATTGCAAAGATACAGAGGTGGTAACTAAATTTATGAGTAGGATCCATTTAAAAAGGAGAAAAAAAATAAATCAAAGTAGAGCAAGTTGGAAAATTCTGTTCATTAGGTTTTTTTAAAAAGTTTCAATGAACTATTTCACATTCTCATTCCAATGAGGCAGTTCCTCAAATCCTCAGTGAAAAGGAGACATTTTTTTCCCCTAAAAAAGTTCTATACTTTTCAGGAAGAAGGAGTTTAATCAGCACCAACAGAAAAGTGAACCGAGCATTCAAAAGGAAGGGTGCCTCTTGATGGAAGTCTCTCCCCCGAACACTGCTTGGAAGTAGGGAGCCAAGCAATTATTGGCATATGGATAAATATGTTTGCAATATATTTCATAACTGCTGCCACAGAGACACGGACCAATCTTACGGAGGTACACACACCTACAGGGCATCCTCTATGAAGGTCGTTGCCTTAAAACCCAAACGATTTCAGAGTCCAGGGCTGTCCTCAAGGGATGGGCAAACTGCACAGACATGGCCCTCTCCCTTCCTAATGCCAGGAAATCCTCACTGTAACCCAGAGCATCATCCCGAATTCCCCACAGCTTATGGAAGCAGGCTCTCCATTTTTGGCCAGAGGAAGCATCTTCCAACACCCCCACTCAGGCTGTAGGTGAAATCAGGGTGAGGGTTTCGGTCATGTCTGTAACACGCCCCAGGCACAAACCTCACACCAGGGATGGGATTCATCTCCCTTTCCACAGGAAACCTTGAGTTCAGTGTTTGGGTCCCATTTGAGTCAAGGGAGATAAGCACCACCAGAACAAAATTTAATGAATAATGTTTTCAAGCTGGATGAATCACTCTTTGGAACTGCTTTTCTCTGCAACAGAGGAAGCTTGGATCAGCCGCGACTTTTAGATAGCAAATGTATGGAAAGAGGAATCCCATGGTGAGAGTCTACCTCCTCCCTCACCCTACAGCCAGCACTAAATCCTACCCTCTCTCTGCAGAGCCCCCCCCACCCAGGGACACTCCCCCACTCCCGACTACCTAGGAACTAAAGGTCTAGGATTAGTGATAAACAGACTGGGAAATCATCTTCCAGCATGTGCAAGTGTACCAGGAAGCCAAACCTTGCATCTGGCACCATTCACAGCAGTATCATGAATATTATTAGTAATAGACCTAGCCATCCTAATGTTATATTTATATATACAAAAATAGATCCACAGAACTCTACGTAAAGAGGTGGCTGAGGGAAGGCGACGGATGAGCCCTGGATAGCAGGGTCTTGGAGGAAGCCAAGGGACACATTGCATATATTTCTCCAGGAGGACCATTCGCTTCACTCTGCACTCACACACCTCAGAGGGGGGACAGGCAGGCAGAGCCAAGCACCGGGACACCATTCTGGCTCCAAACTGCCCTGACAGATCAGCCGATGTCAGCAGGGTCACAACTGAGAGCTGGCGCCGTGCGTTTGCAAGCGAAGATGGGGCTGTGCCCAGGACCAGGGAGGAGCAACCCCCGACTGCAGCAACGGGTTGGGCTCATTATCATCCCAGCAAGTAAACCATGAAGCACTGACCCCAATTTGGGTTTCCTTCTGGTCTACAGATGGCCCAGCCCCGGGGCTTGGTTCAGACCCATCTCCCGTTTGCCACAGGCAGCCACCGTTGCAGAACACCTGCAGCAGTGCCAGCAGGGTTTGCCTGCCGGCACGACACTGGTGGTGGTGGTTTCCTTGCTGGAAAACCAGGTGAGGACTCAAAGGCAGCTTCTGCTGGGAGGGAAGGTCAGGCTCCTGTCTTTCAACACCCCCTCCTGCTCTCCACTTCCCTCCAGCCCGAAGCAGGGGCTGCAGGAGTCCCTGCTGAGGAGTCCCCCAGGACTGGCACTAATTGACAGGGAGAGCAGTGTGAGGCGTTGGGTCTTCAGTTGTTTGGTTGTTTTTTTTAAAGTGAATTCAGTGCTGGTGGAAGGTACCAGATCGGGGTTCTGGAGGCTTGATCAAGGAGCCGGTGCCTGTCGCATCTGCTCAGTAGTGGGATGGAGCTAGGCAGCAGCTCCCATTCCGCCAGGGTTGGAGCTCCGGAGGCAGCCCTTCGAGGCACTGAGAAATGAATGGCAATTTCAAACCAGATTCTTGTTCTCAGCCAAATCCCAGAGGGGACCTTTCCCTCGCTGCAGTCGGGCAGAAGCGAGTGGGTTGGGCTGCCTCCGATAGCTCCTTCCCCTGCCAGAAGGTTTCTAAAGCTTCCCACACCTTCCCTTCCTCTTTGAGACAGAAAAATATGATGGCACCTCATTTTGAAGCTCACTTGCTTCTCCCAGCAGCTTCCAAGCCTAGAGGGAAGCCACTGGCACCAGTGGGACCCTGTGGCACCCCATCCCTTGGGGAAAGCAGACCTGTGGCCACATGAGAGGAGAGAGGCCACCCACAAAAAGTGCTGGAGCAAGATAAAGAGAGAGAGAAAGAGGTCTGGCTCCTGGAGGACTCTTGCACAGGGGATGCGTTGACCTGCCTCTTCCCCATATCAGGAAGGACCACACAGGGGGGCAGTGGCAGCTCCTAAAACCCTCTGAGAGCAGAGTCCCAAGGACCCCTCAGGTCGCCCTTCTATGTGGGGCATGACCGGAGAGGGCACCTGCAGCTCTCCCTGCCTCTCCTGGTCCCTCACCCAGGTGTGCAAAACCGCCGTTTCCCACCAGCTGGGTGCCAGCTCCCCCGGCCACCCAGCTGCCTTTCTGCTCCCAGGGGCTGGGGGACCCCCACAGTTCACCTGTCTCATTCCTGGGAGGTGATGGTGGGTAGCAGGGAGCGCTGCAGAGCAGAGGGAGCTGAAGGAGTAGGGGGATGGAGGGAAGGGGAGAGGAGGAGGAGGCGGTGGAAAAGGAGCAAATCCTGCTTCTCCTCCCCGGGAGGGTCATACCGGCTTATCCAGCGTCTTGGGGAAAGGTGTGCCGCTGGAGGAGGAGATCTTTCTGCAGACCGTATTGGTGTGGCTCTGGCAGCGGCAGCCGGGTCGTTTCAGGCCATCATAACCCCGCTGGCAAAGTTTGAGGCACCCCAGAGTAGGAAAGTAGCAGCAGAGGCAGGGCATGAGGAGAGAGAGGAAGCTCATGGCAGCCCAGCGGGCACAGCAGGACCCCGGCCCGCAGGAGCAGGGGTCATCAGCGCAGGTGTCCTCATCGTCAGTGGAGCAGTGGTAGAAGAGACCCTTGACGCAGCAGAGGCAAGTCCCGTAGTCGAGCAGGCTCTCGGGAGAGCAGAGGCAGCGCTGGTTGCAGAGCCAGCAGGAGGGCAGGCTGCGGGCAGCTGTGCAGCGGGCACACTTGCATCGCCCGCACTCCTCGCAGATGAAGAGGTGGCCGGTGTGGAGGGTGGGCTTGTCCGCCACCCCTTTCAGCGGCGATTCCTCCACTTTCAGCTCGCCAGCCCGGGGCTGCGTCCGGATGAGGGAGTGCCCGGAGTGGGAGGGCGTGAGGCTGCTCAGGAGGCGCTGGTCGGAGGCGGTGGTGCTCTGGGAGACGGAGCTGGCTGTGCTGGAATGGCTCATGTGTTGCTGCAAAGGCGGCATCTGGTGCTGTTGGCTGTGGCTGCGGTGCAGGTCCTGGAAGGTGGAAGACGCCAGGCGGTCCTGGGACCACTCTTGCTTGTGTGGTGCCTGGGACAGGGATGGGTTGGAGCGGGCTTGCTGGAAGCAGACAGCCGGTCTCTCCACGTAGTTGTTGCTGGCACGGATGGAGCGGATTTGGTCAATGGACAGGACCTGCTGGAAGTCCTCAGCGGGTGGGTCCATTGTCTCGTCACAACTGAGTTCAGCCACACTGGAAGAGAGCTGCATTTCCAGGAGCCAGGAGACCCTGCGGCATCAGGGTACATCTAAAAATCCTAAAGGATGGGGCAGGAAGACAGAGAAAACATCTGTGTTACATTTTATAATGGATCCCTCCACACAAACCAGGAGACAAAGACTGACTGGAGAACTCCTAGTGAACTTATTTCCAACAATCAGATTCAAAGTGCTTCTGTGCTTGGGGAGACTTGGGCTGGACACGTCCAAAGGGCAAGGGCCATAAGATCTGTCCCTTTGAATAGGTGGGCACAGCATCTCCCCATGCTTTTGAGCATTTTTTGTCCTTCCAGAGGTTTTCCCACCCCTTGCCAGCACTGACAGACCCCATCTATCCTCCCTCTCCTTCCCCAGGGGAAAGTGCCAGCCCTCTCTAGAGGAGGGGAAACTTGAAGCTGTGACTTATCCAGAGCCAGTGACAGAACTGGGAATGGCATCTCTGCCAGAGTAGGCGAATCCGTTTTGAGGCTTCCCAGCACACACCGAGCAGCCTCCCAGTGCCATGCCCTGTACACGCCAGGGGCACAGGGATGGAGGGGATCTGAACACATTTCATTTCAGGCAGCATCAGTAACAAATCACATCTAGTGAGACACAGACTTGGCCAAGCCCACAGACTCCCCAAGCCCTGGCAGCTCCCACTGCAGCATCCCATCTTCCCATGTGCAACCCAGCCACAGCCCAGAAACCCATTTACCCCCCGTCAGGAACACTGAGAAGGGCAGGTTTCTGTTTAACCTCGGCACAAACACAAGGTGAAGCAGGGAAAGCTGACTTGGCAGCAGGCAAGCCCCGTCTTGCTCCTTGCACTGAGGCTGCCATGCTGTTTGCTGCTGTTTTCAGGAAATGGCACTTCCCGAGTCCGCAGCGCTGGCAGCAGTGCCTGCTTTATCCAGAGGGAGGGTCAGGACCTTCCGAGGGCTGCAGGCTGCAGCAGGGAGGACCCATGTGTGTCCCCCCCCGTCCCCCCCCCGTTAGATCTGAGCTCATGGCATCAGCACCATCGCCAAAACCTGGGGCTGCCAGACCTTGGTGCTGGGTGAAACCCCTTCAGAGAGAAGGCAGGCACGAGTGGGTCTGCGACAAGCCAGGTCTTGGCCCTTAGGAGGAAGGGAGAGGGAAACTTCCCACTCCTGCTGCCTGCAAAACGGGGCTGCCCAGGAGCACGCAGAGGACAGAACCATTCGGTGCATGCCAGACCCCAGCCAAGAGCTTTCCCCCAGCACTTCCAGCCCAGGCTTCAATATTGGAGACGTGCCTTCCGTACACAGCCAGCTTCCCCGGGACAAAGCCATTCTCCTCTAGCAGATCAAATGAGTGATCCTTCAGTGACACAGATACTGTCACGGTGCCCAGGCCTGCAGGAAGACTCTGTTTCAATAGGAAGCTCCCCACCAGCATTGCACATGGTCGGCAGGCCTGGCGGCTAGCGGCGGAGGCTTTCAAGTAGGTGAGGGGCCACAGGTAGAATCTGCTCATGCAGCAGACAGAGGCAGAGGGAAGATTGATTTTCATTAGCTAGGCTGACCTTGAAGAGCAGGGGAAAAGCAAAGGCAACTTTGACTGTTCAAGCAAGATCTCATCCCTCCCATCCCCCTCCCTGGAAAGAAAAAGCAACCGATCTGCTTAGATTTGGGTTTTTCCTGTGCATGGAGCCCACCTGCCTCCCCTCTGTGTAATTTCAAGCCAAATGCTCACCCCATCCAGGGAGACGCAGACGATGAATGAATGAGTTGCTCTCCCAGGACACCCACAATGGATGTGGACACCAATTAGTTTAACAGAAATATCAAGGTGAATTAGGAGGGCACGGCTGACCCAGGGGAGGTTTCGTGAGCGTGCTGCCAGGATGAGAATGGGCCAGAGGCAAAACACCCTCTCGTGAGCTGTTACCTGCTGCCACTGAGCTCCTCACCTGGGAAGGTCTTACTAAAGCACAGGCTGGTGACCTGAAGCCCCCTGGAACCCTAAAAAGATCAGGGGTGACATCTCAGCCTGCGGCTAGGACTGTGCAAAGGGGAGCAGAGAGCAGCCTCGGCGGGTTCCCATGTCCCTCACGACCCAGATCCCATCCTGGGGCGGGATCATTCAGGGGCTGATGCTGATGTGCACCCGGGGGGGAGCTGCTCACATCTGGGTGTCCATCCCCTCTGACCTGTGCGCTGAGATTTGGCAGTATTTGGGCATCAGGACTCAGCCTGATGTTCCCGTGTGGGGTTTGAACCCAGGTGGGACACAAAGCGAGAGACCGAGGCAGCAGAGGCTCCCTGTGATGGAGGTTGTGGAACTGGGAGATAAAGAGCAGCCAAAGGGCAGACCCAGTACAGCTACACCCAATCCCCTATGCAAGACCTAGAGCTCAGGAGACACCGGGAGCCCGGGAGCCGTGCTTAGGCAGGAGGAGATGCACAGGGGATGCTGCGGGGAGGAACAGAGCCCTGGGGAGAGCAGGCAGAGAGAGAAGCTGGCAATCGGGCCATGCAGTGTGTCACAACCTGGACACCTGGGCTCGACACAGCATCCCAGGCAAGGCAGGTCCTGGGCGGACCCCCAGCACTGAACGGGGACCCAAACACTCCTGGACCTACAGTCCCCAAGCACAGGGGCTAGACACGGACCCAGGCTCACTGGCCGGGGGGAGGCAAAAGTCTCTCTGGGACCCAAAGGAATGTGAGCCAGAGGATCTGTGGGTCCCCGGGTCCAGCGGGATGCGGGGGGGAAGAGGGGCTTTATGACTGGGTCTGAGACCCTGCTCCTGCCCCCACACACCCCCCAGGGGGAGCTCAGTGCCCCCCACTCGCTGCCAGCCCTCCCTGCTCCTCCAGCCCGATCCCGGGGCTGCGACCAGTCCATATCCCCGTGCCCCCTGTGCCAAGCGTCCCGGAGGCACTGCTGCACCACCCCCCGCCTACCTGCCCGTCGGGGGGGGCACCGGGGCAGTGTCCCCAGCCTCCTCCTCCTCACACCCTGCCTGCGAGGGAGGCATGCCAGCCCCGGAAACCGGGCGAGCTTTATGGCCGCCAGCAGCTCCAAACATATAAAGTTCGTGTGATAATGGGCCAGAGGAGGGATCGTAAAAGCAAATGATTTACAGGCTGGAGGTGGCTGCGAGCCGGGACGAGCTGCACAGGGCGCCCAGGTGGGAGACAAGGGCTCTCTCCCTCCGGAGGGACCCCCTCACCCTGTCCCGGGCGCCGCGGGGCGCTGAGCCCCCAGCCCCGCTCCGCACGCCGCCCACGCGTGGCCGGGGGGGCTGCAGCCCCTGTGCACAGCCCCGCGGCGGGCCGGCTCCCCCCGCCTCCGTGCGCCTCAGCCCACGCGTGCCTGGGGCCCGGCTCCGGCCCGCAGCCCCCCGCCCCGCACAGCCCACGCGTTCCCGGGACCCCCGAGCACCTCCGTGCGCGCAGCCCGTTTCGCTTTCAGGACACCCCACGCGCAACTGACCCGCACCTCGCCCCCAGCCCCCACCCCCACCCCGCGTGCCCAGGACCCCCGTTCCCTCGGCAGAGCAGCCCACGCGCCCCCCCGCCCCCAGCCCCGCGCGTGCCCCCGTCCCGCCGGGCGGACTCACCCCACCGCCGCCGCCGCCGCCGGTCCATCCCCCGCCGGGCGCCCGGCGCCGGCCCCGGGGCAGCGGAGCGGGGCTGCCTAGGGACGGCCGGCGGCGGGCATGGGCGCGGGGCAGCGCCCGCCCCCCCGGCCCCGCAACGGCGCCGTGCTCCGCGCCGCGGGCAGCGGGAGCGGGGCCGGGCCGGGCCGCCGGCGGGGGCAGCGGGGCAGAGCCCGGGAGGGCCGCGGGGCTCCGGGTCGGGAATGCAGGCTGGTCCCCGGCGCTCCTTGTGAATGGGGGCAGCGCGGAGGATGGGAGGGAGGGAGGGATTTATTGCTGCCCGTTAGCATCTCTCTCTCCCTCTCTCTGCCGCTCGCCTTCCCGGAGCTGGAGCTCTTAACGCTTACCTAAGTGGCGTCATCCAGCTGAAATTGAATCGGCCCATTAGCAGTCCCCATAGAGCCCTGGGCATCCGCTCCCCAGATAATGACTGCAACGGAGCCGCGAGCAGCGCCGGGGCTGCGGGATGCAGCAGGCACTATTTAAACGTTTCCGTCTGCCTCGGGCTCCGCTTCCCGCCCTGCGCCCACCGGGACAGCCCGCCGCCCCCCCCCCGGGACCGCGGGGACCCCGGCCGCCAGGGCATCGCGGTGCCGCCGCGCCCGGCCGGCGCTGGGGCAGGTGGTGCGGGGAGCGCGGCGGCTTCGGCTGCAAAGGGCCGGTGGCGACTGTCGGGCTCTGTCACCTTGGTCTGCAAATCGCTGTGAAATGGGCACAGCCACCAGTCACCCTCCCGCCCTCCTGCGCCTGTCCAGCTCGCCTCTCCCTGGGCATTTCCGGAGGCATCACTGACAGCCCAGGCGCCGGCCGCCCCTGGTACGGCCAAAAAGTCTAAACTAACACCTGAATTAGCTCCTGTAATAGAAGCTTGGGGCAGAGAGGCTGGAAAGGGGCTTTTCTGTACTGAGATCCACAGACGTCCCATTTTCCCAGAAACAAAAGCCTCGGACTCGAGGTCCAAACAGGACCTGGATGTTCTGTGCCAGACATTTCCCCGGGGCGCTCCTTGTGCCGCTTTCCCTAAGGCAACAACCACTGCTCAGGAGCACCAAGGATCCTTGTGATACCCCTCGGTCCCATCTATGTAAATAAATCGGATGATTTGACAGTCCCAGAGACACAAGGCCTCTCCTTGGTGACGTTGGACATCGCCTGTGGACCCCACCAGAGCTCCCACCCTCATTTTATTCCTCTCAACACTTCCAGGTTGGGCACCCATCCTTTCTGATAGCATTCGCCGAATAAGCAAAGCAACATTAACAGGTCGGGGAGGGCTAAGAACCTGTCTCCAAGCAGTGAAGCTGAAGTCATCAAGCCCTCAACCATGCCAGCCAAGCCCCTGGCAGCATGGGAACGCGCTCCCGCGGGGCGGGTAGCTGCCCGAGGCCCGGCTGCGCGTTGCTGGTGTTTGCTGCCGGTGGGTAACGCAGCGTCTGTGTGCGTGAGAGCAGGCTGCAGCGGGGAGGGAAGAGGGGGAGCCTGAATACAGGTGACAAAACCAGCTCTGCCACTTGTTGCTCTAACAGATGGGTGTAAACCAGGGTGATCCCACTGACCTCCATGGCTCACTCCCAGCTGATGCCAGCAGAAGCACTGGAGTCCTCCCCAGCAGAGGCCAGGGACTCTGCTCTCCCAGCGTGGTACCCAGATGAGCCTTTCCAGGCTTACTTTTAGGCACTTCTAGGCTGAGCGCTTCTCCATCTCCATAGGATCCCACCAGAGATGCTCCTCCAGGAGGACTTTCTCCAAGAGGAACAAGTCCCTGATAGCATCCCTCAGCCTTGGCTACAGCTCAGAGCCTTAATGCTGCATCTCCCTGTGCTCCCACGAGCCCCTCCTCCCCATCGCTCTCAGCTCTGTCTTTAAAGGCGCAGAAAGGAACCGGGTTGCCCAACTCCCAGTGACTGCCAGCTGGCTGTGAGCACCTGACTCCTAAAAGCACGTGTGATGTCCTCCCTTTCTCCCAGCCCCATTTTATCACTCCCACCTTGAGGTGCTGGTGATTCAGGCTTCCCTCCGCTGCCTCACAGCATCCCTAGCACAGCCTGCATCGTGCTCAGCCAGCGCTGCTTTATTCTTCACCCGCTGCCGAGGGAGGGCCAAAAAGGCATGAATGCGGAGATACCGAGACAAGTGGGAGGGTGGGAAGCGGAGGGAGAATAGCAGCCTCCTGGTGAGTTATTGACCGCAGCATCTCTGAAGAGGAGGGCTGGGAACCTGAATGCATTTGCAAAGCAGAAAAGTTTAGAGCTGCTCCCAAAGGAAGGGTCTGGGATAGAGCTGCCGGTGGGTTTTCAGAGGGTTTTTGGCTGTTGGAAGAGGGATGTGGTCCCCTGACAGTGCACAGCCATGATGTCAGCCATGTCAGGGGAAGGTGTGAGACTCTGTTAGATTCCTGGTGAACTCTCCCCACGCAAGGTCTGCAGGAGTGAGTGGCTGCCCCTGGACTAAGGATTTAACATCCCTCCTGCAGCCACCCACCGCTGCCTCTGCCCAGTCTCAGCCACTACCTGCAACTGCCAGCTCCTCTTAACTGGCCTTTTGAACTGGTTTCACTCCTCCTTCCAGTCTGAATCTGCCACCTTTTAACCCCTCAAATGTCCTTGGGGTCCTGTCCAAAGGGACCAGAAGAGAAGCAGCTGCCAGAAGCCCCATCCTCTGCCCTTACTGTAGGGACTGTCAGCACATCTCCTGCCTGGGGACCTCTGATAGCACCCAGATACGGTCACTGAGATGGCAACAGCTCGTCCCCATGTTCCCAACTCCAGCTGAGCCCCCTTGACAAGTCCTCAGCACCTGTTGCAGATCTCTGCCTTGGAGGAACCCTCATCCCTGGCAATCCCAGCAGGCTGCCAGCAATTCCTCCCTGCTTTGCTCTTTCCACTCCACCTGCATATCCCAAACACCACAAAAAAGGTGGGGAGTTAGTCACCTCCTTTCCCCTCCTCAAAAAGTGTTTTGCTAGATACATATACATGTTCACAAGACCAAAAGAGCTAAATCTGGAGCCTGGAGAACTTAGCTGCAATTTTAAAACAACCAGGAGAGCTCAGCACTGTTTTCCAGGCACATTGTCCAGCCGCCTCCAAGCCTGACCACCTCTGGTCTTGCTGGTGCAGACAGCAGCCGAACAATTAAGCGCTGTGAATCAGTCCAGAAGCGGGAAGCGGAGAGGAGAATATCCCAGAGCAAGGCTGAAGATGTCTGATCTCTTCTGATGCTATTTGCCAAGCTTGGGCACAGGGGGAGGGTCATCAGTTAAAGATGATGTGGAGGAGGGGGGGAAGGAGAGGATAAAGAGAACATGCAATTCCCCTAATTAAATCAGCCAGAAACAATGAGGTGCTGGTGCCCTCTAATTTTTAGATTCACAGATTTTTAGGGCCAGAAGGGACCGTGATGTTCATCTAGCCTGACAGTCTGTATTATGTAAAAGCCACTTGAAGCCAGACAGTGCCACTAGCTTTTTAGAAACAACAGCAAGTGCTGGGGAACTTATTAAAAGATCGCGATTCTCTGAAGGTGGAGGGACATGTGGCTCTCAACACACGCTCTGGTAAGGAGGAGGCCAGGTACATCCACCCCACTGGGCTCAAGCTGAACAGACGGCAGCACTGGGGGAAAGAAAACATCATTTTCCTTCCATGTCACACCGTTCCTTTGCCCAGCAAAGACGGATAAGCAAGCAAGGAAAAAAAAAGCAATCCCTTCCTTTATTTCCTTTTTGAATCTTCCCTAGTCCCTGGAAAAGAAACACCCTACAGGGATCCTGGCCCCGAGACATCTCTTGGTGTACATGCTTTGGTGTAAAACCCCACCGTTTGCAGGGGTGCAGATCTGTAGCAATGAGAGCTGAGCCCGACCTGCCATGCGAGCCAGATCCTGAGCTCCTTACTCAGCCTGCAGCACCACAGAGGTGTAGTCATTGACTGCAATGTGAGTTTCTCTCTGAAGATGGAGCCAGGCAGCATAAAACATCAATAAAGATCTCAGGATGCGTCCCTTTAATGAGCTGAGATTGTAACACGCTGACGGAGCTTGCCAGAAGCTGCCCATTCTGTCAGGAGGAGTAGATCCTGCTGGAGAAGTGTTAAGTGGGTCCTGCTGACTCACTGATGCAGATGGCTCCATCCCCACGCTGACGGCGGTGAGGCAGGAGGTACTGTCTCAGGGGAGAGCATCCAGCGCAGGGGCTGTGCTGGTACCCCGGCATGCGAACCCAGCCGGAGGGTGAATGCAAAAGGAGGTGTATTGGTTTTTTTTGTCCGTGTCCCACTGTGCGTAGCTCAGGGTGTCCCGGTGCATCAGTGGGCTCCCTGTGCCTCCACCGTAGCTCTTTTTGTACAGAAAATATGTTTGTCCCCACGAGGTCCCTGCCCAAATCCTTATCGCCCCCCCCAGCAGAGAAACCAGAGCAAAGACATGACTCAAGCAGCAAGTGTGGCTTCAAATGTTGTACACAGAGAGCCCAACCCTGAGCTCCTTGGGAACCTGCGCAGGGCGGGTAAAGCTGGACAGGGCACTGGTTGTAGAGATATTGGGGGGGGAGGGGTATCAATATAAGCATTTCCTTGCTGGGAAATTGTTAACTCCACCTTCCAGCTCCCTGGAAGGACTGGCAGGTGCCTGAGCACCTGTTCCGCCTGCGGTACAGGCAGCCAGCTCTGGAGCTGGACCCCTTGCACCGTATCAGCCAGCTGGCTGCAAGGCGTTCCTCCTTTGGCAGGCGAAGGGTGCAGAGCTGAAGGAGTCTTGTTCCTATTAGGAACAGGCTGCCTTTGGTGAGCCAAAGCCTGAGGTCTGTGTGGGGTGCCGTGGGAAGGTGATGTCTATTTCCCTAGCCAAAACCCGTTGCTACACCCACCAGGGAATCAGGTACCAAAGGGTTTGCACTCTCCAGACCCTAACTGTCCCCAGAGAGCCTGTGGAGCACCGGTCCCTCTTGCCAGGCTTGACCCAGTGTCTGCTGGACATATGCTCTTCATCCGACCTCTGTCTGTATGGCACCTTCAAGCCCTGGCTTGATGGGGATGTGAGGCTCCCATGACTGTCTCTTCTGTCCCCAAGCCCTCTGGGCCAACTCTCTCCCTGGCTTCTATGCCCCATGCTCCCTGTGCTTGCTTCTCCACCATCCTGATCTTTCCTAGGAGCAGTCACCACCCACCGTTTCAGGTCTTCAGGCTTTCCAGAGGTCCCAGACTGAGCTCCACCATGTCTATCAGGCATCCCTGCTGCAGATGCCCGGGTGCACTCAGGTCTCCACCAACCAGCTGGTCCATGCACCCAGCAGAAGATCTTCCACCTCTTGTTCCCCTCCAAGCCCAGGTACCTAACCCGAGCATCCTCCCTCACCTGGGTACCACGCTTCCCACCCCAGACCAAGCCCTCTCATGCCCCAGTGAGCAAAACTCCTTCCCCGGGGATGGAGGTGGTGGGCAGGGGGGGTGGGAGGCAGCTCCCCCCAATTTCTTTGCCTTCAGCACTTTGAGTTCCCGTTTCAATGTCACTTTAACTTGAGCGTGCGCGTGTGCAGGGGAGAAAGGCTCAGTATTAAATTGCCAATCTGGTCACATGTTGCCTGGGATTTGGCCGTAGCTAAGCAGCACCACCCCCGCATTCACTTTTTTGGCTGGTGACTCCTCTGCTCGGTGTAAGGCAGAGCCGGCAAAGAATAGGAGAAACCGGAGGGAGAAGGAAAAAAAAATAATAAAAAAAATAAGGCGAGTCATTGTGAATGTCAGGAGCTCCTCGGCTGCGGGTGTGACAGCGATCCTCCCCCTCCAAACTTGCTCCGGGTGAGAGCCAAAGAGAGAGGATTTCATTAGGATCTGGTAGCAGGCTATTTTCAGAGCTGACATCCTACCCACAGCTAAAAATAGCTGGTCCCCTCCACGCAAACCAGGGTTTCTTTTCTGTTAAACTTTAATAAACCTCAGCAAGGCTCAGACCTTGCTTTCTCCCCACACTTTGCTCCCTTGCTTGCCCCTCTTACTTCCATCATCCCTTGCTTTCCCTCTTTGCCATCCCTCATTTCCCACTGCCCCGGAGTCCTCTCCTACCTGGTCCCAGCTTGCAGGGACTGGAGTGGAGGCGTCACCGCAGTGGGGCTTGGGGAGCGGAGGGCTGGGGTCGCCTCCTACCCCAAAGCAGCATCCTGCACATGGAGCCGGGGGCTCTGGGTGGCCAAGCAGGCAGTGAGGGCTTGAGACGCCTGGGCTGCTGCCAGGTGCAGGCAGGGAGCCTCCGGCACCCCTCCAGAGCTCAGCCCCGCTCCCTCGGAGTGCCCCAAAAGCAGGGGCTGCACACGCTGCACCCCAGGAAGGTGCAAAAGCGCAGCTGGAGCGCGGGTGGAGCCAGCCCAGCCGCAGCCCCAGGGCCTGACCCCCACCAAAGGAAGATGCTTTGCTTTGGTGCCCCACGCTCAGGCGTGGGGAACCCGGGGCACACGGCCGGGCTGGACTTGCGGGGTCACAGCACGAAGCTGTCCCACCTGTAGAGGCTGGCTCCAGCATTCAGCCGCAGTCACCTCTAAGAGGGCTCTCCTGAAAACACCGCCAGCCTAAAAACTGCGTCCCTCCCCGGGGGGGCTCTCCCTCTCCTGCTGCGGCTGGCCCTCCTCTCCGAGGGGCTGTAGCAATTCCCTCCCTTCATTAGCACTGCCACCTCAGAGGTATTTATAGCCAGCACCTACCCCCTCCTCTGGGCTTTTTTAAAGACAAAACAAATTAAACTCCTTCCTGAGCTCCTCTTTAGTCCAGCCTGGCAGCCCCAAATCCCATGGCTTGGAATAACCAACCCCTGCAGAGACCTTCCCTGCTCAGTGCATGCACCCTGCCTCTTCCAGCCCCAAAACTTCCACGGCTCCCGGCCCGGCACAGCCAAACCTCAGCAGAGGCTGCAGCCGGTTCGGGCTCTGCTGCTCCTCGGATGGAGCCAAGGGTCACCCTCAGCTGCCTTCTCGGCTCCCCCCAGCCACCCATCGGTCCCTGCCAGCTCGGAGCATCCCTCGCACCCACATCCCCAGGCAGCCTCGCACACCCAGGTGCGCGGGCAGGGCTGGTGAGGGCCGGCCTGGCACACCTCGGGGACAGCCAGGGGGACTGGGAGCAGTCTCATCGGCTCAGCCCAGCGCCCACCAGCACGGTGGGCTCCGCTCGCCTTCTCCCTCCACCCCACGCCGGGTGTGCACCGGCCCTTTGGAGGCCCTGGCCGCCGGCCAGCCAGCCATTTCCTGGTAATCTAATAGCTGCAGCAGATGAACTGAAAATGCATTTCCTGCCACCGTGCTGTAAAATTTTTATTAATGTAAGGAGAGAACGGAGCGCTGGCTCATGCCGCCCGGGGCCGCAGCGGGGCGGAGGGCAGTGGGACCTCGGCAGAGCAGCCGGGGGCTGTGGGGACAGCAGCTGTGCCACAGTGATGCTGCCAGAAGGCGGAAGTACAGGGCTGCATCCCCCCACTGGCAGCATCGCAGTACGGGGAAACTGAGGCACGGGCAAGGGAAGTGCCTCCCATGGAAGTAAAATTAGGCAGCAGCCCCCCAGTTGCCTCCCCAGGGCAAAGGACCATGCGGGTGGGTTTTGCAAGGGGGGCTCATGGGGATGGAGGCACGGGGAGAGGAGCCAGCGTGCCTTGGTGGATGGGCACTGCGGTGGGAGACCTGCCACACATTGCTGCCTGCCCTCCGTGTGGCATCTCACCCACCTCCTGCCTGTCTTCATGCCCTGGGCTGACTCCTTCCCAGCTGGAAAAGGGACATCCCAGTTAAAATCCCCCATTAAGGCTCTCCTGTGTAAGGAACAGCCTATAGCAGCCAGTAAATAATGACCACCAGCCTCCGAGTTTGCCTGGGAAGGGCGCAGAAATGCTTGCTAGGGAGGAGAGAGGTGCTGCAGCTGGGACACGCGTGTCCTTGCAGCTCTATTTCAGCAGCAGTTGCTCTTTCCACCCACGATCTAGAGCCCGCAGGGGCTCTGCAAAGGACCTGCAGAGCCAGCAGCCAGCTCGGCATCCTCTCCACACCCCACTTGAGCATCCCCCTCCCCACTGACCCCCAGCCCCTACATCCCACCCGGGGACGGTGTCACCACCCCAGGGTATCCAGCTGGTGACATCCCTGTGGTGACAGGGAGCAGGCAGCCCTGGGGCCATGGAGCTGGAGCCGTTTGCACAGCCCTTTTCCCACTCGGAGCCTGCTCCCTGTGCCAAGGCAGAGCTAAATTGGAAAAACACACACAATGACCTCTTGTGGAATGTAGTATGAATATTTGATAGGTCTAATGTAATCATATCCAATCGATACAGGCAGGAATATCTCTCCCCCTCCTCCCCTGCGCTCTCACTCTGCCCTGTCCCTTCCTCTCTTTCCCTCTCTCTCCCTCGCTCTCTCTTTCATTAATGCATTCTCCACTTTACATTATTTATTAACTTCCTTCCTTTTTTTTATTTAGAAAAAATAAATTAAATAACAGTGGTTATCTGGAGGCTTGGACCCACCTGCCTAAGCGCTTTTGGGTCAGGCAAAAACTTTTCTGACCTTCTCTCACCTCCTCGCCTTCCTTTGCTGAGACAGGGAGGGTCTGCCACAGGGCTGTGACCCCCTGACACCCCATCCCTCACTGCCCCTCAACACAGCCCATATCTCACCACATGGCACAGCAGAAGATGCCCCAAGCCCATAAGCAAGACCCTGAGGCACAGGCAATGCCATGGAGGTTGAGTGTCTCCAGGTCAGGCCAGAAGGACAGTGCTCCCACCTCCAGCATGGCAGAGCTCCCCCGCTGCCCCCAAACCAAGCCTGGCTAGGGCAGCAACATGGGCAGGGTGGTGGCCAGACCCGTGGGGAGCCGATGCTCTGCTCCAGGGTCTCACAAACCCAGCTCATCTGTCCCTCGCTGTGGTTCCCAGAAAAAGCATCTTCTAAGATAGGCTTCAGGGCTCCATTGGAGGGTGGTGGTAAGGGGTGGCACCAGTGTCCCCCTGCTGCCTGAACCCCCCCAAACCCCACCTTTCGGCAGTGGCTGGAGCTTGTCTGGCTGCAGATCCCAGCCACTGGCACTTGGTGAGGTGGGACCCACAAGCAGGAGGAATGGGAGGCTAAGCCCACCACAGGGAGGGGTCTTCTGGCACATTGCCACCGATGACGGGTGAACTCCAGCCCACGCTCCCCCCTCCACACCTGCAGAGCTGGTGACAGAGAGCAGCGGAGACGCTTGAAGCCTCTTAATGGGCTGGGAAAGGTGAGGAGGAGGTTGAAGCTTCCTATATGGGGCTGGACTCTCCCCAAAGCTACTTCCAGAGCTTCCCAGAGCAGCCAGGCATATTTTGGCAGTCCAGGGGTGCTCCCTGGGGATGCTGCTGGTCCATGCTGCCCTGCCAGGGTGGGCTGAGCACAGGGCAAGCCCTGGGTAGGGACAACCACACTGTCTGCCTCTGTGCCAAGAGCCCTGACACCAAGACCCCCCCAGGGCCACTTAATAGGGCAAAGAGACCCCAGGCTGGAGAGCTGCATTCCTCCACTCCAAGCAGAGCTGGACCTGAGGGGCCATGGAAAAGCTGGGGCAGGGCCAGGTTCGGCTGCAGGCAGTGGGAAAGTCGAGGCGAGTGGGGAAAGGGGCTGTGCAGCAGCCAAAGCAGTGACCCCGCGGAGGAGGGTACCCCTGGGGCTGGGGTGTGGGGGTGAGCAGAGGGGGTGAACCCAGGGATGCCCTGAGGGAGCTGGCAGGCAGCCCTCCCCCGTCATGCTGCGTTCAACTGCTCCCAAATACAGCAACTGGCAAAAAGGGGGACCTGCACGCACCACCCCTCTCTTGGAGGTGGGTGGCAACAGGACATGCCTTGCTCGGAGGCTGCATCAGCAGGGCTGGCCACCTTGCAAGGAGAGACCACGGTGTTTTGTTGGGCAATTTTGAGCTGGGGAGCCCCACTACGGGGCTCCGTCCGCCTCCTGATGGCCATGCTGCTGCCGGGTCCCAGCAGGGTGGGAGAGAAGCCATGGCCTGAGCCCCTGGTGCAGGCAATCAGGCACAGGGGTGATGCTGGGGAGCACATACAAGAGCCACAGAACAGACCTGGGGACATGCGACATGGGTCCTAGGGGGGCTCTGAACCTCAGCTGGGACGAGGTCCTGGGTTTAATGGGCACAGTCTCTGCAAGGCTCCCACCTGACTCATCCCACCTTCTCCCACTCATCCCCAGGGGAGGTCAATCTCCTTCCTCCTCCGGTACCTGCTCTGGGGCAGGAAGAGCATCCACCCCCAGGACAGGAGAGGAAATTCTGGTTGTATAGAGCCTCATAAAGACTCACCTTTCCCCTGTCTCCAGGGGGAGGCATGGGCAGGTGCAGATGCTGCCTCATCCCTGCACCAGCACCTGGGTGTCTGTCCCTCTATGGACACCCCATTTTCCCAGGCAGGGCAATATGAGGCTGAATGTTTTATTATTTTCCATGAGGGAAGGGTGTGAGAGCAGCCTGGGAGAGGACCTGCTGCTCCAAATACACAGGTAACAAAGTCAAAGGAAGGACTTGTCTTTGCCCACAGTTGGCAGCTCCTCCCTTTCTGGAGGACACCACCAAGCACATATTAATGGAAATCAGGAAATTAAGTCAGTTCATGGTTCCTTGACTCAGTTTACCACTTCTGATAGGTGCAATGGCTTATTCTTTGCCTGCAGTTATTTGGGAAGCATCCTTCCTTCTCCCATGCTATGGGAGATGTGGCAGACCCCCAGGGCGCAGCCAAAGGAGGAGGTTGGCCACTGCTTTCCAAGATACCATGATCCAAAGCACCTTTGCCGGGGGTTATCACAGAGCAGGCTAGAAGGAGGGCAGTGATCCAGCCTCAGTGTTGGCCATAGCTTCTCCCCCACTACTAGTGTCCCCAGGCAGCCTGGGGGATATGCGAGATTTCAGCTGGGAACAGGCCTGAGAAAATCATGGGCTCCCTGTGGAAAGCACATTTGAATCCACCTGGGTCTGTTTGGAGAGAGAAAAGGATCATTCATCCCTGAAGAGGGAAGGCTGAGGGCTTCCTGCTTCCCCACTGAAGGTTTCCAGACGGGTCCCATGGAGGAGCTGCATGTCCCCACCACTGGGTCTCATAAACCAGGGCTGCTCAGGCCACAGGGGAGGTAGAGCCACCCAGGTCTCCCAGCAAACCAAGATGTAGCACTGGCGGCGCCCTGGGGGACTGTGACAACTCTCCCCAGACGGCTCCCCCATCACCCTCGTGCCTGGCTCACGGATGCACCAGCACTGCCGTCGCACATGTCACCGTTGCCCAGCCCCAGCTCACGCTCCCCTCGTGGCTGTGTTTTGCTGAACCAGGAAAATCAATACTGGCTGTCTGCTGATGGCCAGACCGGGCGGGGGGGTCAGACGGAGGGGAGGCAGGGGCTGAGGCGAGGCAGGGGGACAGAGGAAGAGCAGGGGGACCCCAGGGGCTCGGGGAAAGGCAGCAGAGCTGCATGGCAGAAGGTTTGGGCAGAGACCTGCAAGGGTTTGTCTCCCATCCCCGGAGGGTCTGCAGGATTCACCCTGCTGATGCAGCCCCCTTCTCCCAGCCCCCTGGCAGAGACCCGGCTGCCATAGACACACGGGAACCGACAGGGACTCTGCTTTAATGCAAATCACTTATTGACCCTGCAGAGCTGAGGGCGGAGGAAGATTGAAAGGAGGAAGTGTAGGGAAAGAGCTCCAATTAGCAGCATCAAAGCTATATATTATCTTCTGGAACGAGTGCCCTGGCCAGCAGGCAGCAAGCCAGCGCAGTGGCTGCTGTGCAGCATGGTGCTGGGGGTGACCTGGCCTTGCACAGAGCCCGGGGACCCCCTAGAGCATCCCCACTCACCCCCCAAGAAAGCCCCCAGTGCCCACCACCCTCCCCCGCACGCAGAGGCTGCGCAGCTCAGGGCGGCCCTTGGCCACATGCACCCAGTTGGGAGAAGGGAGCCGGAGCTGGGGAACCTGCCAGGTGGCTGCTGGGACCAGGGAAGGGGCAGGTGACATTGTGCCAAAGGATGGGCAGGGAAGGACCTTCCTCCTCGGCCATTTGCCCTCTCCTCACGGGATCCAGATGCCCGTGGTGGTGCTCTACATCATTTCAGCGATTCCCTCTCACTTTCCCAAGACACTGAGAAGAAGAAATTTACTCAAGAGCCCTGGGAAAAACAGCTCCATGGCAGACAAGCGAGAGGTAAAAGAGCTGCTGGGGTGTGGGGCCCAAGGCAGGAGGTTTGGAGCTACCAGCAGGAGCTGGGTGCTGGAGGGCCATACCCATATTTCCTGCTGTCCTCCCCGAACGAGGGGACACCCAAAGGGTGTCTTCAGGGCCCCTCCATTGCTGCAAAGAAAAAAACATTGAGAGCAAATGCTCCACTTCTAACAGAGAGAGAACCCTCTGTCGCCTTCTTGCTCCAGCACTTCCTACCATGCCTCTGCCTCCAGTACCTCCAGCATCTTCACGTACCCTGCAAGGGTCCCACGGACTCGTTTCCTGAGCCCACCCACACATGCCTCTGACCCCAGGATCCCAGGGGATGAGGAAGGGTCTCACATCCCCAGAGACACCCCAGCATCCCTGGGCAGACACTGTTCCCAGGAGAGCTTCAGAGGTTTCCTGAGCTGAACAAGCCCCCGTTGTGTGTTCCCCTTTCCCTTGAACTGCCTCCCTGTCCTCAACAGGGAGCTGGGAGCGAGAGGACCACAAAGCCTCCAGCTCCCCCACGGCACATATTCAATATCCCATAAATGTTTGTCTTTTACAGGACACGTCAAGCACATACTCCAGCTTGCAGGAAGGAGACTTGCCAACCTAACGGCTCATGTCAGGAGCTGTGGGATGAGCTTCTGATTCCTCAGACCTGCGAGCACTGCCTCCTCCTGTCTGGGGTCTGTACTGGCCTCAGACATCAGAGGATGCCCGCAGTTGAGTGCAACCTGCCTGGATGAAGAGGGTGAAGGTCTGTGAGAAGAGCACAGCTCACACCCGAGCCCAGATCCCTTCTGGGTTCTCCCCCTCCATGGTCCTACAGGCAGGGGCAAACCATGGGTCCCGGCCGCACCATGGCTCTGGAGCTCAGAAGGTGACACCAGGGTGGGGTGGAGGAACCCCAGATTGGAAGGAGATGC
This sequence comes from Falco peregrinus, assembly GCF_023634155.1. Taxonomy (NCBI): domain Eukaryota; kingdom Metazoa; phylum Chordata; class Aves; order Falconiformes; family Falconidae; genus Falco; species Falco peregrinus. The sequence goes on along the minus strand of NC_073733.1, from coordinate 1,773,993 downwards.
TCTCCTTGCAGACATCCCACTGAGAACGGTCCCGTGAGCTGGTGACAAAGGTGCTGCCAGTCCAAGGGGGAGCGGAGGCAGCTAGCAGCACGCAGCCCCCAGGCCAAGCTCATCGGAGAGAAACCGTGACGTAAGGCTGGGGGAAGCAGGGTCCTGGCCTTTCCCAGGCTCCGCCGTGCTCCACGCTCCAGTTCCCTGCCAGTTTATCAGCCACTGGAGTGCGACCAAGGGAACATCGGCCAGGACAGAACAAACAAACATCCGAGTTTGGGCTTCCTTCCTTCCTTCGAACAACCAAAAAAAAAAAAAAGGGGGGGTGGGGGTGGTGGAATTAAATTCATTTTAAAAAAGCAAAACTGAAACAAGACAAATAAATAAGCATTTTTGTTTCTGTGGGGATGTGATGCATTCTTGGGAGTGGGAGCTTGGCCTCGGGGAGAAGTAATGCCAGAGCAGCAAAGCCAGTGACGGCACGGGTGGCCCCATGGGCAGCTCACCACTGCACCCAGAGGGACCCGGCGCGTGTCCCTCGGCTCCGATAGCCCTTGGATCAAGCGCTGTGCCGGTGTCAGGATCGCAGCCACACTGGGGGCTTTGCCTCAGGTTTTACCTCGCATTCTTATCACCATTGTGCACGCCAGGTTCTCCTGCTAGCCTCCATTCCCTCAACCCTCTTGAAATCACTGACCAGTATCACTCTAAGAGACAGAAGTTTAGAGGCAACTTTAGTCCTAAGAAGTGTCATGAAAGGACAGAGTGAGGAGGAACAGAGGGGCTCAGCCCCTTATGACACACCAGAAAATCCCCCTGGACTCTCAGGTCCCTAAGACAGCCACATTTCACCAGTTCATAGCCTATTGAGAGGGGAAGTTCTGGTGGGCAGAGGTTGTTTTGCCCTTTTCATTTCATTACAACAACCTTGCAGCATGGGTCAGTTAAGACCAACCAGCAACTGGAGCTCCAGTCCCTGGACCCTCCTAACCCTGACCTCCCAAAGGTCCTCCGGATTTTCCTCTCATCTTACTGTGCTGTGTTATCCATGATGGGGTTTGTTGGGTTGAGATGGGCCAGGTTGGATCATTCATGTTGGTTGGGTTGTGTCACTCTCGTTGGGTTGTGTTATGTTGGATCACTGGCGTTGGGTTGGGTTGTTTTGGGCCACTCACATTGGGTTGCGGTGGGCTGGGCTGCATCATTCAGGTTGGATTGTATCGAGTTGTGCTGGATGTGCATCAGAATAAAATAGTTCCAACACCCAAACTGACATCTTTCAGAATTTTTGTCCTGTGAGTGTCCCACACTCATTTCCAGGAACATCCCCTGTCCGCTCAGGCACCTATTGTTCTGGTTGCTCTTGTGGAAATTGCCATGTTTCCTGTAAAACGTGAATTTCCTGTCTTGACATGCGGAAATGTCCCCCAATTTTTGCCAGCGTGGAAGCCACGTGTAAAGAGAAACCTGTGTGTGCCCTGCACGTCACAGAAAGCACCACCTGACATCAGCACCGGCAACACAACCCCTGAGAAATCCTGTGAGCAGGGAAGGGTGACAGATTTCTTGCACGGCCCGTCAGAGCGGAATGAGCGAGCCCAACGGAGGATGCATCTGTAGGATGCGGAGTCACTTTCCTCTGCGCGTGGCGATGCGCTGCTGACCTCGGAGCCCCACGGCACTGGAGCTGCTGCAGGGACTGGCAGGGCCTTTCCCAGGCAGAGGGCTAATTCTGTATCCCCCGGGCCGGATGCGGTATCTCGTCACCAGCACCCATTAGGGAAGGGAAGAGCATTGTGTGGGCTGTTGCTTTTTTTAAAACCGTTTCTTGACCCCAGGACTAGCATGCGAGTGAGAGCCGCTGCTGGAGGAAGGAGGGGAGAAGAGGAGGGGGGGCAGAAAATTCCCAGGTCCCAGCTCTCCCTGGGAAATCCCCAGAAAGCTCCCAGGCGCTTTCTTTCCCAGCACACAACATACTACGTGCCAGGGCCAAGCAGCAGGTGCATGTCCAAAGCGCTGGGCACCTGGGGGAGAGGGTAGCCAGCCAGCGCACCTCCAAGGGGGACTGGGGTTGTGGCACTGCCAGCCCCTGCCCCACAAGACACGGCAGGTCCAAGCTCAGCTCTGCAGGGCACAAGAGGGACTGCACACCCTGGTGAGCTCCAGAGACCACACTCCATACCCCTAACGGTGGTTCATCTACGTGAGACACAAACCATGGGACATCCTGATGCTGCTGCACTGCTCGTCCTAAACGCAGCCAGCGGAGACACCACAGGAGGGGGATCTTTCCTCCCCAGAGCCCCCCAGACCCTTAGCAGCCTTTCAGCTGATTCACTATTTATTCGTGTCTGCTCACATCCACTGCTCATGACAGGAATACACCTGGATCTTGCAGACACCCAGGCGCTGTGTCAGAGGTGCTGAGCACCAGGGCATGGTGGGAGAGGGGCTGGGGCTTCCTGCCAGGCCCATGGTGTGCGGGAGAAGGACCAAGACACGGGGCGAGGCACCGGGTGAGCATGAGGAGCATGGGGCTAGCCACTGCCTGCAGCCATGCAGCTGCTGCCTCCCCTGGGGAGCTGGCATCAGGGCACACTTGCACCCCGGCAGCCTGGGAAGGGCCCGCGCCAAATTCTCATGGAGGCTGAGATGCCTCTGCCGTGAGCTCACCGAGTGACTAACTTGTTTATCTCCCTTGGGAGCTGTACCAAGTTTTTGGGAAGCAGCAGATCCCCGCCAGCTCCTCTGCCTGTTCCAGGCGCCGCCCCCACCCCTTTCCTGAAAAACACTCTTGGAAAACAGAAAGCTGTGGTGACACACCACCACGTCCCCTCGCTGTGAATGCAATCACAGCAAGTGGCTGTTCCACCTCTTGCCAGACCAGCACACCCAGGAGTGCGACAGCAGGGAAACTGAAAGGACTCTAAAGGCCTACGTTCTGGAAAACTGGGCATGGAAATCGCAGTACAGCACAGATTCCACACTGGGGAGAAGCACGCAGTGCTTCGCAGGGGCGAACTGTCTATGCAGGTACCATGGAGGAGCAACCCAGACCTCATCCTGCCCCATCTCCAGCACATGAGACAGGGCAGCTGCTTGCCAGGGATGTGGCCAGCAGCCCAGAGCGATCTCCGAGGATGCCAGGGCTCAGCACCACTCAGGATGCATCCGATGTGCTGAGTGGCAGCAGGGTTAGCCTGCTTGGGGATGTTCTGCCCTCCCCGTTGCCTGCCAGCACAGCATGTCCCCAGGTGACAGGGACATCCTGGGACACCCTTCAGGCCAGGCAGCGGCCACGGACCATCTCCAGGGAGGAACAGGGTCCAGGGGGTGCTTCTCCCCAGCACGACAGATGCTGGAGATGGACAACAGATGGGCAACTGCTGATGGGACAAGCAGGGGTGGAATCCATTCCTCTACAAAAGCATCACGTTATAAGCATATGACCGATGGGTTAAAGCAGTCCACATGTAAGCAAACTTCAGAGCTCCAGTGCCACCATGCGTCATGTATCCTCACCCCACGCTGCCATCCCCATGCCACCTGCGCTTTCGGATCTATCTCCCTCTGGATCCGTGCCCAAAGGCGACTCGGCACCACAATCCTGCACTGAAGATGCTTCATGCTAGAGAAAAGAATTAAATACCCGGGGGCTAGAGCTGCTGCTTCGAGGAAGCCCAGGGTGTCCGCCCTTGCTCAGGACAGGGCGCCCAGCAGGTCTGGCGGGGGATGCCCCAGGGCACCTTCAGGGCCAGGAACGGGCCCCAGCGAGGCGGGGGAGGGCGAAGGGGCCGGGGGGAGGCGGCAGCCACCAGAGCCGGGACCAGGCAGCCCGCACCTCCCCTCAGCCTCCCGCCCTGCACCCTGGTGCCTTTAAATGAAAACCGGCATTTTATACCCCAAATAGGTAGCGTCTGCCCCCGCCCCGCCCCGCGCGGTACCGGCGGCTCCCGAGGCTCGGCCCGGCCCCGCTCCCTGGCACGCCTTGTCCCTCCCCGGGCGCAGACCGCAGCCAAGCCGGGAGAAGCAGCAGGCCAGGGACGGATGCAGGGACAGGACCGCTGCCCCCAGCGCCAAGCCCAACACCGGACCCAGTCCCAGCTCAAACCCCAACACCAAGCCCGACCCGACCCGGCCCGGCCCCGCTGCCAGCGGCAACATGGCGGCCCCGCCACCGGGCCGGGCACCGGCACGGCACGCATGCGCGGCCACGACGCTCCCCCTCCCCGCGACGCTCTGGGCTGCGGCGTGCCCCTCTATGGTTCCCCCCGGGGCGCTCCACGGTTAAAGCACCGAAGCAGCTCATCGCACGCCCCCGCTGCTTCTCGCCCGGAGCCTCTCCGGAGACTCTCGCTGCGCGCAGAGGCTTTTCGCCACCTCCGCGCCCTAGGACAGCCAGGTCTTCATAGGGCGTGCCAGTGCTCTAGCCGCCCTCCCCGTCTCTATGGTGTGTTCGGCGCTCTACGTAGCGGCCTCCCAGCTCTTCACAGCCACCAGGGCCGCGGTCTGTGGCGCCTCCTGCCGCCGCCCGGTGCGGGCCCTGCTTTGCCCCTCTCCCGCAGAGAGCGGGGCCGGCCCGGTCCGTGCGACCGCCGTGCTCTCGGCATCACACATCGTCTCTACGGGCGCGGCGCTCTACCCGGCAGGTCGCTCTCTATGGCGGGCGGCGCTCTAGCCCAGCCCGCCCGCGCTCGGTGGGGCAGCCCCGCCCCGGGGCGGCCCGCGGCGCCGGTTGACGCCGCCTGAGGCGGCCGCGGTCCCGCCGCTGCTGCCCGGCCCCGCGGCCCTGGGGCCAGGTGGAGCCGCTCAGGAGGAGCTGGGGTGGCTCCGAGCTCCGGGGGAGCTGCCGAGGTGGGTCGGGGCCTGAGGCGGGGGCTCCTTAGCGGCCCTCGGGGCCCGGTACGGGCTGTCGTGCCGGGGCTGGCTGCGGGGCCTGGCCCGGGCCCTGCGCTCCGTGCTGGGAGGGGGCGGGCGGCGCGGGGGCTGCTCGGAGGCCGGCGCTGCTGGCGGGCCGGGCGCTCAGCGTGCGGTTGGTAACGTGGCGTTTTCCGCGTGCCTCAGCGAGCTCCAGTCGTAGCAGCCGCGGCGCCCCGGGCAGCGCCGGCCCCGAGCTGCCGCAGTCGGCGTGGGAAAGCCTCCGGGCGGCCGTTGCACCGGGTGGGTGCAGGGCCCAGCCGGAGGGAGCAGGGCAGAGCCGCGACCACCAGCGCGGACCCTTTGTCGTCCCTGCAGCGCCCCAGGCCCGTGGGAAGCCTCGCTCCGTCCTTTCCCCCACCTCAGCCCCGTGCTCGCACGGCCCCAGGTAACGTTACGGGCCCGGGGTTCAGACGGGGATTAAGACGTCAGATCCCCTTAGTTTGTGATTAAAAGCTTGCAGGCAAGGGCAGCGCGTTTTCCTCTCCTTCCCTGATAAAATGCAACCCCTCCCTGCCCGGGAGAGCTGCCTGGCCCCTCTGCCAGGGCACGATTCAGACTGGGTGCATGAAGTGATTTACTAACAGGAGTTTACTGTCTTAAATATCCCCGTGGGAGATATACCACGAGGGCTGGCTGCTTTGCTGAAGAAAAGAATTAGAGCTTGTTTCTGTTAAGCTGTGCAGCCTGAAAAGGCTTTGCTTGAGATAGCTGAAGAAACAGCAAACAGGAGATTGCAGTAAGGCTATGGAAAGGGGGTCTGGAGTCAGGCGGCTGGTGTTAAACGTGGGCTGAGCAGATAATTACCTTTATTTCTAGGAGAATGAAGTAGCTGCGAAGCTGGTAGTGTCTGGGATGTCTTTATTAGCTCCTTAATTTAATTGAAATCCCTTGCGGGGAAGGGCTGGAAGGATAATCTGATTCCTGACAGCTGAGATCTCATACAGTTGTCTGCTGTGGCAGAGCAGTCTGCAGTGGGGGGGCAGGAGCCTTTCTCAGCAGGGAACAGGCAATCAGCCTTTTGTTTCTTTTGTAATTAATAGGTAAGCTAGGTCAGCTCAGGATTTTAAACCTTGAACTCCGCTGGCAATGGAGTGGCTGTGTCTAAGAGATGCCTGCCGTTCCAGGGGGCTTGGCCCACCACAGGGGTTTGTCACCTGGGTTAGTGTACTTGGCTCCTCTGGTTCTGGCACAGCCCTCTCAAGGCAGCAGCTCTGTCACAGGCTTTGCTGCACTCCTCTCTATCCACATTCCCTTTCTTTATTAATTTCTTTCTCTCTTTTTGAAGTATGAGGCCTGTTGTGCTACCAGAAATTTTCCTGTTTCTTATGGATCAGAAACCTTTGCTTTAGCCAGACGCTTCTAGCAGTGAGAAAGGATGCGTGAGTATAATCCACTGAACGTTTGGAAAAGCTTAATGAAAAACACATAATTTTTTTTCAAATGCCAAATGAGCTTGAAAAACAGGCTGGACATGCTGTCACAGAGTGATGAAACAGGTCTGTTCACAGCACAGCAGTTAGGGCACTGGAGCAGCTTCCCTAATGCCAACAGGCCAGTGTCGCTCTGTTCCTGGAAGGTTTTAGCTAAATACTGGTTGAAGACCACAGATCGGTGTGGTTTCTCCTTCCGTGTATGTTTTCATTGGTGGAACTATTTGGTCGCTAATTTTTCCAGCTCATTATTTTTCTTTGCTCAAAATGGGAATTGTGGCTTTTTATCAAGGAGGTTAAAAACAATATTGGTTACTTCAAATGCTTCTTGTGTGAGCAGTGTGACAAACTGCTCAAGGGCCAGGAGGGAAGTCTGGACAGACAAGTCCCTGCTGAGGGCCCACTCTTCCTTCCGCCTCCTTTCACAGCCTGTCTCTTGTCTTTTCTCTCAAGAGACTTATGATAATTCCTCAAATCACAATATATTTGAGTTTTCTCCATTTCCCTCTAGCACCTGCTGCCCTGTTCCTCTTGTTCACCCTGTCACTTCAAGTGTGAGTTCTGTTTTTCATCTACCATGTGGTGGACTCTTCCATAGGATGAGCCACACAGAACATATTCACATATAATGGCTGCATGGGGGGTTGTCTTGCTGTGGGAGAGGGGCAGGCTTGGTAACTGAACATGACTCCCTTCCCAAAGTCCACTTGCGTTTACATACAGGGTCATTCAATGTCTTCTTCCTCCTGCCTTTTCTTTTTTAATTTCAAGGGAAATTTTGTCTTGAAATCTCTTAGCTGTTGCATTTTGCTGCTACCCAGGTGAGCTGTGTGTGGTCTGGACAACTAAAGATGAGAAGCATAAAGGCGAAGTAAACAGGAGGATTGGGGGGAAAGAGCTGTTCGCGTAACTAATTCCAGCCAGGAGAGAGCTGTTAGCTCTCACTAAACAAACACAAAGGCAAAATGTAAATCCTCTCAAATCATATAGCCTTTTTTGTTGTTGTTTTCAACTCCTCTTAGTTTCAGTATCTCTTGGAAAAAATTAATTTAGGGCTTCTCTGTGAGCTGTTTGTGGTGTCTGCTTCCTGCAAGAACAGCAGAGATGCAAGAGGTCTCATTGATTAAATATCTGGGTCACTTACTATTCCCTATGTTTTTTCTCTGGTAAGTGTTGATACTGGAAGAGGGTGAGATAAAAGGAGCGTGTGCAGAAAGATACAACTTCAGCTGGAGCTGCCCCAGGCAGAGGCCGCTTCCTAAATGGATTTGTAGATGAGCTTTTCCAGTCAGTTTTGGGTCCTGTGTGAGGAGACATGAGACATGTGCAAATAAGCTTGCTGCTTCCCTGCCTGCTGCCGTTGGGTTAGTGGACATCCTTGGTACCCAAAAGTTAAACTGAACAAGTGTCTTCCCTCCCGTGTGTCTTTCTCAAAGAATAGTCTCAAGCTTTGTGAGCTGTGATGCTTGGTTCAGGGAGTTAAATAATTTCCTGCCAATAAACATCATAGTCAACTTTGGGGTTTCTATAGCTGTAGATTTTCTTTACTTAGTGTTAAGTTTGCGTGTCAGATTTGGCTAATTCTTTTTTCCTATACTAAATTTTCAAAGCTGGGGAGGTCGCACATGTTGGAAAGCATTTTCCGAGGACTTAGCACGGGTCTTTCTACAAAACTGATATTCTGGCTGGCTGGAGACTACTAAAGAGAAAAGTGAGTATTCTTGTGTGTCTTCAGATGCCTGGTAACTCTGGCTCAGGCTGTGTAAGTTCTCTGGTGCCCCATTTTCTTGGTCTGTAGTGAGAATGCTGGAGTCTTTCAGGATGTTGCAGCTCAGTCGGCATTTATAAAGAATTTCACAGGCTTCGCAGCGGTATTTGAAGTGCAAGGTCAGTTGTGTTAGCAGAGATCTTGGTTACTGGAGGTGTCAGGCAGCCAGCAAGGAGCTCCCGCTGCCTGACCTCCTGTGTGGAGTGAGACATCAGCTTCTGAGCTGTTTCATGTCTTGTATTAACGATCTGGGTGAGGGGACCAAGGCTGGGCCATGCTGACCTGCAGGGGGGCTGGGCTGAGGGGCGATGGCCGAGGCCAGTGGTGTGAGGCTCAGCACCGCTCTGTGCCTGGGGGGACACCAGCCCCAGGCAGCTGGGGGCAGGGGCCTGGGAACTGCCCGGCGGGAAAGGGCCTGGGGGGGCGGCTGGATGTGACCCGCAGGGTGCCCAGGTGGCCAAGGCCAACAGCACCCTGGCTGGTAGCCGAAACAGCGTGGCCAGCAGGAGCAGGGCAGTGACCGTCCCTCGGCGCTGGTGCGGCCGCCCCTTGAGCCCTGGGGGCAGGTTTGGGCCCCGCAGGGCAGGGGGGGCACTGGGGGGCTGGAGCATGTCCAGCACCGGGCAGGGGCTGGGGCGAGGGCTGGAGCACAAGTCCTGTGGGGAGCGGCTGGGGGGGTTCAGCCTGGAGAAAAGGAGGCTCAGGGGGGACCTCGCTCCCTACCGCTGCCTGACAGGGGGGTGTAGCGAGGTGGGGGTCAGTCTCTTCTCTCAAGTAATAGAGCAAACAGCCTCAAGTTGTACCAGGAGAGGTTTAAGCAGGTTGTTAGGAAAAATTTCTTCACCGACAGGGCTGTCTGGCTCTGGGACAGGCTGCCCAGGGAAGTGGTGGAGTCACCATCTACAAAGATGTGTTTGGGGACATAGCTTAGTGGTGGTGGCCTTGGCAGTGCTGGGTTAATGGTTGAACTCGATCTTAAAGGTCTTTTTCACCTAAGTGATTCTATGATTGTATGGCTTCCAGGACAGCCCGATTCCCTGCAGCCTGCTGAGGAGTGACTATTGCATTTTAGCAGCCACAGAAATCAGAAAATTCTGAGTTGAAATCTTTCTGTAGTGCTCACACTGTCAGGGACTTGTGCACAAGCTGTGGCCAAAAACCTTGCAAAACTTGGTAGCTGAAAAGTGCATCTTAATCTCAAACCATGTTCTCTTTATAAAAATGTTTGCACTTTTTTTTTTTTCTCTAGAGCTGGCTGTCTGCATTATTTTATTTTTTTTCTGGCTTAGCAAATTGTTGTCTGGCAATGTGGCACCTCTGCTGATTTCATTGTTATTGCCAGCTTTTGAGATCTATGCATTGAATCAGCTATGAAGTAGGAAAGCAGGCTGGATGGCCAAAGCGTCAGTGTCTGTACTCTCCAGATAAGAAAATGAAGGAAAATCAGAAGTCTAGGATAAGAAATGCTTTCTGAGTCTGTGCTCTTATCCAGTGGCACCACATTTCTATGCGCTTCAGACCAAAGTGCTGTTAAAATCCTGCTGGGTTTAGACCTGACCTCCAGAAATTAATAAACATGACAGCACATGTAGACCCTAGCTTCATATCTTAAAACTTGTAAGGTTTTGCCCTTGCTCTTTGTATTGAAGAGTTTTTACAAATCTCCCTCTGAGAAATCGCCTTCTAATCTCCAACCTAAAATTAACCACAATTGGTTTCCTTTTCCATGCCAGCTGTGTCCTTCAGTAGAAGTAGAGATCTTCTTCCTCCTCGTTGTTTTGCATACTTTTTCCAGAACTGACCTAATTACTGTATTCCCCTAGTTCTTGCTTCTGTAACCAAGGTCACTTTTCCCTGCTTCCCTGGTCTCTGTAGTTCTATGTGGGAATGGTGAATTCAAACTGGGAAGGCTGGAGAAGGGACAAGACCTGCAGCAGACGAGGCTTTGCCAGTATTTAGCACAAGAACATTGCACGCACAGCTGTCTCTTCTGGAATTGCTTTGCCTGGTAAATCCTAGGATCTCATCTGTGTGTTCTCAGGACTGTGTTCTGCAGTGGTTTATGGTGGTCACAAAATAAGCAAGACAGCCTTGTCTCTCCTCCTTCTGCTTCCAGCTGATGCCTGTGGATTGGATTAGCTTGTTTATTTAAAAACATTGGTTGACCCCTAATGGTTAATTCCCTGTTGCTTCTGTTACATGCAGTTTTTGAGGGCAGCCAGTTTTCACATGCAACGTCCTGGTCTTCCTCTGGGGTGTTGGTGATGCCTACTATCTACTGCAGCTGCTCTGAGCAAGGGATGCCCAATTTCACGGAGATTGTTGCAGTCTGTGTGATGTTAACAATAAGCGTGGGTTGTAGGCACGGGGAAAAAGCTTGGCAGCGTGCCTGACTGTGTTGTCACTGGGAGAATACAAAAGTGACAATGGTACTTGGACTTGGCAGTGAAAGCATTTAATACGAGACTCTCCAAACTCTGCGTTTAGGTTTTTTTCATGTCCAGATGGTGCCTGGGAGGTAAGTGACTCTCTCCTCTGGCCAGGCTGCCAGTCATCATGCCTACTTCTCTTCTTCCTCCTCAGTGGGCTAGGTCTCACTCATCTTTTTTGTCAGTAAATTACAGTTCTGGAGGATGATACTGGCTTTCCCAGAAATGCTTCCAGTACCTGGCACAAGAGTGTAGAGATTGAGACCAGGATGTGATACAGTAGCACAGCCGAGTCACCTTGTTCTTTCCCTTCTCTCTCTCCTGATTCTCAGGATGTGGTGCAGGAGGCTGGCATGTCTGTTCAAGGTGCCGTGCCAGCTGAGTGGAAGTGCAAGACATCACTTGCTGTGGCTGTCCCGTGACAGAAAGGCTGTCCTCGGTGCTGCAGCTCGCTGGCATCACACAGCCCCAGAGTCCCTCAAATGTGCCTGGCAGTTACATGGTGACCATTTAGGTAGGTGTGTTGGGTGTGTGTGTACCTGATTTTGAGTCTGTCTGGGGAGAGGAGTGAGATTTTTTTTTTTCTGCCCTTGTTTCCCGGGAGTGATTTTTATTTTTTTTTCCTTCTGAAATGGCCTGCGTTAGAGGGATGCACACTGGAGTCTGTTTCATGTTCCCTTTGGGAATTCCCAAAGGCAGGGCGGAACAGGTTTCTCTGCTGGCGGTAAGTCTTTTACCATAAACAAGACAATACTAAATCAGAAATCAAATCAAGGGATTCCTGAGCCTTGGCCTGTCAGTCGCTTGTTTTCTGCGTAGTGCTCTGACCGGCAGGCAGGATGGCTGGTTTGGTGTGTGCCTGGCTGTCTTGCCCCTACTTGTGCAGGTTTTCTTTAAAACATTGATGCATGAAATGCTGTTGCTGAAGCAGGTTTGCAAGCAGCCTGTCTGTCTGTGTGGCTGGATGGCATGAGCAGCAGGGGGCATAAAAGCCTTTGAGAGACCGCTTAAAGAAAAAGCAAGGAGAGCGCGTCTTAATGTGAAGTTATGGAGCAAGCCAGTTATGAATGCTGTCTAATGCTGATATTTGTCCTGTTCTTGGAGGTGACTTGGCAACTGAGGCATATGTTTCCCCATGGCCTGTTTGATTTGGTCCAGTGTCTGTCTGCCAGGGTGATGGCCACTGAGGCTAATAATGAGATGTTGGTTATCTAAGCCTCTTGTAAGCAAAGGGAACAGCTCAGTACTTTATCCAACACAGTGGCCCCAAGAAAGGCTGTTGTTTTCCCACTGCAAGGTGACCTCTGATACCTGGATTTCAAAGCTGAGTGGGACTAGAGCAGGAAGGGCTCTCCTGTTGCCTCTGCTGGCTCTGACCCCCATCTGAAGGGCTTTGAGTATTCCTGAGCTGTCCTGGGATGGAGCAAGGAGGAGAGACGTTATTGTAATGCTAAGTGGATAGCAAAGCTTTGCATCGAGGTCTTGATGTTGCCTGTAATGTTTGTACAGTTTGGATGCCGGTGTGATTATTTGATTCACTCTTCCCTGTAATTCCTGTGCTGGGGTCTACAACTATGTCATGTACAGCAGCTGTTGTACAGTTCAGAGTTTATGGCTTGTTGAAGAGGTAAGTATGTGACCAGCGTGTTTGTCGGCCACGCTTCTTCCTGTTGCAGGATGAGATTGCCTGTAGGCTTGGTGAGAAGGGAGGCAGTGGTGAGATCACTGACAGCCAGGCCTTTTAAGAAGATATTCTGCCTGGTCTTCATGTGACAGGCTAGCTTAATGTACGTAAAGAGGCACTGCATCCCCTGTAAGTGGGATCATAACTTGTGGGCTCTTGGCTTCAGTTCTTGATTCTCTTTCTTCTCACTGTTCACACCAGTGCATCTTTTGAGCCTGTCCCTCTTTGCAGAGCTCAGGTATGCGAACACACTGATGCGCTTCGATTTTGTGTGGCTGAGGGACCACTGCCGCTCTGCTTCCTGCTACAATGCCAAGACGAACCAGCGCAGCTTGGACACGGCTAGTGTGGACCTGGGTATCAAACCCAAGGCTGTCCGAGTGGATGAGACCACACTCTTCCTCACGTGTAAGAAGCAAAGCACCTGTGCCCTTTGTATTTCATGGACCACCAGCCCTGCTTGGAGGGAGCCATATTGCTGGATCCCACTCTTAGCTTTGCTGGGAGAGGGCAACCTTATTTTTAAATCAGTAGCTGTTTTGGGAGGGGGTTAGCTGTAAGCAGGCTTTAAACACTGCTCTTCTTAGCAGCATGTAAGTGCATCAGTCTTCAATCTGTGTCTGTTTTCCCCAGCCCTTTTTGGGTAGAGCTGTGTGTATCTTCACTGTCTGCATATTTTACCCGTTTGTTTGCACACAGCAGCTATGCAGGTAGTGAACAAATTGGTCAAGAAATGGTTGGTTTTCTTTTCATTAACCTGTCCTGTTTGAGCTGGTGTCCCTCATCAGAATTCACATTTTCTGTCCTTTCTCCTTGGCTTCCCAGCTGCTTTCTTCCTTTTGTTGTAGCTTACCTTCTTTTATGGGCCTGTCTTCAATGCTTTACTTCTCCTTGGAGTCCTGTCAGTAGAAAACAAACCCACTGAAATTGAAATACTTGGCTCTGAATTTGGAGTTGTTGCAGCAGCGACAAGGCTTTTAGGACTTGTGGCCTTAACCAGATAATATTTTGGGTGGCATCAGAGTGCAAAGAGTCTGTCACCAGACAAAATTAAAAGGATGGGGACTGTCCTAGACTGACGGTTGCGCTGGCCATGATCTCAGGCTGTTCAGTGCAATTGTGGTGACTGCGACTCTTCTCCCTTGTCAAAGGGCCGGATGGGCACGTGACGCGGTATGGGCTGGAGTGGCTTGTGAAGAACAGCTATGAGGGGCAGAAGCAGCAGGTCATGCACCCGCGGATTCTCTGGAATGCAGAAATTTACCGCCAAGCCCAGGTCCCATCCGTCGACTGCCGGAGTTTCCTGGAGACAGATGAGGGGCTAAAGGAATTCCTGCAAAACTTCTTGTTATATGGGATTGCTTTTGTAGAGAATGTCACTCCCACCAAAGAGGACACGGAAATTTTGGCGGAAAGGATCAGCTTAATCAGGTAACTAGGGCTGCCCTGGGAAGGCCACTGACCATGTTGTAGAGGAGCTGTGAAGCGTAGACTGCCGTTTTCTTCTTGTTTGTGTGCTGCCGCCGTATCCTATATATTGTGCAGTGTTTGTAAACAGAAGGTTTGGGTCTTCTACAGCCTCTGGCCACTCCGCTTGAACTGAGATGGAGTATTGCACTGTGGGATCTGACCTCTTTTTAGAGGGAAGTCTGGAGTCAGCAGGTTATGGAACTGCCTCAGGAGCATATGATGACTTGTGCGATAGTGGGGTTGTGCACAGGGAGGAGTGACTGAAGGAAGTAGCCTGTCTGGGAAGACTAGAGCTTTGCAAGGAGAGACATTTCCTGTTATGACTTGAAAGGTTAGGAAGGGCAGCCCTGGCCCTGGGAGCCAGGGAGATCAAAAACAATTTGTAGCTCTTGCTAAATAAAAATATTGAGAAATATTTCTTCTGTGTTTCTTTAGAACACACCAACAGCATGGCAGGTTGGGGTTTGAGTTTAGGTTTTTGTCCAAGATACAGAAACAGTTGAACTTGCCTTGGGCCATTGGAAGAGGAGGATTTTCTTCTAGTGAATAGTCACTCCGAATAGAAATGAGGGGCTCCAAGAATATCCAGCCAACTCTCTTTCTCCAGGCACCCTCACCCTGTAGTGCTTGTCCCTGCCTTCTGTCTGTCCCCTTCTGCAAATGTTGTAGTGGGGACATGGGTGAAAATTCAGGATCCTAAGAACAAGAAATGGGATAGTTGGGTAACTGCAGTGGGTACAAGCAAGGGCTAGGTGCACTCTGGCAACTCCTCATCCCTCAGTGGCTTCCTTGATTTGACTGAGACTGATGTTTGGTGTGGCAAGGTCATCTGTATCTGTGGAGGGGAAGCAAGACTCGCTCCCATCAGTCTTTCGGGAAGGAAAGGGAAATTAAGTACTAGAAGCAGCATTAGAAGCACCATCTCTCGACAATGTGACTTTCGTTAAGTTGTTCTGCCTTAACTTCTTGTGTACATAGGACGGAGAGGAGCAACTTCATATGCAGGAGAGGATCTGTTTTACCAGCGCACTGATCCCCGCAGTGCTGTGTGATAACTGCCTGCCTCTTTTGCAGGGAGACCATTTATGGTAGAATGTGGTACTTTACCTCTGACTTCTCTCGGGGGGACACTGCCTACACCAAGCTGGCTCTGGATCGTCACACCGACACAACCTACTTCCAGGAGCCCTGCGGGTAAGTGCTTTGGCTGGTTCACAGACACAAAGTGCAGAAGGCAGGAGCAATTCACAGTGATGCTGTGATGCTTGGGCTTCATTGTCTCCAGTGCTACTGATGGGATGTACTTACTGCTAGTCACACAGCGATTCTGGGCCCTCTCTGATCCCTGTGGACTGGGGAGGTCTGTAGATCTATGCTCGGAACTTCTTTACTGCCTGCATTCTGGAAGACCTAGGACATGGCTGTTAGTGCTGGCTGCTGCTTGGTATTGCTGTGGTTCAAGCAGTTTTTGTAGCCACAAAGGTGGCTCAGTGCTGTAGCTGTTTCTAGTTGTTTCTGTGCTACTCTGAAGCCTCTCTACGGAAATCCCCCTCCTCTGTCTCTGAACTGACAGACAGCATTCAACCTCACAGGAATGAGCAGCTGATTTTGTCTTTTGGATACATCTGGCAAAGCGGCAAGCTCTCCTTGCCCGCATCAGCACTGTCTCTTTTGCTGGCTGAGCTCTGTCAGCGGTAGCCTCTGGGAGAGGAGGGAGAGCAGCTGCGCTTGGCACAGCCCGCAGTGACTGTCTCTGTGCTCCCAGGCTGTGTGAGTGGTTGCTGATGGATGTGCTGTGCTCACATATGCTCTGTGCTGTTGCTCTGTTTCAGTTCAAACAGGTTGGGGTTTGCATTTTGGCAGTGGTTCCAGCCCTGTAGGTAGTTAGAAACCCGGCTTCCCCAGCCCTTCGAAGTTCACACCTGTCTGCTTGTAAAAGCAGTTTGTAGCTACAGCATTGTTTCCCAAATTCTAGCTTGCAAATGGCTTTTCTGATACACCCTCTGGGGCGTGAGTTTTATACACAGAGAAGGGAAGGCAGCAGCCTTGGTCATAGCTCACAGTGAAGTACAAGAGGCTTAGGCTTAATTTCTATCTTAATTTTTTTTTTTGGCTGCTTTTATTTCAATCAAGAGGGGAATCGTCAGGAAATGGCCTGGAGTGGAACAGGTGGAAGTACTGTGATCTGGTATGGCACTAGGGCTACAAAGAGGAGTCACTCAGTCCACACCTCCTGCCCTAGGGCAAGATTAGCTCTTCCCAAGTGAGGCTGTTAACTTGCTAAGCATCTTAATGGAGAAGGCCTGTGATGCAAAGCTGTAAAAGTAGAGGACTAAGAGGTGAGATCTGGTGGCTGCATGGGGATTTCAGAGCAGCTCTTCAGACCAGGAAAGGTCGAGTTACCCAGGTGCTGAGCACTGTTGTCTGTGCCCAACCAGGCAGGAAGCTTTTGGGCAGTAGCGTTTGTTCTGAAGCAGCTCGACATCAGGAGCAAAGTAAGTGGATTTTATTGTGCTCCGTGGAGCTGGAAGTAGATGCATAAAGCATAGGTCCTGCCACACACTTCAAGCCAGATCTAGTTGGCGTCTCTGTTCCAAGTACACAGCTGACTGCAGAGCCCACATGCTTTCGTGACCTATGCAGCGTTAACCTGCTTGGCTGACTTGTTTTAGGAGCTCGCAAGATCTTCCCCAAAATCAAATGAAAAGAGTAATTAGTAATCAGAACTTCAGCCTACAAAAGACCTTTGATTAAACTGCTTGGTGCCAGAACTATAGAGCTCATTAGTTATTTTTATACCTTTTCTACTTGGAAAGGTTCCCTGCAGGTAGGTGTATTCTCATCTGCAGCCAACTGAAGTATATCAAGCAATGACAGCGTGGGCTAAATTAGTAGGGCAAACCATCAGTGCTTGCAATTCTGCAAAACCATGGTTGTGCAGGAAGAACATGAATTTCTTGCTTTCCTGAGCCCCCATCTCTGTCAGAAATCCCTTCTTCCCAGACTGTTTCAGACTTACTTCCAAAACACCTGAAACAGTCTTTGACCTGCTTCTAAATGAAATGAGGTGTTTTTCAAGAAAGATGTGTTCATTTGAATGTCTGCTTTCCACCCATGCTTTGGCTGAATTCAGCCAAATCTGACAGGTCTCCAGTTAAATTATTGCAGAGTAGAGGATAGAAACTCCCCAGGCTATGGGAAAGACTTTGATGTTACCTCACTCATCAGGTACCAGAGAGCCTGCCCTCTGAAGAGACTTTCCCAGTGCACCCAGCTGCAGGAGGTTGTTGCCTTTGAGGCACAGGGTGTTCTTTGCTCCTGTGCTTGTGGACTAACTTTGTAAAATTATCCTGAAAATGTTGTGGGTAGAAGGGTGGCTGATCACCCAGGTGAAAAGGTGCTGGTGAGGGTGGAGCTGGGAGGTCCTGCCACATCAATTGCTGTGGGTCTGGGTTAAGAGGCTCAGAAGGGAGATCAGAAGATAAGGGCTTTCCCAGAAGGTCACAGTTAATTTTCTAACAAGTGAGGTTGATACACTGTGAAAATTGGGAGTAGGTGGCTTGAGGCAGCTCCTGGGTATTTGTTCCTAACAGTACAATGCCTATGTTGCTTGGATGAAGGAAAAGAGAAGCTTCAGAGAAGTAACAGAAGGACAAAAGCTGAGTTGGATGGCTTCCCACTAGGGAGGGGATGTCCATGTAGGTAAGCTGCTTACTGGGGACTCCTCCACTCCAAGCTTTCCAAAGGGTCTTTAATGTATTGCCTTGAGGAATGTCTCCTGCGTGTGGGAGACCACGATGTACGTGCTTTTGAATGAGAGTCACCCTGGACTCCCCTTGTAGCTCCTGGAGACCTCAACAGTACAACCAGCATGTCTTTAACTGTCCTTTTGTTTTGAGGTGCTCTAGAGAAGTTCTGTGCTTTTGAACCTCTGCATCCTACTGCCTGCATGGGTTTTGGGTGACACAGGCCTGATCCTACACCACCTGAAGTCTCCCAGACTCATGTCACTTGATTTGGGAGGCAATGTAGGCAGTTCTCTCAGAAAGGAAACTGTGTGAGATTGGGCCTGAAGAAATGGCAGGTACAGCCATTTCTTGCCGGTCTGTCTCCATCCCCTGGCAGGTCTTGGTGAAATAAGAAGGGCGGTGCATCCATCTGCATCTGGCTGCGTCGGTGGGGAGCACCTTCTGTCCATGGGACAGGCAACCAAGGTCTTTTCTCTTGTGCTCTGGGTTCTCTCGCCCGTGCAGCATCCAGGTGTTTCACTGCCTGAAGCACGAGGGCACAGGTGGGCGGACGCTGCTGGTGGATGGTTTCTATGCAGCAGAGCAGGTTCTCCAGCAAGCCCCTGATCAATTCGAGCTGCTCAGCAAGGTGCCGTTGAAGCACGAGTATGTTGAGAACGTGGGAGACTGTCACAATCACATGATCGGAGTCGGGCCGGTTCTCAATGTCTATCCCTGGAACAACGAGCTTTATCTGATCAGGTAACATCAACGTGAGACCTCTTTTTTTTATGGGAAGGAGAGGGGGTTGTGGCAGGTGGTAGTGGTTTTCCAGAAGATACCATAAACTAAAAACCAGTGTATGTTTGAGGGGCAGGGGTGAAACCACAGAAAAGCGCTGCATTTCCTCCTGGGCTGTGCATTACCGCTTTAGAGGAAGTGTCAGAACCACCGATACAAAGGCAGGTGTCAGTACTGAGCTTTGATATTTGGGGTTTTTTCCCTGCTCCTGTCATCCTCCTTTCAGCTCCATGCCCTCATCTCTCTTCGCTTGAGAGGCAATAGAATTCAGCCCTTCTCTGAAAAAGCCTCTAGAAACTAGCCTGGCATACAGGGAACATGGATAGTGCGGACTGGTCCCCTTCTGTAGGAAATTTGGGCTGCTTTCTGAGGCTCTGGCTTGTCCTAGTGCAGGAGGCTGTCTAGCATTGCCTTGCACTCGTATTCTGAACAGCCCTCGGTCTTGCCTGTTGTTGTGATGCATCCTTCTGTAGAAAATCAGCAAGAAGAGTTTTACACCTTGCTCCCAGTGCTGTGTATCTTCCTGAAAGTCCTGTGCTTGCAGCATAGCCTCCTTTAAATACTGACTAATCCTACAGGATCCTGAGGTTCCCTTTGGAAATACCTGGCTGGGCTTGTGGAGCCATGGGGGGAGTCTCTAACCTCTTCTTTGTTTGTAGATACAATAACTATGATCGTGCCGTTATCAACACAGTGCCTTACGATATTGTACATCGTTGGTACGCTGCGCACCGCACACTCACCACGGAGCTCAGGAGACCAGAAAATGAACTGTGGGTCAAACTGAAGCCAGGCAAGGTAGGACTTGGAGTTGGAAGGCTTGTCTGTGTTTGGTGCAGGGAGGGAGGCAGGGTGCTCTTCTGGATGTGCAGACTTGTTGCCACTAAGGTAAATCCTTCAGGCAAGCTCCATATACTGCAGTTTTCCTCTTTACAGCTGCTTTAAGGTGCCCTGTGTTACAGCATTGGCATCTCCTGTGCATGTGTTCCTACTGTCCTAAAAATATACGAGCTTCCAGGTAAAGCAGAAGTTTACTTCAAACTCTGCCTCAGAGGACAGTTAGTCCAAGCTGGGGGAGACGAGGAAGATCTTTCCAGTCACTGAAATGAGGACCCTCGGAAGCAGAGGGGCTGCAAACACTTAACTTTCAGCCTCTAACTTAATCCAGAAGAAGATTTTATTTTGATAGCAATATAAAGGTGTGGGAAGCTGAATTTACTTCTGTTCGGAGGTTATATTTGGACCCTTACATTGCCAGTGAATCACAGGAGACCTGGGCCATCTTCACTGTCACAGAAATGGCGAAGGTGCCTTAGCACACCTTGGTATTTAAAGGAAAAAGCTCTGCCCTGTGTTTGAAAGGCTGATGCTGCGTACAGCTGTGGAGGAGCTTGAAGGGCTAAACCCACAGCTGTGGACTTGAAGGTGTTACAGTGCCTGGCTTCTTCCTTCAGCTGTGCCTGCTTGAAAGGGGCTTTATTCCTACAGGGTCTAGACTCAGCCTGAGCCCAAAAATGAAAGGGTCTAGCAGGGAACGTGGTCAGAGCCCCTGCCCCTCTCTGTTCCTAAGGGTGCCGTGGTGGGAAGTGACACTTACAGGCAGAAGATGGCCACTTTCTGTTGCCGGTGAGCTATTGCCAAATCTTTCCAGCAGAAAAGCAAGGAAACAGCCCAGAATGTATTTCTGTGGTTTGCTAGCTGTCGTGTTTTAACTTGTGGTTAGCAGCAGAGCAGAACTGCTGGCTTCAGGTAAACCAGCTGTGCTAGAGCACATGAAACATCTGGCTAGAGTCTCTTGTTGTCTGACAGTGGTGAACAGGAGGAAGGGTCATGCCCACTGTGGCATGGTCTTACTTGCTTTTCCAGTCTCTAGGGATCTGGAGCTCCAGGACCTGTTCTGTCAGAGGGTCCTGGTCCTGGCTGCAGTGGTTGCCTTTCTTCTGACAGCCTTTTCTCTTCACTGCAGGCACTGTTTGTAGATAACTGGCGTGTCCTGCACGGACGGGAAGCGTTCACAGGGTACCGCCAGCTCTGTGGCTGTTACCTGACGAGAGATGATGTGCTGAACACCGCACGCGTACTGGGACTCCAAGCTTAGCCCGGACCGCCCTCTGCGGAGCGGCAGTCAGACCGCCGGCACCACCACGCTGGTGCATCACCACGACTAAGATGTTGCACATACCTCAGGCACCTCCACCCTCTCTAAGCAGTTCTCGGTGCCTCCTCAGGAGAGGGAGCAGGTGGAAGCCAAAGGTTACGGGAGCTTTATGGGACCGTATTCTGCCTTTGAGCATGGTCAGCTCTTGCTGTCTGTGCACCCGGCCTGGTCTTTCCAGCCTGTCAGTCTGTGCCAGCTCTGCTGAGTGAGAGCGAATCATACCACGGGAAGTGTGCCTGGCACCTACTGATGTGAAGTGATCCTCCGATCTAAGTGCCTTCAGGATCTGAAGTCTTTGCATTTTTCCCTATTGTTCAGCCTTTTTTGTCAGCTGGCAGTTCGAGTCTGGCTTTTTTTAGTGGAGCAGAAAGGAAATCTCCGGGGTCTTGTCTCACCCCAGGCTGAACTTCACCCCCTTCTAGAGAAAATGGAAATCTGTGGTCCCTATTTGATGAAAATGCCACTACTCAAACTGAGGGCTGTTGACGTATTTCAGTGCTTGCTTTCCTCTTAAACATACTACGTACCCCCTTAGCAGTCACTGACACAAGCTGTGCTGCTTGAGAGATGGCCAGGAAGGAGAGCTTGGTGCAGTTAGGGTATTTCTGAAAAGGTTTAGGTTAGAAGGAAAGGGGGAAGTAGCAAGATCTGCATGTTGGGAAGGAGAGGTGACTGTGTTAGATGGGGGATGTGTTTCTCATGTTTCCTTGACTTCCAGTAATGTAATGCTGGCTTCTTCCTGCCTGTTGCGCTGTGCTTGTATCAAGGGCAAGTGCTCAGCAGCTACAGTATTTGCTGACAAATTTCCTACTGTGCCTGCTCTTTCATCTTTTCTGAAGAAGGAATTTGTGTTGCGTCATCGTTAAACTGGCTGCTGCATGAGGCTGACCATTGAGTTGTTTGTTCTTTTTCCATCAGATTCTTTGCATGTGAAGGTAATGAACACAGAGGTGACTTTCAGCTCCTGGTAGCTGGGAGGATAAATTGGAGTCTGGCAGGGCCATAAAAGCAAGTTCTGTCGTTATTAGAAACACTGGAATTTTAGAATGGAGAGGGGATTTTAGGATTTGTTTATTTTTCATTCTGTATCTTTTGAGGGTGTTTGCTCTGCTCTGACGAGAGAGACCTTAAAACGGGGCTGGTCCCTCTCCTGGCTTTCCTGTGCAAGCAATATGCTTGGGTCCAAGGTATGAGTGCAGTGCTAGACTTGCTGTCCTCATTTAATCTAAACACTGAATATATAGATCCTAGTGTTAAGAGGCACTCTTGAAAGCTTTTTTTTATTTTTTTCCACATGGACCAAGCGATGATGCGGTCTCTCACAGTATTTCCATCGTGAGTTGGAAGGGGTTTCTGAGCGAAGGCTTGGCAGGGAGCTGTTGATCAGAGGATGAGTGAGGAAGTGAAGCATGAGCAATGGTGGCAGGTAATGCAAGCTTGAAGTGAACTGGCTTCTGTCAGGTACATCTCCCCAGGCCTGTGAACAGCAGCCTCAGACACAGGCAGGAGCGCTCATTTTCCTCTAGGCTGAGGCAGTGAATTCCTTGAGCAGCCTGCAGCGTGTGTTCTGTTACTTTCTTTATCAGGCATTTTGTTCATAGGTTCTCCTTAGGTGCCAGTTATGCCAGCATGGCTTAGATGCAAAGTTTTACAAATCTTTGTGCATCGTCTTGAAGTGGCAACCCACAGCGGTTACGTGTGCTCCCCCTCACACAGCTCGGGTGCGCTGGGGTTGGTTTCACCCTGTGCTGCTGGGTGAAGCTGTGGCCTGGAGCATGGGGGAAGAGGTGGTGACAAAAAGCGATCTCTGTGTTAGCTGATGAAGGAGAGGACAAAGGGGTCCTGATCAGTATTTGAAACCCTTGAGTAGCGGAGCTGTCTTTCAAATTATTTGGGGGTATCAAGAGTTCCTAAGCTCTTTTTTGCCTCTCTGTGCCTCTGGGATGTGAGGGAAGGTGCTTGGGTATCATGGAAACCTTCCCTTAGTCAATGAGGTCAGCTTTACTTTCCCCTGCTCATGGGACCTCTGTCTTGGTCAGCTGCAAGCTGAATCTGCTGCTACCCTGAGCTGGAGTGTGCAGGACTCTGGCTAGCACAAGGGAGAACCGACCAAATTCTGTTTGATGACAGATTGTCGTGACATACGTGCCTTTCTGACAAGGAACACAGTGACTGTAGCTCTGCCTCCCACCGTGGCTGGTGCTGCCAAGGGCCGTGGTCTTCAGAAACCAACCTCTTACCAGCCAACTCCAAGCCAACACACTCCTCAAAGTGATTGTGTAATCTCTTTGGAGGAAAATTTTTCACTGCGAATGTAGAAGAAACACATTTCCTTATAGGTATTATCCAAATTAATGTAGCCACCCCAACAATAAAATGTGGAGTGGAGAGAGCTTTGTTTAAATCTTGTGCTTTATGTCTCCCCACTTCCCAAGAGGGCTAAATTCTTCCTAAGCAGCTTGTGAGCATTAAAACTTTATTTGAAGGAACAGGACTTCTTGGCAGCTGCCACCTGTCTGACACTGGCGTTTGTTGTGCTGTGTTACAGAGCAGGTTGTTTGCTGTAATGGTATCAGATCTGGTTTTGTAATCGGGCTTTTTCAGTTCTTTCAGCCAATAAATGATGAACAGCTTCCTTCTCCTTCTATACTGGTGATCCAATGTATGTGTTTTAAAAACATTTTCCACAACTAAGAAATAAAGTCTTCAAATAAATGATTTATAAGTAGTCAGCTTAACAAAATACATATTTCAAGCAATCATGAACTTGAAAATAAGTGTATTGCCCACCAAGTGTGGAATAAACATGAGGAGCAGTAAAGTGATGCATCTCCATTGACTTCTCATCGTTCATTCTTCCACTGGCCACAGGAAGGCAGAAGATGCAAGAAATTCATATTAAAAAGTCAACGAGGGGTGTCACCCCTGTGTGGCTTTGGGGATGCTGCTGCTGTTTCTTTTGCTGTGCTAGAGGCGTTTCTTCTGGGACTCCGAGAAGTGCTGTTCAAAAGCCTGAGGGACTGCAGGCGTTTTGGAGGAGCTGCAGGGTGTGATGTCTGTCATGCTGAAGGGGGGGGGGGGAGGGGGCTGGGGCTGGTGTGAGGATATAGCGGAGGGAATCTGGGAGCGCAGTGGGGATGGTTTGAGCGTGCATGGGGGAACATGGAGCTGGTGTGAAGGCACGTGAGGCAGGAAGGGAGCAGAGTTAAGCACAGTCTGAGGGCACCTGGGGAGGAAACGAGCCATGTGAGGGTTGGTGGAGGGCAATGTATATGTACCCTGGCGTCCTTGGTTCCCATCCCAGGGCCCACAGTTTGGTCCCTTTTGCTTACTGGGGGCCCTCTCTCCCTAACCTTGAGCACCCTGAACACCCCCCACCCCCCCCCTACACACCCTCAGCTGCCTCCACTTGCCCTCTGGTCTGCTCCAGACTGTCCCTTTTGTCCTCCAGTGCCCCCCACCCACCTGCTTGGTGTCTGTCACCGCACGCTCCCTTTGGGACCACTCCCCTTCCTCGTGGCTGCACAGCACAGCCCATCATTCAGCTTTTGGTGTTCCAGGGTCCTTAGTCCTTTGGTGAAACCAGGCACACACACCCCTTTTTTACCTGCTCATCGCATCAGGAACCCCTGTTTTTCCTCCAGTATGCCCCAGGGCTCTGGTTTCCTCCCAGGGTGCTCCAGAGCCCCTTGCTCCCCCGCAGGTTGCAGGATTGCTCCGTTTCATCTCTTGGCATATCCTCTCTTTACATTTTGGCCCCCTCAGGGCCGCCAGGAGCCTTGTGCTCCTGACAGGACTTGCATAAAAAAGAAATAAGCTGCTTTCAGTGCTGCAAAGAATAATTTGGTAGAGAGACTACCAAAGAAAAAAAGAAAAAGAATTGCATGTATTGTTCTTGCAAATGTCTGATTCATGCTTCGCTCAATTACAATCTTTATGTAGTGACTAAAAGCCTTTTCTTATATGAAAAAAAAAGTTTAATTCTGCTCTTGCTGAATAAATACTGAAATTATTTTTAACTAAGCTGAAAAGTATTTACATTTGTAGCTTTAGTCCTCATTTCATTCCTTTTTGGCTACTGGAAAATACAGAAGCTATTTTAATAGGGGCCTTCAGCTTACTTAACTAAAAATGTATTACCTAAAGTTAATTATTAAAGACCTTCATTCCAACCTGAACTGTCAGGATCAGAGAGACAGGAACGGTTTTGCTATGGAAATGGGGCAATTTGTATTTACAGAAGAACAAGGTGGAAGCAAATTAATACGTGGCAAGTATCATAATTTTGAGGAAAAACAGACAGTGCAAGCAAATCTTGTAATTGCCTTCAGTGGGCTGCAGGAAGGGTGGGCTGCCCTTCGCAGCGTGTGAGGTACCAAAGGCAACATGCAAACCGCACAGCAAACCTGATGGTAACGGTGTCCCCTGGGAACTCCTCCTTACACCTCCTGCTCCTCTCAAATTCTTGAATAACCCGCGGCAGCAGAGACATCCCTGGTTTGGGTTGGCAGTTTTGAGCAGGGATGTGTTCGGTACTCTCTCTCCCATGCGCCCAACGATGGGTATCTGTTCATTTTACCCATTTTACCTCTTTCCTCCTCCCCTTTTTCTGGTTGAACTTCAGAGACCTCCTTAGTCATCAGCCAGAGAAAGGACGTATTCGTTGACAGATCGTGCTACCTGCTCGTGGGAGGTACCCGTTTCTGGCTCATTACTGTTCATTACCTGTGCTGTCATAGCACTTGGAGCCGAGAGAATGTAACGGGGGTAAATACATTAGATCAGGGATGGAAGCAAATTATCACCTGGCCCCCTTTAATAATTTCAATTATTAAATTCAATAATTCAATTTCTAACTTCAGTAGATTTACTGAAACAAAGGGAAAACCTTTACAAATTCACAGGAGCCTGGTGATCATAGCACCAGACCGAGATTTTCCAAGTGATTAATTATTCTGCTGTTCTCTCGCACCAACCAGTTATGCACAATTGACTTGTGGTTAATTAATCCCTTATAGCATCTCTGAAAGGACTGGGCACAGCAGCAGTGGGGCTGAAGGGGCCTGGGGAGGCAGGACTGGCAGAGCACCCCCCCTCCGCTCAGCACGCAGCTCCTGCTCCTCTGCCCTCCGGCCCAAAGAGGCAAAAAAGAGACAAAAAAGGGGGTTTTATGTAAACACAGCCATGAGAGCTCTCCATAAAACCTGTTGCTCTAAAGCATTTTGATTTCAGTCAACAGCCAAACCTCACGTTGTTTTACAGGCAGGTTATTTGATTATTTTACTGGAAAAAAGCTGAAGGCAAAACCTGCTTTGTGGTTCAGAAACTCCTGTTGGGCCCCTCCTGGAGCAGATCAGTCCTGCCCCGGGAAATACCAGCAGGGAATTCTAATTGAGCAGATTTTTGTAGAGTTTGTGCCTGAAAACACTGGAAAGGGGGAAAGCAGAAGGTGTAAGGCCACAAGAGGTGAAAGGCTGCTGCTGAGCAGGAAAGAAGAAATAAAGAGAAAATAAAGATTCCCAGGAGTCAGAGTTACATTCTGAGAAAACATTGCATGTTTGAAGACACATCCCCATCCAGCAGTTAAGGATACTTTTAAATACGCATATGTAAGCCCGGGTGAAATGTAAGCAGAAGTTTTACTATCAACATTCGCTGAGTCAGATGGTTCAGTATCAAAAAAAAAAAAAAAGAGGAAGAAAAAGCCACTTGTGAAAGACACAGATCTAACTGAACACAGGAAAGAGAGCATTAGCCCCTTCTCCTGCACAAAAATCCTTCTGTTAAAACATTGGTTATGCAGAAAACAGATTTTTCAGGGGAAAGCATCTGCCAAGCAGCACGTTTGTTCTGGTACATCCAGAAAGGTGATCAAGGCGGTGTTGCACCCGCTGCTGGTTACTGCCTGCCCCCCGCCTGCGAGCAGTTACTCCGCGTAGAGGTTTGTATTTTGCTGATGTGCGTGTTAATGTAAAATACAGGAGCCACAGATGGCGATGCTTTATGCTTAGTGACATGCAAGAGGGGGCAAAACTATTCCTTGCATAAGTTTAGAGAAAGAAGAAACAAGTATATTTTGAATGGCAAGGTTATATGTACCCAAGCCCTCGAGGAGTTTTCATTTAGCTCAGCTGGGAAAGCTGAGGTGCTCCAGCTGATGAGCTCTGCAAACAGCCTGAAACCCCTCGGCACAACCCCAGCCCCTGACAATGCTTTGCATCAGCAAGTTTGCAGCAAATCACCTGGATAAAGGCTGCACATCAGCTTTTTCCTCCAGTTTTCAGGTTTAATCTCGATTTCCACAAGATTTTTCATTTTATTCCTATGTCCTTTCCACATGCCTGTATCTTTCTGGATATTGTAAACAAATACTTTAATGTGGCTCCAGGTGCAGAGGATTTGAAGGCAATTGGGTGATAAAAGGGCAGTCTTTTCCCATGAGTGTGTTGATGAATTATGGTCCATAAAGTCATCCTCAAAGCTTTCCCTAGGGAAGGGAAGGGAAGAGAAGGGGTTGTGGTGTTTTTTTCTGTGTTAAAAATGAGTGGGAAGGAAGCGGGGAAAGGTCTGTTTGTGAGCAGCGGTAACCGGCTGGGCTCTGATATGTCACAGAGCAGGGGATTTTCCACTATTTCCACAGTGTGTTGGAGGAAGCCAGAAGGAGACTGCTATGTCCCAAAATCAGATGGTCCTTACTAGGAAAATGTATCGTTAACCCAGATACAGAGATGACCCTCTGCAGCACCTGTGGTTTGGGGTTATTTCTGAGTGCCAGGGGTGTGAACGGAGGCACCTCCAGTGGCACTGCTGTAGTAAGAGACCTTTTCTGCTGTGCTTTCCTGAAACCAAGGGTCTAACTAGCATTTGTCTGTAGATATTAGCGAAGCAGATGGTTTCCCTGAGCTGGTGGGGAGGAAGGAAGGGGTGGGAGCTGGATGTGTCTTGTTTGCCCACGAGCGACGGGCTCTGCTGTGAAGCCTGGCAGGTCGAGGGTTTCGCAGAGGCCGCTGTAACAGGTCATGTTTTTAGTGTTCGTGCACTTTTAATCCCTGTTTGTTACTCTCAGTGCTTTGCAAATCCATATTACAGTGTGGCTCCTCCAGCTCTGCTGCAGATGAAGATATTCTTAAATTTCTAATTTTTGCTGCCGGCACTCTGCACATGCGAGGTGGGGGCTTCTCACGGCACACAGGTAATGCTGCTTTTGCACCACTGAGCCCGTTCTGCAGCCCTGGTACTCTCACCTCCTGCCCTGACATTGCTCACGGCTCTAAAAAAGCCTTTGCATGACAGTGTGTACATGGCACAGGAGCCCCCAGACCAAAGCCAAGGTTCCCCAGCTGCCGGGACCTCAGAAAAGGATGCTCAGGTATTTCTGCAGTGGTTGCATCAATTCCTGAGCGTGCACACAACTCTGGAAGCAAAAGAAGCCTCTAAAGAAAACACCTATACCGCTATGGTTTTGTTTTTAGAAATAACTACAGAGCTGTGAGGGGAAGGCAGGATGTTTCTGTGTCAACACTGAAAAAGCACCAGGGAAGGGACCTTCTGCCTCCTGGGTGGCCACGGTGGTTGGTGGGGCTGGGGATGAGTTCATCTGCTGCGCTTGTAGGTTCCATCTCTGAAAGACTCCTCAGGTGAGTGCTGGTGGCTGTGGCCAGCTGCAGGAGGCTGAGGTCTGCCCCTAAATCCCAGCTGTGCTCCCCAAAGCTGACCCACAGCGGAGCCATGCAAGGAGGGACAGGCTTTGTGAAGTGTGTGAGGGCTTCTGCAACACAGCCAGGTCCATCAGTCCAAAAGAGGCCAGAGGTGCTGGATGCTGCGGGGTGCCGTGCTCAGGACGGGGATGTCGCAAGGCTTCTGCAAAGCAAATGCAAATTTTGTGATGTACCTCATGAGGTCAGGGGGCTCTGACAAGTCCAGCGATGCTTCAGTTCAGGGAGGAAGGGACCCCTGCAAAGCTTCTACCAGCCCCCTTCATCCTTCAACATTCCTCGGGATGGATTTGTTGGCAAACTGAAGCCCTTATAGTCACAACGCCTTATGCTTGTGCAGCTAAGGAGATCTCCAGGAAAAAACCAACCTCAGTTCAAGGCAAGCTGCTGATCCCATCGCAGACCTGAGTCAGCCTGGCTGGTGAATGGGATGACGAGTCTGGTGGGAGAGGGGCAGCAGGGCTGGGGCTGGGTGCGGGGACACGGGGCTGGGCGAGCTGCTGAGGGATGTTTTGTAGTGTGAACCAGGGCGAGACCTGCGAGTGAGCTGTGAGCCCGTCAGCTGGAGAGCGAGAGCAGGATCAGGCCCTTCACATCCCTGCGAGTGCTGTGTGTGGGTGCGGGGGTGCCGGTGGCTGTGCCGACCTGCCAGAGGCTGGCGGTAGGAAAGTGCCTGCGTGCACTGGGGTCTGTGCTCTGTCTCCTTGCTGCCTGGGCTGGGGAACAGGACCCACTTTGGCTTTGGTGGACCAGGACCACTCCCTGGGCTCATGAAACCCCCCTGGGTCAGCTCCTCTTAACATAAAGCTCAATTACTGAACACCGATGTTTTATATTTACTTTAAAAGCAATGACTTGTAGAAACATACATATTCAGATGGTGTTTCCCAGCTTTTAGCTTATTAAGAAAATGAGTGCTAACATCCGAAGGCATCATTCCTGTTGCTTTTCCTTCTGTACATCTCAGCTGTGTGTTGATGGGGCTGGGGTTGGTTTAGATTTTGGGGGTGGAAAAGGAGGCAGCTGGAGGAGCATCCACCCAGAGCCAGGCTAACCCCAGGCTCAGGCAGAGCTGATGCAGGGGAGGGGGCAGAGCGGGAGGGGGCTGGGCTAGAGGGTGTCTGGCGAAGGAGAGCAGCCTTGGGGAAAGAGGTAAAAACACAGAGTAAAATGCAGTCCTCTCAAATTCTCCTTTGTTCCCAAATCCTGACAGACGTTTTCTGCCCTCTAGAAACTGCTGCTCTTTCCCTGGCCATCACTATCCTCTGCAGCTCCTTCATCAACCTCTTGAAATGTCACTGCCCCCCTTCCTGTTCACCCACCTGCTTTGACACCAACCCTCCAGCCTCCCCGCTGGAGACTTCTGATGTACCTTCATCCCTCCAGTACCTCCCTGAGCCCTCCCCTGGGCTGGCTGCATCCTGCCACCCTGGCCCTTGTGTGTCCTGACAGCAGGTACATCCTTCTGAGCTGAAGAGGGATTGCAGAGGCACTGACGTGTGGCCAGGCTTCCCCAGGACCATCTCAAGTAGTTCAAAGTCAATTGGCCGGAGCTGCTGACCACCGACCTCCTGCCTGAGACACGTCCTCATGAAAATTTTGAGGTCAGCACAGATGCAGTTTCTCATGAGTGTGTCCTCACTGCACCTCCAAGGCAAAACATGAGCTCTTTGCAGGGGTACTGCACCCTCTGCTCCATCCTGATGCTCGTCGGTAAGTCTGGGATGGGGCAGGCAGAAAGTGACTTGGGGGATGTAGAAGCTGGGACTGTGGCAATGCTTTCTGTTCACTGCTTCTGCTGGTGTAGTAGTCAATGCTGGTAATCTCTGGGCAGCCCACAAAGGGTGATAACAGCAGGGTTATCAGTTCTGAGCTGCCAGTGTTCATCACTGCATCTGCAATTCAGAAGATCTCTTCTGCTTTCATCTATGTGATGATAACATACGTGAAAAGGCTTTCCCTGGTTTTAGATGTGAGTTGGAAATCACAAATGGAACCCTGAGAGAGCATTCATAACAGCTGGCCCAACCCCTGGTGCTGTCCATTTCCCGAAGGAAAGAAAAATTCTCTCAGGCTGATGGACCAGTGTTTCCCAGCCCACACAGCTCCCTGCAAGCGCTGCGCAGGCAGAGCCCCTCGCTGCCAGCTTTCACAGCTGCAGCCAGACAGTTTGGGGATAACTTCTGCTTTGTTCCCACAGCCAAGCTCCTGGGAGGCATCAGACGCGGTGTCCCACTCAGTCGCAGGGACGGAGCAGGCAGAGCCGGCTGCAGCACGGGGCAGCTCCGCAGCTGCGCTGATGCCGCTTCGCGAAGCTTTTGGGTGCTGCTCGAGGGAAGAGGTGAACGTGCAGGAGCGGCTACATGTGGTACCCCAGGGAAACGTCGCAGCTCGGGACAGCGCCCTTGCAGCAATGCCTGCGCAGCTTAAATGTGCTGAACAATTTCTGAGGCTTGTTTTCTGTGCGCCACCTGCTCTGGTTGTCCCCTTGCTGGTGCAGGAGCCCCGGGAGCCGGTGAAGGCAGCAGCCGTCCTACTGCGAAGTGAATGTGCTTTGCACTGCAGCACCTCCCACTCGCTCTGCCTGAGCAAACGTGCCCCCAGCATGCCTGCTCAGCAGGCAGAGACCCGTGGTTTCCCCAGTATAAAATGGTCTTCCAGTGGCCCTGTGTGACTGAGGTTTCTTTCCTCTGTGGGAGGTGGCATGTGCTTTGCCCTGTGCCCAGCCCCAAGTGGCAGCAGCTGCCACCCCAACCTGCCCGTGGGCATGCGGTGGAGGTGCCTGTCCCCTGCCCCCCCCTCCCTCCCCGACCACCCCATCCCTGCAGGGCAGAGGGCTCAGGGCTGGGGTCTCAAGCAAGCGCTTCCACCCTGGCACGTTCCTGGTTTGCCAGCGATGGTGCGGACACCTCCGCAGCAGCACTTTGTGTCTCCCCCTGCCCTGGATCAGCTCTCCATCCCAGCGAGGGGAAGGTGCCCTGTTTGTCACCAACCAGATAGCCCTTGCCCCAGCGCAGCGCTGCTCCCTGCACTCAAATACCCCTCTCCCCATTCAGCACCCCTCTCCAGTGGAATAAGCACCCCTCCCTCCAACAGCCTGCTCCCCACAACAGCCAAGGCTGTGTCTGCAGTATCGCTTTGGGCTCTTCCAGCTGCCGAGCCAGAGGGGAGATAATTTTCCAAAGGTTCTGGCAATCCCAAAAAGGGCAAAGCACCTCAGCGTGGGGCTGCCAGGAACCGGGGGCTGCTTTTGCAGGATATTTTCTGGTTGTCCCCTGAGGGTGAGAAAGTGGACACCTCTCAGCATTGTCCATGGTCACGTTCCTGCTGTGACCAGGCAAGATGAGGTGACCCCATGACATCTTACGGTGCTGTTGCAGCCAAGAGGGCTGTAGAGCTTCGTAGCCCCGTCCCCGCTGCAGCCGTGCTCCCCCAGCACTGGCCCACATCCCACCATGGTGGTCACAAAGCCGTGGTCAGCTCTGAGAATAAGCAACCAAGATTAAGTTGAACTAGACCGACGGGGCTCTGCTGCTGCTCCAGCTGCCTCTCAGGCAGGACGGCTGCGTGAGAGAGAGCCCCAACCCACCACCTTGCAACCACCCTTGCTGACGAGGTGCTGGCCATCATGAACCTGGGGAGCAGGAGCTGGCATGGGGGACTGGGTGTTCCCTGGGGCAGAGCTGTCCCCTTGCTCCCATGTTTGCAGCTCCCCCTTGTCCTTGCCATGCTCCGTGGTCGCGGCAGCAGCTCTCTGCCACGAGCAGTGCCTGCTTTGGGCTCCCCCAGCCCCCCATGAGCAGCACCTCCCTCCGCAGCACTGGGCTCCCCCTCATCTCTGCCTGCTGGGATCTGCGCTGAGCCTGCCCGCGGCTCTGCTCCTCTGGCTGGGGCTTTGCAAGCCCTTTCTCCTGGGTGAGGGCCGGCAGCCAGCTGGCTGTCCCCCAGGACCCCTACTCTTCCCCGGGTCCCACCGCCAGCAGTTGCAGCAGCCTGTGGGCTGCGATCGCCGAGCACAGGAAGAAAGCCTGGGCTTGCGCTGGGGACTGAGGAAGAGTCACCGACTTCCTCCTCTGTCAAGGCGACAGCTCGGAGATGCTCGCTGGCTGCCTCGGTGCCGACTCTGACCACTCTGACCCCGCACTGGCAGCGTGGTGACCGGCTGCCCAGAGCTCCCGCTTCCCCTGCTGCGGCGGGGCTGGCCCCAGCACCCAGAGGAGATGTCCTCCGGCTGGTGCCGTTGGAGCCTCGGCTCCCTCCTGCTGCTCCTCGGTGAGTCTGGGCTGCGCTGGGGTCCCAGGGCACAGGGTGTGCTGCCGGGAGCAGCTCACAGAGGGGTCCGTGGAGGGTGATGCTGGTGTGGCTCCTTGGCTGGGTGGTGGCAACAGCACGCTGGTGGCACCCAGGACTCCCGTCCCTGTGACAGCTGGCAATGGGGACCTGCTCTGGCGTCAGTCCCAGGCAAGGTCATGGTGGCAGGGGCTGCTCCATCCGCTGGTAGATGAGGAGCGGGAGGGGGCTGTGCCTTTGCCTCCCCTTCTCCTATCAGGGTGCAAGGACCAAGAGCTGCTTCACGTGGAGGTGGCCAGAGAGGCAAACCCAGCTGTGGAACGGTGCAGTGTGCGCAAGGGCCAAGGCACAAATAACACCGGGGGTGTTGGATGACTGGGGCCCATCTCACAGCTCCCTGCGGGGCTGCTGCTCTGGCTCACGGGCAGGCGCAGACAACACAGCTCCCTGCAAGCGCTGCGCAGGCAGAGCCCCTCTCTGCCAGAGCTCGGGTCCCCTGTGAAGCCCCCCAAAAACAGGGATGCAGCAGCTGCGTGTTGCTGAGAAGCAGCTTCTGTGCGTGGGGCTGCAGCGCAGGGGGAGGTGGGGCGAGGTGTGCTGCAAATGCCTGCGTGGGGCCGTGTTTAAAGAGGGGAAGGGGCAGTGGGTCCAGCCTGTGCTCTCTCACCACTCATCTGCCTCTTGCCCTTCTCTGCAGGGAGAAACCTGGGTATCCATGTCAAAATCCATCAGGATTCGGTCAATGGCACCGTGGGTGAGTCTGTGCTGCTGCCCATCTCCTACAGGTTTGATGGTGCCCCTTGCTTCCCAGTGTGGATTCTCTGGGCACTCAATGACAGCCAGGGCCCGTTCACCACCTGCACGGTGTACAACTGCTCCCTGGGTGCCAGAGGCACTCCCAGCTCCTGCTTTGCAACTTGTTTCACCTACGCCACATACCAGAGCCGCACGAAGGTCTTTCCGGAGAATGGGTCCCTGCTGCTGCAGAACCTGCAGCTCAGCGATAGCAGAGGCTACACTGTCACGTTCAGACCACCACCCCAAACCTTGACCATCACCCTGACGGTACATGAGCAGCCTTCCAGCCCACCGCCTCCAGGTAAGCATGACTGTGCTCAGCATAGGCACGTCCCACACTGCCCCCGCCACACGTGCGGACGGAGTGGGTGCTGGAGTATTTGTCCCTCCTCTTGAAGGGATGAGCTTCTGCCGTGAAGGGAGAAATTCCAGGGATGTCTTATACAGTGCTGTAGGTCTTTTCTTCCTATGATAGAGAACCCATCCTGTCCCACAGTGCCAGCTCCACCACAGTGTAAGGGCTTCCTCTGCCGCTGGTTGTCTCTGATGAGAAATGCTCTTCTGCCAATCTTGCGGTTACCCAACGCAAATGGCTGCAGATGAGAGGTGGGTGGGTTTGGGTCCTGTGCTGGAATAAATCCAGTATTCACTGGGGAGAGCGGGGTGCTCAGGGATAAATCTTTGGCTAAGAAAAATATACCAAGCGATTGCTGTTTATGACCATGCAAGATGCGTATATCATGGGGCAGCCAGCTGCGCTGCCACATAGTCCTGATGATGTGCCCCACACCCATCTGTCTCACTGTGTGTGTCTCTTGCTGTTGTCTCTTGCTGTTCCCTGGTTGGTTTATCACTCACCACAGTGTACAAAGGGGTTTTGAAGACCGAACTTTGCACTCAGTAAATTCGCAATTCCCTCCTTGGGTTTTGCTTCCCCTGCTGGGTCTCCGCCATCTCTCAAGGCACAAGGCACAGCATGCCTCCTGCGTACCAGTGACTCTTCCTCAGCTCTGCTGCCACCCTGCAAACAAAGCACATGAAATAACCTCTGTGGCAGTATCTGCCGTGGGTCAGAACAAATCCATGTATGAACATCTGTGCCTTCTGTGGTAGGACTAGCGAGCTCCTTCCCTGGCCCCTCCAGCAGTGCCATGAGGCATGCACATGGCTCGTGCTCTCTGCAGGACAGAAATGTCTCTGAGAATATTTTCTGGGCTGACACTCAAGTTCCAGCCTCTGGCTGGCCTGGGGTGAAGCTGTCGGCTGTCTTCCCGGTACTGTGGCCAGGGAACCCTCCTGCACAGCCCCTGCACTTCCACGTGGCTTTGGGGCTGGGGGAAGATGCCGATCACAAAACCCAGGGACCAGTTATGAGGCTGAGCCCTGCCTGGCTCCATGCTGAGCACCCGCAGTACCCAGGTGCAGCACTTCCAAGGGCTGCCGGTGTCAGTCACAGCACCCCCCTGGCGCAGGGCACGCAGCCCATGGGGTGCACACCGCGCAGGCAGACGTGCAGCAGTCGGTGCAGGAAAGGAAACTCAGTGATGCCTGAGCTGTAGGTGTGGGTTGGCTTTTTGCAATGCGGTATTTCCTCTCACCTGCTTGCCTATCTCCAGCTCCTCGTGCTGCTTTCTGATCCCAAGAGTGCTGAAATCAACAGGAGCGCTCTGGAAAACGTGGTGAAGCTACTGCAGTTAGAAAACACTGTTGCTTAAGAAATACACCAACTATTTTATTTCAAACAGATGAGAGCAGCCAAGGCCGTTACTATGCAATTTGGATTTGTTCTTCAATCTTCCCCCTGCTATTCCTGCTGTTCTACTGCACAAGGCGCCGAGGTGAGTGGATCTGCTCTGGCTTTTTATCCTTCCAGGCTGCACCCTCCAGCTTGCACAGGCATATTCCCGGGTGTTACAGGTAGTGAAGGGCTCCAGAGTTGCCTGGGTTCTGCTCTTCACACCAAAATTATTCCTTCTGTAAGAGCATCTCTCAAATGTGCCACCTCCTTCCAGTCATAAGAGTCACTGAATATATTTCAAGTTCATAATGCAGCTTAGCAGAGCTAAGGGGGTGTTGCAATGGTTTTCTGGAGAACTCATACCTTTTGGCACTGAGACCAGAATCAAGATACTGTAACATCTCTCATCTGTAAAAGAGGTACAATTTCAAGGACTTCGAAACACACCCTCTAAGTGTGGCCATGACTGTTCTGTTGTAGCTACTTTAGAACTCCACCTGGGGAGGGTATCTTGGGATGTTTTCACTTTAAAGCAAGCTGACAAGGTGCGCATCCCCACAGCTTCCACTAGTGATGTCTTCCAAATCTGCATCCCTGAGGATGCCTTCGGCAGGAAACAAATTCATTTCTTTTCAAGGGAGAGAATGTAGTTACAGAAATCTCCACCTTAAAAGCAAAATCCACGCCACCTCGCCAGTGAAAGGGCCAGTAGGGTGATCCTGGTTCTCCAGTGCTGGGAGAGAGGAAGGTGCAGACCATCAATGTCTCTGCCAGATAATAAAACTCTTTTTTCCTAGGTGCAGCTCGGCAGCAGAAGAGGAAAGTCATTAAACAACAGCAGGTACAGGGGAAAATTGGAAAGCTTTTGCACACAGGCAGCTGGGTAACTGCTAACTGCTGGCTTGAATAAGACATACTGAGCTGCAAGAATTGGGTGCTGGGTATAAAATCAGGAAGTTAATTCATTACTGTAAGGGAAGGCTGCAAAGCGCCTGCCCTTTCCCCAACCGCACTGCGGCTGCATGCTTCCCCTCCACCTCCCCCCCAGGCAGACCCCGAGGCACCGCCAGCCTTCCCTCCCTGGCCCAGGAGCCCTGGGACAGCCTTGCCCAGCAGCAGCAAGGAAAATGCCAAATGGATACATGCAGAGAAACGTGCAGATAGTCATCCCTTCCCTGCTTCCTAGCCAACCAAACTTACCTTAAAGCGCTTCTCCAGAGATCAGCGTGGATGATCTCGGGACTTGTCTCACACAGAGTTTTACCCATGAAAAATAAAGCAGAGAAAGAAGTAAAAAAAAATAAGGAGACATGAGAGCCAGATGGCTCAAGTCATTGCTCTGCCCACCACGTAGTGCTGGAGAAGCTGATGCCTTGGGGGTGGCAGATGTCCCAGAAGTACTACAGTACCCCAGAAAGCATGTCATGCAGGTACTTCCAGCCAACAGTTTTTCTACACAAAGAGGCCAAAGAGGGTTTTGTGCTTTTTTTTTTTTTTTTTTTTTTTTTTTTTTTCCCAGTGAAAATAGCCCAGGTTGAGGGCAGGTTCCCCACCCCTGTGCTCTCTGGTCTGGAAATGCAACAAAACTTCAGCAGAGGTTTTCATCTCCCTTTCCAGTGTCCATCAAGCTCCCCCATCGGCTCCCCAGGTTGTGTCTGTTTTAGCTGAGAGGTCCTTGGGCAAAGTAGATGTCACCCTCCGGTGTACCCGATGGGCTGAGCCACTTTTGCATCCATGGGGTAGGGTTGCTGGGACCAATGTTCCTCCCTGCTATCACAAGTGAGGGCCACCTGGGCTTTACATAGCTCCTGCCTCTGCCGGCTCCTGGTGGTGCAGACCAGCTCTGGACCCTTCCTGATCCCCACGCAGCCTCTGGAGAAGGCTCTCATCTTTGGTATTTCCTTTGTATTTCTCTAGGTCTCCAGCATGGAGGAGGCCCACGTGGAAAGCGCTGCAGTGGGGAACGTGGCAACCATTTATGCCACAGTTGCAGACAGGTTTGAACAGTCACAGCCAAGACCAACACCAGAGGTCATGTATGCATCTATAACTGCTCCTGGTCCCCCAGGGCTGGACCCTGGCCCCTACCATCTCCTGGTTTGACTGTGGGAGCTGCAGGACCATCGCAGAAGGTAGTTGTGCCTCAAAGCAAAGAGGATGTTTTTGTCACTGATGCTGCCTGTGCTGATGCTCCCCCTCCAGCAGCTCTGCATGCTAAGCCTAGGCTGTAAAGGGCTGGGAGCAACAGAGTACAGAAATGCATTAGTTTGCCTTGAACTGCAGCCTCTCTTGAATTTGAGGAGGTGAGCTGGTTTTAACTCCTGCTTGAGGCTTCCTTAGAGTACAGAGCCATCCAACATAAGAAATGCCTAAGGCAAAGGCAAATCAAGAGTTTGTCTGTGGGAAGTCCATAGACTCACCTTGATTTACGGGGTAATGGAGAACATCAAATAGATTTTAGTTGTGTGTCCCAAGTTTACTATCATATTGTTCCTTGTCATATTAAAAGAATGTATGAAGATACTTTACTCTGAAAAGTTGTCCTTATTTTTGTAAGTATGGCAAGTAATTGATGAGCAGATTCTTCCTACAATGGTGTTTGCTTGACCTTGGGATCCCAGGGCAACAGGTTCCTCTGTTGTTTTGAAATGTCCTTTTGAAGCACAAGGATGGTCCTGGCACCTAGTGCTGTTTCCTCAGAATGGTATGCACGGGTGGAAGAAAGCTGAGCTGTGGAGTTCTAGTTTAAAATCAAAAGGCAGCATCTCCCTCAGCAGCACTAGCTTTTTCAGGCATCTTTAAAATGCAGTGAGGGCATAAATGGATTTTGTTTCCCTCTGGGTTTTGCAGAAAGCCAGGTAGTATGGACCAAAACATGGCTACATACAATAAAAAGTGGATGCTATAGAAGGATGAGAGCCCTTGGCATCTCCCAATGGCAGCTGCTGTTGGTACATGTGATGATGCCAGGCTGCAGGGCAGGATTCCCTTGGAACAGAGCATGGAAGGTGCTGCTGCTGCCTCTCTTCCTTTTGAGTGCTCCTCTGTCATCTGGGATGACATTCAAGAGGGATGATGCTGAAGATGATGTTCAAAGTACCACGCACAAGGAGGCTGCTCCCACCGGTGCTGCACCTTCACTCCTGCCCTCTTCCTTCCAGGAAGCAAGGAAAGAGCATCCAACACCTTCAGCAGCGCTGAAGGCTGCCGCCAACACTCCTGACTGCTGCTAGCCAAGGAAGAAATCTTTTCCTGGAGAGAGACATGCAGTGGCACGTGCAGCTTTTGCTTTCTGCTCAGCTGCATCTCCAGCTGAGCATCCACCAGCCATTCTCCTGGCAGTAGGTAGAAGACCTGCCTCGTGGCCCGGCGTCTCTGCTCTTGGAAAGCCCTGCCAGCAGTCAGGATGGCAGAGCTCTGCTGCAGAAAACAGAAGCATTTTGTGGTTCAGTGCAGTCACAAAAACTGAATG
This sequence comes from Falco peregrinus, assembly GCF_023634155.1. NCBI lineage: Eukaryota > Metazoa > Chordata > Aves > Falconiformes > Falconidae > Falco > Falco peregrinus. The sequence continues at coordinate 1,735,601 of NC_073733.1, read as the reverse complement.
TTTGCGTTTGGTAAAGATAGACCTACTGCTGTGGTTAATGCGAGGCTTTAAGTTCAGGAGAGATGAAAGTACTAAAAAAAGTGAAGTAGCAAATAAGTACACAGGCCATACGGCTTTCAGTCTTCAGGCTAAAGCACATACGGTTACTGCCTTACTGCCAGTCCTCTTGGCAGAGCTGGGGGCTGTCTCTGCCCCACTGCTGAAGGACTTTGGAAACACCATCCCTGGGGAATGCAGGGGGAGGGAGGCAAGAGAGGATGCTCAGGACACTGATCTGGTCCTTGACACCTGCCAGCAGCCACACAGCTCATTGAAAGGGTCAGCAGAATAACCCCCCATGCCTGGTGAGCCACAAAATCATCTCAGGATTGGAGCAAAATGAAGACCTAGAACTAAATTTGTGCATCCACTAATCACCCAGAAACACAACTGCCCCATTACCAGTATCTGTGTCTCCCAGAACAGACTCCCTCCTGGAGAAAATACCTCCGGGGAGCCCAGCCCATGGGCTGACTCACAGAAACACGCCAGGCTGAGCCACTGCTTCCCAGAAGGTAAGACCAAGAGGCAGGAGCAAGCCCTGATGCTCTGCCAAACCATGAGTGCAGTAAAGCTCCTTAGCTGCCGCAGGGCACGGACCGCCCCAGACCTCCCTCCCCTTGCCCTGGCCTGTGCTTTGTGCAGCGGTACCCAGCGGGGAGGGACAACCCATCACCTTGAAGCTGCACATGCCCTGAGCTGCTGGTTTGTTTTGGACACTTGCATGTGGACCTGCGCTTCACGAGGGGATTAAATCCCCCCTGTGGGACTCGAGTCTTGGTGTTACACCAGGAGCTGCGGCACCCCTACGAGGTGGGCTGACCTCGGCTCAGGTGTTTTCTTGAGCTACAGGAATGAGGTTAGCTTTGACTGGCCATCTTCCTTCTTCTGGGCCTGGAAAGCAGAGCTAGCTAGCAAAATCCGCGTGGTGGGCTGGTGTGTTTCTCCATATGAAGTGCCTGGGGTACGAGGCTTAACTCCGAGCAGCGTGCTGGCATGGGGCTTGACCAGGTGTAGCACAAAGGTGCAATGTGGTATTTTTGTGGTTTACTGACCCTGCTCAGCCTCGTTAGAGCTGCTTCTGCAAACAACCCTTTTCCCAGGGGTGAGGTCTGCCGTCTCTTTAAGCTTATTCCCCATCAACAGCCAGCATCAGCTTTTGAAAGACAGGTCTCTGGGGCTGGAGCCCTTGGTGCAGAGGGCGAGGAGGGCTGCTCTGGCAGGAAGGAGCCGTGCCACAGGGCTGGCCCCTCTCTGGCCTGGTGAGCTGGCAGTGGCGTGGAAAGGAAGGGACCAGCGAGGTCTCGGCGAGCAGCAGATTCCTGGACAGTTTGCAGAAGAGCTGCAGTTTTCATCTTTGCTTTAGCATGCTTGTAGGAAGACTAAGCTTAGTTACTTTCTAAAAACTCGCTTGCTTTTCCCCTTCTTGTTTTGAGCTAATATTCAGTTTCTGCCATGCTCAGCCTGTCAGGCATAATTAGGAGGAAGGCTGGGTTTTGGCTTGACTGGAGGCCCAGGATTTGGAGTGATGGGTTTAACGGGATCTTCAGCAGTGAGGTGCTGCTTGCACTCATTTTTTTTGTCAGTTGTATAATGTGCATGTCATTTGCCAAACGTGTCAACCAGGAAAAACAGGCTCTTCCATTACATGCCTGCTCTGGAGCTTGCAGGCTCTGGTCCATTTGCTTTAGCCTATGCATCGCTGCCAGCAGCGGCTGCTCTTCCCACCAGACAGATGAGCTGGGTAGCAGTAGATCCGAAGAGAGGCAAGTGTCTGCTGGTGGCTGGCAAGATGCTGCATTAGCACTAATTACATGCGATTTTGTGCTAATGAGGCTTACCCAGACCTGTCCTCGATGCTGGCTGATACACTAGCCGGATAACTGCCTTTGTGGCTTCGTGCTGTTGAAATGCTGTACTTCTTTGGTAGACTGCAAGTCTACCAAATCTTGGTAGACTGGGGGAGGACAATGCAGGCCCCACAGAGCGGAGCAGCTGTGAAGCCCTCACCACAAGCCCACAGCTCCTCTTGCAGCCCCAGAGACCAAGCGCCTGCAAGGCTGCAGCTGGGGTCTCATCTCCGTGGGAGGGAGAACACATTGCATGCAAACTGGAGAAGAAACTGCAGAAATTACTGGAGGAAAAAAATACAAATGCAAGGAGACAAGTCTGGCCACACTTGCTCCACCATGCTCTTCACGCATGCTTCCCCATTTCTACCTTCTCCACCCTTCGCTCACCCTGAGCTCCTACCGCAGGTGGTGTTGGGTCTTTGCCTACACTGTGTCTCCCGTCCCTGTCTCTAACCCACGCCGTAGCCTTAACAGCTGCCTCCGCCTTTTCATTTCCTTCTCTGAGCAGCATCTTCACCAAGCTTTGCCCCCAGGCACTTGTTTGCTCTTTGAAGCTCTTAAAGGTCAGTGTAGCTCAGTGCTTGCAGACCTCAGGTGTGCGCTGGCTGCATCTCAGTGCAAGGCTTCCTCCAGCGGGGTACGTCTAGCCTTGTATTTTAAAGTCTTCAAGTGGCACACTGGTCCTCTCAACAGCCTTGCTGCTTGTCATAATTTATTCCTCCATGTTTCAATCCATCTTAGGTCCATGTGGCTGAATGTCTTCCTTTGAGACTGCTGCTGGGGACAAAGGACATGGCCGAGGCACCCAATGCCTTCTCACTGAGGCTGGCCTTCAGCAGCTCCAGGGCCTGCAGAAAGTCCACAGCAAGGAGGACTCTTTTGGTGGGAGAGGATCAGGTTAGGCAGCACCTAAGCAAGCTGGGCAAGCTAGTCATAGCCGCCGGTTTGGGTTGAAAGGGACCTGGGCCCTGAGATGCCATCTCCCATAGCACCCTCATAGAAAAGGTGATGAAGTATGAGTTAGATAAGTGGATTTATCAGGTTTTTGGGTTGAAAACTTGCTGAACAACTGGACCCAGACACAGTCCTTGACAACCTGCTTCTAGGTGCCCCTGCATGAGCAGGGGCTTGGACTAGTTCACCTCCAGAGCCAACCTCAGCTGTTCTGGTGTTCTGAGATTCAGCCACACTATTTGTTTAGAGGGAAAAACTGTCACAGTTGTTCCTTGCACAGGGGTTGCTCAGAGCCTACGACATGCATATCATGGCTACCTGAGCTGATCTAAGGCGATGAACACAGCATGGTCAAGATTACAGTTGTCTGCCAAAGCTTCGAGCTGCACCTCTTTGCACCTTCTTCACTGGGACTGATCAGGTGAATCTGACTCCTTTTTACTGGTTGGGTTTTTCCCTCTTGTTTCATCCTAGGTGCAGAATTTCAGGACACCCCCGTACACACAGCTGGATGCAGACACCTCTGCTGAGCACCCATACGAATATCTGTGATGGCCAGGAGCATGCTGGCCACAGCAAGGTCCTCTCCTTACCCAACTGCCCCAGCATGCTACTGTCCACATCAGTAATTTTGTGGGCAGGACTCAGGAGTCTTTCCCCCTTCCCCTTGACTGTAGAGGGGTGGTAGTTTGTCTGCTCCGGCTTGGGGACCACAGAAGGGGGTGAGCAGCAGCAGCTGGTCCATGCACATGCTTGTTGCACCCTGGGCTTGGTCCTGCTGGGGATGGAGGGCTCTCCAACCACTATCTGCAACAGGGGTGCTGAGTTCAACCAGCAGATGCAATTTATTTTTCATCTGCTCACTTCTGATTTCTGCCAGAGACCAACGATTGCCCCTTTGTGACTTAGGAGTTGCAGCAGTGTGGGACTGGGAAAAGAGAAGGACCTGGGGTTCTGCTTTTAGACACCCTGCAGTATGATTTTCACATCTGCTGATGGTCACCCGCTGCTCTTATCTCTCTCCAACCACAATAAGCTGCACTGGCCCGAAGCAGCGAGTGTGCAAATTCTTCCTCACAGCCAATATTTACAGGGTTTTGTGCTGCTCTATTTGCTGTTTGGTCTCTTCCAGCCCCTCAGAAGGTGCAGGGTGCAACACAAGTGACAGAAAAGACAGCTAAGCGCTAGTGGAAATGTGCCTTGTTTTTTCATTCAGTTTATCTAAGGTTAAGTTGAGAATATGTTTTTAAAGTTTCCTTCCAGCAGCCTGGAAGGATTAATGTGGCCAGAATAGCATGACTGATAAAAACTACTCTTTGGAGCAATTAAATGAAGAGGTGCATGTGGATGATGGGGACATGGTGGGAACAGGGGTTGGGCAACACTCATCTACAGTAGCTCACCTTTCCTGCAAGGAAATGAAATAACCTGTCTGAAGAACAGAAGCTGCATCCTGCAGTGGGTGAATGGTTGCACATTGATGCATCCATTGCAGCTGCCAAGGGCTACCCAAGAAATGTGCTGCTCCAGGGAAGGAACGTCCCTGGGGAAAGGACACAGTTGCATTTTCCAGCTCAAATCTTGTGCCTGTGCTTTTGCACTGCTTGCGGTTGCTTTTAGCTTCTCAGACATCCCAAGCTCATGCAAAATGCATGCAGGATGCAGCAGCCCATTGCTGTGATGGCAAAAAGCCAATGGGCTTGTGATATGACCCCGCAAATACCCGGCCCTGCATTGAGGAACCGAGCAGATGGGAGCAGAGAACCTGCGCTCTGCTGGGCACAGGGTAAACGAGAAGTTAAACTAAATGCACAGTTGGCAACAAAACATTGTGAAAGGCAGAACCTGAGTGGGAGCAGCCTCCCCTCTAACACAAACACCAAAAACATGTTTGGCATAAGTTTGTACCAACCTAGTTGTAAGCTCCACTCATCTTAAAGGTCATTGTCCTTCCTGTCCGAAAAGGTCCGTCCAGCCCCTGGGCCTGCAGGTGGACGACAGTCGCTGCCTGGGCTCCAGCCTGGGGCTAAGCAGCCCTTCTCAGGGTGTAGGAAGCTGCTGCAGTCAGCAGAAGTGGCAGATTACAGCACGAGGAACATCAGAACCCTAAGCCGGTGTGCAAGGTGCAGCTAGGTTTTGTGGTGGTGAGAAATGAGAAACAACCCACTGTCTCTCTCTCGGATAACCGCAGGGAGCACTGGGGACCTCCCAGGGAGAAAACGCACAAAGCCAGCATCACCCAGGCAAAATCAAACTGGTAATACCAGCTGCAGCTGAGATTGTGTGCGGAATGGTGTCAGGAATAAATTTGTAGATGGATGCCGCAAAAGGAAGACCAAGGGGGGAAAGTAATTACAAGCACATTTATTTGGAAGGAGACAGGTGGAGAAAGAAAGGGTCAAGAAATGGGAAAAGGGATGGCAAGGGCAGCATCGGGCTGAGCACGGCATACGGGTCAGGCGGGAGGTGTGGGCTGGGTGCTTTCCCTGGCTGATGGAGCCAGCAGGTGTCACCGTGTTGGTGCTCTGGACCCGATGACATCTGTATTCACCCAGTTTTTCCTAATGCTTAACACACAGTGGTCGTGTCCCAGACACATCTTGCTCTGGTTTTGGTGGTCCATGGGAGTCAGACAGGGCCAGCCGCGCTCGGCAGGGCAGGAAAGCTTTCCCCTGCGCTCTGGGGCCAAGCTCAAACCTTCCCAAGTCTCTCATCCCCCTGCTCTCCTGTCTAGAGCATGAAATTTGGTCCCCAGGTGCTCCTCTGATCCCAGGAGTGTCTCCCCCTTAAACTAGAATTGCCTTTGCAGAAAGCTTGTGGGACATGGATGATCCCAGTCTACACCTGCCTTGCTGGAGGAAAAAGGCACTTGCAGTGGGACAAGTGTTTTGGAGCTCTGTCTGAGCCCCTGGCCACTGCTAGGAACAGGCTGGAGGATGAGTTGAACCTCTGCTCTGCTCAGGCCACTGGGCTCCTCTCCCAGGGACAGGATGGAAGATGATAGAGCTGTAAGAAAGGGACAGGGATGGATCTTCTGGACTCAGACCATGGAGATGATCAGGGACATCCCCTGTAACTCATACTGCTGTGAGAACTGACATAGGAAAGTTCTCCTAGAAGCAGAGTTGGATGAGTTATTCCCCCTGGTTTGGCCTGGCAATCAAGCTCAGCATTTCTTGGAGGGGGACCACTTCTGGGGTGCATTGCAGCTCTGCCCCGGCAGAAAGGCCGTCCGGGCTCTGAGCGCCAGGAGCCGGCCGTGCAGGCAGTGAGCAGGCAGCTCTGCCTGCCCACGCTGCCCACTCGCAGCGCCGGGGAGTGGCCAGCACCGATGAGCACGGGGGCAAGAGCGGGCAGCTGCTGCCCGACAGCGGGAGCCTCCCGGGAAGGGTCCGCGGGGAGGAGCAGTCGGCAGGAACACAGTGAGGCTGGAGCCAGACCAGACTGGGACCATCCACCGCACTGCCCTCGTCAGCGTCAGAAATCCGGTCCTGACAACTGTGGAACTCCTCACACGGTACAGCCTGACCGGTTACTCTTATTGCAGAGTGGAATTCAAGGCAGTTTTGAAGGAAATTAAGACATTTTAAAAACATAGCAATTTTTGAGCTGTTCTTCCTTGACAGATGCTGACGTGCCGTTCTGCAAAGCTGCTGGGGACCAGCTGGCTGCTCCTTGCAGGTAAATTGTCCCCAGGCTGGGCCAGGTGCCAGTGCCATCCAGTGCTCTCTGGGCCAGATCCTTGCCTGTTGCAAACCCGCAGCGAGCCCGAGGCTTCAGCAGGGCTTTGCAAGTGTGCATGAGCATCTCTGGTCCTTTTAAGTTAGATTTTTTAGATGGGGCAAAACGCTTAACCTGGAAGGGAACAGTGTCTCTGCTTCGCTCTTTAAAGACAGAGGAGGGAGAAGCAGCTCAAGAGCTAGGCACAGTGCCGAGGCTAAAAGGGTACTGCAGACAGATTTATATGGGGGCTGATATATGCAAACCCACAAAATTTATTGCAGTTATACTCATGTGAGCAATCTCACTGTGGTCCTTATATATGTACTAACTGCCCTGAAGCACAGATGTACAAAGATTTTCAGAGCCAGCAATTACCCATTAATCAAGTCACCAAAACCCATTACAATGTACCTAGAGTTTTGGATGCCGTGGTGTGAGCAAGCTCTGTTTGAGCGTCTATAGGATAAGCTTTGAATATTGCAGTTGTAAAAGATGCCTGTGATTAAGTATTTTCTCTTATCTTCTACTAGTGGTACCCTGTGTCCTGTATAAGTAGTGTTTTCCCAGACCAAAGGGATTTTCCGTCGTAAGATTGTTTCTTCTCCTTGCATGTCTTAAAGTTTGGGGGGCATGAAGGCACAGAAATAAAAGCTGGTAGCTGTTTCTCAAGGTTATGAGAGGGAGAAATTAAAATCGTCAGATGAGCTTGATTTACACCTATTTTCTTTCCCACTTATGCTGCAAAATTGCTAAGAGAAATCACCAGTCAGAGTGCAAGGGGCAATTTCCAGAATTGTTTGCAGAGGCGGCAGGCGGCAGTGTAAATGCACACAAACATCTGCTTATCGGGGCAGGAAGCGAGACACGAGACACGGTGGAGAGGGAGAAGAGCAAACACAGCCGGTGCAGCTGGTGGGTCTGAGATTAGCATCTGTGGATGCTCATGCACATCCTGCCTGCCGAGCATCCCTCCGCCTTGCTGCCTGAGCGGGGTGCTGGGGGCCGCAGGTGCTGGAAATGTCTTTCCATGACATTCCCTTTGTTGGGAAGCATGGCTGTGGTCGTTCGGTGAAGGGTGGCTGGGAACAGGCTGGGATCACTGCTGCTGGTCCCCATTTCAGCGAGACTCAGATGCTCCCATGCAAGGGCTAGACTGAGCTTTGGCAAGGAGAAGAGGACCTTTAGCAGAAATCTTGGTGCCCCCTTCAGAGCAGCCTCCTAGGAGCCCTAGGAATGCTGCTGGCAAGTAACTGAACCTCTGCCGGTGTAGATAAATACCCTTTTGGGGTTTCCTCTGCCTATGGCTGGCTTCTTGCTTTACACCTTTTAGCCTCACCTTTTTTTTAAAGCATCCCCTTTTACAAGACAGTGATTTCTGCCTGGCTTTTTTTTTTTTTTCTTCTTTTTTCCCCCTGGGCTGGGAGCTGTGACCTTACCCACAGCAGCTCCTCTAGAGGTCTTCAAGCGCCTGTTAGAGCCCCAGTCATGCCAAGCCCAGAAATTGCCATGTGTTTTGGGGAGACGGCTGTGTCCCTCTCAGCTGGGAGCTGGTGGACACTTTCAGCCCCAGACAAGACCAGTAACTGGGAATTTGCCATGGAAATTAGATCAGGATTAGAAAGTCCCTTCTGGGTCCAGGCTGGGAAGAAATGTCACCGCAATACACACAAAATTCAAGTAGCAAAAGCTTACAGCCCTGCAGCCATGTATCTGCAAGCACCCTGTGCTGTATTTAGCACCTATATCAGCTCCAGCTGGGGTGTCTCCCTGCCTGGCAGCATGACGGGCAATGGCGATGCCTTTGTGAGAGGCTGTGACCAAGTGGTCCAAGTACTGCCTGGGTGTCCTTGGCACAGGGGTTATCAAAGCCTCTCCCAAGCCACGCCGACTTGTTCTGTCTCCCCCAGCTCAGCTTCCTTTCCCCTGCCATCCAGGGCTGCTGGTGCCTTTGCAACAAGCCATAGAAGCGGTGGGACCCCTCGAGAGAAAAGATGCTGCTGTGGGATCCTCGGTGCTGCTTCCTGGGCCGGAAAACATCACGCACATCTACTCCATGCAGTGGGAGTACCTCAATGGCACTAGCTCCCGCACCATCCTGCAGTACTACAGGGGGTCTCACAACACTGCCATCCACGTGCCCTATGCAGGACGAGCCATTTTCCATCCAGCCAATGGATCTCTCTTGCTGGAGGATGTCCAGGAAAGCGACAGTGGCATCTACAAAGTGACTGTCAACGTGGGAGACAGGGAGAGCCTGAGAATCCTGCTGGAAGTCCTCAGTAAGCGGTGGGCATGGGAGGGAGGAGCGAGCTGATGGCCACAAGCTGAGCAGTGGTATGATTTGGCTGGGTATGGACCATCAGCTGACAAAGGGGTTTGGAGAAGGAGTTTGGGCTGAGTCCAGCGGGTCAGTCATGAGTTTCTTTGAACCTGTCGTGCATGGAGACATCACGAGGGAGGCTTTGAGAAGAGGTTCCAAACCTGTCCTAGGGCAGAAGGTCTGGCGATGCTGCCCAAGGAGACCTCCTGGGGTGCCTCGCTGTGACAAAGGGCTGGGGTCCACCCGGAGAAGGCAGTTTCCTCCCTTGTTTTCTATTCTAAGTGCAGCGAAGGAGGGACTGGTAGGATGCTGTCAACCCATTGCCACCTGTGGAGAGTACCTCCAGCACTATTACAAAGGAGAACAGGTAGAGCTGATGGAGCTAAGTCCAGCAGGGTGAGCTTTATGGAGAAGTCATGAAAAAAATCTTCCCCTCAGACCATACTAACTGATGTTTGCAATTTTCAGGCGCCAGCTGCTGCCACAGAGACCAGAGTACACTTTAATAACACAGAAGTTCCTCCTCAATATCTCTCTGGGCAATTTCCTTAATTTGCTTTGGCGTTATCCTTTCTCTGCAGTAATAAAATTGCTGCCATAATGTTACCACAGCCTTTCACCACCCACTTCTCCTTTCCACCTCACATAAATCTTAATGAATCTGCATCCTTTTCCTTTTTTTTTTTCTCTCATTTTCTGAGAGGAAAAAACACCCCGTATTTACCAGTATGCAATAAAAGCAATAATTCTGCTAGAAAAAAAAGCCAAACCCAGAAAGTACAGCAGCCCTGTGCAGCATGGGACATTCGAAGGAAGACTTAACTGCAGCCCACATCCCCATCACAGATGCTCCAGGGCATGTCTGAGAGAAGTGCTGGTGTTTCTGTTCCCTTTCTAGAGCCCGTGACTCGCCCTCAGCTCCAGAGCAGTGCTCTCGTGGCCCGGGCCACCGGCATGGTCCTCTGTGAGGTGATGGAGGGCAAGGTGGACACCATCACTTGGAAGAAGGATGGGCAGCCCATTCCCTCAGACAGAGGTTACCACCTCTCCAACAGCCTCAGCATTTTGTACCTGAGGTCAGCAAAGAAGTCAGACTGTGGCTCCTACTCCTGCAACGCCAGCAATGGGATAAGCTGGCAAGAAACCTCCCTGAACGTCACCATTGCAGGTGATGGCTGCTGGGGCTTCACCTCCTGCTGCTTTTCCTTTTCTCCACCCTCTGCTGGGGATCCCTGGGTGGTTTCATCCCATCCCTTTGCCTCCATCCCCTCAAGGTCTGGCCATCCTCTTGTGAGGTTGTGGCCCACGTGCTGTTGGCAGGAGCTCCCCATCGTAGGATGGTCAGCAGCCATCCCAGTCCCTGATCCCCCCAAGGCACCGTCCTTGGCAAGACGGGTGGCAGGAGACTGGCTGCTCCCACTTGGAGAAGGTCCCAAGTGATGGCCCTCGGCTGAGGTGATGGTGAGCAGGATGTGGGCGGTGGGGTGGCCGGGAAGCCTGTGGGCAGCATGCATCCCAGGCTGGGCATTTCGTGGGCTGCAGCCTGCTGCAGAAAGTGCCGATTTTGCCACCAGGTGGCAAATAAATTGAATCTGTCCTGGTGATGGAGGAGCCCATCAGAGCCATCCATGCTGGTCCTGCCGGTGGCCTGATGCCTGGCTGCTCGGGTGTTTTCTTCCCAGGTCTCTCCCCTCCCTTGCAGGACGCCCTGAGGGTTGCAGTGGTTGCCGTGGTCTTTGCTGCCGTCTCAGGATGGGGATTAATTTTTCCTGTCTGCCAGTCTGACAAGCTAAGAATAAGTGAGTCTGCAGTTGTGGGGCAGCCAAAACCTCATTTCTCTGGTCTGGTGGGGGAGAGCAAGGAGCATTGCCATGGGAAGAGCTGGAAATCAGCTAATTCCCCTTCTTGCTGTGTGAACACCTCATCTTCACATCATCCGACAAGTCTTTATAAGCACAGAGAAACTTTCCCTGGCAAAATTTTTTAGTGGCAAAAATGGATTTACTCTGTTTTCAAGCTAGGTTAGATTCTGGTTCTTCCCAGATATTTTTGTTCTAGAGAGCTGAGGTGATCGATTGACACTTTTATAGAAAAAGACGTTTCTCAGGAGCATTTTTTGATTACAAAGCTCTGTTTTTAAGAGAATATGCTTAATACACTGCACTGGGGGGAACAGAGCCCTTTCCAGGTACCCACACTAAAGAGCGGGTCAAACCCACCAGGCCTGGCCAGGGATAGCCCACAGCATCCCGGGTGAGGACAAGCTGCATCCCACCCTGAGGAAGGGGTGGGACTGGCACAGGACATCCCGGGGGTTCACTCCAGTCAACCCACGCTGCTCTGGGTGTCTAGGGGGGGAGCTGTGGAGATGGCTCAGCGCCTACACCTGCGGGCTGGTGTGCATCGCCTCCATCCTGGCAGGCACCGCCGGGATCCTCTGGATGCGAGAGGAAGGTAGGAGGTGGCTGTGGGGTTTGAGGTGGGGGGTGGCGCGATGCAGACCCCACTCCTTTCCCTGCACAGGGCACGGTGCAGAAAAGCAATCCTTGCTGTGCAGACCAGTGGGGTGAGGACCTTGTGGCAGATGTAGGGTCTCACGGGGGTCAGAGAGGAAGGAGTGCCCTGGAGAGGGAGGGTCACACAGCTAAACACGTGGGGATAGACCCAGACAGAGCGACATGTGTCTTCCCCATGAGTGATCTCAGCCAGTGGGGGGGGCTGGACCACCGTGTGGGTTACACACCCACCCATACAATGAATGTAGCTATTTGCCCCTTCCCAGAGCCCTTTCCCAGGGTCTGTTGCAGAAGGGCAGTTAAAACGCTCAAGGGATGGAGAGGCTGCTTGCAAGGACAGGGTGAAAACGCTGGGAGCCGGGAGAGGGTGGGAAAGGGCTAAGGTGGAGGGTTACAAAGTGGTGCAGGTGGCAGACAGATGCAAGAACCAGTAGTCTGCCTTGTCCTGTTTTCTTTCAGGCCCTTCTATTGCAATCATATTGCCAGAGATCGCCCTTACATACGTGATCGTGGTAACCTTCCTGGTCTCTGCCACCGTGACCTTCCAGCCTACAAAGCTCATCCAACTGAAAAGTAAAACAGGTGAGATGTTTTACCAGGGATGGCGGGGAGGGAGATAAAACTGGGCCATGAGGTTTTTATTTTGCCAAAAATCTCATCCTTGACTTTTTTACATAAAAACTTCATTTCTACTTCTGTGCTAACTCAGGCTGGTGGATTCCACACCAGACAGTGGGTGAGGGCAGACCCCCATCCACGTCTCGTAACACTCATTAACATCACTTTGTCATCTTTCCCTCGGCCAGCACAGCGCACGATGGGCTATGCTGCTCCTGGAGGAGTGGTTTCGGTGGTGCTGACGACCAGCTTCCTCATAAAAAACATCCACCATCGCCACGGTGAGAGGGGATGCTCCAGGGACCACCCCAAGGATTTATCACACTGAGGCTAAAACTTGCCCACGATATGTAATCCCTATATCCTTTCAACTCAGCCATTGGGAGTCAGACCTGCTCAAAAAAAACCCAAAAAAACAAAATCAAAAAACCAACATATTGGAGTTTTCAGGCAAGAGGAATCTTTGCAAAAGCAAAACTAGTTTTCAGACTTCCATTAATTTTTCCTTGGTTTTTTGCCATGTGTACATCTTTTCACAGTGCCAATTTGTCTTTCTCCTTTCTCTTTTGCTCCGGATGGCATTTTGTGCTGACACCTGGTTTCTTTGACCACAGAAGAAGGATGCACCGAGTTCGTGGACTTGACCATCCTCACGGTCAGCACAGCGGCCGTGTCTGCCCTCCCGCTCCTTGCCATCTTCCTCTCCTGTAAGTCTTCCAGCTCCTTCATTTCCCTGCCACCCCACCCCCACCCCCCCGAGTGCCCTATATTTAGCAAGCTGGTTTCCCTCTGTCCCCACACGACCAAGCAGCCATATGAATTATTTGACATTTGCTCAGTTCTTGTGAAGACCCCCAGACCTCTCCACTGACCATTTCCCTTCCCGGGGAGCCCCAGACACCATCCCCCAAGTACAAGATCCTGTACGGTGCATTCGGTGCCTCTCGTACACTTTCTCCTGATGCCTGGGAACAGACTTGTCCTTTCGCAGATCACACGACTCAGGGGTGGCTGAAGGAACGTGACTCCGGCTGGGTGGAGAAGGCAAGGTGAATCCTCTATTGCCTTTTTCCCTGTAAATTCATACCGTCTTGAAGTGCAAAGAGTGGGATATAGAAACTATCCTGTGCCCTGTTTTAAGTTCTAGACCCAAGAAAGATGCAGTCTGGTGCTGCTCTCCCAGCCTTGATTTTGTCCTGGGTTCAGGTAGCTCTGGGGGAGGTCACCATCCAGCAAAACACTTGAATGCCTGCTCAAATCTCCCTCCTGGCCTTAGCCTGAAGCCTTTAAGCCTTAATTCCTGCTGGTTTCATCCCAGCACTTTGGATTTTTCAGCCATTTGGGCTTAGGCAACCTGGATGCCCTGCAGGAAAGCCCACAGGGCACCACAACCTCATGGGCCTCAGCCAGCTTCACTTTGCCCCAGCCAAAACCCTCCTGAGATACAAAGGAACAAGTATCACACCCACAGGCGTTTATAGGGTCTTGTCATGTCTCTGGGCCATGCAAGGGTGGGCACGGGGAAAGGCCACTGCAGCCCTCGCCCCTGCGAGGGGCAGGACTGGAGGGGGTCACTAGAGCCCCTGCCTCCAGCGATGCTCAGCACATCCCACCTCCTCTTCCTTCCAGGTCCTTTGAAATGTCTCAGCCCAGCAGCAGGGATGCTGTTCCCACCTGTTAGAGGTTTGTCGGGGTGTTTCTCGCTTGGTTGAGTCAACCCAATCTTTCTTCCTAGTTTAATGGGTTTAGGGCTCTCTGTTTCAGTGGGTTGGAACTTCTGTGACACCTCTAATAAAGGGCAATGAACTCGTTTCTGCTTTTTTTTTTTTTTTTAATTTAACACAGAATGGGGCGGGGGGGGGAGCAAAATGCACATTTTCCCCCTTCCTTTCTCTTTCAAAACAGGCCCTAAAGTAGAGAAGCACTTTCAGAAATAGTTGCAGGAGTCTCTCTCGCTAGTTTATGGCGATAAGATAATGAAGCCACATCTTTTTTTAAGCCTACATGGGTAACCAAATGCACCCACCCCACCCTTCCCCACAGCCATGCTTGACTTGTTGCTCCCCGGTGCATGTTTTGGTGATGGCTGAGGGTGTCTCAGGCTCTCTTCCCCTGAATCCACAGCTCTACGTGCTGCCTGACCCCCTTAGTGTGGGACAGCATCTCCACGGGTCAGCTGTCCCCCCAGCTGCGGCGAGGCTCAGGGAGGGGGGACCAGCAGCTGACCTGAGCCTGCTCTTTAAGCTGTTTGCTTAGATGCAAATCAGTCTGTACAAGCCCTGACCCCATGCTGGGGTGTGGTGATGTTATGTCCTCCACTCCCCACTGGGTTTTCCTGCCTACAAGGAGGGGCTCAGTTGTGGGACCGTGGTTTTGGGGTGATGGTGGGGATTTGGATGCTGCCTACATGGAAGCAAGGGTGGTCTCACTCTGCCTGGTCAGCAGGAATCTGGATCCTCATTAACTCCTTTTTTTTTTCCAGTTCCTCCTTGGGTTTTCCTGCCTGAATAGACAGAGTCACATCCACATCTCGGCTCTGCTTTTTCCCCCTTTGCTGTGTAGAGAAACAACAGCTCCTGGGCCTCTTGTATCAAGAAAACAGGGAAAAATCCTGTTACCTTAAGCAGGAACCGTACTTTCTACGGACCCCTATCCAAACAACCTGGCTTGGGAAGAGCGTGCAACTGAGTATCAGGAGTTAAGTAAGACAGAGACATGAGGAAAATATACACTAAAATGAGAAGTGGGGATTTGAACTCTGAGCAGCCTGTGGTTTTGCCCTCTGGCTAAGCAATGACTTGTGGCTGGTTTTAACCGTTAGGACACAGAGAAACCACAACTCCTACCTTAATCTTAGGCTGAGTGTTCATTCTGGCTTAAGGGCCACCAGACTGCAAAAGGCCACAGAGGTCATTATAGCCTTTAACATCAGCTAATTTGCACAAAGCAAATCGGGCAGCAGAGAGTCATCAGGGGCAAAGGAACTCACAGACCCAGCAAGTATCACAGGCAAAAAGGCCTCATCCCATCAGGATGCCAATGTGACAGTCAGCTTCTGGCTGGTACTGCTCTCAGGTACCAGCCTGTACCAGAGATCGCAGCTGTACTACAGGCATTACCCATTTCTATGGCTTTGTAAAGTCCCTTTTTCAGTGTTCCCCCCACCAGGTATTCCTGCAAACATAATAAGCCCTGCAGTTCTGCATGCGGGAAACCTCTTGGCCAGCCCAAGGATTGCTGCCACTTGTAAAGGGAATTTTCTCCCTCTTACAAGCACCATGTCACAAAAATCTCTAATTAATAATGGACAGGAGCTTCTCCAGGGGGCATGGGCTGTGTTTATATCTCATCCTTTACATGAAGGATGAGCCTTCATCCTAGTTTCAGCTGGAATAGAATTAATGTTCTCAGGAGCTGGTACAGTGGATTTAGCATGAGAAAATGTTGATAACACACGGATGGTTTCGGTTGTTGCTGGGTAATGTTTATACAAAGTCAAGGACTTTTCAGTTTCTCAGACCTTGCCAGCAAGGGGGCTGGGGGCGGGGGGCAGCACTGGAAATGGAAAGGGGGGACACAGCCAGGACAGCTGGGCTATTCCATGCCACTGAACATCATGCTGAGTATGTATAAGCTGGGGGAAGAAGGAAGGGGGCATGTTCAGCGTTAGGGTGTTTGTCTTCCCAAGCCCCTGGTCCACATGATGGGGCCCTGCTCTCCTGGGGGTGGCTGAGCACCTGCCCATGGGAAGCGGTGAATGAATTCCTTGTTCTGCTTTGCTGAATGCATGGCTTTTTCTTTACCTGTTAAAATGCCTTTACTTCAGCCCACAAGTTTCCTCACTTTTACTCTTCCAGTCCCTCTTTTCTCTCCCCCATCCCTCTGGGCAGGGGGGAGCAGCTGCCTGGTGCTTAGTCACCAGCCGGAGCTAAAACCAGGACAACCTTACATCCTGCTTCCCTGTTGCCCTAGTAGCAATGAATATGAATTATATATTGAATTTGTGTTTGCTTAGCCCTTGTCAGCAGTGTCTCTGGCTTTTCTGTAATACCATTAAGGTTCAAAAAAAAAAAAAAAGTGGCTGATTTAATCTAGCAGGCTAAACTAGCCATGCTGAGGGTGCATGGCTGTGCAGGACCATGGCCAGGTGGCTTTTGAATGCTGATAAGGCTGGAGACTCCAGAACCTCTGTGGGCAACCACTTGGTCACCCTCACAGTAAGACATTTTTTTTCCTCTTTGGATTAAATTCCCTTTTTAATGTGTGCTTGTCGCCTCTTGGCCTGGACCACTGGAAAGTCTGGTCCGTCTTTGTTACAACCCCTTTTAGACATTTATCCCACTTGATGAGACCCTCGGGAGCCTCCAGGCTGAACGGTCCCAGCTCTCCCAGCCTCTCCCTGGATGACAGATGCTTAGTTACCCGCATCATCTTTGTGGCCCTTTGCTGGTCTCTCTCCAGTAAGCACATATCCTTCCTGTACTGGGGAGCCCAGAACTGGACACAGCACTCCAGACGGGGACCCACCAGTGCTCAGTGGTGAAGGGTCATCCTCCTCGACCTGCAATGTTCCTCCTAATTCAGCCCAGGACACCACTGGCCACCTTCGCTGCATGGGCACGTTGCTGGCTTGTGGTCAACCATGCAGCCGCTTGATCACTCCCCCCACCCGGAGGGATGGGGAGGAGAATTAGAAAGGAATGTAAAACTCGAAACTGGGAAACCAAAAAGTCCTTGACTTAATATAAACAACTAAAACCATCAGTGCCTTAGCAACATCGTTCTTACATCATAGCCAAAACCCAGCACTGTACTGGCTAAGAAGAAAATTAACTCCATCACAGCTGAAACTAGGACACAAAGAAATTTTTTATGGTGAGCGTGGTGAGACACTGTCACAGGTTGCCCAGAAAGTTGTGAATGTCAGATCCCTGAAAGTGTCCAAGGCCAGGTTAGATGGGGCTTTGAGCAACCTAATGTAGTGAAAGATGTTACTGCCTACGGCAGGGGTGTTGGGCTGGATCGTCTTTGAAGATCTCTTCCAACCCAAACCTGTGATTCTGTGGTGTCCACCGAGACCCCCAGGCTCTGTAGAGCTGCATCGCAGCCAGCCAGCCCCTACTTGTCCTGGTGCCTGGGGCTGCTCCCTCACAGGGGCAGACTTCACATGTCCCCTTGTTGCATGAGGCCCCTCTCAGCCCAATTCTGCAGCCTGTTGAAGTCCCTCTGAATGGCAGCATGACCCTTGGGTGGCTCAGCCGCTCCTCCCAGCTCTGTGACATTGGCAAACTGGCTGAGGGTGTGCTCTGTCCTGTCATCCAGGTCATTAATGAAGATGCTCAACAGCACTGACCCCTTACTGACCCCCAGGATGCACCATTAGCAACAGCCCTCCAGACCTGGCCCCTGAGCCAGTTCTCACCCGTCCCACTGCCCATGTAGCTGACTGTACTTGGTCAGGTTGTTTATGAGAATGTTAGGAGAGACAGTGTCAAAAGACCAGCTTGCCAAGTGCAATGGTGGCGAGTAGAAGGAGGCACTTAATGAGGAGCCAGAGATCCCAGGGGATAGGGATGGGCTGGAGACATTTCCTAGAGCTGAAGTGTCTCTTGTGGAGTAGAAAGCTGAAGGTCCAGGTCCCTGCAGGGGTGGATGCACAGGGCAAAGGGAGCATCTCTCTGCATGGTGGTCCCATTGCTTAGGAAGCAGATGAGCTGCAGGCATGGGGCAGCCAGGGGCTGAGCAGAAGCCAGGTCACCGCTGCTCCCGGGGCTTTCCACAAGCAGGTGGATTTCTGCCGGAGGTGGCTGGGGTGGAGGTGGCTAGGATGATGGAGGGGTAGGGATGGAGGGCACAGGGATGATGGCGGGGCAGGGATGGAGGGCACTGGGATGGAGGTAGCAAGGATGGAGGGCGCCGGAGCGATGGAGGGGCAAGGATGGAGGCGGCTTCGGCTGCCGGTGGCCCTCGAGGCTCTCGGGCAGCTGCCGGGGGGAGCAGCGGGGTACCCGCGCCGGACGCGTGCTCAGAGCGCGGGCCGGGATGCCGGGCGGGCGGGCAGCCGAGGGGGGGAGCAGCCGGGGGGCGGGCAGCCGGGGAGGGGGGGCAGCCCTGAGCCCGCCCCCGCTCCCGCCCGCTCCCTCTCGGCGAGGCACGGCTCAGCGGCAGGGCGGTCCCGGAGCCACGGTGAGAGTCGCGGGGACGGCTGCGGGCTGCGGGCTGTAGCCCTGTGGGATCGGGAATTGGGCATGGAGGGAGGGGAGCGAGGGGGCCGGGAGCGAGGGGGCTGGGGGG
Source organism: Falco peregrinus (assembly GCF_023634155.1). Taxonomy (NCBI): domain Eukaryota; kingdom Metazoa; phylum Chordata; class Aves; order Falconiformes; family Falconidae; genus Falco; species Falco peregrinus. The sequence goes on along the minus strand of NC_073733.1, from coordinate 1,717,284 downwards.
TGGGGGCGGGGACAGGAGCGGAGGTGGCGGGGACGGGAGCGAGGGGACAGGGGGCCGGGGACCGGAGCGGGGGGACCGGGGGCCGGAGCGATGGGGCTGGGGGCTGGAGTGATAGGGGCGGCTGGAGCAATGGGGACGGAGGGATGAGGCAGGGGCCGGGGGGGATTCCCGCTCCCCAGCGCTTCCCTCTGGCCGCAGGCGCTCTCCCCCACCAGGAACTGGGATCCCCACCCAGCCCCAGAAATACTAAACAAACACAGGAGCAGGATTCGTTATCAGCTCCCGCAGGCTGTTTGCGCAGCGCCGGGACGGCTCCCCCCGCCGCCCCCTGCCCGATTACCGGCGCCCACCGAGCGCCCTGCCCCGGCTGGCGCGGCCCGGAGCTCCCGCACCCCGCCAGGGCACCCCCGGGACCCCGCCAGGGCACCCCGCATCTCGCCAGGGCACCCCCGGGACCCCGCCAGGGCACCCCCGCACCCAGCCAGGGCACCCCGCACCCCGCCGCTGGGGCGGGCTGGAGCCCCCTCGCACGGGAGCAGCTCACCGTTCGGTGGCCTTTTGTGACTCTGCCGAGCTTAATTTATCTGTCCTACCCACAGGATGGAAAGAGGTTAGACAAGGGCAGGGTGAAGTTACAAGACTGCGAGAAGTAGCAGTCTTGAGTTCTTGAGAGCTTCTTGGTTTATTTAGAGCACGTAAGCATAAAGCTGCTCTTTTCTAGATTTTTGGTTACACTTCCTTCTGGTTTGAGCACAAAGGGATCTGGGGGCTTTTTAGGTTGTCTCTGTTCCTGTCAGCCACGAAGAACCTTCATGACTGTCTTGCCACAGGACTTCAGTTTTTACCGTTTTTCTCCTTGTCACCAACTGTAGCAGTTCCTTTGTTCCTTTTGCTGTGTGTCAGCAGATGTGAAACCGAGAGAGCAGAGCTAGATGTGGGGTTTCATTTGCACATTTGCTAATGTGATATGTAATCTTCCAAAGCTGTGGGATGACTTACAATAGGAAGATTTGCATCTTTTTTATTATTATTATTGTGTTGGGAAATGCACAGCACCCTTCTGCAGGAACTGGCATCGCCTCGCTTGTTCAGGAGACATTCCTCCAGCTAAAGGTGGTGTTTGAGCAGCCCCATCCCATGGGGAGCCAGCCAGCCCCCAGCCCCTGCTCAGATAAGGCCTGGCCTAACGCCCTCCCCCCCTTCCTTCTGCCAGGGGCTGATACGAGGCTGTGTCACCATCTGTGCTTTCCCAATGCAGCTGCTGGTCCGAGCTGATTGCATGCATCTCCACCCCACGAACAGCTGCCACTTGCCTTGTCAGACCACAGAAGGCTCTTAGCTCGCTTCAGGCATTGGCAGCTGCAACCACCAGAGGAGGAGAAGGCAGCTGCCACTCTGGTGGAGCATTTCTTTGGCCCCTCCATCCCTAAAGGGTCCTCTCACCCGCCTCCGGAAGGCAGCTGGCAGGGCTTCCTGCGTTGCTTGCAGGAAGCTGGTTAATGTCTCAGCAGCTCTCACCGCCTGCAAGGAAACTGTAGTGCTGGGGAGCTTCCCTTTCCCAAACACAGACAGTTTTTTGCTTTTCTATGTGGTGCGTCAGTCATTGGCATAGCTCCGGCTCATAGAATAAGCCCTTTTGTAGCAGCTAAAGCCAGCTGCTGCACCTCCCATTCCTGTAAAAGGCTGGATGAGAGGCTGCAGCACCGCAGATGTGTTTCCCAAAAGTCATATGCCTTCCTTGTAAGGAAGATCCACAGACATTCCTTAAAAAGACCTCTTTGTAAAGCCCTAGCAGGCTGGAGTAAAACCCCTCCTCTGCTTCTAATTAGACCTGTTGGTTAATGAGAGAATAAAATACCATTTATAAGGAAATCCTACAACAGAAACAATAGGATTTTTCTGGTCTCCATATACCTGCTAACCTGGGAAGAGCACAATAACTTAATGTAAGACACGAAGGTCTTCAAATAACCAGCTTTCCACACATTGACATGGCTTTTCAGCCTGCAGCAGCTGCTCTGTCCCAGATAATGCAGGTTTTTAGGTGTACAGAAGCCAAATCAGCCTTAACTGGGGAAAGTTTCCCCAGAACTTTATTTCCTGAATTCCTTTTAGCAAGGCAGAATCCAGGGACGTGCAGTTGGCTCCTCCAGTGGGGGGGGCGTCCTAGGCTGGAGGTCTCTGCCACAGGGGTGAACACAACACACCTTGGCTGTGCTTGCTTCCCTGGGGTTTTGGGTTGGTTTTGTTTCTCTTCTGCCTCTTGGGGTCGGGGGGCTGGGCCAGGGGGCTGCTTGGCCGGGTCCGGGAGGGCATGCCAGGCACACTGTGCATGTGGGCAGCTCCATGGTGGAATTGGCTTCCCTTTTAGATGCAGCTCTGCTGTTTGCTGGGTTCCCCAGAGGAAAGCTGGATGCTGCCAGGAGGTAACATCTCTCCGAAGGGAGCTCAGCCTTCTCCCCTGCAATTCCTCACTTCACAAGTTAGTTCCTTAGCTACCACCAGCCTCAGGCTGTCTCTAAAATAAACCATAATAGACCATCTTGACCTGTTCTGCTCCTGGCTCATACTCTAATCACAGGACAGTGAAAACCCTTTGCAAAAAAATTGTCCTACTGCCCTCACCCTTGCTCCAGAGCCTTGAAAAACCCGACAGCAAATGCAGACCCTGTTGTCCAAACATTCAGGCTTTCAGCCTGGCTCTGCAAACCAGCTCTGAGCACTGCTCCCTTTCAAATAACGCCCCACCGCCCAGCGCGTTGGAGGCAGGCAGGTTGTTCTAAAAAAAGTTGCAGAAGACCCAGAGAACAGCAGCCAAAATAATAAGGAGCTTGCAAGGAAAGCCTGAAAAGTCTGGGAGTTTTCAGGCTGGAGAGGAGGGGGTGGGAAAGAGGATGGGATGGAGGTTTTTGAAGTTGTGAAGGTGATGCATAAGGCAGATGCGGAGCCCACATTCGCTCCATGCCAAGAGTCAGGGCTGCTTGAGGAAGCAATAGAGTGGGTTAAACCAGAGAAAAGAAAATACTTCTGCAGGTGTCGGTGTGTGATCATGGGACTCCTGCTACCTTGGGAGGCTGTGGAGGTGGTTGCTAAATGTAAATGGGCAATTGCATGGCCAGCAGATGCAGAAATAAATACCAAAAGGAGGAGGCAGGGCTGTACCTGCTAGCATCATAAAGCTGCAGCACAGAAGGGCTGCAGAAAGCGGCCAGGCACTCTGGTCCCCCCCAGTAACTGCTGTGCCTGTGCTGGTCTTGATGCTGTTGGATGTTGGTGATCTTTGTGTCTAGGAGATCTTTCTTTCTGTGATTGCTGTGCTGAATTGGTGCTGAACACAGACATGATCGTGATGGTTTCCCTGAGCTGCGCTCTTACAGGCGGCACACGCTCGGGTGGCTGTACAGCAACCCCCTGCTTCAGCCTGTGCCAGCTGTGGAGACACCACTGGAGACATGGAGAAGGTTGGGGGCTCCCCCATCACTGCGCTGATTCCCCTTCACCTTTCAGAGTCCCTGCATGGCAGATGCTGACGCTGCTTTTCACCGGCCCATCCACCATGCCCAGAGCAGCCATCCCAAGAGCATGTCACTGCAGAAGGAGCTCATCCCTCATGCTGGTTTGAAAGCCTGCAGGGTTTTACCATGTTAACCTGGCTGCAGACGGCTGTCATAGGCTGTGAGTATGAAAAGGGACTTGTGCGGGGCTTGCAACAGCTATGAGCATATGTTTGCAGAGTTTCTGTGCTCTCCTTGCTCCCCTGCTCCAGGTTGCAGCAGTGTTGGTCAAGGTACGCGCTCTGGGGAGCCATCCTGGCAGGTGCCACCTTCCTCCCAGTGCTGCGGCATCACTGTACCTGGGTACCACCACTGCCTCTTCCAAGCAGCTCTCTTCCACTGCATGCCTAAGGATTTCTTCCCTGTGGGCCTCTTCTCTGCTCTCTGACCATGGTGTACGCTCCGGTACCCTTCCTCTTTCCTTAGATGAGCTTTCCCTTTGGTACCTGTTACTGTACCTTCAGCAACCAGCACAACCTTTTACACATGCTAAAAGTGGCTCCAGGATGATGGTTCTGGCAGATTGGGGGCTGGAGGTATGTGTGACTTTCTGCTTGCTAAAATCTTTCACATCAGCAGTGCAACGGTAGGATTCTTGTGGGATTGTACTGCCAAAGGTACCTTTCAGGGTGGCATTTAGAGACACACACACTCCCCCACACCCGTTAGCTTCATTCTCCCCTGGGGAAACCATAAAAGGGTCTCATGTCAAAGCCTGTTTGGATTCCTTTTCATGCTAAAACCAGCTTATCTACGCAGCAGTTGCACCAGAGAACCGTTGCATTACTCAGAGGTGCCAGGAAACGTGAATATGTGATGTATTTTCCAGATGCATGAGGTTGCTGGGCACCTGGCTGAGTGGGAGCATTGGTTTTGCAGGGCTTAACCTCCCCGTGAGAGGATGGTGAGGCCAAGGCTGAATGTGCCGGTAGGTTTTAACAGCATTCAGCTCTCAGACAGCAGTTAAACAGCAGCCAGGACCATGTAGTCCCAACAAAGTACATTTCAGAGCTTGTTTGTCAAGCAATGCTCTTCTTTCCAGGTGCTGAGGAAGCAGGTTGAGATCCAGGGCTGAAGCCGCACTGATGATAGTCCCTGTTAGCAATTCCTAATGTGCAGAAAACCCTCAAAATCCAGATTCCCATTTTTGTTCCAAAGGGCAAGGAGTTGTCTTAACCAGCTGAGAAGCATTTATACAACACGCTGATAAAAATGTTAGAGTTTTTATCCTGGCAAAGGAGGAAGAAAGTCCTCTGTTACGTTATGTGGCACAACACAATTCAGGAAGTCAGTCTGTAGCTTGTACCAAAAAAAGAAAAAATAGGATGTACAAGCAGACTAAATTGCTCGTTGGCTTTTGCTTTAAAATTAACCCATCTTGCTCTGGCATCTCTCCTGTTTCCAGACCTGTTGCTGATTTTGCAGGGGTCCTCCGCAGCAGTGGAAATCACAGAAAGAAGAACTGCAACTGAAGGATCCTCCATCATGATGCATGCACCAGATATCAAGAATGTAAACTACACTGAGTGGGAATACATAAGGAACACCACCCCTGAATTCATCCTGCAGTACTATGCACATTTCCAGTCTCCAACCATTTACTCAGCTTACCAAGGCAGAGTGATTTTCTATCCAAAGAATGGTTCCATTCTCCTGCAGAGGTTACAAGAGATGGACAGTGGCATCTATAAAGCAACAGTCGATCTGATGCAAGATAAAGCTAGGACAACGTTCCTTGAAGTTATCAGTAAGTCAAACGTGTTGAGCGGATAGTTTTCTCAGACAAATATTTGCCAGTTGGTGCAGCAAACAGGTTGACAGGATGGCAACCAGAATAGAGCCATAGGATCATAGAATGTCTCGGGTTGGAAGGGATCCATAAGGCTCATTGAGTCCAGCTCCCTGCTCCTCACAGGACCACCTAACACTAAACCATATGACTAAGAGGGTTGTCCAGATGCTTCTTCAACTCTGATGGGCTTGGTGCCATGACCACTTCCCTGGGAAGCCTGGTCCAGGGACTGACAACCTTCGCAGGGAGGAACCTTTCCCTAATGTCCAATCTGAACTTCCCCTGACACAGCTTCATTCCGTTTCCTCATGTCCTATCACTGGTCACCAGAGAGAGGAGATCAGGACCTCCCCTCTGCTGCCCTCCTTGAGGAGGCTGTAGACTGTGATGAGGTCACCCCTCAGCCTTCTCTTCTCCAGGTAGAACAAAACCTCAGCTGCTCCCAAGTCTCACCCTTGAGGTCTTTCACCATCTTGGTCACCCTCCTCTAGGCACCCTCTAATAGTTTCATGTCCTTCTTGTACTGAGGCACCCAAAACTGCACACAGAACTCGAGGCGGGGCCGCACCAGTGTGGTAGAGTGGGACAGTGTCTCTCGCCCAGCTAATGATACTGTGCTTGATGCACCCCAGGGCACGGCTGGCCCTTTGGGCTGCTGGGGCACACTGTTGACTATTCAACTTGCCATCAACCCAGACCCCCAGATCTCTTTCCGCAGGTCTGCTCTCCAGCCTCTCGCCCCCCAGTTTGTACGCAGAACCAAGATTACCCCATCCCAGGTGGAGAATCTGGCACTTGGTCTTGTTGAATGTCATATGCTCGGTGACTGTCCAGCTCTGTAGTCTATCCAGATCTCTCTGCAAGGCGTCTGTACCCTCAAGGGAGTCCACAGCTCCTCCTAGTTCAGCAAATTTACTTAATGTACATTCAACTCCTGCATCCAGATCACTTAAAAAAACATTAAAGAACAGATGCCCTAAAACTGAGCCCTGGGGAACCCCACTGGTGACTGGTCACCAGCCTGATGTCACCCCATTTACTGTAACTCTTTGAGCCCGACCTGTCACTGGTCGCTCCCACAGTGTGCGCTGGGCTCATCTGGCCGTGTGCTGCAACACCCGTCGCGGGACGCTGTGAGAGACGGTATCAAAAGGTTTGCTAAAATCCCAAACCCCCACATTTACTGGCTTCCCGTGGTCAGCTAGATGGGTGACCTTGTCATAAAAGGAAATAAAGTTACTTAAGCAGGACTTGCCCCCGTGAACCCATGCTGCCAGTGAGCGACGACTGCATTGTCTCGCAAGTGTTTTTTGGATAACTCCCAGAATAACCTTCTCCATAATTTTACCAGGCACTGAAGTGAGACTGACAGGCCTGTAGTTACCATGGTCTGTCTTCTTGGTCTTCTTGAAAACTGGGACATTTGCCAGCTTCCATTTGTCTGGGAGCTCTTCAGATTCCCAAGACCATTGAAAAATAATAGAGAGAGGTTCCTGCGATAACATCAGCCAGCTCTTTAGGTACCCTGGGATGGATCCCATCGGACTTACGTGCATCCAGCTGGAGCAGCAAGTCTCGAACTAGAGGAGGATTTCTGGTTTCATCGCTGCCTTGAAAGACGCAGACTGGAGACCCTACAAGGGCTGCTGGGAAATGCCAGAGGGTTTTTTCCAACTGTGTCTGGCTGTGGATTGAGCTCCTGGTTGGGATATGAGGCTGCATGGTGCCTTCATCCTGGAGTGACAGAAATGGGGGGCACCTTCTGCCTTAAATTTATGTAGTTGTTGTGTCATAAACAGCCGCTCCTGGGAAGCATATGGCATAAAATTCCCTCAAGAGAAGGGATTTCTGATCACATCTGATGAGCAGAACAAATGCCATGGTAATGATTTGAGGACCTACCTCAGGAGCTGCAGGTTGTCCCTTGAGGCTGGGGCCAGAAGCTCCTTGGCAGCAGGCCCAGAATAAGCTGCTGCCTCACCAATAGCCCTACTCGTCCCTTCAGGATCAGATCCTGAGACCAGCTGGGTTTATGAAGGCTTTTCACTGGAAGGTGGGTCTGCCAGGCAGATCTCCTGTGGCTGATCTCCCATGGCTCCCTGCAGAAGCTCCCCCAGAACAGCTCCAGGCCCTGCAGACTCTGTTCCTTCACACCAGCACTGCCTTACTCTGTCTGTGAATTTCTCTGAAAAAATAAACAGAAATGAGAGCTCACCCTGTTTTGAAGTGCCCTTTCCTAGAGCTCAGCATCACTACATGAGCATACTGCATGTAGTGTAGGGATGGACTTCAGCCAGGGGTGAAGGACCTCAGGAGCATGTGGTTGCTACCAAGTGGAAACCCAGATACAGTTAAGAGCAGCCCCGACCGGTGCAGGTACCTAGGCGTGAGCTGAGGGACAGGGTCAGCCCTCCTTTGGCACATGGCAGGAGCCTCCAGCATGCAAGGCTTGCTTCTCCATGCTTTGGTCCATGTGGACTTGGACCAGTTTAAAGACAGGGAGCAGCAGAGTCTCACGTTGCTGCTCTTTGGGTGAACTTCATGACTTCTCTGACCCCCTCCCATACTCCCATGCCACTGGTGTGTGGGAAAAGCCCCCTCCTCTTGGGACACCCCGTGGCAGACAGCATCTGGAAAGTCCCTGTCATCGCTTCCCAGCATGATCCCAACTCGCAGTTCTTTTGGGTCGGTGCACCCGGTGCTGTGCCTGATCTCCAAGGGCTGGTAGTGTCCATCCCAAGGGTTGCATGGTGGCATGGATGGGGACATCTGCTTCCTGCTTTGAACTTGGTGGATGATGCCCTGCTCACTGCAGTATCTTCTCTCCCTCCAAAATAACCTAGGGGGTAAATCAGAAGGGAAGGACCTGCTCGCTCCCCAAGGGGCTCGGTATTCTTGCATGTCACCCAGTTTTCAGGTCCAAAGCAGGGAGCACTCACGCTCCTGGGAGTGCTGCCATGCTGCTCTCTACTTTTCAGAGCCTGTGCCCCAGCCTGAGCTCCAGTTCAGTTCAAACCTGGCAGGTTCGCCCATCAAGCTGATCTGCGTGGTGCCAGAGGGAACAGTGGCTTCCATCTCCTGGAAGAAGGACGGACGTCCCCTTCCCCCTGAAAAGTGCTATCTGCTCCCTGGGGACACCACCACACTGCAAATATGGAGCGGGGAGAAGTCAGACTGCGGCTCCTACTCCTGCAACATCAGCAATGTGATAAGCTGGAAGGAGGCAGCCCTGAACCTGACGGTCACAGGTTAGCCTTGTGGGTCCAGCGGTTGGTCGTGTTGTCACAGGTCCGCCCCACAGCTGTCTCTCACGGGCTTTTCTGAGCAAGTAAGACACAGGACTCATCCTTCAGGTTTTCCAGCACTTTGCAGTTTTCTGGGATCCCCGCTCTGTGTGCCAGGGTTGTCCCCAGCATGGGGTTTCCCTCGTGCTCTGCCTTGCAGGTCTCACATCTCCTCTGTACCACGTGCAGAGGCTGGCCGTCATCACGCTGATGTTCACCACTGTCTCCACCATCGGCTTCATTATAGTGGTCTGTCAGCCGAAGGAACACAGGTTCGGTGAGTGCCAGGACTACACCCCAGCCCCCTAAAATAAACCCTTGTCTCCCCACCATGGACAGGGCAGACAGCAGAAAGTCTCAGTCAAGCTCCTTTTCCCCTGTCATCCTAATTCACTTTGGTGGTGGGAGGAAACATGCTCAGCTCGTGCATTTCTTCTTATGCCTCTGTAGCTTGCACAGAAGATAAAGCTCCCTAGAAGCCGGTAATCCCAAATGGCTTTGTGAGAGATGGAGCCAAAAATATCAGTACCAAGCGCACGAGCCATTCCTCTCCCATTCCTTCAGGCATCCCTGGGAAGAAATAAAAAGTGCAGGATGGACAGTTAGTGGTGGGCTTGGCAGTGCTGAGTTAGCGGTTGGACTTGATGATGTTAAAGGTCTTTTCCAACCTAAATAATTCTGTGATTCTGTGAGACGCAGGCTGCATGGGAAGAGCCTCCCTGCCTGGAGCTGGCCAAAGATCGTGTCTCATGGGTTTTGGTGACCCAGCACACTGGTGTTTGGGTCGACATTGGACCCGTACCCAAGGACCATACAGATTAACACGGGTGCTTCAGTAGCAACACATGTATTGAAAACAATCCTAAAGACTAGCTGACAGCTAGTCCTTCTGCACAGTCTTTGTAATCTGCTAGTGCATCCTTCTACCCCCCAGGAACAATCTCCAGAATCATGGAGACCATCTGGAGAGCAGAGGTGAAGCCCTAAAGCTGGCAGGGAAGCTCTCCCATGTACGTTTGTCTCTCAGCATGAAAACCAGGAACAGGTGTAGGCAGTGGCGTTAGGTCTTGCTCTTGGGGGTGATCTCCCCTGAGGAGCCTGGTGCTGGTGGGGAGAGCTTGTGCCTTGTGGGCTTCCCCCTACGAAATGGGTCTCCGGAGGAAATCCAGCACTTGTCAGGTCATTATAGGAGGCAAAATCCTGAGCAGAAGCGTCTCACGAGGTGAAACTGGCATCTGGTTCAGGGTGGAACAACCCCAGATCTGGCTGCTTTCTCCTGGTTCCTCTTGCAGTCAAAGCAAGGCCTTGATAGCTCACCAGGTTTTCTTTTCAGGGTTTCTAAACCTCAGGGATTCAATTATTTACAAAGAAAGCCTGTGCTTGTTTTTACCTTCCCTTTGCAGGCTGCACCCATCCTGTTTATGTGGTACTGAGTACACTTGCCTTTTTTTCTCAGGAAATGAGGCACAGAAACATGTAATTCTGTCCATCCATGGACTGCTGTGTATCTCCTCTCTCCTCCTGCTTGCCATCTCCATCATCTGGATGCAGGAAGAAGGTAGGATTCATTTAACCTGATTTGTTCATGATTGCTTCAGTGTCTCATCTTTCTTCTTTCCCCGGATCTTTACAGTAGCATCTTCGATGCAGCAGTATTTGATTTGGATAAACTGACATTAGATTTCACTGCTCTGAGCCTGCAGGATCCTCTTTCTCTGCTCCTTTGAAACCGAAGGGCTACATTTGTCCCTTTGTACTCTTCAGGTACCACTACCCCTTCTCCAGGACTTCTCAAAAATTAAAAAGCAGTTCAGAAACCACTTCCACCAGACATTAACAGACCACGGGCGATGAACACAAAGTCTGGCTGTTCTAAAACTGCTCTGTAGCCAGTGTTTCCCCGCCCTGGGCTGAGGCTATGTATTTGTCATGCCATGGGCACTTATTTGCTACACGCTGAGCTGCAAGCAGACGTTAAGGCAAAGAAGCCCAGAGAAGCTCCCCTGAAACATTCAGGTCTTCTCCTCATTCCCTGTTGAAAGAAGGGTGTTGCCTGTGTGTACATTTATAATAAATATTGCTTGCTAACAGCTTCCAGGATAAAACGTGTCCTCAGCTGTAGGATAGGGTCCCCTGGCCAGCAGCGCTGAGCCAGTCCCGCAGCCTGCGCCAGCGCCTCGCCACGCTCACAGGGAAGAATTTCTGCCTTGTATCTAATGCAAATCGACCCTCTTTCAATTCAAAGCCATTGCCCCTTGTCCTGTCACTACAGGCCCTTGTAAAAGGCCCCTCTCCAGCTTTCATGTCGAGCCCTTTTGGTACTGGAAGCTGCTCTAAGTCTCCCTGGAGCCTTCTCTTCTCCAGGCTGAACAAGAAGTCCTGCTCCTGCTGCTCAGCCCCATTGCACAGGGTGACGGATGCTGCCCTCCCAGATGCAGCAGTTGGGTGCAGTGTTGCCACAAGCCAACGTCCTTTGCCTTGTCCTTGCTGCGTCCACCAGTTTCCATCTCGCTTTCTGGTTTACTTCTATTCCTACAGGGGTTTCTGCTGCCTTGATCCTTCTTGGGCTGTTCTTCTTTGCTGCCACAATAGGAACTACCTGGGTGGCAACAGCAGTGGTGTGGAAACCAGCAGCTTTCAACCCCTTCAAAATGTGTAAGTTGCTGTTTATGATCTAAACCTCTGGTGGAAAAGGCCTGCTAAGAGCCCAGGAGCAAACTCCTCAGATTTTCCCTCCCAGGAGGGAGCGGAGGCTCGGCACGCTGCTGCAGCGCATGCCCAGACATTTCCCATTGCTCATCCTCCCACCGAAGCCCGGCTCCCCGGCATGCCAGCCTGCATTCCTCATGCATTTTCCTCTCATCCGTCAGCAGTTTTTCCCTCTCCCAGGGCACCGTGTCATCCGGAACAGTACAGCCCCCACAGCAATCATTGTCAACTTGTTGTTTACCACCTTCTTGCTCCACAATATCCAAAAGCTCCACGGTAAGGGGTGGCTTGCATTTGCACTGCTTGTGCCTTTCCTCGCCTTTCTTCTGGGGAGCAGTGAGGTATCTGGGGGGGCAGAGAGAGTCCTTAGGTGGATTTGCATGGCTGGTCCTGCAAGAAACCTTGTTGTGGTTGATGTAGTTGTGGCAGCTTCAAGCTGAGGTCATAGCTCTTACGTAGCAAAATGAGGTTCGCCTAGGTGGCTCCGTGATTTGAAACACAGGGATCCCCCTTCTCCATCACATAGAAGTCACTGGATGAGAGTCAGGGTGCCTAAATGTTCAGAGGGGGGAGGTGGCCAGAGGGGCAGCTGCTGACAAGTTCTCCCTTTCTCTTTGGCAGAGCGAGGCTGCTCAGAGGCCGTTGATCTGACAAACAGCTGCATCCTTGCTGCTGTAGCAATCCTCCTAGTGCTGCTGCTCCTCCTCGTGTCATGTAAGTAGCCCTGCAGTTTCTTTTCAGGATCTGTAAGAAGCTCAGCCACTGAGACCCCCCAGGCTCAGCTCTCACACACACCCCTGGCAGCGGGTATGAGTGAAGATGCTTTCAGTTAAATAATAGCCTGACTTGTAAAGAGCAGGACTGTCCAAATCAGCTAAGGACCCAACTCTAGTGTCCGTCCTTTTAGGGAAGCCACAGGAGGCACTGGTCCCTGGTCCTTGCCGGCACCACTGCTTTGTCCATGGATGCTCAAGGAAAGTGAGTTTTGCCTCCAGAATGTCCTGCCGTAGCCTTCCCTAGCAACAGCCATACTATGGTCAAAAAAAACCCCCTCAGCTATGGCAAGATTTCAGAGGAGAAAACTATTTAATAAACAGACAGAAATAGGTTTGGGAACATCTTATGACCCAGGAGAGCAGCTGATCAGTCATCCCAGTGAAGGGAGGCTTGCAGAGTGAGGTCAGGTAGTTCATTTTCCATCCCTCCAGCTCTGGGATGGGAGGGAAGAGGTCAGGGAAGTGATTTCCACACATCTACCATGGTTTTTCCGGTTTCCTCTTTTAAAGTTCCTGGTTTCTGTGGTATTGTGATGTGAATCCCCTCATTGCTGTGACTAGCAATATCTGGCCTCCTCCCCTGGCAGAGACAGGCTCTGCAGTGACCCGCTGTCAAGGGCTGGCTGCCCACTCCAGACAGCTCAGCCTTCGGGATCACATGTAGCATCTTAGGGAACAGGTAAGAAGAAGGGTCAAGAGCATGCTGAGAAGAGGATGCCCTTGAGGAGGAAGGATCGAAAGGGGACTCATGCCTTCCCAGAGCGCAGAGAGCATTTCCAAGTCTGAAATATAGAAAATACTGCAGCGAGGCCATGCAGGCAAAGAGAGGCAGGTTAGAGCTGCAGGGGCTTGCAGGCAAGGCGGGTGCCATAAGCAGAAGTCCACTCTCCACGCCACCTTCTTGCTTCCCCCTCCCTGAAATGGGGCTCTGCCAGTTTTGGAAAGAGAGGGGCTCTGCCCAGTGGCGGGCTCCCCCCTTCACTGCTCTCTGCAGCCAGCTTTACTTCACCCACCCCATGAAACGCAGGGGGCGGCCTGAATGGCTGGGGTGCTGTTGGAATCCCAGGAATTACTTGGTCTTTCCTTTATTTTCAGATTGCAGGAGTAAGTGGAAAGAGAAGACAATGGAAAGCCAGGAGACCACCCGGAACACACAAGCCATGTCCATCTTGGTAACTCACTGCCATCAGCTCGTTCTCTGCTATTGCAAATCCTTATTATTTAATGATGATTATTTAATTCATAGTGAATATTTATGAATATTTAATTTGTAATAAGAAGGAAGCATCTGCCTGGCCTTCCTGCAGAATGCTATGGGCTCTGCCCTCACCCTGGGGAAAGGTGCTGCTGGGTGCTGGTGCTGTAGTGCAGCTTGGTCCCACGCGACCTGTGGGGTCACTGCCCTGTCCTGGGGAGCTTTCTGGGTTTTTGGCTGTGGTGGACCTGAGCACTGCGGTTTCGCCTGCCTGTACCAGCACTGCAGGGACATGCTCAACTGCCCAAAGAAGCATCTCAGTGTCCCAGACATGCTGGTTCTCAGGGCTGCTGCACTTTGATTTGGTAAAAACATTCTGTTCTACCATACCTAACCCAAACCAGCTACAAATAAGGCACAGAAGAAAACCACAGGTCCTTTACCCACAACAGCAATGCTAAAGATGCGTGCCTCTTGTATTTGCTTTACTCTTTGCTTCTTCCGCCCCACTCATTCTTGAAGAAACCTCCCTCCCTCCCACGCAGCACCACCAGCGCAGCAGCAGACCTGCCACAGCCCTTCCCCCTCCCTCTCCTTATCGCTGAGATGCCAGAAGGATCTGCGGGCCAGGGCAGCCCCTCACTTTCTTCTCCTGCAGCTGAGCCTTAGGCTTGATGTCAGCACAGGGGCCGATGCTGCACCCCTGCATTTTGGGGGTGCTGGTGCACATGCAGCTGCAGCCTTCCCCTGTCTCTGGCGGGGTCACGGTGCGGGGAGGGGGGATTTACTGCCTCCCTCCAGGCCAGTCTCTTGGGGGTGATTTAGGGGTTGGGATGTTTGAGTGCATGTGCCAGGGTGGGGGCTTGTCTCAGGGCTGGGCCAACCTGCCTCCTACCCAGCAGCGTGGCTTCCTATGGGATGCTTCACAGTGGGGCACCTTTTTTGCCACCAAACGACACGGTCCCTGTATTTTTGGCAGATGATGGAAGATATCCCAGGACGGATGCAGGGAAAGGAGCAAAGTGCTGCCCCTCCGCCAGCTGGGGAGCTGCACTGCCATGCCACAGGCAGCTGAGGAAGAGCCCTGAGGAGCTGGGAAGCTGCTGTCAGCCAAAGCAAGCCCTCCGTAAGCTCTGCACCTACCCCAGCACTAGCGAGTCAAGGCTTTTGGCAAAAATCCTGCCAAAATCCTGCCACCCAGGTCCCCAGGTGATAGGTCCAAGTGGCAAATAATATGCCCCCCCGGCCAGTTTCCCTGCTGTCTATTCATAAAACACAGGCTACAAGAAAATACAAGCCATTGCCCTTGCTCACGTTGGTTGTTACCAAAGCAAGGGCAGCTTTTCCATGAACCAGAAATTGTATCAGACTCCAAGGTGGGGGTTATCCATCCTCACTAATGCTGTCACACCACATGCCTTTTTTGTTAGTACATTAATGAGTCCAAAAAACCCCAACCAAAACCAAAAAGACATGTAAAATATCAGTCGAGGAGAAAAGCTGATGCTCTGGAGCATTTTGAGGAATTTATTCCAGTTGCCTCAACCAGAATATATTGGTGCTGTTAATTAGTATAGACAACTGCAGAAGAGTGGATTAACTCCCAGCTTTAGCCACTAGCCCAGACACTATTTGTTCCGGTACAAAAGACACACGTACCATGCTGCCCAAACAGTGCCGAGATGTGCTGCTGCCAGAGCTGCCCTGCCTGTGCTTTTGCTTCTGAAGCTTGAACTTGACCTAGGTTTGCTTTCAGCAGAGCTCTGCCCACACGAGAACCCCGCTGACACCACCGAGCACGGTGCTGCTCTCTGCACCACTTCGTCCTCCTGCCTTTGCAAGGACCTTCTTAAGGTGCAGTGAGTCAGGTTGGTGGTTCTGAGGGGCGGCAGCTCTGTGATCACACCTTCCCCTCTAGCTTGCCTTCCTTCAGTTTTGCAAGGCAGATGTCCCCGCATTGCATCACCCTCCTCAGAAAACTCAGGCCCAGCCCTTGCCCGCCTGTCCTACGCAGACACTTGGCCTTCCTTGCCAGCTCCCCCAGGCACTCCTTTGCCCTCACACTCCCAGCCTTGGAAAGGATGCCTTACCTTTGGGAAGGATGTCCAGGAAAGGCAGCTCCATCAGCATCCCACGTACCTTTGCGGTGGGATTATTCACTCCATTTTAAAGCATCCCTGATCTAGGTTGGCCTGAGCTGATTTCCTTTCCCTGGGGCCCTTAACTGACCCGCAGTCATGCCATGACCTTCAGCTCTGGAAAAAAACCAACCTGATCCTTGCAGGAAAACTTAGCATTAAGTTCTGCCAAGATCTTTTGGTTTTTGTCTCCCTTGGACAGGATGTCAGCTCTAAAACACGTTCATCCATAAGAAAAAAAAAAAAAAAAGCACGACCAAACCAAAGGAAAAAATAGCCTTATGTTGCTTTTTTCTTCACTTTGTTACAGTCATTTTAGTAAACATATTTCACATAGATGCTTCTTGTGTATCCCTGTTTTCCTTCGTCAAGCAGAAAACGACCCCACCCTATTCCTGGCCCTGCGGAGGGGCTGGTTGTGCCCCGGCCAGTGCTGGCCCAGGTTTCGCTGGCCCGGCGCAAATTCAGGGCTTCACTGCCTTTTTGGCCGCTGCCCTGGGCTCCCTGGCCAGCGCAGGTTTCCATGGCCGGAAAGGGGAATGCTGTCCTGGGAACAAACCAGCTTCTCATTCTTGCATTGGACATGCCTTTTCCTGCCTGCTGAGCTGCGAGGCGGGGACAGGGCTTGAGGTCTCCCCTGGTGCCACCGGCAATTGTCCAAGCCCTGCTTCCCCTGCCCGAGCTCTGGCTGGCTGAGTGCCCCTGGCCCTGCCAAGTGCCCACCGAGCCATGCTGGCAGGGATGCTGTGGATAGCACAGGGCTCATTTCCCACGATCACTTACCCTGTTGGGACATCCCTCGTCCCCAGATAGGCACACCAGGCTGGATTCAGGGTGTCCCTCCTTGCTGGGGGAGGAACAGCCCTCTCCCTGGCTGGATGTGGGGTGCAGGGGACCACTTCAAGCAGGATGGGTGCTCCTCCAGTGTGGCTCGGCCAGGGATGGAAAGTCCCAGCCCAGGGACACGTGTCCAGTACAGCTTGCCTGTGAGAGTGCAGCTGCAGGCAGCAAACGGAGTAATTTGGGATGTCGGGCATCAAACCTGGGGGGCAGATCTGAGCCTTCCCCATTTTTTTGCCCCCGCTGAGTCCAGAGCACCGGAGAGGAGGAGGACAGGGAGAAGGAGTGATGGCAGGGCCAGGCGCGGGGCTGTGATGGCTGGGCAGGCAGATTGCACCTCTGGGGAAGCCGCCAGGGTCTCAGCTTGCTCAGTGGCTGTGCCCCAGAGAAAAGCTGGCAGCAGGGACTGCCGCACCACAGCAAGGAGGAAATCATCCCACCAGCCAGCCAGCACGGGACTGGGAGCCTGCATGTTGCTGCATCCCTGTGGCGGGGACCAGGATCAGGGACGTGGCAAACTCGGGGAGCTCCAACCATTAGCCAGAACGTAACGAATTTCCTACACCAAGCTACAAATGCTGTGAACCGGCTCTGAGAGCTCCAGGCCCCTGAGGTATGAGGCCAGAGCTGCATCCAGCCTGTCCCAGCTCACTTCAGGTTATCCGATCAAGGGGGAAGGGACAAAGAAAAGCACATGGAGACACAGCCCAGTAGACAGGGGCGAAGGGAGATGGTGCCAAAGACCAAAAATCTCCCATCACTGATTGATGGACCACCAGGAAACGACAGGCAGAGCTTCGGAGAGGACAAACCCAGAGTTTGCAACAGATAAGAGGGGGGATGCAGGAAGAAGATGAGGATATGGGATATTTGAGGGGAAGATGTGGTGCTGTAAAAAACTTACTAAGGAACAGTCGGGGAAAGGGGTCGAGAGGAAGAGGGTGAAGGGGGCTCGTTGTGCATCTGACCAAGCCCTGATCACCGCAGCCTGCCTCAGTTTCTTATTAAATCCCTTCTTAACTACCTGTGTCATCTCACTCTCCAGCCCGGGCAGGATGTGCTGGCACTCAGTGCCAGTCGGCACCCATCACTGCTGTCAGCAACCACTGGGAGCAGCCATAAAGGTTACAACGGGAAAAACATTGACAGAAAATGGCTGCAAAAACGCTGCAGCAGCAAGTCTGCCAGCCTGGGGACCAGGAGCATCCCTGAGGAGCACAGCTGGCACCTGTGAAGTACACCTGGGTACCCGAGAACCTGAAACACCTGGAGGCACCCTTGATAATCACAAACCCAAGAAACAGGAACAGTACATTTTATCATCTGGAAAGAGAAAAATTAGTCCAAAAAGGTCAAAAACAGTCTGGGAAAGTAGAAATCAGCAAAAGATTTTGGTTGCTTCAGTGACAGGAAGAGAGAAACAGCCCGGAATAGCAAAAATTGGTCTGAGAAAAATAGAAAATAACATTACCTACAGGTTGTTCCAGGTGAAACAGAACTACCTCCTCCACACAGTGGTGTCCTACGCCCCCTCACGTTGCTATGGTATAAAAAATTACTCCCGTTCTACTCAAAATGGATCCTCTCCCTGCAAGAATTTCTCTGCATGAGACGGGACCCCGGCTGGGGGATGCCTGCCCCACTCCAGATTCCCTGACATGGATCATCCATGCAGGGAGATTTTGCCCATCATTGACTGGCCTCACTCCTGATGAGCACTATACTGGTAACATTTCAAATAGTACATATATATATAGGTATTCATGTAAGAAATTAATCATAGATACACATACTTCTAATATTGAGAAGCAGATACATCAATACTTGCTGCTTTAGTAGTCATTTAGGTAGTATCTTGGAATAGATACATATACTTGCTTTTCTGAAAGTAATTTTGTAGTAACTTGAAATACGTATCTGCTTTACCAGTAGTAATTTGCTTGGCAAACTTAAGCACACCAAAATGTCTCTGCTGCTTGAGACAGGTGCTTGGTCAGACTTTGCCCACCTGCTATAGCAAAGTGATTGAATTTCACAGTCTTTTGCCGACAGCTTTGCTAATTAGGTGTACCGCGCTAAGCTGCCAAGGCTTCCAAGGGAGAGGGAAGAGACACACAAGGGAGGAAGGACATGAAGGCACAAGTGCAAGGATGCCGAGGAGATGGATGCTGGCAACATCTCTTCCACAGGTACATCCCAGCGCATCTGACATGCCCTGGTATAAAAACACAGGGACCTATTTACTCAGGCCACATTTAAACTCCGCACATGCTTCCTGTCTTTCCCAAAGGCTATTTTTCCTCTACCAGATTTAGCTGTTACAATGCACAAAGGTATTTATTTCCTACAGCCCTAGAGGAGGTTTTTCTCATTACAAACACAGCTACTATCCATAAACCTGCATACATACAAAAGCCACTAGATAAACCCTGAGGCTCAAATTGCCCCTGAAAAGCATCCACAGGGTGAACCCCAGAGTCATCTCCGACCTTGTCTCACTTGAGTGGCATCTCACAAGTCCAGCCGCCCCTGGGACTACAGGCCATGCCAGGACGGCTGCTTGCCAGGTCCCAGTGACTCAGGGAAATGATACAGGTTAAAAATACCCTCACCCAGCTTCAGAGCAAGGTTGTCAGGTTGGTTTTAATCCCAGCTCAGTCCCCCATGCTGCAAGCACCACAGGAGGAGCCGGGCTGCCCAGGCAAGGGAGGGGATGGGGATGCAGGAACTGCACAGAAGTAGCAAGTTACCTTCCTAGGTGCAGCAGCTCTTCCCAAGAGCTTCACATCAGGGGTAAATCCAGCATTCCAAGGTCTGCCCCCAGCTGCAACCCAGCACCAAAACACGAAGCTCGCGCAGGGTCCAGCAGCAGGGAGAACATCCCTCCACTAGCGCAGGCTTTAGATAACCCCGAGGGGTTATTTCCCACTCCTGAAGATCACAACAGCATCAACTGCGATAACACACACGCTTTTATTAGTAGCAACAGACATTAAAAAAAAACAAACCACAAACTCTCCAAAATGCTTTGCAGACAACTCTCCAAAAAGTTGAGAAAACTATTTTTTGCACAACATGTGGCTGCATTCATTCTACACCTGCAAGCACAACAGGGAGCTTGACAACCTGCACTGTACCTTAAAACTGAGGTTGAAATCTAGTTCACTCCACCCAAAATGCTCTGCTTCCTTTAATGCTTTAATTGCAACACGACATCCCAGGCTGAGAGATGGCCCTTTGCTGCCGGTGCCTTTATATCCCAGTTAGCTCCCCAGGACAGAGCCAGCAGCAAAGCAGGCAGTGTCTTGACATGACAGTCAAGCCAGAAGCTAGTTTGCTCTCCCACAATTTTCTTATTTGCCCTGGAAAGAGGCATAGGACAGCATAGCAACTACTCATGCTGTGGGATATGATTTGAGCCTCTCCCAGGTACACTTCTACTGTCCAAAGAGAAGGGATGACTCCAAGCAGAGGGAAACCCACCACTCCTCTGGCCAGGAAAGCCCTTTGCTGCAGAAGCGGGTCTACAGGCAAGACCCAAGCAGCAGAAACGTCCATCCGTGCCGCTCTGTTTGCTGACTGTGGCTCGGAGCAAGGAGAGGTCACTGCTCTGGGAGAGAAGTGGCCATCCAGAAGCTAGAGCAGGGCACCTGAAATGCCTGCCCCCGCAGAGGTGCTGGGGACTGGCTCAGACAGGGTGATGGACCCGGGGTTGTCTCTGTCAGAATGAAAGCTGGGTGCAAACACCCTGGCCTGACGATGAGCGAGGCACTTGGTGAGGTCCAGCACTCCTGGGAGAGCATCCAGCTCTCTCCAGGGTGAGGCTGTGCCTCCAGGCTAAGGAACGGCAACTATAAGAACAACTAATGAGCCCTTCACAAGCAAAGCCCCAAAGAGCTTTGCAGAAGCATAGGGAAGGCAGGCAGCAGGAGCTGGGGAGGAAGCCGGGCTGCCCTGGCCACGTCAGACCAGACCAAGTCTACCATCACCCCCAGGAGCAGCACCAGGGAAGGACAAGCTTGTGTCGGCACACGTACAATCCAGGTGGCTAGCGCTCAGAAGAAGAGGGGACGTCTCCAAATCCCACTGGAGCCCAGGGCTGGAGGACAGAGGAGGTGGGCTCGGAAGCACCCTTCCATCTCCCATTCCAGGCTGTGCCGCTGCTCTCACACAGCCAGGCTCAGGGATCGCTTTGGGGTTTGCTTCCTGAAACAAAGCTGCTTTGCCGCTCCTCCATCCTCTGATCCCTTCCACTGGCTCCACACCTGTCCTGGACTCCACAGTGCACACGACAGCAAAATCCTCCCCTTTTTCCTCCCTCCAAGGGCTAAACCGAGTAGAATGCCCATGGTCTCAGCCACCCTGGCAAGTCCCAGGCACAGTAGCACACCAGGAGGCCACGGTGAGGGGCTCACGCCCTGGAGAAGCAGGGGCTGGGGAGCTCCCCAGCAGCCCCAAGAGCGTGTGTTTGTCCAGCGGGGACAGTGGCTCTTTCCAGAGCTGTCAGAGCATCCGCAAACACTTACCCCACACGGCCTCTGGAGGAAGCCAGGAGAGGTAAGGAGGTCTGGAGCACAGCAGCAGCCAGGTCACCAGGCACAGCCATGCCCACCTTTCCCCCAGCGATGGGCAAGGGGCCCTGGGGAAGAGCAGGACAACACAGAAATAATCCAAGCCGCTGTTCTACAAAAAAATATTTGTGAGGTTTGGCAGCTGGAGCAATTCAGAGGTGAACCCCGAAGAGGCTGGGACAGCATCAGACGTCTGGCACTCCCCAGGCAGCATCCACCACCACCACCATCATCAGGGGAAGGCAGCAAGGGCGCAGCTGCCCAAGCTCTCTACCTGCAAGGAGAGGAGAGATCTCTGTCTAGGCCACCTCCTGGGTGTGGATCCTTCACCCACCCCTCAGACCTGCTCTGAATCCTCAGGCAGCTGCAGGGTGTCACAAGCTGGTGGTGACTGTGCTGGGAAGGTCCGGACTTGTGCTCTACTCCAAATTTCTGGAGCTACCTCGGCCAGCTTATCTCTGGGAGGAGTCGTCTGGGACCTGGCTGCACAACACAACCAAAAGCTTGTATTTTTGACTGGCTGCATCATGGGATGCAGTTTTCCATCCTTAGGGGATCACATCCTTGTCCTCACCCTCCAGGAACCTACAAGCTAACAGCCCATTTTTTGTGGCTACATAGAGCAAGCAAGCTCCAAGAAGATTTTAAGAATCACTCACTTCCCAGAAACCTCTGGAGCCCTTTGGAGAATTGAAAAAAAAAACACTACCCATTAAGGAGCATGTTTCAGGGCAGGGCTGCACATCCTCTGCATCTGCTCCACCCTGGAGGCTGCTGCAGCTTGGTCTGTGCCAATCTGGAAAGCATTACTGGAAACCAGAGCTGGCTCCCTCTGAGCCACAGATGTGCTTTGAAGAAGCTGAGTGTTTCACCTCCGGGCAAGATTCTGCTCTCCCAAAAAACATAGCATGAGGTTTTGATCGTTTTTGCAACGGGAGAAATTGGGATAGGACCACCACTTATCACCCCAGTATACCTGGCTTCAGAAAATGTGTAGCAGTAATTAAAAAGCCAGCATTGAGGGAGAAGCAGTGATGGAGCAAAAGGATGATGGGCCAGGATGAACCCTGCTGCTGGTGAGCCTGCACTGTCCAGGGGTGCCCAGCACCTGCTTTGCCAGGGATAACCGGGAGTACCAGGCTCTGTGTGGGGGAAACAAGGATATTTCCAGAGCAAATCCCAGTGGGGACTAAACAGGGGAGGACAGCAAATCCTTTGAGCCTCTGGAGGGAGGAGAGCAACCCCTTGGCTGCCTCTTACATCTGCAAAGAGAGGCTGGCAAAGGACCCCAAGCTCTCCCACTTGTCCAGCTTCCTCAGTTCTAGCCAACAATAAATTCTGGCTTGTAGCTGTGGCTGGAGAAGGGCCACCCCCAAGAGAAGGGCTCAGGGCATCTTACCTACAGCCATTGTAACACTGGCGGTCCCTTCTCCTGCACCAGACGAAGACACCTGGGGACAAACCAGTCATCATCTCCATCAAATGCCCTAGAAATGGCGCTCAGACAAAGTGTGGCAATGGCTGGGAAACCTCAAGCCTGGCAGCACCTGCTGATGCTGGGTTGGTGTTTGGGGTCTGGAGGAAGCCACCCCTGCCCACCTCCCCGCTGCCCCCCAGGTAGGGATGGCCCCAGCCCAGCCGATGGCCGGGAAGGAGAGATGGCCACCAGCTCTGGCCGCAGGTGAGCCATACGAGGGGAGTGTCACGGGGGATGATGAGAGCAGGAGCTTCTCCAGCACCTACCCACCGCCTGGAGGCTCTACACAGGAAAAACCTGAAAACTTTGTGCAATAGCAAAACATAAATCACCCAGGGAGAACCTCCTACTTCTATTTTAAACTGCCAGATCCTCATCTCAGGTCCAGACTTTCGCATTTTGGTTTTTTTCGCCCTCCAAGTTTGCAGTTGACAATCTGAGAATTAAATAAAATCCCCACTTTGCCAGGGACTGGGGATAGGCTGGAAAAAATGTTTCCAGCTCCAAAAAAGGAGGAAAAGCAAGACCACGGAGAAAGGAAGCATGTTTCCCTTCTGCAGGCAGAAAACCGAGCACACCATGGGGGGAGGTTCAGTGCTCGCACCCTAGAAGGGATGTGCAACATCCCTCAGTGCCCATGGGACTTTTTGGGGGGTTGATCCAGATTAAAAAAAAGTAAAGTATAATGTCATGCCTGCTCTGGACACACAGGACACATTTTCAGGACAACCTTCCCTCCCACATCTGGGTGCAGGGAGGCAAGGGAAGGCAACAGAGGAACACATTACCTCCTTGGAATGGGGACACCCTGATTGAAATGATGGCAATGACAAAGCCCCAGCCCCTGCCCACGGGACTCCTGGGTGAGAAACCCAGGCGCAGCAAGGATGTGCCATGTCAGCTGGCACAGACCCTCTCAGCCCATCCCTTCCCACGTGTGGCGCTTGCCACAGCACCCACCAGCGATGCAGCAGCTGGCCAAAAAGCCAGGGTGAAGACTCAGCCCCAGCACTCACCTGCAAGCAAGCCGATGAGAACGCACACCAGGATCACGGGCAACACCACATTCGCAGCATCTGCAAAGGAGGGATCCCTGCAGCCGGACCGAATTTAACCCCCTACCCACACCCTCCAAGCAAAAACCTGCCACCAGGCAGCTACTGAGGCTGAGCTCACAGAGGCACTGGGCAAGAAGATATGTTTTTGTGGGCCACTTCCCCTGTCTCTTATTCCAGGCATCAGGAAGAAATCCCCACTTACTCTGGACGTGGAGCAGGAAGGAGGTTTCATTCTGGCTGACTTCATTGCGGACCACACAAGTGTAGTAGCCGCTGTCATTCATCGATGCTTTAACAATGCACAGGGTGCTGTTGTCAACAAACTGGATGTGGTCGCTTCCCAGCAGCAGCTCCCCATTTTTCTTCCACCAGTACAAGTCTGCCTTCCCTTCCAGGACGTTGCAAACCAGTTTGGTGTTGCCTCCTGCCTTCACTGATGAGTTGCCCACAATTTCTGGCTCAGACAGTGGTTCTGGGAGAGACGGAGCAACTGTCAGCATTCAGACCCTGGCTCCCCAGGTGCCAGACCTGGAGCACCTTCCCTCCCCAGCAATTCAAGCTCTCCGGCTGCAGAGGAGGGTTTGCTATCTCAGCACTCACCGACAACACGCAGCTGGAACCAGCCCGTGGCCTCTGACTCGGATCTGAACCCGTACAGCCGGTCATCTCCCTGCTGCAGCACGATCTGCAGTGAGAAATCTGTTTCATTGAACCTCGTGCGATTCTTGTAGGGGCGAGACGTGTTGGCGGGTCCATCGAGGGCATAGCTGACGATGACTCCTTCCTGCAGGCCAGCTTTGTATTCCCAGAGGACACCTCTGCTGACCTGCAGCGGTGGTATCGTCAGAAGCACAGTGCAGCCCACGGCTGAGACCAGGCGCTGCGATGTCGGCCGGAGATCGGCCGAGTAGCACGGGGAGAGCGTGCGGGCTGGGGGAGAATCCAGATGTCACTCTGCGGCCACCGAGACCCAGCCTGGCCCGCCGGGGGGGTGGCAGAGAAAGCCCCCCCCGGCTCAGCCGCTCTGGACGGCGGCACCGGGGGGTTATTTCTGGCTTTAAGCAGCGAGGTGGGAGAGTCGGGGCGCCCGGCCGGCTGCGAGCCGCTTTGCTACCGCTCGCCTGGTAAAAGCGGGTTTTGCCGTAACGGTGCGCACCGCTCCGGCACCTCGGACCCCAGAAGCGCCGGCCTGAGGGGCACGACGCTGCGGGAGCCCCCCGCCCCGCGCACGGGCGCTTTCCCGTCGGACCGCTGCCAGGAAAAAGTGCCAAGAGACGGCAGCGCCGGCGAGGACCTTCCCCGCCCGCCCCGGAGAGCTTCTGTCCGGGGAAGCACGGGGCTCGGGAGCGCCCGAGCCCGGCCGCTCCCACTGCGCCCACGGAACGGAGCCGGGAGAACCCCAGCGCCCCGCAGCCGGGGCTCGGCGAGGGGCCGCCCCCGCCCGCCAACTACCGGAGCACCCCAAAAGCGGGCGGCGCCTCCTCCGCGGGCACCCCGGCCCCGGGACCCGGCCCCGGCAGCACCGAGCCCCCCGCGCCCCCCGGCAGAGACTCGCCTGTGATCCCCAGGCCGGCTGCCGCGCCGCCGCGCCGGGCGGGGAGGAGGAGGAGGAGGACGGGCAAGAGGACGGGCAACATCTGCGGGACCGGAGCGGCGGCAGCTCCGCCACGAGGCACCGGGACGGTCCCGCCGGCGGGGCGGGGCGGGGCCGAGGGGCGGGGCCGGGCGGGCGGGAAGCGGAGCTGGTTACCGGGAGCCGCTCCGCCTCCCCGCCCGCCTGCCGCCGGTGTCACGCCGCAGGGTGACCTCGGCGGCGGGGCACAGCGAGCCCTGGGGCTCTCCTCCTCCTGCTTCTCCCCTCCCCCCCCCCCCTCCTCCTCCCCACCCCCCCGGGCACCAGCCGGAGCACAGGAGAACCCCCCGGCAATGCCCCCGGCTCCCCTCCCGCACCGGCCCCCCGCAGAGCCCCCCGGTGCCCGGTCAGGGGGTCGGGGGGAGCCGTGCCGCGCCCTGCCCCGTGGGTTCTTCGCCAGGCGTTGCTGTTTGTGGCGGTAGCACCCCCATGGGAAGCCGCTAACCAGCCGCAGCGGTGTTGCTGCAAGCCAAGGGGAAAGTGACGCGAGAAAACAACAGTGAAAAACCTAAAACGCTGCAGGCAGGAGCCGGCCCGGGGCCAGCAGCCGTCGGCAGGCGGGCAGGAGCCTCCCCGCCTGGAGAGCAGGGCTGGGGCTCGGCCCGCTCAGCGCCTCGGGGGGCAGCCAGGGCAGGGGGAGCTGAGCCCCACCGGCGTGTGAATACGGAGCCTGCTGGCAGGGGCCTGCGAGCTGCTGAAAGAAAACGGGTTGCTGAAGGGGTAAGACTCAAGGACACCAGGTGTCACTGTGGTGGGGGGAGATCCCGACCTCCTACTCAAATGCCCCCCCCCCCCCCCCCCCGAAGACGGTGGATCCCCCGCTCGGGGAGCATGCCCAGTAAATTCAAAATGAACTGTCCCTTTAAACTGAAGCGAGAAAGCAACTAACCAATAATTAGTCAGTAGGTGTAGACTCTGGGCGGAACTAGCCAACTTCACTGTATAAATATGCGCTGTGAGTACAACTAAGTGTGCAAGTTAGGAGGAGCGATCCCCCTTGCACCCGGCGCCGCAATAAACGTATCTGCTTTGTAACTTATCCTGAGTTATGGAGTTTAATTCTGCACGTGAAAAGGGGTCGTCTAGAACTGTCACTGAGGGGCTGTGTGTAGGAAAGCGGTGGGAGAGCACGGAGGGCCCATGGGAGGGAAGCTCAGCTCAGGGTCGACTATTGTTTGAGACCCTCTAGAAGACTCTAAAATACATGTAAGGAGCATGTGTAAGGCTTAACTGACATAGTACCACCTGGTGAATGAATACATACGATTTTTCCAAGAAATGTAATGCATGAACATATGTGTGGTCTATATAATCTTGCCTAAATGTAACACGAGGCACACGTTACGCGCACAATCCCCCCCCCGCACCCAACGCTGTGATGAAGGCATGCCTGCTTCTTCATGCTCCACTGGTGTTAAGGAGTTTTCTTATTCCCAATTTCAGTGACAAGGGCAGGCGGAGGAGCCCACAACAGCAGCAAAAAATGGGACTTTTATAATTTGGTGGGGCAGCCTTCCAGCTCGAGGCAGGGCTGTGGGAGAGGGCAGGACCGTGGCTGGGAAACAGCTTTGCCTGCGCAGGGGACACCGTAGAGATTCCCGCTGCCCCCACATAAGGTTTATCACCTAAATTACAAGGTGGGTGGGGGTCCTCTTCCCCTTCTCCACATTGTATCTGTCACCTTAGCAGCCTAGGAGGGTGCTGAAGGCTGTTTGCATCAGTAGAGCAGCAAAACCTGACATGGTGCATTGTGTGGCCCAGTGGCCTCATATCTGGGGAAACCAGCCCTGGAGAGAGAGAGAGAGAGAGAGAGATAAAAAAACTAAGCTCAAGCCAAATGGGTTTGGGAACCACTGTGCAGGAGCATTTCCTCTTGAAGGCATGTTCAGACACCACCACGGCACCTATTTCTGGCCCCGAGCAACTTCAGAAACACAATAAACTCAACACTCACCATGGCTGGGTCCCCTTCTGATGCCTTCGGGAGTGATGGGGTGGTGCTGGTGTTCAGGGGACCTTCCAATGTTCCCCCAGGCACTACTCTAACTGGATAGTTACTCTAACTGGGTATGCATAAAGCTGCTGCACAAACCGAACGTGCCTGAATGTTCTGCACAAAAATGTTGCAAGAATTTGCTGTGCAAACTGAATACGCGCAATTGTGCTGCACAAACCTGCTGCTCCAGGATCTGAGTAGATTGTTCCCCTCCATCGTGAGGAAGTCTAAATCAGGGCACAGCACTGGAGCGGTCCTCCCTTCTCCACCCCTTCTGACACCTTGGCTCTTGCATTTGCCGGGATTGCAGCGGGGCAAAAGGCGACTTGGAAGAGGCAGCCTTTTCTGTTTAGTGAGTTTCTGTGCCTGCCAATTTCTGTCCATCCAGAGGGACACATACGGCACCCAGGAGAAATGGCCGGGTGGGAAACGGAGCTTCTGGTGTGGCATTGCTGGGTGGGGATGCTGCCGGGACACCGTTGGTGGCATACCTTCCACACCGATGTTCCTGTCCTGAGTGCTTTAAAAAGCTGTGACCTGCAAAATAGTGATCAAAGCGAGGTGCATCTCTGAGCCTGGGTCCTGTACGTGTGGTCTGCCCAGGCCCCGCGGAGGAGGACCCCACGGAGAATAGTGCCTGGGCCTCAGCAGCAGCGCTGCATTTCAGGGAGGCAGTGAGGTGGGCAACGTGTGCATGTGCGTGCACAAAACCTCCGGGAGAGCAGATCCAGGCCAGGGACTGAGCCCCCACCCTGTGAGCCAGCCTCTGGTAAACCCAAGACCTTCAGGTTGTCTCTTGGAGGCTGCTCTGCTCCCTCCAGGGGTGCCAGACTGCCCGCTGGGAACAGTGAGGGGAGCAGGGCTGCAGGGGGCAGAGGGGTGGCCAGACCAGGGACCAGACCCAGCGTGGCCCGAGGAAGATCTCCAAGAAGACATCAAGATGCAAGAGGAGAAACGCGGGCACACGTGTGTGCCGAGGCAGGGAGCCCACAGAACCATCCCACTAGAGGGAGCGAGATGATCAGTTGTCAGATGGTGCAAGGGAAGAGTTGGGTCGAGGGAGCCCAACCCAGAGAAGGAGCTGTGGGCTGAAGCTGGCCCTTCCTCCCCCACCAGAGCCTAGGGATGCTCCTGGTCAGGGTGTGCGTGTCTCGGCAGTAGCAGTCCCACCTTGTGATGTTACACAGGGTGCTGCTGGGCCAGCAACGTTAGGGCTCTACATCCCTCCCGGGGAAGCTTGCTGGTCTGTGGCTTTATGGGGCTCCTCTGTCCAACCCTCTGCTGCCAAGTAAACAAAGTCCCACCAGCAAAGCAGGGAGCAACCCTGCTCCCGCGGTCCCCCAGAGCCTCCCTGCTCCTCCTTTCCCTCTATTACTACTCCTTGGCTCTCCATCCCAGCTACCTCCAGGTCCCACCACCCACCTGCAGGTCTGGAAGGGCTGCAAGGACGGCCAGCATGCTTTTAGCCAGAGGGATGCAGGTGAGGAACGGAGCCAGCAACAAGTGGGGCAGAGCCAACACAGGCGCACATCCCTGCTCAAAGCCCCAGCCCAAGCCTAAAGCCCCCCAGGGACCTGGCACTGCTGCCAGGCCATCTCCATGAGACACAGAAGGGGAGGCAGGTGCCATCCCAGTATCCCAGCACTTTGTGTAGGCTTTCCAGTTGGCTCTGACCCTTGCAAGGGTGATCTGGACAACCAGGAGCAGTTAGAAGGAGGTTAGGTTCTACACAGAGCAGGGCCAGGCACCAGCAGAGATACCATGGCCAGCAGGGCAAGGGCATCACCAGCCAGCACCTCGGGTCCTAGTCCTCCAAGCAGGGTGAGTGGGGCAGACCCCAAGACGCTAGCTACATCCAAGTTCATAGAAGTCATACATATACAAGTTCAGATCATCGGGCAAGTTGATGGTGAGAGGCAGGTCCGAGGTCAGGCCATGAGGTTATTCTGCAGCTCAAGATTTGGATCAGCAAGGGGCATGGCTGTGGTGGAGCTGAAGGCAGGCACACCTAGAACAGAGCTCAGGCAGGGTCCGAAGGCCCAGGGCTCAGCTTGAGCCGGCTCCTGGAGTCATGGGCAAGGTGTTGGTGGAGGCTCCAGGACAGACTGGCCAGGGCTTTGAGGGGAAAGGAGGAAGGAATGTCAAGGCAACTGAGACCCCTTGCCATGTTCCTGTCCCAGCCCTGGCACAGCTTCCCCTCTAGTTTGTCTCCCTGGGGCATCCCACCGCAGCGGCTGTCCAGGCACTGCTGCCTGCCCTGTACCCCTGGGGTACACCCCAGCACTACGTCCTTCACCCCAGTGCTTGAGCCAGGAGAAGACATCTCTAGCCATACCTGGGCAGCTAAGGACCATCAAGAAAATATCCGTGGTGCTTTCCAGGAGTCAATTCAGGGCCTGGGGTGTTTGTGTGTGTGTGGGTCACACGGGCGGCAGCAGTGGACCACATGCATCAGAGGCAAAGGCTGCCGCAGAAAGCAGCTCTGCCCTCTCCCCCAGCCCTCACCAAGCTGGCACCAGCCTGCCAGCACTGCCCTGATAAGCCTGAGCTCCGCAGGGAGGCTCCAGCCCAGGGAGGCGAGGGAAGAGGTGTGGAGCAGGATGCAGAGCAGGACAGAGCACTTGGAGGGCAGAGAAGTTGTCTGGGCAAAGCAGCACAAAGCTGGCTAAGATGCTGGCAGGCATTTCTTGGAGGGTCAAGCAACTCTACCCAGATGCTCCCAGCTTCTTCTACAAAACGTGTTTTCACCCCTTGGGGAGTCAATTCACCTCACAAACGCAGCAGCAGGGAGCGAAGGCAGGTGGGCAGGAGGGAAGGCAGCACCACAGAGCTGCCTTGTGCCCTACTCACCGCTGCGGGGGCATCCAGCGCTCAGGGCACCATGCATCTCCAGCCAGCCCGCAGCTCCAAAGGGGCAGAGAGGACAAAGCTGCTCAGTGCACAACTTCTGAGAGGTCTGGTTGTGGAGGTCTTGAAGTTTGGAAGCTAAAAACAAGCCAGCCTCTGAGAGAAAGGCTTGGGGTTTGGGGTAGCCTGGTCCAGCCCAGAGCCCCAGAGCAGCACACACACACACTGTAAAGCTTGACCCACTCCACAGCCCCACGCACCCCACAGGCCTGTGACAGTGGCCACATCCACAGCGTGCTCCACCACAGGTCAGAGCATCACCCAGGGAATGTGGTATCACCCTGAGAGGGGCTGAGCTGGCCCTCGCATCTCCCATCGTTCTACACAATAAGGGCTCCGGGAGCTCTCCCGCTATTTAAGTCTCTTCACATAGCATCTCTCATCTCCTTTCAAGCCAGACTTTCCTCCCTCTGACCACTCTGCTGGGGGACTTCGCTGCAGCAGAGCATTTGCAGCATTCTGTGGGATGAACAAACACCAGGGCATTGTCCAGGCTGGACATATTCCTGCCAGTGTTCTCAAGCACTTGGGAAGCCATGCAGGAAGCAAAGCCCTCGGAGAGCCTTTGCTGGACAGGGGAAAACTGAGGCACTGAGGTGCAGGGGGCCAGGGCACATCACCAGCAGCCTCCTGTTCTGTTTCCCTGGATCTTGCAACAGCTACAAGGTGAATGTTGTGCTGCTCCACGCATGGGGTGAACCAC
Source organism: Falco peregrinus (assembly GCF_023634155.1). Lineage (NCBI taxonomy): Eukaryota > Metazoa > Chordata > Aves > Falconiformes > Falconidae > Falco > Falco peregrinus. The sequence continues at coordinate 1,686,651 of NC_073733.1, read as the reverse complement.
CCTGGCGTCGCCAGGCCATGGCATAGGGCTAGTCGAGGGACCTGCGATGGTCCCTGCCACCCCAGGAGAGGGTGCTCCCTGTGACAAGGGCAGAACCGAGCCCAGCACAGAGGTCCTAGTGGGTTCTCCACATGGTCAGGGCAGACCTAGTCAGGAAGGTGAGCTGATCCAGTGTCTCAGCTGGAAGCCCTAACTGCCCATTGAGCCTTGGAAGTATGGTGTGATGGGGAAGAGGTTTATTCCCCCCCCAAAAAAAAAATCCCGGCACAGGAACTGATCAGTTCAAATCACAAGACGAATCTTTGAGAGCGCATACCAGGGAGGTTAGCAAAGGCCTGTCCGAGCTGCAGGCAGTGATTTCACATCCTGGGGGGCTGCTGTTTCCCGACTGAAGATCATGTAGCCAACACATGTTAGAAATCATCAGCTGCTCAATTGAATGACGCCAGGCTGCGGTTTGCCTTAAAGGAACAGCCCCAGGGAGCGCAGAGCCAGCATTGCGGCTCCGCGCCAGGAGATGCGAACTGGGGGGATGCCCTGTCACGAACCCCGCTCGAGAGGGGTCCAGCCTGGTCCTGCACGTGCTATCGCTCCTGCAAAACACTGGAAAACAACATGACTAAATCACACATTCAACCATCCTGCCTGAAGCAAAGCTGAAGCAAATCCAAGGGACAGGCTGGAAAATCCCAGACACACACTTTTTTATGTGTTTTCCCATGAAGTTGTGGGAAAATCCCACACAACTCGCCTCTCCATGCAGGTACTATGCCTGCTGTCCCCCAGCCCAGGGCCTTGCTGACAGCACTGGCAAGGCCCCAGCAAAACACCACCTCCTGCTCTCCTGCACTTGCTCGGCACCAGTGAGTGCTGAGGAAACAAACTTCCAGGCTCAGCTGACCCTGCTCTCCTTGTGCACAGGCCAGGAAACATTAAAAGTGAAAAACAACTCCTCAGCCAGTATCAAGAGGCTTTTTTTTTTTTTTTAATCTGGCTCCCACTCAATTTTCTCTGCACAGTTCCAGTTCTGGTCCTGCCCTCACTCACAGGCTTGGCTCTGCAACCCTCCTGGCTCCAAGGCACGGCGAGCAGCCCCAAGCTACCAGGTTCTTGGAGCTCCAGGCTTCCCTCTGCTCATCAGCAGAGCCCATGTGTGCCCTTGCCCCATCCGACGGAGCAGCGCATGGCCCAGGACCACATTCATGCCCCAAATTGCAAATGTGGCTCTTCAAGCTCACCTCCACCAAAAGCAGGAGCTCGGCTACCTCTGCCCCCTCCCCACCCTGCCTGGCTGGCTGCTCGGACAGGCAAACCCTGCCCCTTGCACGGGGGTCCCTGTGAGCCCCCAGTGCATGCAGCCCTCCAACCCCAGGTGCAGGCAGCATTGCTGCCAGAGAGCAGATCACGGTTTTGCAACAGATGCACCTTTTCTAGCTCTTCCCCCTCCACCTGGCTCTGAAGGTCCTGAGCCTTTTTAATAAGAACAACAACCAGGAGGGTTCATTTCTAATTGGTTTTTTTTCTGAAATGAATAGTCATCTCTCTCTGAGCTCAGTGCTCTTCCCCAGTTCCCGCAAAGGCACCTCCCCTGGGGCAAGAGCTACTTGCCAGGGCAGGGATGGTGCTGGCTGCAGCGCCGAGCAGAGCAGCGCTTGTCTCTCACGGGCCCTGGGCACCAGGTCGTGCACTGATCTGGCAGAGCAGGGAAAAACCACTCACGGACTGGGCAGATGCTTTTGGCTGGAAGATCCCCTTGTCTCAAGAACTTCCTGACTGACACAGCACGGAGGGGGAAGGGGCAGCCTTTTCCCCACCCAGGTCCCTGCAAGACAAGTCACCAGGAGTTCAGCAGCCGCTTCCTGCAGAAGAAGCGGAGGATGGCAAAGGGTGGTAGAGTTGAGAGCAGGCACTGAAGTCGACAAGCAGTCCAAGCTGAAAGGCTTTGGCTGGTACTGCTGGTAATAAATCAGTCCTCAGCCCTTCAGCGTTCCCCTCCACGTCTCTTGTCCACATCACATCCCACCTCCTTTGCCCTGCTCCTGCAGCTTTGCTCTGAGCAGGCTTCAGTGCATGTCAATGAGAGATGGGGAACAGGGGGAGCCCCCAAATAGCATTAGTGCTGCTTTTCTGCTAAAAGAGTAACAGCAAAAACTTTTTTTTGATACTGAGAAGATACCAAGAAAACCTCCACACACCCTTCCCCCCTCCATCCTCTCCCCTTGCCCATTACAGTCCACTGGAGACACTTGCACAGCAAATGAGTGATTAGATCAGTGAGCCAAAGACATTTGTATGGAGCCTGCATTATTCAAGGCAGGCAGATAAGGCGACTAGTCACCCACTTCACCATGTTTGGGAGGTCACGGTAGCTGCTCACACAGCTCCTCTGCCGGCTGGGCACAGCAGCAGCTTGGAGAAGCCTGACACACCTGGCCAGTGCTGCAGGGACTACTGCATATTTGTGTATGCCTAAGGATAAAATTGGGCTTGGGGATATGAAAGTGCTGAGATTAAGTGTCCCCATGCTCAACTCATGGCAAAGAAAGCATGGGTGGAGGGAGCCTTATGGCGGGGACCCACTCAGAACTGCTCCTGGGGTGCGTGCGATGCCAGCCCAGCCAGGCTGCAGTGATGGGTCCAGAGAGCAAGGGTCGGGAGGAAGGACAGATGCACAGATGTCAGCCTGCAGAGCAAGGAGGGAGCCAATACTGACCCTGCAGGGAGCCCTGCAGGAGAGACACAGGGCAGGGAGGGCAGGGCGAGTGGCTGGGCTGTGGGCTCCCCCCATCACTGCTGCAGCACTGCCAGCCCTTCCTGGGCAACTTTTCCTATGCAAAAGCCATTTTCAACCTCCAGCTCCCCTGTCTGGGTGGTCAGCGGCCCCGTGCCAGGGTGCAGGACCCACACTGTGGGTGTGAGACAACATCCACTGCTGGGAACGGCCACCAGCACAGGCCAGGGCCCCCACGGGCCACCAAGAGTGGCTGCTGCCACAGCCACATAGAGCCTGGGCTGAGCAGGAAAGGAGAAGGAAGGGGGACCAGGAGTCACTACCAGCACATGGGGACCCCCCTCTTTGCAGGCAGGATTGCTCCAAATCCTGAAGAAAAGGCAGGACCTGCCTGAGCCTTTGCCGTGCTCTGCCCCATGCACGACCTGCTCAGACAGGGCCACCCGCCCACCTCGCTCTCCGAAGGGGGCAAAGAGCCTGGCAGCGCTGCGTGGACAACGGCACCGTCTGTCCAGGACCCAGGAATGCGTAAGCAGGAAAGATGGAAAGATGCTTGAGAGGTTTTTCTTCAAGCTCCTGCCCTGGCAGCTGAAGGAAAGGACATTCCTGTCCCCTGACCTGAGCCCAAAGCAATTAGGGAGCTGAGAGGGAGTTGCTGCTTCCCCCCAGCCCCACAAAGAAATCAGCAAAAAGAGAAACTGGAATTGCTCTATCCCTTTTAATTAGGTGGTACCTGTGACTTGCTGCCTTCCCCAGCATCCCGTGTCCGCTGGGGCTCCCTGAAGGAAACTGGTCTGCACGGAACCAGGGAGAGACAAGAGGATTTGGTGGAAGAGACAGTACCACTCCCGGCAGGCAGGATGAGAACAGGGACAAGTTACTTCTTTAAAGAGCGGAAAAAAAATGCCCTTCATTGTGTGAAAGCACTGGAGAAGCGAGCGGCTGGTGAGCTGCCTCTTATCAGCTCTCCCTGCTGCCCAGGTGGGGGGTCCTAAGGTGACACACACTCTGCCAAGACCCAGCCCAGCAAGGCGAGGCTTAAGGGACAAATCCTGAACTGATGTTATTACTGAAGTATCACTGTTCTAAGCCCATTGAGGATCAAAGCTCAGCCTGGCAGGGCTTTGGGTCACAGCTCTCACCGAGGGAGAGCAGCACTGGATGGGACCCCCGTGACGCTCAGGGAGGTAAACCCTGGACTCAGAGCAGCTCTGGCTTCGTGGCCACATCTCTGTGGCATGTCCCTGTGAGTAACGGCGGCTGCGGCACTGGCCGGCGTCCCAGCCCAGGGTGGCTGCAGGGCCTGAAGCCCTGGGAACGGGGTGGGCCACAGGGCAGCTGCCTCCACCGTGGGTCTCACCTGGGCCCAACCTCTCACGGTCACGGTCACAGTCACGGTCACGGTCACATCCCTATTTCGCCATCCATCCTAAGTTGCCCCCCGGCGCCGGGCTCTGGGCTGGGGCCAGCCCTGCTTCCCACACCCCATCCTTGGGAGGACAGAGGCGCTTCTGCGTTTTCTCGTGGCCACCGAGCGCCCAGTGCAGTGGCCACGCAACAGCCACGTCCCCAGCGCTCCTGCTCGCTGGCCGGGCCACACGGGTCCCCGCTCCAGCCTGCCCTGCCCCCAGCCCAGGGTGGCCCCCACCGGTGGGCACGGCCCCCCCGGGCAGGGCCTCCGGGGGGTGCTCAGCAGCAGTGACCCCCGTTTCGGCAAACCCTTACCTGCCCGAGCGCCTCGGGGCGGCCAGAGCGGCGGGGCCGGGCCCCCGGGAGCCCCCAGCCCTGCGCCCTCCTGCTCCCAGCCCAGCCAGCCGGGGGGGTCTCGCTGCCGGCCCCCACCCCCGGGGGGCCACCCCCCGGCACTGCCGCCGCCCTGTCCCGCGGTCCCACCGCCCGGCTCCCGCTGCCGACGGGACACCCCGTCCCCGAGGCCACCGTCGGTGCCCGTGTCCCCCCGCGACGGTCCCCGCGGCCCGGCCCCGCGGTGGGAGGGGGCTGGGGGGGCCCCGCCCCTCGGAGCGCGGCGGGCGCGGGGCAGCGCAGCGTCGCCGTGCCGAGCCGTGCCCTGTCGGGCCGTGCCGTGCCGAGCCGTGCCGGGCTGAGCCGTGCCGTGCCGAGCCGAGCCGAGCCGTGCCGAGCCGGGCGATGGCCCCGCACCAGCCCAGCGCCGGGCAGTACCTGCGCTCCGACAGCGGCGGCTCCGAGGTCCGTATGCTGCCGGATGGCCCCGGGGCCGGGGGGGGCGCGGCGGCGGCGGCGGTGCGGGCCGCTGTGGGGCAGCGTGGCGGTCATGGCCATCCTGGCCCTGCAGATCGCCTCCACCACCGGCCTCTTCGTCTACTTCACCATGGCCATCTCCAAGGTGAGCCCGCCGGGGGCGCGGGGACTATGGCCTGCGCACCCCCCCACCGAGCTGTTCCGCTGCGGGCGGGGCGCCGGGACCGGCGGAGGTGCTGCCCCACCCCGAGACCCGACGGCTGGGGCGGGGGGGCTCTGCCCGCGCCCCGCTCCGCCCGCCCGGGACGGCGGCCACCGGCGCTGCCCCGCCGCGGATCCAAATGGGGGCGGGGGGCACGGCCCCGAGCTCCCCTGGAAGCCGTGGAACCAGATGTGGGTTGGGAAGGGATGGGGGGGGGCACGGCCCCGAGCTCCCTTGGGAGCCATGGGTCCAGATGTGGGATGGGGGAGGGGGGCACTGCCCTGAGCTCCCCATGGAGCCATAGATCCAGATGTGGAGAAAAGGAGCCTTTGTCCTGGGAGCTGAGGGTCCATACTGGGAGGGGGGGGCCCTGTCCTGGGGCCCCCTTCAGACTCTGCCTCTGCAGCTCCCGATGGGATGGGGGTGGGGGTGGGGGGCTGCCCTCGGCTTCAGGCCCCATATGCCTCTAGTTCCTACTTCATCCCCCCTCACCGCTGCCTCCATTCCCCTCCCACCCACGCTCCAGGACAGCAAATCCGCTTCACCCCGGTTGTGGGATGCTGGAGCCCTGCCCATGGATGCAGGAGGAGTCTGGTGCCCACTGGAGCATCCTTTGGGAGCACAGCCCTCTCTCTGGGCTTTGTTTCCATCCCTGTATCCCCATGGCCACATATGAGGGATTTAGACGAAAGGCATTGGAGGGAGGAGAGGAATGCTGGCAGACAGAGCCGCAGGGAAGGACTGAAGGGAGGAGAAAGCCACTTAAATTGAGCTCCTTGGGCTGATCTCAGAGGATAGACACTGCATTCCTGGGATCTGTCCTGGGATCTGGGAGTGACTCAGCTGATAAAGATAGGATGGTCAAGGTGCTGGCGTTCACTCCCAGCTCCTGGCACACTGATTTCAGGACACCTGTCCCACCTGTGCCTTGGTTTCCCCACGCCCTAGACAGCAGCACGGTGTGGTGAGACCCCTGGCCCACCTGGGACCAGCAGCTCCTGTGTGCAGCAGCCCGCATCACACAGGGTGGGGGGGCTTCCCAGCCCAGACTGTAGGCCAGCACAGGCTAGGAGGTGCCTGAGATGGGCCTGGGCTGACGCAGCACTGCAAGGGCCTGGGGTCCCGTCCCCCACCTGCTCGGCTCAGCAGCTGGAAGGGCAGAGCTGCGTGAGAGCTGGTTTTGCAGCCCCTGTTGCGCTCAGCAGTGGGAAAGCGCAAGGAGCGTGGCCCAGGCTGCCTGGGCACGTCAGCCTGCGGCTGCAGCTCGTACCTCTGTGCGCTGCACGGAGCCAAACCTTGCAGGGCAACCGCTTCCCCAGGAGCTGAGAAAGCTTGTTCAAAGCTGAGGCTGGGTTTTACTGCTTGACAAGCCCATTCTTCCAGGGCAGGAGGAGAAGAGGTGAAGGAGAACAGGAGATCTGGGTTTCTTTTCTTTACTTGGTGCTCTGCAGCTTGTGAGACTCCTCGAGTCTCACCTCCTCCTCATGCTCAGCGCTGGAACTCAATGAAAGGGGCTGTCACATTTCCCAAAGAGCTGGGGTGAGCAAGACTCGTTTCTGCCAGGGGTCATAGGAGGACAAGATGAGATTTAACCTGTCCAATTCACAAAAAGAGATTTTTGAGAGAACTTGGGATCTACCCAACACCCTGCCACCTAACTCCATCCCAGCACAGAAGACACAGTCAGTGTCTGCGTCCTGGAGGTACCATCCTGTCCCACCACCGGCTCTGGGATCAGGGCAGCTCAGGGTTATTGTCAACCCCATGGTGTGGCTGTGAGAGCCCTGATGCTGGAGGAGCCAGGGTGAAGGCAGCTGCCCACCCCCCACCCGCCAGGCACCCCTGCTGTGCCCCCCAGCCAAGCCACGCATGCTGCCCCTGCCTGCCCGGTGTCAGCGGGGGTGTCCGGCTGTTCCTGTTCCAGCTCAAAGCCCAGGCGCCAGGAAGCGCGGAGGAGCTGCGCTGTCTGCAGGCCATCAACCAGCAGCAGGAGGGCTCCAGCCTGGAGGAGCTGATCAGCAACCAGTCCTGCCTCAAGCTGGCCAACACCATCAAAGCCTATGTGGCCACGGTGAGCATGGTCCCACCAGCTTTGGTGACCAGGGGAGGATGGGACAGCTGATGGGAGAGCTCCTGTCTGCCTATCTGCCTCAGTTTCCCCATCAGCCTCACTGGAATGGTGGCAGACGGCAATTGCAAGGATAGTTTAAGAGCTGGGGGGAGGAGCAGGGCTGGATGCCAGCCCCTCTGTGGCGAGGAGCTGGTGTAGCTCAGAGGCATAGCATGAAAGACAAAGTCATGAAGGCTTTGAGGAGGAGCTGGGTACAGGGAATGCCCGTTTCACCTTTGACTGTGGGACTGTTTCTCTTCTCTGGTGGTCCAGGTGACGGAGAACATTATCCGCAGGAGCGCGGTGAAGGGTGAGTCTCTCCTGGCCCGGCACTGGGGGGTAGCAGCTGTGGTGCCACTTGCCGGTGCTGCAAAGCACCGATGACCTCTTTGCTGGGGCTGGGTTGCAGCCAGACCCAGGGAGCCGCAGCCCACGTGCCCGCGGCTCGGCACACGGCCAGGGGTGCCAGCGGGTACTGGGGGCTTGGGCACTCCCAGGGCAAACTCCACTGGGCACGGCGCTGCGAGCTGGGGTGGGAGGGGGAGAGCAAGGACTGTCCCGCTGGGCGGATGAAGGGCATATGTCCCCAGGGAATGGGTTGGAGGGACAGCCACATGTGTGTGCTTGGGAGTCCGGGCACAGAAAGGTTAGCTAATGATTGACCAGGCATTTCCATCCCAATTAATGTTGCTCTTCAACGGGTCAGTGGGGTGTTTCCCTGCCCAGCTCACTCTGCTTGCACAGTAAGGACCCGCTCAGCCAGCACATGGCTGGGCATCCCCATGCTCTCTGGCCTCTACAGCCGTGTGTCCCTTTCCTCGCAGAGACACGGCAGAGATACTTCAACACCTCGGAGGGGCAGGTTCCCCCCAGAACAGCCGGCAAGCCCTCGGCGCATCTTACCCTCCGCCCACAGAGCCTGGCCCAGGACGGTGAGTCGGGGAGCCCCACTGGGCACTGGTGGGTTTCTGAGATGGAAACAGGGCAAAGATCTCACCCAAAGGGGTCTGGGGTGGGAGGATGTGTTTGGTGGAATAGAGGGAGATGTTTCTCTTGCCCAGTCCGAGACTACTTTCTCTGCCCCTCCAAGCTGGTTGACTGTGGGAGCGAGTTGAGCCACCCCCTTCCTTTCTCCTGACCCTGACGGGTGCTCCCCAGAACATCTTGCTCCCATTGGCAATGCTTCCTTCTCCCCAGGAAACTCCAAGGACTTTGGGAACCTCTCCCAGTCCTGCCGCAACGCCATCACCCACTGGGAAGACAACACCATCCACTCACACCTGCAGAACATCACCTACCGGGACGGCCGGCTGCGGGTCAACCAGGCGGGCAAGTACTACATCTACTCCCAGATCTACTTTCGCTACCCCAATGATGGGGCCAATGCCCGACTCTCCGGCTCCCAGCTTGTGCAGTGCATCAACTGGAAAACCTCCTACAGCCAGCCCATCCTTCTGCTCAAAGGGGTTGGCACCAAGTGCTGGGCACCCGAGGCAGATTACGGGCTCCACGCTCTCTACCAGGGGGGACTGTTTGAGCTGAAGGTTGGTGACGAGCTCTTTGTTTCCGTCTCCTCCTTGGCCATCAACTACAACGATGCAGCAGCCAGCTACTTTGGGGCCTTCCGGCTCGACCTGTGACAGCTGCCTTGCCTCCCACCTTCCTGCTGCTCCTGCCCATCAACTCTGCCGGGTGGTCCAGGGGCACAGCTATTCCAACAGGACAACAGCTGAACGGCGGGGCGGGGGGGGGGGGGGGGGGGGGGCTTCCCTGCGTGTGTTGTCCCCAGCAGTGAGGGATGGGCCAGAGGAGGGCACGGGAGGTGGCTGCCCGCAGGGACCCACTGTGCTCGGTGCCACCTGGGGCCACACTGTCCAGCTGGGAGGAAGCCCATGAGCCACAAAAGGTCTCCGAGGGCGCATGGGAAACATGCACAGTGTAGGGACATCCCAGTCCTGGTGGCACGTCACCTCCCTGGCTCCCATCTGAGCAAATGGAGCAGGGAGCACTGAAGGGCTCCCTGCTGCAGGAGAGGCACTGGGTCACATCTGCAACCATGTCACCGTGGCAGGGTGACCCTCTGCCTGTCTGACCCCACATCTGGCAGGGGCAGACCCAGCCAGCCAGGCTGCGGGTGCTGGGGGACCCTGAGCTGGAGGCGCTGGGACAGAAGCCAGGGTTAGCGGTGAGTGTCCGCACGGCAAAGCCTGGCAGGTACGAGGCGGGGCCAGCGTCAGCTTCTGGGAAGGAATGAAGGAGTTTTGGTTTGGGCTAACTAGAAACCTGGAGCAATGCCAGCTATACGTTTCAGGGGAGGTCAAAGAGCAGGACCACGAAGCTGGAGTAGTCACCAGCCCAAGCAACCGCACCCAGGCACATGGCAGAGAGACACGTTTTGCCCGAGCCAAGCTGCACAGCACCATCCAGCCCAGGAGCTGGCCATCACACCTCCCCCTTTGGTTCTGACCAAGCATCTCTTGGGGTCTTCGGTCCTCCCAGCGCTGCTAGGCCAGCGCAGCCACCCGCTTGCTCACTTCTTTAGCCCCGGCAGTCGTTAACCTGCAGGATTTCAACTCATGGGTGAGCGCTGGACCCAGAAGGAACAAGACCAGCCCCTTGGTGTTAAGGGCTGTGTCAGATGCAAAAGGTGGGTTCAAGCAGGGCAAAGTGTGGTCAAGCTGGCTGGGCCCACAGACTCTGGGGTGGGTGCAGCACCCTTTGTAATTACCCGTATACTCTCTGTATCAATAAGACTCGGTGTGCATGGAGAGGACAGCACGTCTCCCATGCCTCCCACAAAGAGGCTCAAGACTTCCCACACTCCCACGAAGGCTGTGAGCACCCCCATGCTGGCTCAGCTGCAGAGGGGGTTCTCGGTGCTGGTTTAAATAAAGCCTGTACTCCAGCACCAGTCTCGCACCTCTTTGCGCTCTGTGCCCAGGGGCTCCATCTTGCCCAGCCACCCTGGGGGGTCCTCACACTGCTCCTCCTCTCCCCACTTTGGAGTTGCCAAGTCCAGCCAAACACTGGGGTGCCAGTATGGGCTTGTTCATCACGCTGTGGCCAGGCTTGCCCCCATTATCCGTCCCACAGCTCTCCAGGCCTGAGCCCCCTCCTTCACATGGGGCTGGGAGCCAGTGCCAGACCGAGCCAGGTGACTCCCACATCCCGCCACATCCACAGACATTGCCATGCACCAGCCTCCGGCTCCAGCGATGCCAATACAAAAAGCCCCCCCGAGGGGCACGGTGTGGCCCCCTCAGCCTGTGCACAAGCACCTAGAGCAGCCCCAAAGGCACAGGCAGCTTTCCCAGCTCATCCAAAGCCTCCCAGCCAGAGAGCTGCGAGAGCAGCGTCCTGCCCTCTGCAACGGGGTTGCCACGGCTGCTCCCCACTCCAGGCAGGGCTGCAGGGTCCTGCCCCCCCAGCTTCCTGGCCAGGGTCCCCGACCCGCAGAGGGAGGTAAGGCGAGCCTTGGCTCTGCACTGTGCTTGGCCCTGACCGGCGTGTTGTGCTTTTGCCCAACACAAACAAAACCTGAGAGCGCACAGCGCAGCTGGGTCCCCCCCTGGGATACCATTTAGCAAAGATTCTCAAACGTGCCAGCCACACAAACCCCTCCCTTGGAAAGCCACCTTCGAAACGGTCCCTTTTTCTTCTACTTCTCATTCCTCCTCCTTTCTCAACCACCTTGATGACCAACAACAGGAATTGGGCTCCCAGGGCTTGTAAAATCCTTACCAGCCTGAAACCTCCCCGCCTGGGAGCACCGAGCTCAGCTGGCTCCTGCATCCCCAGCCCCGAGGTGCCTTTGGCAGCAGCTGTGGGAGCTCAGGGTTGAATTGGACACCCCGGGGCTGCAGGAAACGGAGCAGATGGTTCAAAGTTTTTCTTTGAATTAGAGTTTAAAGCAGGCCCTGGGCTCAGGGGAGCGGGTTGCCGTTGGCCAGTTGGCCACGTAGCAAGCAGGAGCTGGGGGTGTCATAGGTTAAGCAGCCAGCTGCATGAGCTGGGAGAGCCCCGCTCAGCACCAATGGAGCCGTGGGCTGCTCCGCTTTCCTGGAAGGGACAGGACTCATGGGTGGATGTTTTTGGAGAAGATGCATTCATGGGCATTGGGCCAAATGGCAGCCTCGCAAAGTCTGGCAAGAGCCGAGCAGCACTGGGCAAGGAGAGACAGGATAGACGGCAGTGAGGGGGAAAGAGGTGGCAGGATGGGCTGGCCTGGGAGGGTGTTCCCAAGGTCCCAGCTCTGTGGCTTTCCAGGTCTCCTGCTCCAGGCTCTTCACAGCAGCCCGCAGTGGAGAGAGGGACATGCAGGTGTCCCCCAGCAAGTCAGCCTCACCCATCCCAGCCCTGGCGTGAGCTTAGAAAGGAGGCTGAATGCAAAAGAACAGCCTAAAAAAGCAAAACAATCCCAGGGATTAGATGAACATTTGACATGCGCAGAACTAGAAGACAGTTTTCAGTTTTCCAAACCAGTTTGAAGCAAGCACCACTGGGCCAAAAGCGCATCACACCCAGGGAGATGGGCACTGGAGAAGCTCCTGCTCTGGCACATCCCACCCCAGCCCCACAGAGACTCTGCTTTCACTCCTGCAGTCACACTGACATTTCCAGCACCAGGCAAGGCTGCCTCGCTGGTCCCAGCTTTTCTGCATTTGACATTAATAGAAAGTCCTGCGTGCTGGACACTATCAACCCAACGGCCACACCTGCACCGTCCTCAGAAACCAAACATTTTCATTTCAGGCAGTGACTGGAAGAAGAACCCAGCTTGTGCTTCTCTCCAAGCTGAGAGCTTGCTGACACGACATTAAGCAAAGATATATTTTTTTTGAGAATACCTGTAGAACACCCTGGAGGCGTAAAGAGGATGGGGAAGTCTTTAATGAAGGGGGTTTCGAGTCACAATCATAACCTGCTAGCCCCCTCACCACCTTTGTTTTCTTACAGCTGCCAAGGACAGAGAAAGCAGATTGAGCCGGGCAGTAACTGAAAGAGCCGGCGGGCCCTGCTCGGTTTCTTCCCCAGAAGACCTGGTGACTCATGAAGCCTCTGTGCCTCAGTTTCCCCACTTGTACAAGGTGCCTATGGATGCTGGTCTTTGTAAAAGGCTCCAGGACCGGCAGGTGAAGGCACCTTGTGGGAGCCTGTGGCAGCAGAATGCTTCCATCCACCACGCTACCAGCAGGCACGGCTCCCCGAAACACCTCAGGGCGCATTTCTGGCGGCACAGACACCACCAGGCAAAGACCTTGAGCCACTCGCCATCACGGATTTTACACCAAAAAGTGTGTGCATAGATATACATACACACAGAGCATTTGGCACCTAGCAACGTATAAAATAACAACCGCCAGCTGCATTCCTCACCGGGCTGCCCACAGCAGGGTTGCTTTGCCCTGCCGTGATTCCTCCCTGCAGCTGTGAGGGCAGAGCCGGGGCAATGCCAGGGAGGCGAGTGCCAGGCTGCTGCCTGCCCGCGCTGCCTGGAGGAACATGTGGTTTCAGGGACGAGGATCGGTGCCAAACCTCAGAGCCAACAGACCAGTTACAAAACGATGCTGGCAGTGCAAAAGCAGTTTGCCTTGCCCGTGCCAAAGGCAGCATGGATCAGCCCGCGTGCTTCAGGGGGGCCTTACCTGGCCTCTGCCACCATGGTGCCCATCAAGCTCAGAAACACACAGAAAAAAATAAAACAAAAAATCACCCAAAACTGAAAGCTGCTCCAGCTCCCCAGCCTGCTCAGATACTTCATCCCTGCCAGGTGACAGCTCAGAAACCAGCCCTGCCCTTTCCTCCTGCTTCAAAAGAGACGGGAGGTGAAGAAGGCGGGGGGGGGCGGCGACTGCAGCTCTAGTAACATTTTCACGTTGACCTTATTTCTCATGGCTTCAATCGTGTTGATTTGATCCGGACACATACCGCTTCCTTGTAGTCGCTGCCAAAGCACCATCTTATCTTCGCCACCGTGAAGCTCTGCTTTCAATTCAGCCCAGACAAACACACCAGCCAGCCAAGGGCGTTCACAGCTGAGCTGGCTGTGCTGCCTTTTGTCTCACAATAAATTCTGGGGCTGAAATCTATTCCCCCCCACTTCCCTCCCCGCGCCCCCTTCTGTTATTAACCAGTTCATCACTACATCTATGTCTTCTGTTCCTTTCCCAACAAGATCTTGTTTTACTTTCAAATCCCAAGCCCAGAGCAAGTTCGCAGCAGGAAGGAGGAAATCCACACCAAAAAAATACGTCAGCACCCCAGGAAATCATTTCTTGGGACATCATAAATAAAGTGCACAAAGAAAGCAAGCCCAGGGTTGTGACCTTGCTATCACATGCCACAGACACCCACCGCTCTGCCTTGATGTGCATCTGCCCAGGGGGCACCTCGGGACATCCCACCCCACCACAGCTCTCCCTCAAGCGTTAATTAAGAGGAAACCAAACCAGCAAATCTCTTCCCTTCAGCAAGAAGGATTCAAATAGCTGTAGCAGGCAGGATGCCTGTTAAACCGACAGGAAAACGTGAATGCTCCTGCAATGTGCATGAGCAGAGAGAACCCTGCGCTGCTGCAGGCAGGAGCACATTTTCATCCATCCCATCCATGCCCAGTTGCCTGGAGCCGAGCTGCTCACAGCGCCTTCCCCAAACGCTTGCAGCCACTCAGGGACTGGTGCCGAGGTCCCACTGGGTTTCCAGAGGAAAGATGCTGCTTTGGAAGAGGAGGGGAATCACCTTCAGAGTGAATTGCCTTTTACTGCTCAGACCCTGAATGACAGACCACAGGCTGCTGAAGTGGCGAAGCAGATGCCAGCAGCTCAGCCATTCCCCTGTTTTCACTCGCAGGCACATCACGGCTGCTCCCTGGCGTGGTCCCAGGCTCCTCTGCCAGCACCGACAACTCCCATCTCTGCCCTTGGGACGAGCGAGCTGTACGCAAGAGAACAGCTGAGCCAGCTTCATCCAGACTCCCAGATCTCACGCACCAAGGACACGCAGTTTGCCCCTTTATTTCCCCAAGCCAGATAAGCTGGAGGTACCAGGAAAAAAATAATTCCACTCACCAAGTGCCTGTAGCACAGGGCAGGCAGGAGCAGCCCAGCCCCTCGCTCGTTCCTGCCCATCCCTGGACATCCACACAAAGCCGGTAAAGCAAGTCCCGACCCACGCAGGAGCCCACCCCACACTGACAGCCCTGGGAACCTGGCAGGGTGGAAAGGGATGGCGTTGGGCCCCCTTGCCCACTGCATTTCACAAAGGCAAAGTTCAGAGGATGGGAGCCTCGCCGTGGAGCGGCAGGGAAGATGAGGGGAGCAGCAGAGCACAGGTGAGAGCCCGCTGGCCCAGTACCTCCATAATAAAGCACCTCCTGCACTTTGCGTCCTGTTCGAACCCCAGCACTGGGCTTGGGGAAACGCCAAGTCAAGCACCCCAGGTCGCACCCTGCCCTGAAGAAGGGTGACAGCCAGAGCAGGCACCCAAACCTCTCCCCAGAAGGGTCCCCAATAAGGTACTTCAAACTATGATATTGTAACACCCCCCCACCAGGTCCCTTCTTTTTCTGGCGAGGGTGAAGAGGAGGGTGCCCTACGGCCACTCGCACCGAGCATCGCCCCTGGGATTAGATTTTAGCAACAAATAAAAAGGGATTTCCAGGCGCCAGCGCCGGGATCGCAGGCTTGGGGCTCTTTATCAAGTGCATGGCTTGTCTCCAGCTCTGACTTGTACAACCAGCTGTTTGCTGAAGGGAAACCCCAGGGCTCCTCCTGGAGTCCCTCGGAAGGTAAAGCAATGGAAAAGCAAAAGCTGGACCAGGCAAAACCCTCCGAACTGCCCCGGGGAAGGGGAACCCCTTCCCAGCCAGCGCCCTTGGTTAGGGCCAACGGAGAAAAAGCTCCAGCTAAAAAACGAGTACAGTCTCTCTCCTGCACGGGACTTTTGATGAAAGAGTTGAACTTGTTTTTGTCAGAATTAAAGGAATTCAGTAAAAGCAGCCAGGGAGCAGTCAGGAGCTTCTGTAACCCCCATCCTGCTGGGGAGGGGAGGGCACTGGTCCCAGCATGGAGCTGCACGGCTGGACCCGCACAGCCCCCCCGTGCCCGGGCACAGCACAGCGCTGCTGTGGCCACTGCAGCGGGTAGTTCCACTGTGAATTTCCCTACACAGAGAACCACAGCTTAGAAACAAGGCTGGAGCTGAAATGAGCATTTCCTTACACAGACACCATCTATGTTGGTTCATGGGATCAGCAGGTTTTCACGTACAGGCAGCAAAGTCACACTCTGAGCTCCTATTTCCACTTTGACATGTACCAGACCTCCCGCTGTTAAAGCGTGCATCCCCATTTGCAGGAAAATTATCACTTTCCACATTAAAAAGCAGCAAGAGTGGAGAGATCAGCTCAGGCAAGAGGGAGAGGAAGGCCTTATACCATCGCACCGTTTCTCTTTTTCTTGCCCTTCGTGACCTTGTTTGGTTTGGCATCACGAGGACTATAAAACCCGGCTGCACCAAGGACCAAGCCTCTCTGAAGCCCAGCTCCACCAGGCTTTCCCGCAAAGCTAGGGGCCATTGTCCCATACTCTCAACCTTCCTTTGCAGGGTCTTCTCAGGCCAGCCTCCCACGGAAAAAAAAAGGCACACGATAGGCACACCCGCACACCCGCCGCCGCTGCAAGCGGGGAGCTGCTGAGCAGGTGCTTGCTGCCCTGAGCTCCCGTTTCCAGCGCTCCGACACACAGGCAGGCAGAGCAGCTGCGGTCCCTCTCTGCCGGTGTGCTCCCTGCCCTGCCGCTTCCCCGAGTGCCTCTGGGATAACCGGCCAGCCAGCTGCCATGCTCCAGCCTGCTCACGGGCTTCTCTTTCAGTACCTCTTGTCCTTAGCTTTGCACGGGGCTACTGCAGCCTTCCCCCAAGGGGAGGACCAGGCCCTCAGGCATTGCAGATCTAACTGAAGCACAGACCATGTTTTCCAAGGTAGAGTCCTCCTGGGTACCATAAGGTAAGCAGAAAAGTAGAAAAGAAAAGCTTTGTTTTTCTGGTGTCCCAAGCATGCTGCAGGGAGGAGGAGCCTGCCTGCACAGGGCAGGCATCCCCTGGAAGGAGTCCCCGGGGAGGTGGAAGGAGGCAGCTTCGCAGCTTCTTCCCTGGACTTGGACCCAGACACACAGAGCATTCAAGCAGCAAAAGGGGGACAACCCTCTCCACAGAGGACAAAAAAGCACTTAAAGGCGAAGCATCTGCCACCAGCCACAGCAGAACACAAAGCATTTCAAATTGTGAGCAATGCTGTGATCTTTGTTTCAATCTCCCGCTGTAGAAATCCACCACAGACAAAGTCAAGGCATTTATTTTCTAAGCAGAAGGTATCTGATCCATTGGCAACACCCTGGTTTGATTCAGGTTTCAGCTATACAAGAATCCAAGACATCAGCACCTCACTGCCACGTAAAAGCAGTGGCAGCAGGCACTTGCTTTTGGATGGCTTTAGAAAATAAGCAAGCTGGCTTCTGATCCAAGTAGAGATGAAGCATTTTTTTTAATATTTGAGAAGTTTAAAATTGACCAAATTTCCAAGCAACCCTGGCCAGGAGTCCCTGCTCCCCCCCAGAGCAGGTTTATCACAGGCAGCAGCAGCAGCCTTGCACAACCCACCGCCCCCAGCCACCAAGCCTCCACCAGGCTCTGTTGGTGCCTCTGGCAGGGACGAGGGGAGTTGTTACCGTGGCCCCTGCGGCTGGGGCTGTGCAAAGCGCACCACCTGCTCAACTGCCAGAGGCCTGTCCGTCGGGAAGCAGTCAGAGCCCTCACTCCTTAATCCTCAGCCGTTTCTCACCAGCTTGGCTCCCTTCTGCAGCCTCGGTGGTGAGCGGAGGTGAGAGGGAGCTCTCCTGCCACCAAGGAGCCTCAGCCATGCACCGCAAAATGACGTCTGCTACAGACCGAAGCCACGATGAACATCAACCTCCAGAAGCATTCATATACCTTCAAAATTCCAGTCAACAGTCACAATTTTATTAACAGGAAAATAATTTGGTAAGATCTGGACAGGGACTTGAGGAGCACAGACAGGGCATGCGTTAGGGGCTGACAGTGGTCAGGGAAGGGCTTTATTGCATAGTTGTTGGCAAAAGGAGACACCGAGCGGTGCACGTACGTAAAGTGGCAGTGCTGCCAATCCTAGAGCCAGGGTCCGGGCCTGAGTTGGGTGCGGGGCTGAGGAGAGGAGAAGGGAACAGCACACACATCCATGTAAACGTCCCGGGCACATGGCTCTCCAGGAGGACATCCTCAGCCACCTAAGACACTGCTGATTAAGGAAGAGGTCAGTTGTGCAATATCTAACACGATCAGAGTCTACTGGGAAGCGCGGTAAAGGTGGGGCAATAACTTAGGACTCAGCCTTTGTGATTTTAATTACATGCTCAAGGGAAATCAAGAAGAAATCCTTAGGGATATATCTAAAATAGGGATCTCTATGAGAATAGAACTGTTAACTCCTTCTGCCTCCTCCTCGGGGTTCTCCTGGCAAGGCAGCATCAGAGTAATTAAATACATTCACAGAAGATTAATCAAAATAAGCTTCTTCCCTATCAGAAACTGGGCCCAGTTTAAGGAGATCTGGTCTTCTGGGGGGTTTGGGTTTGTGGGGCTTTTTCCTTCTTTGCAGCAAAACATACTCAGCTAGAACATGCTGAAAAATGCTCCTCTATTTTGACTTTACAAGGTTCTTATCTTCACCAAGTGGCTAATTGGGAATACATCACCCCTGAGTTACAGCCACATCTTTCTGCCACCACCTGAATGCTGTGTGCAAAAATCATCCTCCTTCAAAATTTCTGAAGGTATAGACCTTGTCTTTTCCTCCACATGTTAGTAACAAGAGTTCAAATAAAATAAGAAGAGGAGATATAATTCTATAGCATTTTGCTTTTACTCCTTCATGGAATCTTTCCAACGCAACTTCACAAAAGCAACGTAAATATAGTCTTTTTTTTTCTTCTAAAAAGAAGATTATGTTCCACAGATTATGTAGTGCAATTGGTTATCTGGTAGAAAAAAATTATCTTCAGCTCCATGGAAGAAAACGCTGAAAACAGTTCCATGGTCTCAATAAAAATAGGAAAGTATATCCAGGATCATCTATAATAAAGTTTCTTTTGTGTTGAACACACAATACCTACTAGTCTGCCTTTAATTGAAGAGTATAGAGTCTGGGTCCTGGTTAGCCAGCTGTGCAATGTGCTTTAATACATCCTTTTTGGTGATGATTCCAAGTAGCTTCCTGAAAATATGAAAACATGTTTTTTAGTGCATCAGCACCCACAGAAACTATCCTGGCTTAGCTTCACATATTTTAATGCCTTGCAGTTGCTGAAGAGCCTTTTCAGATCACAGTGCTGACACTCCACACAAAGTATGGTACTCGCAAGCCCCAACAGAGACTCTAAAAAAGGTAAGGAGGTTATAACCAAAAGACAAATATTAATAATTAACACCCACCTTCTCTGAAAAGATCAACCTGAATGCCTAGTGCTGCATTTTCAGTCCTGGTACTCCCAATAAGCTTCAAAAAGGTGCCAAAAGGCACGCCAGGAACTAGGGCATTAAGCACGCCCCGTCTGCTGGGGAGTGATGCTGAGCAACGTGGCGCTCTCAGAAGCCAAAAAGATCAGCTGGTCCAACGCACCTCGGCAGGGAACAGGGAGAGAATTCCTGCTGGTGCCACGCTTCAGGGAACAGATCACTTGGTTTCTCTGTGCCCTCATTCCTTCCCACCTCACTTAACACACTCTTTCTGATCGACACCAAAGCAAGTTGTAGTTGTTACACAATAGACATGGCCAGATCTGGATCTGAGGAGACCACAAGCCCTTCCCATCAGTTTGAGAGACCCATCACCATATGGAGCTGTGACTTCACCTCACAGGCTTTATCTTACTGCTTCAACTGGAAGAGGCTCAGGGAGGTCACAACTGCTTTTTTCCAGATAACAATTGCTCCAGGTGATGCTCAGTGCTCTACACCTCAGAACTAGATGGAGAGGACGTTTTGACTCAGGTCTACAGGCAACTGTGGGACCCCAGGGCTCTGCCTCCAGCATTCTTACCCGTTGTGAGTAACCAGGCACTGGCGCAATCCCAGCTTGCGGAATATATCCACGACGATTTCCATAGGTGTTTGGTCCGTCACTGTGAAAGGACTGAGGTCCAGGATGCTCCTGAGTTTCAGCATAGAGGGGGAACTTGGAGGCAGTGGAGGAGAGTGGTCAGTGAAATAAATAATGGAAGTGCTCACAATCCCATCCTGCTTCTTCCGGGCATTTTCTGGAAGAAGAAATATTTGATTAAATATCATCCCTCCTTTCCTTTTCCAAACTGAAGAGCATACCCTTTTCTCTCTCTGCCCACACTGAGACGGCCTTCAAAGTCCTTTCCTTCCCTTCACCTGCGCTGTTTCTCAAGGCAACCAATGACCCGAGGAAGGTGTAATCTGTTTCCATCCCACCTTTAATAACCACAGTGCAACCTCTAAGGTCTCCAAAACTTCACCCCAGGGTGAGATCAGCATACGCCTTCCCCAATGTCGAGGCTGCCACGCATCTCAGCGTTTTGCTCTGGCTGTGTAAATGCAAGTTCTGGAGATCTTTAACCTCCCAGTTTTAAGAGGAGGTATTTAAAATGCTTCACACTTCTATCAATCACCGATTTGGGTTCTGTGCAGAGTAACTAATGAAGTATTTTTAAGCACTTAATGTACTGGCACATGGTCCCTGACCCTAGAAAACAAGTACTTGCCATTACTCAGATATTTACACTAGTGCATCACCCAAACTGCCTGTCTAGCAGGAATGTATCAGCCACATTGCAGCTTCGATCTGTGATTCACATTCCGAGACTCACTGAGGAAGGGGCTAGGCCTGGCAGCCCAAACACCAGACTGGATATTCAGAGCTGGCCATCAAAAGCGAAATCCCATCCTGTGCATATCTTAGGGAAAAGATTACTCTTAATGAGTTCCTGGAGATTCGGAATTACACAAATGCAAGAATTTATGGTCATACCACAAAGCAGCCTTACAGAAGGAAGGCAATGCACACAATCTGACAGTACACTTTTTTTTTGTTTCATTCCATATTGTCATAAGCATTTGGCCAGATACTTATCAGAAGGAGAGCAACGTCCACATGCTTCAAAAGATGCACTGCACATCCTAGAACTACACTGAAAACTTACCTTGAGAGGGAACTCATGGGGTTGATTCACTGCTGCAGGAAACAGTTATAAGAGCTACTCTAGCTCTGCCACGGGACAAAGCTAGCTCAGGACCAGGCCTTCACACCACCTCTACAGAAAGTCGTAAAGCTTGGGCTAAGACAGTGCATTCAGCCACGTGCTGGAGAACATGCCACAGAGCTCATGTGTCTTCAATCCTCCACGATGACGCTGGTCCCACGATTGCTTTCTGCTTTTGCCAAGGAAGCTGCCACCCCTGGCCCAGGCAGTGTGCTCTCTCCCACTCCCTCACACCAGCGCCTGCGTGCCCTCCCCGAGAGCCAGAAGGGGGGGCTGACCTGCAAGAAGCTAACCAAGCAGGGAGGGAAGGTGTGTTTTCAGCTGCCTCAGTTCCCCATCCAGCTCACCACAGGGCTTGCAGGAACGTTGCTGGGTGCCAGCGTAAGGAAGTGCGTGAGCAGCTCCAGCTCACCCCGCTCAGCGTGGATGCTCGGAGCCTGGGCTGCGGCTGGACACAAACCACACTGACTCAACTTGCACCAGAGCGTGGGGCTTGGTACCCCACGGCCAATCTTCGCTCCAGCGCAGGCATAACTTTTAAGGACTTACATGCCCACGTACCCCTCAACCCTAACACAGATTTCTCCTGCTTTACCAAGAGAAGACATACTGTCTTGCTCAAGCCAGCAAGAGACCAGAATTTCTACTTGGGTCTCGTGCTGGGAAACAGCTCTTGCAGGTTTCTAAGGAATTTGAGAGCAAGAAGAACTTAAATGTGCCCTGAGCTGTAACGTGGAAAAGTATCTCCAGAGCAGCTCTGCTCACATCACAGATGGAAACTGCATCTGAGGGATGCCAGCACAGCGTTCACCGAGTCCTGCTGGTACTGCACACCGCCTGCCCCACAGCCACCAACACGGGAGCACAAGTGAAAGACCAGGCTGGCTTTGTGTGGCGAAGAGAGATGGAAGACTAACACCAGTATTGATATTTATAGGTTTGACAGCACCACGTCAGTAGTGACCCAGTATTCAGTACACAGACCAACCAGACTTTTTTCCTTAATGAAATAAAAGAAGGTTTGAGACATTAACAGTTAAGAAAGCTTTCCATGCCCAGTCATCCACAAAGTCAGGAAGGTTCAGTAAGCCTCACGCTTCACAGCCGTGCCTTAAGGTTAATGAATTCAGCAGAGCCACACTAATTGAACTGAGCAAACCATCCTGTCCTCCTCAGTCCATGCATGCAGACCCCATACTGTTCAGGGATGGAGATGCAGGCACCAGTAAGCATTGTCACCATCACTACTAGGGGTATTCCAACTCATGAAGTAAATTACAACTAGTGCCATTTAAAGCCTCCGATGGCATAGAATCATGGAATCATTTAGGTTGCACAAGACCTTTAAGATCATCAAGTCCAACCATTAACCCAGCACTGCCAAGGCCACCACTAAACCATCTCCTTAAGTGCCACATCTAGAAGTCTTTTAAATCCCTGCAGGGGTGGCGAGTCCATCACTTCCCTGGGCAGCCTGTTCTTGTGCTCGACACCCTTCTGGTCAAGAAATTTTTCCTAATATCCAGTCTAAACCTTCCCTGGCGCAACTTGTGGCTGTTTTCTCTCAAGTAACAAGCAATAGGACAAGAGGAGAGACCTTCACTTATCTGTGCAGTATGTTGCCTCTTACCAATTGAAATGATGAGGTCTCTCCTGAGGACAAATCCAACAAGCCTTTGGGACTCCCGTGACACCACCACCGGATAGCCACTGTATGTGGTTTCATTGATGATGGTCTCGACGTCTTCTACGGTCATGCTGTCCTGAGTAATGACAGTCAGAGGAGGATCGTTCCTCCGTGGCCTCATTACATCCATTGCAAGTGTCTTGTGTGAGAACTCCTCCTTGGCTTCCAAGAATGGGTATCCATTGAGGCGAATGTGGGCATCATAAATCCCTTCCCGCCCAATGGCATCAGCCACCCACTTGCTGGTCATGGCTGCTGCCATCAGAGGAACAATGTATTCCAGTCCACCAGTGAGCTCAAACATAATGACCACTAGTGACACAGTCATTCGGGTAACGCCACCTGCAAACAGAACACAGGAAGACAGACAGCATCAACAGGCAGTTCTGAGGGTTTCCAGGCTGGAGAGCTCTTCTGAGGTTTGTTACAGCCGTCTCCTGCCAACGCATCTAGAGAAGGTCTTGTATCAGCACAAGGTTGTGCTGTTGACTCCCACATCACATTCAGCATCACAGTGGAAGCCAAGACAGTGGAAGCCAAGCACTTGTGGAGCAGAACACAGTACTGAAACTGTCTGCTCCTTCCACGGAATATCATGCCATGGGCTGGCTTACAATGGTTTGTCACATGGTTTTGATAGTTCTTTCCCTGAACTCAGAAGCAACCTTAAAAGACAGCTAACTTCCCTCTCGTGTTACTTAGCAAGCTGCAAAATAGCCTGGCCATGCCATAGAAGGCTCTTACACATACCTCCATAGGCAGATTTATGAAATGTGACCTCTGACAGGCTGTACACAAAAGGCAAGTGTCATCCTGACACCGCTGGTTACCAGCGCTAATTCCCCTAACAGCAAGCCCTTCAAACAACTTACCTTTCAGGTTTACTGGCTTTCAGCCAGACATTTTGACTACTGTTCATTACACTTTTGTAGGTTTTCAACACTAACATAGTTCAGGCATTTCAAGAGAAAATAGATGAGCCTTCCTAAATATTACTTACTTTTTTTTATATAACAGCATTTTATCTCAGTGTATTTTAATTATGCTTTTGAGATTCAAGTCCCAAAGCTACTCCCAAATATTTCAGAGTAGTTTTTCTCCAATAACCATCTCCTAAAGGGGCACATACCCTTCAGCACTGTCCAGTGGTAAAGAGAGCAGTTAATGAAGTGGAACCATATTCATTTTTCATTAATTACATGCAAACAAGAAGGTGCATCCCCTTAAAAAAGGCCAAAGATGGGCTTTGGTAGCATGCTTTCATTGTTCCTGAAACAAGAGTTTCCTGATAAAGTCATCCCTTAAGAGTTAAGCAGATTATTCCGTGGAGGAGAGGACAGGGAATTACAGTGAAAGTGAAGTTCAGTCACGTGCACTCAATTTCTCAAATTCAGCCAAGCAGAACAAGCGTTACCAGAAAGCAGCGTGCTTGAAAGAAGTGTTACTTCGTAAGATTTAAGGCCAGAACAGGAAGCAAAGTGAATTAAAACCCCACAGGAAAACCTGAAGTCCCTGGCCAGTCTCATTTGTTCTAGCTGCCTACTGAGGAGGCTCCCCACTGAAACCTGTCATGTCCAACGATAAGTTGGTGTTGGCAAAAGAACGCAAACAGGATGTGGAACACATTGTGCGTTCTACTACTGAGTTTCCTGCTCTTGAGACGAAGCCAGCTTCTACTGCTGCAAGACCAGCAGTGGCGTTTCACTACGACAGTCCTTTACGTGGCCAACCAAGACCCAAACCACAGCTTGGGCTTCAAAAGACATCTTGCTTACCTAGACACGCTGCAGCCCCAACCATCGCATAGAGGCCAGGAGTGATGCAATCAGCTCCTTGACTGCACCAGCCGCTGAAGATGGCCCAGTCGTGGTGGTAATAGGCCAGCTGCTCCACCGCTACGCCGAGCAACCTGCCTGCTATAGCACCCACCGCCATGCTGGGGATGAAGAGACCTGAAGGCACCTGTGAAAACATGCAGCAGTAAACACACCCTTTCTCAGATATTTCAAAAGACGAGTGACAACAGTTCAAAACTGGACTGAGTTAGAAGTTAAGCTGAAGTTAAAATTGGCAAGGATGCCTTGCTCTGTCACCTCTGTCGTTCCTGCACCCTCATGCTTCAACAGTTTGAATTTACTTCTTTCTGAGCAGGAGAAAGAGCCACACAAGAGGGTAGCATGGAACAGAACAACCTTTTTTTAAAAGCTTATATCCCAAGAGAATATAACACAAGAGGGTAGCGTGGAACAGAACCACCTTTTTTTAAAAGCTTATTTCCCAAGAGAATATAACAAAGCTTTGCCTGCACACCGCTAACACTCCCCTGCTGCCTTTCCAACCACAGCAGTACATGTTTATTGCAGGCATAGGATTTTCCCGCACTACTGGCTTCCCGTACTGGGAATGGAATCATCTTTCTTCCCTGGCAGAAATTCAGACTCCACCGTGAAAGTGCAGAATTAGCACACACAGCGCAAGTGACACCCAGCAGAGCCACTGCCAGCAAGTTTCACCTCTGCACTTCAGCTGTTCCAGGACTCCAAAAGTTCCTGTTCTTTGAAGTCAGAATCCTCCCCCCTTTCCTTTACACATTTGTCACACAGCTTTCCCACACGTGCATCTTTCACACAGACGGGATGATTGCCTTTGAATGTCAGCAACCACCTCATGGCAACAATGATGCCCAAACCTCTGTGGTGGGGTCACCTTTCTGGATGGACCACTGGAGGACTGGGGGGCAGGGGGAGATGCTCACCCCATGCTGAACACGAAGGCACTGACCCCACTGCAGGAAAGCTCAGGCCTAGGCACTATGTCTTCAGCTGGGAAGGCTGCCCCCAAACAAGTTCAAAACCATCTGACCAAGGAACAGCTATGATAAGGAACCATTTACAACTTAAGATACTTCGCAATTAGCTATTGCACATATATCAAAAAGGCTTAAGGCAGGACAATTCAGAAGCATTCTGTGTCTGGAAAACGGGACACAAATTCCTGAGACACCAGCTTCAGCAACTGCATCTGGTTCTCACACCCAAGCTAAAAGGTTTCTATTGCCCTCAGTTACAAGCAACAGAACAAATAATTGCAGTCTGTCACCTTACCTTGGCCCCTTCTTAACAGGGCTTGGGGAGGAAAACATGTTTGTTTATTGAGCAAATAAAATTCTAAGACCTGGGGTTCCTGCAACGGATGAGAAGAACATGAGCTCCTTTACAGGTAATTCTCACCTTCATGCCAAAGGTGAAGATCGTGATGAAGACTTTCATTATAAGGGCCAAAGCCAGCTGCCACATGGCAGTGTAAACTCCTGGGCCAGCAGCTCGGTCTGGCAGGTCATCCCCTTTGGTGCTGTTGAAATCATTCACATACTCGCAGAGCTTGGATGAGTCCAAAATCCCACAGTCATTGAAGAGCTCAGAAATTAGCTCGCTGGTGCTCATTCTGGTGTACTCATTGGGGAAGGCCAGAATGGCTGTGATCGCAGTCACCACAAAGACCTCCAGCACAGGGTATTTACCAAGCTTGGTCATCTTGCGTCGCCTGCACCAGGCAATGTTGCTGCGAATGAAGAAAGCTCCCCAAAGCCCACCAAATATTCCCAAAAGAATGAAGGGCACAAGCTCTAGGAGATGCCATGGCATGTGAAACTCCACATAGAAGAGAACCAGGCGACTGTTCCCAAAAGGGTTGATGGAGCGCAGCGTAAACGCAGCAACCAGAGCAGCAAAGAAGGAGCGCCACAGCGTCTTGAGAGGAAAGTAGTAACTGACCTAAAAAGGAAAAACAAAGCAGGTTGTCACTTTAACACTTGTCACCACACCAATCGCTGCGCAGTAACAAAATCACCACCGCACAAAGTAGAAGCCAGGACTGAAACTGATGTGCGCCAGCTACACACCCTCCTCTCCAGCCAAGCACCCCAGGCTTTATTTTGAGCTCCCATCCACTGTGGACCGCAACAGCCAGGATGGGTTCCTGGCCTGCACACTTCCAATGCAGCAAGCGCCCTTTATGATACCTGAAGTGGAGACGACTTACTCTGATAATAAAAGCTGTTACAAATCAGCTGTGAGCTGAACCCAGAGAACTATTTGCCTTGCATGCTCTGCAAGGCCCAGAAGCACCAAACAACAATTCTTGCCATAGCTGCCACCATAACTATTACTCAGCTGAGCAAAACCATCCCATTCCTCCTCTGAGCTAAGCCCTGAAGCAAGCAGCAGTGATCCATTTCATGTCCGAATCAAAAGAACAAGGATTAGAAGTTCCTTGGGAAGAAAAGGGGTTTGATAAGCCAGATAGGTTTGTCCCCAGGTACCCTGGGACACAGCTGTCAGGACAAAGTGGGTGTACAGAAAACATGACAAGAGGCTGTGGCTGTGAGCAGTCAGTGTTGCCGAGCATGGACAGACCTGGGGAAACCAACAGGTTTATTGCAAAGGTACGGATAGACATTATCCAAAATAAACTCTCCAGTAGTCGTAAGGATTACCTGTAACCCCAATAAGCTTTTAGGATGCTTGGCCTTGTAAATACACCACCAATCAGTATTCAACAGGGTCTCCTTTCCACACCCAAGCAGTTATGAGTGGACTGTATTTTTAAACCAGCAGGATCAGTTCTTGCAATAAAACAGCTCGTCAAGAGCTAACAGAAAATGCTGATGTTACCTCTTCCAGGCTAAAGAGCACTCCTCCGATCGGTGCACCAAAAGCTACAGACACACCAGCAGCTGCAGCTGCTGATAAAACCTAAGGGAGGAACCAAAGACAGTCAGACATTTTCAGCCCCCCCGCAACCTTCCTCCTTTTATTGATTGTCTTTACCTAAATTTGTACAATTTTTATCTCCAGTGAGTGCACAGTAAGCCAGGGTCTGACCTGTTTTAAAGGCAGCAGGGAAAAGGTGGAGCAAGCCAGTTCCCTAGGGAGAAGGGCTGCAAGTAGCTACATAGTGTTTCAACAGTCTCAACCCCAAATTAGTAGAAGAGGCATCGCTGGCAATTACCTTCTTCTGTTTCAGCTGATTTCATGCTATATGCTTTCAGCTTATATAAAACATCAGTAAACCAGAAAAGCAGTAATTTCACCTCCCAGAACACACTGACTTTCCCACATTTGCCTGTCTCCTGTTCATACGATTTCTCAGAACAGAGTAACACAGGGCAACTAGAGGTGCTGTGGGGCCACCCCAAACCCTGCCAGCCCACTGCATGGATTCTGATTTGGTTTACCAGAAGGTAAACTGGCCAATGTGGTACTACGCATCCCACACCGATCGTTATCCAGTGACTTGTCCAGAGAAAAGCTTTACGGCACTGTGACAAAACACTCATGGGCTTCATGTTAGACATTAGCTTGGTTCTTACACTACACCCATTGCTGCTTCCCTGAAGGCAAAGCCCTTCGTTCTACTCCTACGGTCCCTCAAACAGTCCCAACACAACTCATGGAGGTGCGCAGCAAACAAACAAGTGTGGCAGAACTGGGTCTGCAGCAGGTTAGTGCCAGTGAACGCTCCCATCACAAATGAGATGATGACCTGCGCTGGGGTGTCACTTTCTAACTGAGATGGCTTTTACTCCAACAAGGTGTTACGCTGAGACACACCAAGAATATGCCAAACCAGAACAATTTCCACCCAGGGCAAAGCACCAGACCCACCGCTCTCCCCCAGACCTCAGTGGTTTGACAGCATCACTGTCTCTCCGTACCTCTCTGCGCTTCGCTTCATTCTTCCTGTATTTGGTGAAGAGATGACACAAGATGTTTCCACAGCAGCAGGCAACGTGCACCAAGGGCCCCTCTTTGCCCAGGCTCAGCCCAGAGGACACCGCCAACACTAAGGTGATGGTTTTGATGATCAGCGTCCACTTGCCCAGGTAGCCTCTAATGATGAAACCACTTAAGATAGTTTTGATCTGGAAGTCAAGCACACAAAGCTCTACAGGCCTTCATTCAAGCCCTGGTCAGAGCTCCTTTTTTACTACACGGTCCTAATCCTGCCCCCAACTTTCTCCTACAGCTTTCAGAATCCCTCTCCAGCTATCAAAAGTAACGTACAGTCAGTAAAAACATCCCTCCATGCAAAGGCTGCCATTTGAGTCCCTCCTTCAGGGCCACTAACCCTGCTGAAGAAAAATCTGAGGCTAGCTTTTGTAGCCTTACACAGGCAGTGTGCTTTTGTTCATACCTCCTGCAGTAAATGCCAAAACATTGTGGTTTTTAAAGGGATTGCACAGAGACTTAAGTACTAGACATGTTTCAGGAATAGCTTGGGAAAAAACCCATATATTAAGCCACCATCTGAAGTGCAAGAAACTACTATTCCACAGCAGGCATGCATAGTCTTTGGATGGTGGATCTACCCCACCTTAAAAAACTCAGCCCACTTTCATTCTCACTCACCTCTGGGATCCCTGAGCCACAGGCATAAGGAGCAAACCCCTTCACAAGTAACACAGCAAGAAGGGAGAATAACAACGCCCAGATAACGTACATGAAGTAGTTGAGAATATATGCAAAAGCCCCCTGAAACGCAGAGAAAGTCACCCACTTTAGATAATTTCAACTGACATCACATCAGATCTGCACACTGAAGCAAGCCCACAGAAACAGCAGGTAATCTCACATACAGTTATCAGCCAAAAATGAAGAGAACTACAGTTAAGTCTGAGGTTTCAAGGACAAACTACATTTCCTGGGTTACGGGAACATAAACTGATCATCTCTCCAAAGCCCATTGTATAAAACAGCAAACAAGGTACACGAGTAGCTTGGTACTGGGACAAATTTTGTCCCAGTCAAGCTGGCTGCTCCACTGGACAGAGCTGCCAAAAACACAAGACTTGAGCTCATCTGGCATTCCTCTAAAACGCTCATGGGCAAAATATCCTCCAAGCAGCAAGTCTCAGACACGTGACTAAAACAGTGCACTTGAAAATGTGTCCGTTTTGCTTACCCCCTCCAAGGAAAACTCAAACAAGTAACTTAGGTGTTGATTTACACCCTTGGAAGCCCCCAATGATGAACGATAAACCACTGAACCACTTAGAGCCTGTACTTCTGGTACTAGCAAGGGATGATACAGGCTGGGTAAACAGGAGATTCAGCAGCAAAACCAGCTGTAGGGACACATCACCTCTCCATGGCCAAGGATCAGTTGGGACCAGCTCTTCCACTCAGGACACTTGTCTCTGTCTGTAAAGGTTGTGTTTGATTTCCAGCAGCAGTGCTCGTGGTTAAACCAGAAGCCTGCTAAACACACTCCTTCTTTCAAATCTGTCATCCAGTGGGCAGAAATGTCTATCAGACCCGCTAAGGAACCTAGTTTAAAGAAGGAAAAAAAAAAAAAAAGAAAATTTAATAATCGCTTTTATTCAGACTCAAACATCTGAAGGTTACAGTCTGCCCTACTAATTTTTGACTTGCCTACCAACAAATAGAGCAGTACTGATATTTTTGCCTACAGTTAACTTTTATTCTACAGAGAGCTAAATGGGAAGATTTGCTTAAATGTACACATATTGAAAAGAGCAGATCAGGAAACAAAGCATGCCTAGTAATATTCCGAAGGTTGACCATCACAAACTGTTCAAATCCACCCTACATCACTAGAAATTATCTGTTCTTAGTTACGCTGAAAGAGCACTTACTAAACAGCACAGCAAGCAGGTGGTGGAATCACCATCCTTGCAGGTGTTTAAAAAAAATGCGTAGATGCCGTGCTTAGGGACATGGTTTAGCAATGGACTTGGCAGTGCTGGGTTAACTGTTGGACCTGATGATCTCAAAGGTCTTTTCCAACCTAAATGATTTTATGATTTTAAGTAGCCTGAGAGGCAGAGAGGGGCATGCTGCATTTCTGGAGGACGCAGACAAAACATGTCACCAGTCTCCAGCACAAGAGCTGGAATCCAGGAGTTACATTAACAATGGTAAGACTGTGACACGAATAACTTTGAACTTGAAGAAAACATTTCCAATTCCAATTTAAAATAAATTCTAAAAAAAAAATAAATAAAAAAGGGGAAGTTACAACTGTGCCAAGTGAAACAACGCAAGCAGTGAGCCAGTACAGAAAGTAATTCAGATTTTAAAAGAGGAATGATCAAGCAGTTTCTTATTTTTCTGTTCAGAATAACTCCTACAATCCCCAAAGATAAATGCTGCAGTCGGCACTGTTCTTAACTGAAATGCCACATCAACACAGAGGCCAGGAACAGAGACCTCTGATCTGTAGAGACAAGAGCTAGCACGAGCTCCAGAGGTAACAATAATCAGTTAGCAAATCTTCCAAGTTAATGAAAAACTGGCTAGCAGCTTTCCTATGTAAATATTAACAGAAGATTTAATTTCATTCCTTGTGATGAACGTTCAGATGCTTTCTGTCGGGAAGTTCTGTATGCAACTGATTTACTTCTGCTGCACTGGGTCCAAAGTTTGCCTCTGAAGTAATTTAAAAGGTCTCAGCCAGCCAGCCTCTGAAAGAAGCCTGACTCCCCAAGAAACGTCTCTCACTTTTTCTAAGTACAGTAGGAAAAAGAAAAGAGGAGGAAGAAAATCTTGCTAGCAGTCCTCAGCATTAACTTCTCTAGTGCCAACAAAGAGCATTCAGCAAAGATGATGTACAGCATGACACACTCCTCTGACCCAGCATTTTGATCAGCTCTGCTTTGAATTTTTTTTTTTTTTTTTTTTTTTTTTTGAGCTTTGTACCAGCAGCAGATCCAGAGCAGTGTCCAGGACAGCTCTAAGTCTCAGTTTTGTATCTGGGTATTTACACAAACACAGCCTCAAAGAATTTAAAAAATAATTCTCATAAATTTCAAAGCAGTGGCAGAGCCATCAACCTCAGTGCAGCCCCTCACACAGCCCTTGCTCCAGGGCCAAAATTTCCTGCTCCAGCGATCTGCCAGGGTTTGTGGGAGGAATTGATACTGATGCTGCAGTGCAGAACCAGGACTCAGTTTCAAATGGAGGTTTGCTCTTACCTGCCAACAACCCAATGAGAAGCATCAACAACCAGCCAGAAAAGGCATCGCTCACGCTGTGTATCAGTGCCCAGGTGGACTCTTTACTTCTACTGGTGATCTAGGGAAGTTTTTCCGAAAAAGAAAACAAACAAAACCAATCCCTTAAGATGTCAATCTATGTTGGTGTAAATGCTCTAAAAACTACATGGGGATGCTGTTAGCGGAAGATTAGCCCCTTATGTTTAAAGTAACAGCTATCGCGGCGTTCTGCTTTGAGGGGCAAGTGAAAAAAGTATCAGGCAGCGGCTGCTGTTACAGCTGGTAAAGTAAATGCAGCTCTGGTTAGATGTACAAGAACTGATCAAAGATACTTCCCTCTTTCCCAGTAAAAAAGAAAACATTCAAGTAATGCTTTCCTCCTAGCTGTCTTCTCCATCAAAACAACCCCAACAAACCAAAGACAAAACTCATCCCTTTATCTTTTAAAGCCATTACTTGTTAGCAATGCCAGGTTACCAATATCCTGATGCCACAAGCAAATCTGAACACTGAAGAAAGCGTGCAAGCACTTTGCCCCCAGCAGTTTATCAATACCGCCTGGTGGGTATTGACACCCACCAACCGTGACAGCAAACAGAAGCTGTCGCCAGCATTTCTTAGTCTCCAGTGACTGTCTCAACACCCATAATACAAACCCGGCATGGCTTTGAGCAGAAGAGACTCTGCCAAGCGCTGCTCAGCCAGACATGAGGTGGGACACAGGTTTAATACCAACACAGAGGAACAGTCAGGCTGGGAACCAGGCTATACTGGTGGCACTGGAAAGCGGGACTGGGAGCCATCCGAGACGCCCCAGGAGGGTGAGCTTCTCAGGGGCGCTGGTCCCGTCTGCCTGCGCCTGGCAGGGACAGCTGAAGCCTGTCAGTCTCACTGCTCCTGACAGGCAGACAAAAGGGTGACAGAACAGCTACTGTGTGCCCTGATCACTCTGGCTGCCTCTCCCAAGGGAAACATTCCAGTACACCACTATTATTTCCCAGATAAAAAGGCACATTGATGCAAATAACTAATACTAAATGAGGAATAAATAAAGTAAGAACACTTTCTGCCTGAACAAGCATAATCTGTTTTTTTCTCTGGATTTTTGTCTTTCAAATGCCATACTAGAACTGCTACTGAATCAAGGCAGGGGTTGGGGTGGGTGCCAAAATTATTTCCTTTATATTTCTGTTTTTGGACCAACCCTACATCTCTTTGGCCAGCAGTAACTTCTGCCTTGACCCAATTTCAACTTCTTTCAATAAATACAGACATGGTCTTTTTATACAAGCATCTCTGCAGACAGGAAATAGATTGTCCTGTTCCACACTGATGGGCATCATCTTTGTATACATGCATGTGCGCATGGGGGCATATGTGTGAGATGGTTTTTGGGTTTGTACTCTTAATCCACAGACAGGAATAGTTTTTTGGGCAAGAGGTAGTGAAGGCACGCAGCCCTTAATTGGGTCTGTACTAGCCTAAGTTTAGGTATTTTTCTGTATTGTATGTACTCACAACACGGAGCAGGGACTGTGTTCAGTTTGTGCACCATTATTGAGACCCAAGTTGTTTTGTAAGGCTCAGGAAAAAAAGAAAAAAAATAATCGAAGAATATTTTGGCAAGCAAATAGACAAGTTGAGTTCAGTCATCACCCTACAAGACTTCTGCCGGCAAGGGTTTCTTGTAAATCAGGAGCATGCTGGGGACAGTGGTACTTTATTTAAAGCATCCCTTGCTTTCCAAGCAGATTCCTTTAATTGCAGAGTGCACTGAAGTCCTGGGAACAAATTCTGAATGAATTGCACGTAGTTTTCTCAAACACGCAGCACAAAAAAATTCCAGTA
Source organism: Falco peregrinus (assembly GCF_023634155.1). Lineage (NCBI taxonomy): Eukaryota > Metazoa > Chordata > Aves > Falconiformes > Falconidae > Falco > Falco peregrinus. The sequence continues at coordinate 1,653,539 of NC_073733.1, read as the reverse complement.
GAAAGAACATCATTCACAAGTGCAATTGCATGAGCAGAAAAAGAGCCTGTTTCTTTATCAATAAAGATCTTTAGTAAATCTTTAGCAATGTAATTCTTCCAGATAACGCATGCACCTTACATGAGTAGGACTGCAAGTTTTGCTATGCTTCAGTCTCCAGCAAATTTAACATGACCTAAGAAACTGTGCCATTAAGGCATTTAAGACATGCACCAGAAATCCACTGAAGCTTTTTTTAAATAAAAAAAAAATAATTCAAAACCTTCAGAAGAGAAGCAGCAATTGATAAACTGCAACACGTTCAGTTTAGTGTTCCTTTTCCTCAAACTAAAGTTCCTGTGGAGAGGCTCTCTGTTCCTATCCCAAGGGCAATCCTTCCGTCCCAGCTGTGTCTCTAGTGTGCCTCCCTAGCCTAGCAATCAGAACTGAGATTAGCTCCAGCAGGTTAATTATTCTGTCTTCTATGCCAGCAAGGAGTAGTAGGAAATTTTACCTCTCTGTGCCTGTCCCGGTCCCTGGACTTCTCTCGCACCCAATCTATAGTGTTAAAATCTTCATAGGTGCCCACACCAGGAAGAGGTTCCTCCAGGAAATCCATCATTGTGCTTGTGCCATTCATCCCTCCTCCATTATATGAGGAAAATCCTGGTGGAGGAGGAAGGGGGAAAATTGAGCATTTCTTAGTTTTCCCCCTTTTTAGAAAAAAAACCCAACCAACAAACATACATCACCAAAACACTAACTTAGGGGGAAAACCACAGATTTCAGTGGAAGCTGAGAACTAATGAGCTCTTCCTTGAGCTAAATAGTGCAAGCAAGCCTCCTAGGGATGACCTGGGCAGCACAGGGATGTCCTTCCCCAGCTTCAGCAGTTCTCGTAGAGATGAGGTCATTCCTGGAACTGTTCAGGAACCAAAGTAAATCAACACCAGCATCTAGATATTAACTTCTCCCCTAAATCCAGGACTTGCCATGATATTTTGCCGCTTGAGGAAAGCAGAGGGGAGAGGCAGAGAAGGTGAATATTGAGACCCGCAGCAGAGCTGATCGGAGTCCCAGGTGGATCTAGCAAAGGCAAAAGCAGGAAGGGCTATGGATGGGAGCAGCAGATGGGGCAAGCAAAGCATCTGACCCCCCATCACTGGTGGAGGGGCCAGGAGAGGAGGGCTAGAAAAGCAGAAAGAAAAGCAGTACCAAGTGGGGGCTTGGAAGATATCAAATCGGGGCTCACAGCCTCAGGAGAAACAAACTCAGCCAAACCACTTGAACTTCTGTCTAACCTGCTCCAGCCCATGGAAAACAATGCTTAGTGTGGATGTACATTCCCAAAATTTTGGTCACATGACAGTCTCTTCAGTTAGAGGCACAGACTGAGGGTGTGAGGCAGGGTCATGCAGGAGCCTACAGAAAACTGTTAACCTACAGCACAACGAGGGCTGGCCAGGTCCATCTGAAGGCCACGCTCCCTAGCAAAGCCTCCAAAGCATCATTCCCCCTGCTTCCACCATCCTCCTCCAAGAAAATAAAATCCATTAATCACAGAATCATTGAATGATTTAGGTTGAAAGGTACCTTTAAAGATCATCTAGTCCAACCTCCTCTAGTCCTGAACCCCAGTGTAGAAAATGGGTCAGATCTACTGAATTAATGTTCTCTCCATGTCCCCAGGCGCCCAGTTTACAGCCAGTTCCCAGCCGAGCTGATGTTCAGCCCCTGCCTCCTTCCAGTCCACCTGTCCTGCTGTGCTAGCTCCCCACTGCAGCACCCAGTTGCACTCCAGGACCCCAAAGGAGCAGGTGGCTGAGCAGCAGAGCTCAGCCTGCCCTTGTGGCATCTGAAGCAGAAGCCTTGGACCCCAGTGGATGTTACCTGTCCTGCAAAATAGGCATTTAAAACTCCTCCACTTGGAAAACTTCCACAAATCTGTTCCTGTTTTCATGTAGTCCTAGAACAAAACATTGAGCATCTTTGATCTGAAAAGATGGTTTAAAACCCCCATTCATGTAACACTGATTCCTTGGGCTCCTTTAAAAACAGGTTTTCTAAAGCCCCTTACAAGCAGTTTGAGGAAGGTGTTGAAATGCATTGAGGGAAAAACATAACAAAAGGTCTTTTAAACCTTATCCAAGGAAATAAAGCCATTTTCTTGACAGATTAATTGACATGGAACAAGTTTTTTCTGTGCAATTCAGCCCCAGCTTCATTCCTTTGCTTGTGCAAGCACTGAGACTCCTGCTCCAAGTCAACACCACCAGAATCCTTCAGTAATTACTCCACGTATTTTTCTTTTAAGCCACTGAATACTCAAAGGGCAAAAATTATCCAGGTTACTCCAAGAAACAAATTTCAGTAGAGGTGAAAGGTGCCCTGCAGTCTATTACCCACTATGCAAAAGCATCCTCAGAACACATACGTCACACTACCTTACACGCTGAATACTAGTTCTGAAACTCCCTTAAGAAGCACTTCATGCTACTGTCACTCCCAGAGGTGCCCTCAACAGCCCTAGCACTTCCTAAACGGAGATTACACCTTCTACAGGCTATCTGGGTTTTGGGGGTTTTTTCCACTTCTCAAAGCACACTGAAGGGAAATCACCATTACAAAAGCTCACGAATCAGAGAGGGCTGCTGAGAGCTGCTAGCTGACAGTCTCCTCCTTTGCAGGACCTGAGCAGCTCTGCACATCAGCCTTCCCATGCTGACACAGCCAAGACCCAAACCAAGCTCAGGTGAAGACCTCCTTTTCTGTTATAAGCAAACTGGAGTCAGTTTTCTAAATTGAGCCCAGCTGATTACAAACGCCTATTCTGGAGTTGTCTGATACCCACCAAGCTACACAAACATCTTTAGCAGACTTGGTCGCCTCTATTTGTACTTTGACAGCTCTACAAGAAGCCAGCAGTGACCTACCAGACTAGCTGCTGTGCACAATCCTTCCGTTTAAGAAATGGAGGAGGAAAGGATGTGACCAGTGTACGTGAAGGAGGGAAGGATGCAACTGATAACCCCTCTTTTTGCACCTGCAGCCTGCCTCTACTTTCAGCGTCTGGGAAGGTAACACAACAGTGAGACACAGTCGCTGTACTCCGCATTTGGAGGGGGCAGAGAATGGAGCTGTGCAACAAGCTGTAAAGCAGTAGAGTGTTGCACAGATGAACTCCCTGACATCCCAGCTCTGAAGACCATTTTAAAATAATAGTCTTGTACAACACATATTGCTGGTCGGAAAAAGGAGAAGAGTAAGGTGCTGCCAGCCAGCTCACATGCAAGTCGAGCAGTCTCAGTAAGCGGTTGCCAGCCAGCAACAAACCAAAGAGAAGTGGATACAGAAGATATACCAGAAGGCAGTAAGAGACCGAAGTCCTCTGTAGCCCATTTCTCACCTGAGTTGCAAACCCCAGCCTTACATAATCACCCATCAATGAGATCAGGGTCATTCCTTGCTCACTCTTCTGGAATAACTGCCCAGACCAGCAAGTTTTAGCTGTCCTGGGAACACACTCCCAGCTCAGAGCTGCCACAGAGCAACATGAACAAGACCTCAAGGGCACACACTGCCCCGCAATGCAAGAGGGGCTGCAGGTCTTGTCATCCTCAGCAATACCCTGATATACAGCACCAAAATCCCACAGGTACCAACCCGCATGATCCCATCTGTACCACAACCACGGGATCTCGTGATGAGGCCAAGCACAGAAGGAATGGTCTGACTTGACTTACACACTCAGGACCAGCCAGGTGCAGTTTGGAGACTGATCCTGCTCTCCAGACACCGACCCGTCCAGCCCAGCCTGCCGCCCCTGCAGCAGCAGGGTTTGTGTTAGGAAACCAGAACCCCAAGGTCTCCAGCCATGCACAGCACTTTCACAGCAGCAGATAAGCTGTCCATTTGGCAGAAGACAATAAAAAAAGCGTTCTTTTTTCCCAAATATAAGATGGCTGACAGCCATAAATATTTATCAAGATCCTATTTCCTGCCTCAGCTTGTTGCAAATCAAGGATTCTAGGATAACCAGATAGGAATAAAGGAAGAAAATGAGCTCAATAATGCCTTGCCAAAACACAATCAAGATGATTGTACACATCTCTAAATCAGTATTTAACACCTACAGGCAGCAAGTTAAATGCAACTCTGTTAAGAGAAGCACAGTTCATTTTGAAAACACAGATTTGTTAGCATTTTGATCACCTCTTCTCCCCAAAATGGGTTAATGCTCCACCTCAGAGAGTCTGCCTGGCTTGGAGAGAAAAAAAAAAAAAAAAAAAAAAAAAAAAAAAGCCTTGCTCGTTAAAGCTACAGGCATCTGTCTGTCATTTGCAACACAGTACACCCCCAGGATTTGGTTAATTGTCCTGCCCGTACAGCAAGACAACAGCACCAGCACCTGGAAGAGGTCTGCCTGCACGCTGCTTCCCTTGCTCCAGCAAATCTGGAGCAAGAAGGGTTTTGCAGACAAAAGGAAGCCTGGCAGCGAACAACCAACCATGACACGGCACAAACCCCGCAGACCACCCCGGCTGTCGCCCTGCCCAGCCACCCCTCCACCCCGGCAGCTCCAGAGCCACCACCGTCGCAACAGGCGCCCGCAGCCAGACACGGTCCCCCCCGCCCCCCCGGGGGGGGTGTCTCCTCACCCTGGCTCAGCCGCTCCTCCGCCCGCGGGGGCACCCCGGGGACCCGGCGGCCCCATGGCAGCGCACCGAGGGCCGGCAGCCGCTCCCCTCGCGGCGCCGCTGGCCGCAGCCCGTTCCTCCGCGCCGGGCGAAGCGGGGCCCGCAGCGCCGGGCCCTCCCCGCACCCCGCGTGTCGTCACCCGGCGTCACGCGCCGGCCGCTGCAGCAGCCGCGGCGCCCCGCTGGAGGGGCAGGCAGGCGAGGCCAGAGCGAGCTGGCTGCACCCAGCGACCGGGACTGCCGGCGCGCCCGGAACGGAGGCTGCGCCTCGGAGCTGCTCAGGCAGCACGTTTTATCTGGCAAAATATATTCCCCGGGAGTAAAATCTGCCCCTTTGCTGCGCAGCACGGCCTCGGTATTGCAGGCAGCCGAAGCTGACTGAGCAAGGGCTTTAGGATGGAGAACAACTCGATGCCGATGCAGTTTGCCCTCATAAGCGCTACAAGTCGGGCAGGTTAAGGCTGTGCGCCCAGACCTCCAGATCCCCTTCACCCTGACACGCCAACCCCAAAGATACGGCAAACTCCACACTGGGCCACCTCCCCCACAGTCTGTCAGTGGAGGGACGCCCCAGACTCGAGCACCCAGGTAACCATGCCAGACCAGGGATGCTCTGGTACATGCTCTGCTCTGCAGCCGCATGTTTTCAAAGGTCTGGACCAAGTCAAGCATCGCCACAGGAAAACATGCATTTAGCAATGGAGTTTCCTGACGGTGGCGGGTCAGTTACAGATGTACCAAAATAAACCCTTTTTCCACCAAGCTGACATTTTGCTTGCTAAATAGCTGATAGCAATGCTCCTTACTCGCTGTCTTTCCAGGAGGCAGGCAGGCAGGCACTGGAATTTTCTTGTCCTCTCTGCACAGGCAATACTTCAGAGCACTCTCCCCAACCCCCCAGGGCCCCAGGAGCACTCTTTATCTTGCCGTTCAATATACATAAGAGCTCAAAGGGGTTGATGATTAAGTTCTTCTGGCTTCAATTTGCTAGCGATAGCTTGTCATTTAAACGTCGTCTGGCAAGTCTGAAACACTACACCCTAGCAAGCGTTGACTTTGGTCTCACCTGATATGCTGGCTGGAGGCTGCTGGGTTTCTGTCTGCAGGTCAAGGAGGAAGGCTGGTGAAGAACCAAACCAAGGGAGATATCTGCCAGCTCAGGGATTGATCTCAAGGGTTGGCCATTCAGCACTTTAACGGGTGGGTCAATTAGTCTAACCTGCCAGAGGTGCAGCAGTTTAGTGAAATCCCCTGGCTAGCAAACCAAGCAAAGGTATTTAATCCTTCAAGAGCAGCAGCCAGCTGGGCATCCCCAATATTGCAGCTAGCTACACTGCCTGCCTCCACTTCCCACTGCATGGAGCAAGTGTGTCTGGAGAGCATAGACAAGGACAAGGCTAGCGGATAAAAACAAAAACCCGTATGACACCCAAGCTTCAATAAACCCTGCTGCACCTTTGGGCGTTATTTGCTACCGTTGCAATTCTCAATTCTAGCCCTTAGAGATCAAAAAGAAAAAACCTTCTTAAATCCTACAGCAAAAAGGAGACTTTCCAGTCACGGAAACATTTTTATGTCTTCTTGTAAAAGAAGCGGGGAACACAGTCCTGCCTTTGCTCCCTGCAATTTAAAGCACATCCAGAGACTGCCATGATCCCAGGCATCACATTTTGTTCCTCCCGAGCCCAGTGTCTGCCTCACCGCTGCAAAAAGCAGAGAAAGGGTCACTAAAGAAAAGCACAAAATAAGTCAGCATCACTGCCTAACTTATACACCCAACCAGAACTACTTTGACCTGTTCAGAGAAAACCATTTTTATTTTAATAGTTGCAGAAAGGGATATCAAGGAATGAGAAATCAGTACAACTTACCTCATAACGAACTACTTGACACAAGCAACCCCTTGTCTAGGGGATCTTACAGCTGTTCCAATAGATTTTGCTAAAGGAATCAGGCCTTGTAAATTTTGTATTTCTCCCAAAAAATAAAAAAAAAACAGGACTGAGACATAATCTAACTGACCATGTATTTGTGTATCCATGAAATTTTGGGCAGAATTTTCTTTAGAAGGTCTTAAGCAAATTAAGCTCTTGGGGAGTAACAGGGAAAGTTTTCCCACAGAAAAGCAACTGGCTAAAGATGCAGGATTTTTAAGGGATAAATTCCTATGTTTTCAAAACAGGAGGAAGGTGACAGTGGAATCCCATTCATTTCTGCTTGTACTAACTATTCAACATATTTCTAAGTGATCTGGAGAAGTGGTGGCTACAGTTACAGTAACATGTGCTGTGTAACCAGCATCTCTTCAGCTGGCTTCGAAGGACTACAGCTGGGCTACAAGAGAGCAGAAGAAAGTCAATGCCAAAGCAAGGCATACAGGGAGGAGGAAAAGACAGCAGCTGCAAACAATGTCATGCTTAAAGTGTGTCCAACTTAAAAATTCAGGTGTCTATGGATAATGCTCTGCAAGCCACTGATCAATACTTGACAGCAGTCAACAAAGAAATTTGTTTTGTTTTTTAAACCCCTTAAACTAAGAAGCAGAAAAGACTTAGTGCTGTACAAATGCACTTTGAACATCACGCATAGTTCTGGTCACCTTTACTGTGGCACAGAAAGGAGGCAATGCCAATAAGACAAGACAACTTCTGGGAAGCATGACTGTATCCTTAAAAAGACTGCGCCACCCTATCAACCCTTCGGCAAAGATTAAAATCTACACTTTGACAACATTTTTGAGAAAGCGCTACTAAGATTCACTGGCTGCCTGCTGTAACACCGCTACCTTAGTACCAAGACTACAAGGAAAACTAGAAAAGTATCAGGGGATTTTATTAAAAAGTCAAGTCTGATTCCCAAGCACAATTTAACAGTGTATGTGTGTGCGTGGAAATAAATTAATTGAGGAAAGTCTTATCTGTCACTTTTGTTGGCAAAATGCTTAAGTCCAAACCAGAGAAGATAAGAGAGAATGCACTACTCTCTGAATTTTCAGTAACACACAACAGCGGAGTAGCAACCCTGAAACATCACTGCACTCCATTTCAAACCATTTTGACTGAAACAAGCTTGAAGCATTCAGCACATCTACATTTTGGCTCAAGCTCTTGAAGAGCTCCAGCCTTTGGGAAGCAGGTGCATTCTTGCAAGTACCAATTAGGAACAAAGTTTCATAGTCAGTCTAGATCTTAGGGGAAGGTATTTTTCAACACAAGCACGCTGCGCTCCAGGCAGCGGGCAAGGCTGGCTCCCACTGGAGACCTGACACAGCACGAAAGTGCTGTCACTCATTAGTCAGGGGTGCGTAAGGGAAGCACGGAGCAGCACTGGCTGCCAAACGCACTCCAGATTTACAAGTCTACCAAGCAGCAGGGTGATGTTTCCTCCTCTGGTCACTTGACAGGATCTATAAGCTCCAGTTGTGGCTGGTTTTTCAATCTGAGATGCTACCAGTCTTGTGGGAGAATTTGACAGTCTTGGAGAAGGCGGTAAGGGAGGGCCAGGTTCTGGTTGCAAAAGGATATCATTAATGCACTTCCGTCTGACAACACACCAGACAGCAAAAACAGCAAGTCCCAGCCAGAGGTTTGCAGCCGGCTCCACCACAGAAGAACCTCAGTTACCACCTTTCGAGCTCCAGTTAAGCCTGTACCACCACATCTTCAGGTTGCATGACTGGCACCCAAGCATTTGCCAGCAAACATTTCGTGAAGTCAACAGGGGAAATTTGTAGAGTGAACTGAAACCAGTATTTGGGCAAGCAACTCTTTCCCCTTTTAGATTTTTCTCTTTTATTTCTGTGTCAATCCCTCTGCTCCACACTTGAGCATCCTGCTGACAGAAGTGCCTCTTTCAGGGGAGCCGCTCCTCTGCCACCCGGTTCAGGGCAGCCCCCCCGATGCACCGCTGCCACCATTGCTCCACGCCGCACATGCCAGCAGGGCAGACCCCCACTTTTTTCATGTACATAGCCACAGGTCCTCAAACACCCTGAGCAGAGATGGGAAAAGCCTATTTAAGCAAGGAGGGAAACAACCAAGTGCTGTTGCAGGCCAGCAGCAAAACTAAACTCAGCTTGAGCTACCCACCGCTGCTTCTAAGCTCCACAGAATAATAATTTCCTTACAAGATGTTAAAGAATTCAGCTGCTTCTCTCTAAATATTAAACATGAGCACACATTTAACTTCAGACAGCTGATACCCTAACGGCTATAGAAAAAGCAGTTCTCACCAGCTGGTAAAACGACATGAATTTACAATTCCATTACCAACATGCACAATGTGTGTGCTTCTATGTACCTAATTCTGCAGACACTAGTAATTAATCAATCTTCAGAAGTAAATTGGGCCACAAGCCATTATTTCAAGCTCTGCATGAGGAGTTTTGAAGTGGACTCCCAGACGTGCCCAGTTCTAAAAGTCACTTCTACCGCCAGGTCAGGCTGGAGCGAGCACACTGCCCGATGTCAGCACCACAGCCCACCCTGACATAGCAGCCACTCTGTTTCACATTAGATGGAACCTAGCAAACACCACAGTCTGGGCATAAATCCTGTACACATCCTCTTTGTGCACAGACAGAGTTTTTTTAACCATAAACCAATGCCTATCACTCAGACTTAGTGCAACGACCACAAAAACAGCGATACTTCCTCCACTTCAGCCTGAAAGTGGTGAGAGGGCCCAAGCCAAGTAGAAAACAATCGCATGCTCCCTATAGGATCTCCCGCAGCATTAGAGCTGATGGTTTCAGCTACTGACAGGTGACATTTGAGGAAGTCTGACTTCATTTGCACTACCTAGAAGCAGACCACATAGCTGAGAAGCAAACCAGAAGGATTTCTTTTTATTTTTTGCCCTACAGTAAACTGGGGTAGGGGACAAGCAGCATAAGGTGACTTATAGGAAGTCATGGCAACTTGCAGTATGCTGCCCAAAATGACATATTTTTGCTTTTAAACTAACTTACGATAATTCCCAGAAGACAAAAATCAGACAGATCTTGCTTGTCCAGTGCCAAAGTCACTGCAGCAAATCGGCAAAACCGTGCACATACATCTCTCCCCCACTAATTTCAGAACTTTAGGCTCAGACTAGAGGAGGCAGCAACAGACTGTCCCTGGACAGACGACTGGTAGCAGGAGAGGCACCTCAGGCTGTGTGCGAGCTTAGCACCAAACCCTTTTGTGTTGTTCCATTTTGAGATTCTCTACACAACGGAAAATCTCTAAAATTATAGGTAAAGATGAAGGGAAGGGAAGGGAAGGAGAGAGTCTCTACTTTATCACAAACCCCTAGGAATTGCTTTGCACTGTCATCCTTGCCTGTTGCATTGATGATACCTCCCTCCCTCATGGCAAAGCCAGCTCTTCCCTGTGGCAGCTATTTTGGAAAACTCCAGAAAGGACTATCCAGAAACCCTAAAAGTGAAGCAGTGGAAGCGGATATGCTACGTTTAACAGCAAAGTAACGACACAGACTGCGAAGAGAGCAGTCTTCCCCCCTGACAGGTTACTGGATGCACACAGCCTGAGATCAGGCAGCTCAGTTGCTAGAGACAGACAAGCAGTGCCTCTCCACCACAACAAAGCCACTCACATGCTTCTTGCTACTGCCATTTATTTTAAGGACATTTTCTACTTTGCACAGAACACACACCACCCACCAGCCTCCATTACAAAGCAACGCTGGAAGCCAAATGTGGCACATCAGCAAGCGTTCAGCTGTTCTGCTGAAGTCTATTCAGGGATGCAGTGCTGTGCAGAATCCTGCAAGCTATTCACATTGGTGCTGTGAAATGCAAGACCCATCCTAGGCAGAGACCAGTGGGACCCACTCAGAAAATATTAACATGAAATCCTACCAAAAGCCATTACAAAAAACTGAAAGCAGAAAGATGCATGGGTATTACCTCCCATCTCCCTGTCGAGTGGTGGGTCATCGTCTGCCATGGAGAAGTCCAGAGAGGCTCCTGCTATTTCCAGCATATCTTCATCACTAGTGCTGCTCTGGAAACTCCCCCGTCGATAGCCTTTCTGATCCATGGCCAGAGCTTCCAAACCTGGGAGCGAAAGGAAATTTTTTAGAGCACAAGTATGAAGATGAAAACTCATTTTCTAAGCCAACTGGACTGATGCCTGCACTTGACACTTTGTCCTAAAGACCAGGAGGCCACACTGCTCTTCCCTTGTGAAGGAGAAATGCAGCAAAACCGCCTGAAGTTCAGGCCAAAACTGGATGCTTACAATTCCAAGTAAATCTCTTGCACTAGATTTCATATTGCCACATGCCAGAAACAAGCACTGGGTCCCAGTATGACATCTGAACTCAACAGGAAAGACAAACAGACACGACAGCAATAAGGTGCCCAAGTTCTTAAAAAAGAACAAGTGTTGAAAACTTTGTGTGGCCAAGCCAAGCCCCACAGAGGAAAATCCTTCTGTAATCAGGGATCCTACACACACGCACTCTCTACTCCTTAGTCCACTGCCTGCTGGAAAAGGACTCAAACTGGGTTTTGAATTATTGGCTGCCAGCCACAAGACGAGCTTGATCAAGGCTATGAGACACACAAACTACAAGCAACTACCCCAAAACCAAGGAACAGCCCCATCTCAGCTGCCCATAGCTCAGGTGCACTGTCCCACTTCACCCACTACCACTGCCTGTGCTCCAGTGATCCAACTACAACCTCTAACACAGGAGCAGTCCAAATGCCTCAGATAATGTTTTTCTCTATAGAAAGCCAATTATATTTCTATGTTATTGGTCTAAAAAGCCTCTCAAAGCACTTCTATTTTCCCCTTTCTATTTCCCACGAGGACTGTGAATCAATTTCTATCTGCTGATCACTACCAGACAGAGCAATCGGAAATCCACTCTAACAGCAGGCAGAAAATGACTCAGGTCAACACCACGTTCGACAAGGCAGGTGCCATCCACTGATGTATTTTTAAAATAATCTCCATGTGTGCTTTCAACAGGTTTGCAATTACTGCAATTACTTCTTTTTCTTCTTTTTTTGGTCCTTTCACCTCCCATGATATCCTTGCATTTGCTGCTAAAGCACTGTGCAAACCGATCATGGAGGAAGGATCCTCACAGCAGAGATGCAGCTATGATGCTCTCCAGATGTGCCAAGTTCACCTACCTGCCCTTCTCCAAAACACAGGCAACTACCAAAACAATCCAAGTGAATGATGATTCTTATCCACCCACACATGAAGCTGCAAAATGCAATCTGGAAGAGTGCTACTAAACTTCATAAATTATCTTAAGTACCCTTGACTTGCTGCCAGACCTAGCCATCTCAAGGAGCTGCCCATACCAGACCACAACATAAAACCCATCATCTCTCCTCCTCTTCTCCAGGATGGCAGGAACTACAAAAGCACAAGCTCTGAAAGCATAAAAATAAACTGAACTGAAAGAAAATATCGAGGTCTCAGCCTCAAAAATAGCTCTTACAACCTGAAAGCAGGGATCTTTTCATCTTAACAAGAAGATAGGCTGTGTTTGCTTTTCTCTTGCAAACATACGTATTTTTCAAGAGAATTAGAGGAACCAAATATGCAGCTCAGCCTTATTTCAGGAAGGGAAAAAGCCAGCCAGCACTTGCAAACAGTACGAATTACACACACTGCAGAAAACACTTCCTATTACAAAAAAAAAAAAAAAGAAAAAAAGAAAAAAAAAGAGCCACACCACACAAAAAAACCCTCAACCTTGGCATTTTACAAAGTGATGCACTGGGCTCTTCCATGAGCCTTACTCTGTGGAGCAAATGTTTCTTAACTTTTAAGCTCTGTTTACTCATTAAACTAGTGCAGAACACACCAGTAAAGAAAGCGCTGAGCACTGGCCAAGGGGAACCGGGTGCTTCAGGAAGGCGCGTGAGCTGCTGCACGCCACCCTGCCAGCAGCGATGCTTTTAGCACGCTCTGAAAGCACAAAGACTGCGTGGGCTGCAGTCCTCCATCAGCATGCAGGGAGGACTGAAGGCAGGAGAAACTGAGGAGTACAAAGCAATTATTTGCCAACTAACCATAAAAATAACTAAATTTCATTAGTGCTGTAGTGCACTTCCACTAAGCTGCTTCCAGGGAGCACAGTGGATGCCAGCTCCCAGCCCTTGAGGCTGGGACAACCCCTTCACCCCGGCAAAGAACTGAAGAAACTCTGCTCATGTCTCACAGGGCCTGTCTGCAGCATAATATGGTTTTATAGGTATTTTACAGTAAGACTCATGTGTGTGTATAAGTGGGAGGGGAGGTTTAAAATACGTTTGCATTCACATTTTTGCTTTGCACAAAAAGTGTAAATTCATAGCCCTGCCAGTCTGTTCCTCAGCCAACATGACACTGCCAGCACAGGCAGCCACAAGTCCCTGTTTGAAGAGCAGAAACTGGAGCAATGTTACCTCCTGGCCCCCCAACCCATCCCTAAGTTTGTTCTCATTTACAGTTTTAAAAACCAAAACCAAAGCAACAAGCACAGTACCCTCCAGTCACAGAAGAGACCAGGTAACACCCAGCATGTACGCAGCACAAAAAGGACACAGATGATGGTAATTCTGCACTTGCTTCTCCCCCAAGTCCTACAGCAATCTCTAGAGACACGGGTTTAAGTCCCTTTTTCTAACAAGAACGCTCCCTCTATGGGCGAGCAATGCCTTTCCAGGTTAAACTATGAGCACAAAGAGAAAAAAAAAAAAAAAAAAAAGACTGTTCCCATGCTTATCTATGTTGTTAATTTACCACAACACATCAGGCAACAGCTGCTCCTTTCCTACCAGGCCACAGGTGCCGCCCAGACCATCCCCGCAGCAGGCGTACGTACCAAAGGGCTCCTGATGCACCCAACGCTTTCCGGGGGGAGAAGCCATCATCCTCCAGTTGCTCCCATTCACCTCTGCCTGTCTCTGTCCCTGCTCGTCTTTCCCATCGCAGCCAGGCAAAGGGAAGCAACGAAGCAAAACCCGACCCAGGGGTCGGCCCCGACGGCTGGGAGTGACTCAGATGACAGCACTCACAACCAGGAAGCCAGAGCACCCGGCTGCCAGCCTGCCCAGCAAACCCAGCCCAGCCTCTGCCGCGACGCCAGCTGCAGCCCTCAAAGCCCTTTTCAGTCAGCACCAGACGTTGCAGCTCCTCATGCTTCGACATCACCAGTACACCCAGCAAATCTGCTCCCCCAGCTGCAGCACCCGGCCTCGTGCCAGCATAGTCACCCCTTCCTTGCTGTAAGGAGTGGGACCAGCAAGCCATGGCACTGGTGAGCTCCGGCACTGCCACCACCACCCATGCCGAGCCCTGGGAGAGCAAGGCATGGGCTCAGACCAGCCCTTCCAGCGTGCAGCTTCAACGCTTTCCAAGACAGAGCGCAGTAAAAGTTCCCACAGCATTTTTGTCCCCGCCGGCAGATGGGAGGCTTGGCTGCGGCTCCACCAGCACCACAAGGACATTGCACCAGAATGGGACTTCGAAACAGGCAAGGAGCATCCCTGACCTGCTGCCTTCACGAGTCCTGCCTGCTGCGGGGGAAGGAGCGAGCTTACCACCTAGCGACTGTTTCATGTGAAAACCCAAGGTCACAGGACTGCCTTCCCCCCACCCCGCAAGATCAGCAAATCTAAGCGGTACTTTGGTAGTTCAGGACACTTCTTCCTCCCTGTCCCCACAGCATCTCTTCACAGGAGCAGGCACATCCCCTCCCATGATTACCAGTGGTATTACCACGATTTCAGTGGCACAGAAATAAGAAAAAAAAAAAAACAGAGTAAGCCAATTGTAACTGAAAAACCAAAGGAAAGGAGAGAAAAATATATCATTTAGCTGTTATGTCAATGCTCCTGGCACCTAGCTGGGAGCTAGCAGAGCAGGGCTTTCCTGCAGCATCCTCATCCAGAGGCTCACAGTGCCATTAAAAAAAACAAACATTTCCAGAGCAGAGGGGGTTACTCCACAACAGAGAAATTTCAGTCTACTGTAAACTAAGTGAGGTGGTTTGGATTTTGCTGTATTCCGGCCCACGACACATGTAATCCTACCAGGCCCAGGCTTGATGTGCAGAATTCAAGTGAACGGCACAAGGGCTGGACACTGACCTTAATCAAGGAGGAAAAAAAAACCCCAACCACCACACAACACCAAAAAAACCCAAACCACCCCCAAAAAACCCCAACTGTCTGTAATTTCTTCTTTAACGGCTCAAAATCAAACCAACGTGCATTCAAAACTGGAGGCAGCAACCTCGGAGGAGCTCCATGTGTGCTGCTCGTGCTTCCCCCAGCTACACATACTGATGAAAAGGCAACGCCGGGCAGCAGCTCCCGATGAAGGCAGGGTACAGCGGAGGTGACTGTGAAGGTCTGCTGTAACACACAGCCTCCCAGCTGTACAGGATGACTGGAACCGAGAAGCCCTGTACACAGCTGCAGTGCCAAATCAAATACCCCAGGGAGAAGGGCAAGACCTGTCATTATACAGTGACTAAAAAGCCGAATGACTTGCAGCAGGAGGATTTGGGGCACCCGAGGTGCTGCCACACCAGGCTGCCCCGCCGAGCCCCTCGTCAGCACTCGGAGCACATGAGAGGGATTTTACCACCACTGTACAAAGTACAAACAGCACAAGGCAAGAGGAACTCTCCACTTTTAAGTATTTCCTGGCAAGAATAGCATCCTTTGAGGCCTAGAAGGTCTGCCCTCATGTGAAAACAAATCAGGGTTCAGATCCCAGCGGAACCCTTAAAAGTATAATTTCATAGCTGTAAAGAAGCGACTATGCTTTTCCAAGCCATTCCTTTCTCGTTCCCTGTGCCATCTGAAGTGACTACAAGCAATCTCGCCTTCTGCACAGATGAAGCTACAGAAACAGGTGAGCTGAGAACAGAGGGTGTTGTGGTTTTTACACCATCCAAGTTCCCTTCAGGTGCAGTATGTGGCATACAAGTATCTTCAAAGGAAAATGAATGTCGCTGTTCCCAATGGCCTGGTTTCACAAACAGCACATAAATCACTTAAGGGTTTAGTGGCTCAATTAATTATCAACGTGCCTTTTGCATTTTAAGCATATGATCATGAAAGCATTTATTTACCTACTTGCCCTTCTTGCAGACAGCTGCTTCATTCTTGAGCATCAGTCCACTTCTCCCGCTCCCCTCCTCTCCCCATCGGAGAGGGCAGCTCCCTTCCTGGGGTGCCCGAGGAGTCAGCACTGGAGCAGGAGCCTGGAGAAGCCCTTTTGGCCTGCAGCAAGCAGCTTGGAGCGACGACAGGGAGTGGTCCCAGCGCAAGGCTGACTAGAGCAGCAGGGATCTGCCGCTCCACCCCACAGCTCCACAAAGCATCTCCTCCTCAGCAGCCACTTGATCAAAGGCAAACAAACACCAGGCGAGCTGTTTGCGTTAGGTAAGGGCTGTATGGCTGGACTGAAACAATAGATGGTTTTAGAGAAACTGGGAAACCTACCAACACAAGCTGAACACAAACACTTGAATTGTTTTAGTGCTTGTTTAGGGTTCTTTTGTTCTTCTTTGGCACATGCTCACACGGGCCCCAGGCAAATGATATTCCATGTTCCAGTCTGACATCCTTCCAGCAAGGTAACGCACACCATCATGTTTCACCAGGTAACACCACATCGCAGCGTACGAATCCTGCGACGTTTCCTTGGCACTTTTGTATGTCAGGCTGATACAGCATGTTAATGGACTCACCACCACAGGATGCTCATTCATTGACAGACACAGACACTTAGAGCTGAGGTCCTTAAGTCTGCATTAGTATCACCTCTTCATGAATAATTCGTCATTCCACATAGCTTAAGCCACTCAGCCCTGCAAAGTGGAAAACTCAAGTGGAGGCAAAACATCAATCACCGCTGATTTCATCTTCAGCTCATGAGTAACTGCACTTGGCTTCTGAATAAAACCTTGTTTCTGGAAGTGTTGCTAATAGAATCGCATATACTTGCCAGGAAAAGCGTATCTCCAGAAGCAAGATGTTCCAGTGTTTTATTTATTAGATTAGCAATGACCCACAATCATCCACCACTGATTAAAGAAATGGTTTAGCTGCTGCAGATGCTTTACATAAAAGGGATTTCTAAAAATAATAAGAAAAAAAAGCAGCAGCCCATTTCTCCTGCTTTACCAGGAATTTCCACAGCTCACGTCAGCTGGTCAAAAGACCTCAGGGAAGCAAAACATACTTATATGGCACACTGCAGGAAAGCTCCTTGGGTTTGTCACAAAGGCAGCTCAGGGCAGATTTTTTTGGGTTTGTTTTCCTGGAGGAGGAAGAGGAAAGAGGCCTTCAGCTGCATGCTCTCTTTCCTGGAATTTTCCACACAATACACATGAAAACACTTAACACCTACAATGCAAGAAGTCTTAATGGCTTTGAACTGTTCAGGTCACTGAAGAAATCACAATTTATTTCCAGCAGATCCAATGAGAACACGGTGCTGTGTCTTGTGAAGATAAAGACCTCATTACTCAGATCATAATCAAGCGAGTGCTGAGCTGTTCCATCCCCACTTCTAATTTACAACTACATTTCCCCATCGGTACCTGGAAGGCATACACCTCAGTAAAGGCCTTGTACAACTTTCCAAAACTAATATTTTTGAGGCAAGTTTTGACAGCCGTCATAGGCACACACGCTGTGCATGCTGCTCCCAGTCCCTGGGTACATGCACAGTGAAACAAAAATCAAGTAGGAACGTGCTTTCCAAGTGCTTTGGGGAGAAAAAAGAACAGCAAGACACAGTGGCATGGGAACTCTGGAAACATCTGGCTTCCCGATGAGAGAACAAAGGCTGAGGATATCCAAAGTGCCTGCCTTGTTAGTGTTACTACAGAGCCTGAGCCAGCCCAGCCGCCACACATGGACCTCATGGGTTGCACTGGAGGCGAGATGGAAAAAAAGCAGGGAGAAGCCAAAGTCCTGGGGAAGATCTGCTCCTGAGAGCCACCCCATGAACAAAAGGCTTTAAGGAAACAGCTGATTCTCACTCCTGCACTGTTCTTTCCTTTCTGACAAAGCCCACTGTCGCATCCTGCGGTACTGACAAGCAGAAAGATATTATGAGCCAAGGTCATGCAGGCAGACCTTAGACCAGGAGCCAACAGCCGCAGGGCTGTATCCCCATCCTGCAAAGCATCTTGTGGTTTCAGCTAAGTAATATTATGTGCTGTGGTGTCTACATCCTTATAGCAGACCTTACAGCAGCCTTCCAATACCTAAAGGGGGCCAACAAGAAAGCTGCAGAGGGACTTTTTACAAAGGCATGTAGTGACAGGACAAGGGGCAATGGCTTTACACTAAACATGGGTTGATTTAGGTTAGGTACAAGGCAGAAGTTCTTCACCATGAGGGTGGTGAGACATTGGCCCAGGCTGCCCAGAGCAGCTGTGGGTGCCCCATCCCTGGCAGTGCCCAAGGCCAGGCTGGACGGGGTTTTGAGCAACCTGGCCCAGAGGAAGGTGTCCCTGCCCACGGCAGGGTTTGGAACTAGATGGTCTTTAATTTTCCTTCCAACCCAAACCGTTCTATCATCCATGAAACAGGAGAAAAGCTTATTTACTTCTTGCAGGAAGTTGTTGGTTTTGAACTACTTGCATGAAGAGTACCTTGGGTCCAGGCTAGCGGCACGGGTAATTCACACTGCACGCGTTCACTCAAAACAGCCCTCTTGGTGAAGAGAAAGAAATTCCAAAAGAACTGCTGTGTTCACGCTCCCCATCCTAAAACCGCACTGGGAGCTTTTCCACTGCCACAGCCATACCCCCAGGCATGACTTGAAGCAGGTACCAACAGAGACGAGCTGCTCTGGCAGCACGAAGTGGCAAGCGCACAACTGCGACCAAAAGCACTGCCAGCCCTGTACAAGACCGGTGCCAGTCCTCCAAAAGCTAAAAGCAGCGTTGTTTAGCACAAGTTCAGCTCAGCTGTCACTGGCAGCATCAGTAAATCACAGCTCACTATTAGAAACTTATTTGCTTTGGTTACTTCCTCTCAGTTATCTGCTGCATCAATTGGCTCCTCCAGGAAACATCATTCTCCCTCCCTCTTCACGGGCGTGCTCCAGTTCTTTGCAATATTAATCACATCAGGTATAGCTAAGGAATTGTGTTAAAACAAGCCAAGTCACATTGAAGAGTCAGCAAACAAGACTGTTTACAACATTACTGGACTTGCCAATTGTTAGGTTGCTAAATCACCTCTGGCAAACCAGGTCCTGTTTTGGATAGGGACAAATTCCCATTAAAAACTTCTTATATTGACATGGGACAGCAACAAGGAAAGCTCTTGCACAGAGAGGAGTTATCAGCAAGTTTCAGTGCCCCAAAGTGATGCACAGACCAGGGGAAGCAAATGCACCAATATCAGGCACCAACACGTACACAGGATTCACGTTTCCTACAAATTCAGCAGGGAAACAGGTTTCTAAGCAGTCACTGGCAAGGCAGTGTTAACTCCCCAGTCAACACAGATCCCTTCTTACCTTCAGGGCCTTTCCTGTTATTTGAAGGGGAATTCAGAAGCAGAAGCAGTCCTACAACTGCTTGCAGGTTGAAAGCAGATTACATTTCCAACAGATAGCATCTTTTCAGTGTTCTACACCACTACTTCCTAACAGCCAAGAAGCAGTTATTCCTGGTAATTATCAACATGCAACCACAGCTCTCAAACCAACCCACCAACCCCTAAAGCAGTAAACTCCTGTTTAATCATCTTCGTTGATATTGCCTTTGTTTTTGTTGATACTGCCTTTGTTTTTTCCTACAGTGGACTACAACTACAAGCTGGGTCATACAGGTTCTGGCTGTTGGAAGCAAACAGCTGCGTGGGAGACAGGAACAGACAGGAAAGCCGGTACACCAGCATACTGGAGATGCAGAGCCAGGCATGCCACCCCTGCCTGCAGACACCCAAGGATGACTGTCGGAAGATGCATGCAGCCAGGCTGACCCCGAAGTCCCTCTGAACAGCCATGCTGCTCTTCTCTGGTGGTTTGATTTTTTTTCCCGTTTCGCTTGAGCGGGTATCTGTGACGCTTCAGATAACTGGCTATTCAGAGAGACAGACTATACCTTGGACTTCCCAATACCCACTCCTGTTTCCACAGTTACGTGCTGCTTCTCTCTTCTTCCAGGCTAGACACCTCTGCCTCCGACCCCTGGAGGCATGCCCAACACGAGCCAGCTGGCGTTCAGGAGAGGACCAGCAGCAAGGCCAGCCTGGGTCCTGCACAATCGCCATCCACATTACCAAACAACATTTCGATATGCATCCCTCTTGTGATGCTGACCATGGGCTGCAGACAGATCTCAGGACCAGGCTCATGTCCTAGTCACCCAGCTTTCTCCAGAGGGTTTGCTTTTTTAATCCCCTTGTACAGTATCACCCCTATTGTCGCTTTACTCAATTTTCCAATCAAAGCAGCCTGACTGATGTGTTTACTGGGATGACAGACATTTCAGTGCTTTTCTCCAGCAACCCCTGCCTTTTTTAAGATGCTTCAACATACAGAAACGCAGTAAGTGCCGAGATGCAAGTCAGACCATCTTGCTTTTGCTGGGTTGATTTTTTCTTTTCCTTCTAAACTTTTTGTAATTTCCATTTTAAATTCCAGTTAAAAATCCACAGTCTTAGCTCAGACACCTCTTCCCAAGAGCTTCTTCACAAATGCTTCTCGCTTCTTTTCAGGTTAATGTTTTGACAAAAAGCAGCCTAACTTGAAAATGCAAAACACCAAATTTACAGACTGTTTGTGATTGTGCCATGCAACAGACAGTTAAAGTGATTTTGCTACTGGCTTTTAAGCTTTCTGTATTTTCCAGACTAAATTCAGTTATTTACAGCAGTTTCCATGCTGAAACACAACCAACAGTTTCTCTGCCATTACCACCCTCTTTGGAAATTCACGATGGTGAAAATGGTTGACTAGCACAGTTCTGCATAGGAGTACCAGCTGAGCTAGGGCCTTGTTTTTAAAACATACCTGTGTAGCTGGTAAGCAATGACTCCAAAGTGTCTACAGGCCATTCTCAGTTTAGCAAATCTTCAACAACAGAGCCAGATGTCACTCCATTTATCCAGTCTTCCCAACGCAAGTGGGAAGAGCGTGAAGTGTGATTAACACATGACCCAGCATGAAACAGCCAGAATAGATGCAGGTGGTTTTCATTACGGAGACTGCTTCAGCATTCAGAACAGACCTGACACAGTTTTCATCCAGAAAACATCAAAAACTTGGATGAAGACTCTAAAGCCACCTCCTGCCAAAATCTTTAGTCTTAAAATGGATCACAAGCAAAGCTGTCCTCACAGCCAACTCCTTCCCTAGGGGAGCTCTGGGAAGCAGCATATCTCTGTGGGCCCCGTTTTTGTTAAGGAGGCAGGCTTCTTCTTGGATGGCAGTTTCCAAGGTGAGATGGCCACAGACTGTGCTCAAGGAGCTATGGCCAAAGTCCACACCCACAAGAAGTGGAGTTAGGGGCTCCCAAGACACATGGCAGCGAAGTCACTGAAGCGGCCAAAGGCTGTAGGACCTCCCTCCATCCTCTCCCCATGATGGGATCCACAGGGACCAGTCCCACGACCTGCAGCTTCGGTCCAGCATGGCACAACCTGCAGCAGTTCACAGCAGCGTACCAAGCACAGCACATCCACCCCAAAAGCCAGTGGAAAAATAACCTGGATGCAAGATGAGAAGATCTTAATACAGAACAGTCTTCAAGGCAGTATGAAAAACAGCAGTACTGGCCAAATATGGTTTTTACAAAAAGTGTTCTTTCCACTTTATAGTAGGGAAGCACACAGAGTACACATGCCAGCTTCATTTAAACCCAGACACCCTTCAAGGCTCAGTAGCATTTCCGCAATGAGATTCCTGATATTGTTGTGAGGAGATCCCAGGAACTCATCTAGCAAGAGGCTTGTATTCTCTCCCCCATTCCCAAAAATATATAATTACATGGTCACCCAAGCAGCATAGCTCCTCAAACCTCACGCAGCCAGTGCTCTACAGTCATATTCACCCACAGATGACAGCAGCACCCACAGACACCCAGCACACACACACGGGTCCCCCGCACCACACAACACTCCAGACAGTTTCACACCTCACGCAGAACCACTTGCCAGACAGCAGTGTTTTTAAATACTGTTGGGGTAAACACAAAAGGACAAGGCAAATGAGAAAATAAGTCAATTTAATAAAGGTATAGATAATTTTCTACTTCCCAACTAAAACAAGTTACTGCAGCCACAGAACTAGTGTGTTGTAAACTCATTTCCACTTTTCAGGTTAAAAATGTAACTCCTCATAGCCACACACTATTCATACACCATAATCAGTAGCTGTGTGACACTAACACAGAGGATCTTTACTTTTGGATTACATGACTTACAATCATCCTACTCTTTCCACATGTGTTACATTTAGTTATTCTACTGAAATTCAAAAAAGGACAAGATTTTGCTGTTACAGAACTGAAGTCCTTCAGATCTAATGGAGAAAGCTTATGCCCAAAACTGTATCAGACAAAGAAAAAAAAAGCCAGATAACTACTGATGAAATATCATCTCTTCTCAAACACCACCACTTTTTTCTTCCCCTTTTCCTTTCACTTTTCTCCCCCTCACCCCCCACCCAATAGTAAGGACCATCATGGCTAAAATAGCAAGATTTCAACAAATATTTATAATTATATTTTACAGTCCAGCTTAGTTTCAAGCTTGCATAAAGCTTCAGCTAGAAACCTGTCATTTCATACTCTTCTTAAGTGCCAAGTACTGTATCTCTTCCAGCAGAGCAACTCATCTTTTTTTGTTTGTTTTATGAGACACTTCACAGCACACCCCAAGATGCAAACATCACACAAATGTGATATTGGATTAAGACATATTTTGGGGAGACTGCAGTTTTGCTTCTTGCTTGACAAGGTAGAAAACACCCAAATTACTGAAATATAGGCTACAACGAACCTAACAGGGGATTTTCTAAGGCACAAAGAGAACGTAAAGCACTCAACTTGCACAAAATCTTCAGTGAGAAAAGCCTCCTTAAAGCCTCCCTGTCCCGATGGTAAAGGGGTTACAGGAGGAGAACCAAAGCCCTGGCAAGAACTACTGCCAAGTTTCCCCAGGGAGGTGGCATTAATAATCCAAAGAGATGCTGCCAAATTGCAGCAAGAATTACAGCTGGTACACACTGAATGCTATGAAGCAGCCAGGCCCCAAGCGTTGTGCACGCAAGTTACCTTTCCAGCATCTCCCTCTTCACAAAATCCACCTGAGCTGCTTGGCACACATGATGCAGCTGATTTTATGTATTTTTGTCAAAGCAATGGATTTCATCCTGCTCACAGAGTCCTCCTCAGACTGACTGTTTATTTGACCCAAAGTATACACACTCTTTCTGTATACAGTCTCTAGATATTTAAAAAACCAGACATTTCTGAAGAGGGGCACAATAAAAATGGCATTTTGGAAGTACTGAATTGCAGCGCAACAGGTCTGAAAGCCATTGCATGGAACCAGAACAAGCTAGCACACAAACAACAGGGCAAACTGGTTGACTGCAATATTGAAGCACCTCTTGGGACTCTCTGAATTTCTACAGATAGTTCAGCTTCCTACAAAACCAGGACACACATTCAATAGCTCACCTTCTACCCTCCAACAGCAGAAGCCGCAACGTTTTGGTGTCAAAGTGTTCTGTAGCTACCCACAACAACAGCACTCTCAAAATACAATGAGGTTCTTCCTTTGGGAAAAGTGCAATTTGGCTAGAGAGCAAAGCACCTATGGCCACTGAAATAAGCAGTCTGGACCCTCTACTTAGTTTCCAGCCAGGTTTTCAAGTTTTCCTTTAGGAGTCGAGCCTCCGTGGTGGCACACTGACCTCATCCACAGCAGGCAGAGTCACCATGATGGCTTCAGACCCTCTGTTAATAGATACCTTCTATGCTCATCGTTGTAAAGTGTTCCGGAAAATGCAACTGCACATATATTTCATCAGGAACTGTTCTAACGTATTGTCCTGCAGCACCTAGGAGATCACAGACCCTGCATACCCACACACAAAGGATTTTCCCTTTATCAATAACGGTCCTTACAGTCACAAAGAACAACAGAAATGGACTGCCACTGACTGCAGCAGTATCTCTTTTATTTAAACTTTTTTTAAAAGTTATATTGTAGCAAGTGTCATTAAAAAAGAAAAAAAATCCAAAGTAATTTTACATATCCTGTGTAGGTCTCACTACAGTACTTAAACTTCTTGAGAATTTTCTGCTTAAAAAAAAAAAACAATGAAAAGGCAAAAGGACTATAAAATGAAAATCAGGGGCATGATTAAGACCTCCCACCCCCCAAAAAGCCACCAGATGTCTCTATCTGACCAAAGCAGTCATCTGGATTGCCCAAGTGTGCCTGTAGTGTCCCTTTGTCTGAAAAAAACACATATACATCCACTACAGATAAATCCAAAGTTCAGTCAGTTGGCTGCTGAAGTTTGACTGAAAGAGCCACACAGAGACAGAAGGAGCTTCCGCAGCAGCCTGCTCTGCCCGGGAGACAACCTGATTCTGCCCTACAGCACGACCACTTCTTTCTTCTCCAGATTGCAACAGCATGCTGCGACAGTCAGCCTCCCTGGAGACAGTCTCACCCATTCCTCAGCCCTGCGAAACAAATGGCTGCTGCGGAAATCCCTGAAGGTTCCACCCCGAGGATGCAGGGACACACAGTCAACATCCCACCTTCCACAACAGAGCCATGCAGAAAAGGAATGACTATAAAACACCCCCAGCGTCACCACAAGCCCCAAAATGCTAGTTTTGGTGTTTCCACAGCACTCTGGAGTATCTGAGTATTGGCCTCAAGCCAAAAGCACAACACAAACAGCTGCAGCGTGACAGTAACGGGTACGCAGCACCACACAAGTCCAAATTATCTGGCTTTGTAGCTTCTCCTATCAAGCAGGGATGCACCCAGGGTTACCTGGCTCTGCCTTCTGATGCTGCCCAAGCTACACCAAGGAGATGGGTGAGCTACCACACTTGAGAGACTCATCCAAGAAAGAGTCTTTCAAAACCAGAGCTTGCAGTCCTTCACAAACAACTGCACATGAAACTGTGCTGCATAGCCAAGAGTGACTTGTTATTCCAGAAGGAATAATTAAAAGCATGATGCAAGATGCACATAAATATTCAAACCCACGCTGTCAATTCTGCACCCAGACTTGAATCTAAACTCCTGGATAAACCCGCTGGATGAGTCTAAGACCAGATGATTGTAATGTCAGCCACCACCAGCCCTTGCCCGGCTGCGCACGCAATCTGGGATGCCAGCCACCTGGCTGGACTTCACCCGACCAAATGACCTGTGATAGTACATGAATGAGCACTACTTCTGTGTAAGCATGCTCAAGGTGAGGAATTTTGAGGGGCAGGTTTGCCTTCCTTCACTAGTGACCAGATCCAGCTGCAGACACAGCTGGTGCCACCTTCCACATCAAGGATGGAAGAAGAAAATGAGGAACCGTGACAGAGGGAAAGACATGTATGGGTGTTGGGGAAGGAGGAGGTAGATGAAGACAGAAGCAGGGCAAAAGAGCAGAAGCAGCAGGCAAGGCTTCAGAACCTATGGAGCTGCAGCAAGCACCTCAGTCTGAGGAGGCGATGCCGCCATCACCACACAGGCACATCTCGAAAATGCAATTCCCAGGTAAAAAAGGAAAATTTGTATACATTACCCAGCACTTAAAACCCTCATACCAAATCTAGGAGGCAGCCGCACAAACCTAGGTGCTGCAGGTTTCCAGGCATCTCAGCAGCAGGACACCCTCCACAAGCACTAAACCACCTACCACCACCCCATGCCAGAGCCACTTCCCCTCTGCACCGTCGGCTTTTCCTGATTTTTGCTGAACTTCACTGCCAACAGCTCGCATGACAGTAACAACTGCCAACCTAAGAGCTCACTCCATGATTCCTCGCATTAAACCAGTTGATCATGAAGCACAGCTCTTCATCCAGAACACAAGTGACTCCATGTTCTAATTGCACGCTGCAACATGACAACTGCACAATCAGCTTCTTGCCTTGCCAAGACATCTAAAGCCAAAAGAATAATGTATCATTAACTGATATTTCCTGAAAGAATGGTGTTACAGCCACATTTCTTACTCAATTACGAGCTTCAAGGCTTTTTTTTTTTTTTTTTTTTTTAAGAAAAACAACACCCAAACAAGAAACCGGATCAAACACAAATCAGACAATGACTGCAGGAAAGTATTTAGATGAAAGAAAATCTTGCCTCACAGTGTTACCCAGTCCCGAAGTGCAGTGGGGATGGCAAGAGCACATGGCAGCAGAAAGCAGCAGCACGGCTGTATGGCAAGGGACATGAGAGAAAAGTACATCTGTGTGGCACAAATTCCCAAGAACCTCCTACAAAACATGTCAGGAGAAGAGAAATAAGCTTCAGTGTTTTTGGGCCCATGGTGATTTTCTAACTTCTGCAGCTTTCTGGCAGCTGAAGATCATGACTTACTGAGTCCACAGGGAGACCAAAGGAAATTTGCCATTATGTTTTCAAGTGTGTGCAGTGCACAGGGTGGGTTAGAAGGTGCAGGTACAACACAGCTCTATTAAAAACCCACTTTTGGTTAGGCGCCCCTCCCAGACCATTTTGGCTTCTACAGTTAAGGGAGAACAACTGTTAGTGACAAGGCCACAAAATCTTGGCAAACCAAAACCAAACCTCAAAAGATATTTTGGTACAACCAAGTTTAAGGTCATATACCAAAGACCTTCAGCTATCACTGAGCAGACAGTGGGAGGCCATTTCAGAAAGGAGCAGCTCAGCAAGGCTCCAGCTTGGGCTGGGAAAATGACAATTTGGCCATTGCGTCCCAAAGCATTAAAAACAATTTGCTCTTTTATACAACCATAATTAATTTAAGCCATATTTTAAAAACAAAAAAATAATACTGGTTTTGAGTTCTTCTGGGAACAAAGGGAGTCAGAGGTATAGCAGTGTCTGCCAGTGTCCCGGCTGCCTCCCAGGTGCTAGCACTCACAGTCCAGCCCCACAGCCACCCAGAACAGAACCACCAACACCTGGGAAACTACAAAGTGTGCATTTCACAAACACCTGCTCTGCAGAAGTGTAAAAAGTTAAATCATTCCTTTCGTTCTGGCTGCAAAACAAAACTGAGGTACAACCTTCAAGATTAACGAAGGCTTTAAAACTTGGGCAAATGAAAGCTCACAACATCCAGAAGCTGGTAACGCACACTGTATTAAGGATTCCCAGGCTCCGGCCACCCTAATTCTTGCACCACCTATTCCTAAAGGTGGACGGAAAGAAAAGTAGGTGGCATGCCCGCAGCAGCTCATTGCATTGCTGTATGCTGCCCAGTCCCAGTTCTCCACATTTCGCACCAGCGCTCACCCACAGGAGAGGTCAATCGCGATTACGAGAGGATCATTTACCCATCCAACAAGCGGCATCGGTACCTTCGCCCAAGGCTCAGCTGTTCCTGCCTTCACTCCGAAGCTTCTTAGAGCTGCTGGAAGAGAAAGAGTGACTTGCTCGGGCGAGGAAGCTCAGGCAGGACACACAGCCTTCCCAGCACCACGCTGCGGGGGGAAGCCCCGGCCCCGTGCCCCAGGCGTGCCAGGCACCGCACTCCTGCCAAGCGCATGGGGAACAACCTGCCTGGCACAGGTGATGTAAGATGAAACACTGCACAGGTCAAGAAAACCATCAGAAGGTTATCTGTCAAAACAAGATAGGAATTGGTTACCTATGAAGAAGAACGTAAAAGACCAGGCCTGGAGGCAGGGCCTGAGTCTGCTGAACCTATCGACAAACCATGACGTTTGGCAGGAACAGTAAAACCCTTCGAGCTTTAAGTGAACCACCCTCATTATATGCTAATTTTAATAGAAAAAACACAGCTCCTGGTCGAAGGCCACCCGCCTCTAGGAGCGCCCCCCCCCCCCCCCCCCGACCGGCGGTACCTTTGACCTACGGGAGGCGGGCGGTACCAAGAACATGGAAGGGGTGCGGAGGCACCTACACAAACCCCGTGGGCACTGCCCGCCCTGCGCACATTTGTAAAATAAACAAATACCCGGGCTCGGGTATGCCCGGACACTTCCTCCCCCGGGGCAGCCCCCACCGCGGCCCGGCCCGGGACGACACGGGGCCCCGGGAATTCTCCGGGATTCTCCTCAGCGTCCCATGCCGGCCCTGCCCAAAGCTCCCGGTTCCCAGCCGCGACGCCGCGTCCCTCCCCACCCTGAGACGGGCGCTGCGGCCCAGCCGCTCGGCCCTAGCCCCTGCCCCCGGCCCGCACCTCGGCCGCCTGGGCCGCTCCGCCGCCGCTGAGGCCGAGCCTGGCGCCGGCCGCCCCGCGCCGCTGCACTGCGCGCTGGGAGGCCCCGCCCACCGGCCGCGGGCCGGGCAGGGCTCGTGCGCAGGCGCACTGCCGCGCGGGTGAAGCCCAGACACCCTTTGCCGGCGCCATCTTGAGTGTGGGCGCCGGGCTCTTAAAGCGGTATGCTCCCTGTTCTGCAAGGGCGGGGGGAAGCGAGGGGAGAGGGTCCCTGCGTGAGGCCACAGCGCGTATCGCACCTCCCCCCTGCCCCTGTCCCCATTGCTGGCACGTCGCACCGCAGACACCCCCATTGTTGATCCCCCTATCGCTGAGCCCCCATCACTGACCCCCCCATCATGGACCCCCCCATCGCTGCTCTGCCCTCTGCCTCCACCTCGAGCCCCACTGGGACCCCCCATGCTGACATTCTTGGGGAAATGGTGGACCGAACCTAAACTCCTCTTGTTTTTCCCCAAGCTCAGCTCTCCCAACACCATGCAGGCCTGGGCTGGGACATCCCCGCTGCCAAACTGTGTCGGGGGGCATTTTTCATCCAGCCTTAACAGTCAGCATCCCTCCCTCCCTTGCCTGCGGTCGGGGCACACAGAGTTTTTCTCCCTAAATGCTTCCAGCTGAAGGACAAATCCCTACATGCGGTGGGGCAGTTCCCAGCCCCCAAAGTGCCGCTGTGCTGGGATGCCAGTGGGAAAATGTTCAGGGGAAAGGCAAAATTCTCCAGCCCCAGGAATACTTTTTCCCTCTCAATTCACTAAATAGGTACAAAGGATGTCAGCGCTTGCTGTGACCCACGGGCAGCCCATCCCTCGGGTCCGGCTCGCTCACCTCCGTGCCCCCGCCCTGCTGAAGGGCAGCCAGCCGGCACTCGGGGGGGTCCCTCAGGGTAGAAGATGTGTAAAATGAAATAAAGGTGGATGTAAAGCAAAGGCTCAATGTCAGCTTTTTACCTCCAGGTCTGCTTCTGGCTTGTGGTGTGGACTGTGGCCACTGACGACAACCTCTGTGCCCCTGGCCAGGGCAGAACTGGGGGCTGGGGGCTCTCCCTGCCCCCCCAGACGGGCTCCATCCCTCCTCTCCTCCAAAGCACACAAGTCTGGAGGTGAAAAGGCAGCCCTAAAAAACCCAGCATCCCTCCACTTCCACCCACCCATGCCCCACTAGGTGGGTACCTCAGGGCTCAGGGAGCTAAACCCAGCTCCCCCCCAGCCCAGACCCCCCGGGCTCTCCCGGGACGCTCCCCGTGATCCCCCTTCCACCCTTGTACCAAACCGGGCGCACGGTCGGAGCGGAGCGCTGGGCTGCTGTGTGAGCCGGGGCAAGGAGAGCCGCCGTGCCTCAGTTTCCCTTCTCCCACCTGTCCCCATGGGCCAAGCACCTTGACGAGGACTCAAGGGCAGCGGATTCTCCGAGGACACACACACACACCCCGGCACACGAGCACCCTCAGCAGCACCGAGCTCCTGGGAGCAGCCGCCGCGGCGGTTATGGGTGGTGCCCCCAGCAGATGCCAGCCCCCCGCCCGCAGCCCTGCCACCGGCGCCCACCTCCCAGTCGGGCACCAGTCCCGCCGGCGCGCTGGGGACAGGCAGGGGTGCTGGCAGCGCTAGAGGGCAGCAGCGGTGCGGGAGGAGCCCCGGCCAGGCAGAGTCCGCCACCAGTCGACAGCATCTTGCTGGAGCATCCCTGTTACCCCTCGGTGCCCTTGGACGTGTCTTCCCCTCCTCCCACGGAGGCTGGCTCAGAGCCTGGCTGGTTTCTTCTCTGAGCCTGGAAGCGTGGCCGGTCCCTGCCAGGAGCCAGGGCAGCAGAGCACGGAGCGGTGCTGAGGGCACGGCTGGGTGGTGCTGCTGGAAGGGGAGCAGGACCCTGCCCCATTCCTGGCCAGAGGCCTGGGGGAGGCCGCCCTGCGGGCGCGGGGGACCCCAGCCTCTGGCTCATCCTTGTCCTGGGAGCAGAGGTTCACCTGGCTGGGAAGTCGCTGCAAGCTCCCAGCTCCTGCTCAGGACAGAGATGCACAGATGGGTTTGCCTCCCCAAGGAATGTCTCCTCCAAGGGCATGTGGGAAGATGGCTCTGCAGCTCATCATGGAAAGGCTTCACCTGGAGCCCAGCGCCCTGGCACCCCCGGACCACCCGCGTCCCACCAGGAGAGGCAGCAAAGAGGGTACATGTCATGGTGAGGCTGGCGACACTCCTGTTTTCAGAATGTGGGAGAAGAGGTACCTTATTTTTACCATAACAGCGATGCTAGAAGGTTACACCACAATCATGCTACAGAAGCGAAACACCTTTTGAAGAGGAAGACCCTGCCACAAGTCCTGATGAGGTAAACCCCTGGCTTCACCTGCTCATCTCTGTCATCACCTGGCTCGGCTGGGCTCCCCCAGGGATTTGGGCCCAGAACTGAGAACCAGCTCCTCTGGCCTCAGCCCCAGGCAGCTCTGCTGGGCGCAGCCAGCCCCACCACATCCTGGTGCATGGTGCGGTGCTCCCACCCTTCAGCTATGCACCGAGCTGAGACGTGCTCCCAGTGCCCCCCCTGCCTCCCTGGGAGCAGGGGCTGCTGGATTTTGCCTTCCACCTTTCTCCCCACTGTGCTCAGGGCATGGGGGCTGATGGAGCGGGCAGGTGGGCAGCAGGTTCCTCCCCAGGCATGGCAAGTACCCATCCTCTGCCCAGAGGTGCGGCACACACAACAGCAAAGGGGTCTCTCCTACCCTGCACGCTAGTTTGGCCCTTTCTGGTTCTCTTCTCCAGGTGTGGGAAATGCCATGCACCTCACAGAGGTCCTTGCCCCCAGCACTGCCATGTCCAGCTCCAGCAGGGCTGACAGCCCCACCATTTTCCCATTAAATGAATGTCTTCCACCCCCACCCCCGACCCCTGGAAAATCACCACTTATTTTCTCAGTTGCATAGCATGCAAAAGGCTTGAAAGAACCAGAAATAAACAGGATAGGGAAGTGCAACTGGGAAACCTCGGCAGAAAGCACTTTCTGTGAAGCAGTGGTCTTTGGAAGGGGGGAACAGGACTGTGGGGCTGGAGAGAGAGGGCTCTGCTCTGCTCCACGGCTGTCCTGCTCAGCCCAATAGTGACAACCACTGCTGCGGTGACTGGGCTGCTCCATGGGGAAGCTTTAGGAAGAGAAACCTGGACCTGGAGGTATTTGCAGACACTCCACGGGCAGAGCTGCCAGGACTGAGAAGGCAGACCCCATCCCCGATTTCCTGCCAATTGTTTTCTATGCTGCTTGCCCAGAAGCTTCATCAGAAGAAAGAAGAAAACCCCCCTGGCTGAATGTGAAAGTCAGACACATCATGTGAAGGCAACAACAGCCCCGGGGCCGCCTGCCTTGTCCCCAGCCTGCCAGGAAGTCGCTGGGTTCAGGGAAACAGGAAGCCCCGAAATAGCAGAAGCTGGAAACATGTGGTGGGTGGGAGCAGAGCTGGGAGCATCCAGCATCCCACCGCCTCATCTGCACAGCCCCTGGTTTGCCCCTTGGCATAATTTTGGGATGAGCCCACTGCCCTTTGCCTCTCCTGCCACTACAGTTTCCTCATCCACCCACCTCATCCCAGCAGACCCCAGTCCGGAAGACTGGGTGCTCCGGGACCTGTCCC
Source organism: Falco peregrinus (assembly GCF_023634155.1). Classification (NCBI taxonomy): domain Eukaryota; kingdom Metazoa; phylum Chordata; class Aves; order Falconiformes; family Falconidae; genus Falco; species Falco peregrinus. The sequence goes on along the minus strand of NC_073733.1, from coordinate 1,621,821 downwards.
TGCACCCAAAGAGAGGTCCCAGTAATGGGCGCAGCTTGCAGAAGGCATGGCCTGGTCCTGCTGCTAACAGAGAGCTCAGCCCCATACCCTCCCGGGGTGGCAAGAAAAACAGAGGTGATCCTCAGAAAGCAAGCAACCAGCTTCTTGTCCAACCCTACCTGTAACCAAGCAGGGAAGGAGTGGCTGCCCCTGTGTGCTGACCTGGAGGGAGCAGTAGGACCTAGAGCCAGGTCTGAGCCCACTGCTCAGAGAGCGAGCAGGAGGGAGGGGGTGCTCTGGTCCACAGGAGGCTGCAGGGAGGATGCTGCTCCCTCATCCACCTGCTATTTACACTCAGTGGCTACTGGCGATATCCACCCAGCATTGGCCTTCCAAGTACAGCCAGCACGGAGCTGGGAAACAACAGATAGCAAGGAACACCCCACCCCACCCCCCACCCCCCCAAACACAAATAAATATCATAGCAAAATGGGAAAAGAGTTGAACTTTAAATTCTAAACATGCCCTACAGCAGTAGGATGGGCAGGACAGGACACCAAAACTCATGAGACACAGTGAGGAAAGGAGCGTGTGGCTGGGCATCATGTTAACGAAACCATAAAGAATTACAGGGAGGTGTGAGGGGGAAGATATTTCAAGTCCAAAGATCATTGCATGACTGGACTGCTAGCTAGAAAATCAGGGGTGATTATGTCGAAGAGGGTTATTTGCAGGCTTAGCTTCCCGCTTGAATGCAGCCTTGGTGCGGAGGAATGGTGACACAGGGCTGGACCCTCCTGGTACTAGTTTAATTCGTTTAATTATGAGGTTAATGCTGGCTAAGCCAGCAGGGAGCCCCAGCCCCGATCAGCTGTGTTCCTCTGCTCTCCCCTCAGCTCGCCCCAAGCTGGGCCAGTCTCAGCAACGTCAGCCCTTTGGAAATGGAGCTCCGACCCCGCAGCCCAGGGCTGCCCAGCGCTGCTGCTGGTGGGGGCTGCAGGAGGGCAGCTCCTAACAACCCGAGGGGAAGGCTGCAGGAGAAAGCCCAGAGAGGCAGGACAACCTTTCCCCGCTGCTATCCCGTGCCTCAGACGTGCTCTGCCGCTGAATGAAATACCACCGGCTGAGAGGCACGTGAGGCTCGTCCGTTCCCAGTCCCCGCGGACCGCCAGCAGCCAGCGCCTGTCCGAGCAGAGCAGAACAATCCCGGGAAGTGACCCGGGGAGGCGAGGGGACAGGATGCCGCGCTGGCCGCCACTGCCAGCATTGTCTATTTGGATACCTGGGGGATGAAGTCAGAGCCCAGCTCCCTGCGGAGGAGCAGGTGGTGGGGGTGGCGTGGGGAACAGCAGCCAGGGGAAAAAATCACTAAACCCCTCTGATCGCTGGCACCCGCCTCGGTCTCCACTTCGGTGAAACCTCAGCAAGGACCTGGAGGAACTTGTCTGCTCTCATCCAGGGGTGCTGGCATCCCTGGGGGGAAGCACCCACTCCCCACTGACCCACGCTGTGGAGCTCTCCTGTTCTCTGGACAATAGGGGGGTCACACAGATATTCCTTGGGGGCTTTTTCAGGAGTCAGAAAGAGTAGTTAGTTGCACCACTGCTAAGGAAATCTCACAGCCTTGTTCTGCAGCCCGATCTGAAGACACAAGCCTGCCAGCTACCCTGGACAAACCTGGCCCACTGCCGGTTCCGTAGCTCTTAAAGATAGTGTGCTGTCTCCATGGACTGCCAGTCTACTGCTGACCTTCCCAGGGGTTCCCCCACGGCACCCAGAGGTGGGGAGCATCCTTGGGGCACTGGTGGTGGAAATCAGCACGGAGGATGTAAAACAGGAGCAAGACCCCCAGCTCTCGTTGCCACCAAGTACTCCCTGCAGCCCGGAGGGACACAGTTTGCTGCAGGGATGGATTTGAGCACTGAAAGGGTTCACACTGAGGCAGTCCCTCAGGCACTGGTTGGAGCCGGGCTGCAGCTCACAGACCTTAACACATCCTGAATGATGGTCCAGCAGAGACTCGCTCCTCTTGGAGAAGACCCTGCTGAGGGCTGGTGAAGCTGGGGACTCCATGGGGGCTGTACAGGATGGAGAGGCATGCTCAACCTGGCTCTCTGAACAGCCAGTACAGGACAGAGACCTCCCTCCATCCCATCTCATCGCAACTTGGCTAACTTCATCCTTGCACCATTCTTCTGTGGGGGTAGCCTGAGCCCATCATGGCTCCTGAAGCCCCTAACCTCTTACCTGGCCTATAAGGGCCGTGTTGCCATGTTCCAGACACTCTCAGTCAGGATCTGGGGCTGCTCAGCTGAACTACAGCTCTCCCTGCAGCCCTGTGCCAGCCAGCCTCTCTCCATCCTGCTGTTCCCTCCAGCAGCCAGACTGGCCACCCTGGGGACTCCCCCAGCACAACCATGACCTGGAACAGCCCAAGTCTCCTTTGTTGTCATGGGATCCCACCGTGGTTTCACATCCCTCCATGGCATCACGGCTGAAGTCCGCTGTTTCTTTGCTGGAAGCTGTGGGCAAGGACAGTAGAGAGGTGGGGGATGGGACCAGTGACACGGGGCTGTGTCACCCCTTTCAGGTCTGGGAAGGAAGTTTGTTTCTGGGCAGTAGTTTCAACAGAGAGGAGCCGTGAAAGCCTGCGTGCGTTCCTGCCTTGCCTAAGTGCGGCCCTCCCTTGGAGGAGGCAAAGCCACCCCACGTAATGCAGCGCGTGTCTCCCGTCCGTGGTGGCTGAATGCAAGAACCCATGTTTCAAGAGCTGAGAGATGGCTGGGTTTGTTATGTCAGGGGGCAGGCAGGGTCACTGTGTCCATCCTTCCTTGGTCCCCAAAATCAAGATGCCCCCAGAGCCTGTGTCTAGCTGCACTGGCAAAGTGGTGAAAGGCAGCAGAGGGGAGCCAGTTGATGTTTGGGGCATCGGGGATCTGCACCCCCAAGGAAAACATCTTAAGCTCTCCTCTGTGGTCCTGCTGGTCCTCTGTCCCCTTGCAGGCATCACCAGGGCTGTTCTCGGGCAGGGATTCGGGTGGTGGAGACTTTGGTCTTCCCAGGTTCTGCACTGATACCTGCTTTGCTACCTCCCACAGGCAGGGCCCCAGTCGGTCCGATCGCAGGTCAAAGCCCAGGCTGGGGACAGCAGCCCCCAGGCAGGCGGACAGGGCAGGGAGGGAAGGGCTCAAGAGCTGAGCTGCTCAGCACAGCTGGGGACTGTCTCACATAAACCCATCAGGAGGAGGACCAGCTGATGAGGACCCAGAGCCAGCATCATGGCCAGGTCCCAGAGACCATGCTCCTGCCTGCTCACCCCAGGATGGTACCTCCACAGGTGCTCCCCTTGCTGCTGCTGGCCGACCAGCCCCTGGGGGCCGGGCACCCTCAAAGCAGCACGGGATGAGCTGGCATCTGGGTGGGCAAGGGGTGATAAGCCAGGCTTTTGGAGGGGAAACGTGACCTATGATGAGAGCTGTGCCTGCCCCCATGCAGCTCTCCAGCTCAAGCTAAAAACCATGCTGGAAAATAGGCTTGTAAGTCAGGACCTGAAAGGGCTCCACTTCTCCCTTTCCCATAAATGTGGAAAGATCCCCCAAAAAACATGAGAGGGCTTGTTGAGAAAAAAAGGCAGCAGCAGACGGCATCCCCAGCATTAGTTTATCTCCCAAAATAGATACAGGCTGTTGCATTACCACGGCCAGACTGTCTGGGCAGCCAGGGACTTCCCTCCCGCAGAAGGATGTGGTCCCTCTCTGAAGCAGTGTGCCACAGATGCCCCGCGCACGCAGCCCCGGGCAGCACCACACCAGTGTCCTGGCTGCCGGAGGGGATCGCACCGGCTGGAGCTGCCGGCGCTCAGCAGTCCGGAGAGGACCAAAAAGCCACAGTCACATGGGGATGAAGGAGAACTTTTGGTGGGAGGACTGAGGTTCTGATCTAAATCTTTCTGCAGTTAGAAATTGAGCCCTTCCTCCTACTGTGTTTTAAGCTCAGCGAGAGCAGCAGCTCCTTGTTGTGGTGTTTTGGTGGAGGAATACCTCGCCTTGTATGCCTTTCTCCAAGCTGACCTGGTCAGCAGGGTGTGATGAAGGAAATGCAACCTAGAATTTTTTTAGGGGAACTTTGGTAACTCTTCTTACTCCCACAGAGATCCCTCCAGGTGGGAGCAACTTCATCAAGGAACATCAAGCCTGGGTAGGCTGAGGGAGCATGTCCAGCTCCCCCAGCCTCCAACACAGCCAGAAGCCCTGACATTCTCACGTTTGTCCTGCCTCCCCACAAGCCTGGGGGGATGCCTCCAGCCAGCCAAAAGCACCCCATCCCTTCTTCCTGCAGATTCTAGAAAGGGGAAAAGCAAGAGGGCCTGTGAATACAGCGCGACACAGACATCATCTACCCTCTGTAGGTGGTGGTCCCTACGGCAGTGGCCACCAAGGGAGGGTGCTGGCTGCCCTCCGTGCAGCAAGGCAGAGGGATGGCTGGTGGCCAGCCAGCCCCATGTGGTTACAGGCCACCTCTGCTAGAGCTCTCACCTCCTGGCTGTTCAGGTCCCCGACATGCCAGGAGATCTGCTCCTCTGCAAGCTGGCATCGCAGCCGGAGCTGAATGCCACCAGCCTGGAGGAGGGGGCTTGCTGAAGACCCTGTGAAAAAAGTGTATGGGACCCACTGCTGGAGCAATAACCACCGTGATCTCCAGAAAACCTGGCTTTGCATCTGAACTTGAAGGAAAAGATGTAGGCAGGAGGCCTGTGCAGTTGCCTCGGTGCTGGTTAGCCACTTCCCGTCCCTCAGTAGCTCCACATGTGCTGCTCTTGCTTCTAAGAAAACAAGCAAGCCCTCAGCAGGCAGCAGCCTGCACGGTGGTGAATGTGTGGCTGGAAGTGGTGGCAGCTTTGCAGGTGGCCCCGTGCAGGCACCGTGTGCCTCCTCCAGCCTGGCTAGGGCTGGGGTTCTCCGCTATGGCAGGCTGGGGGGCTGCAGTCTGCTTTTCCTGCCTGCACCCCAACCAGCCGGGACCAGCAGCTCCCAGATGATTCTGGGGGCTCCAGCATCCCCTGGGCAGTGCTGCTCAGGGGCTGACCATCGCCGGCTCCTCCAGCACCCTCAGCTCCTAGTGCCTCCAGAGGGTTGGTTCCCACTTTGGCAGATCCAAAGCACACTCAAGACTCTGCAGAGCACAACAGAGTCCAGCCCAGCCCTGCTGCTCCCAGGGCTCCTTGGCCCTGATCCAGCCTCCTCTGAGCTGCCGCAGGAAGCGGGGCCACAGGGAGGAACTGGTGTGTTGCTGGACGTGCCTGTTCACACTGATTATTTTTGCAGCACCTCCACTGCACGTGCATGCAACTCCCCACTGACTGTCTCCATCAGCCTCAGCCCTCCCTGCTCTTGGGTTTTCAGCCACCCCCGGAGCATGGCCAGGAGGCAGTGGTCCTCACGGGCTGCAAAATGGCTCTTGGACAACCGTCCCACCATGGGCCAGAGGATGCCGTAGCCCCCATCTCAGTACCACCCCGCCACCCAGGAGTGTTCCCAACCCCTGCCCAGGGTCTCCAGGAAAAAAAGTCCCACAACCTGTCCCAGCAGAGAACCTGCCAGAGCCCCTGTGCCCAAAAGAGTCTGCTTACAGCGATGTGCACGAGTCTGTCCTGGGGAGCTAGGCTGAGCATCACCATTGCTGCTGTTGTTGGTGCAGGCTGGGCAGGACAGTGCTGGTATTAGGTCCCATGTCACCTTGTCACCCACACATAGCACCAGCACTGTGGAGCACCCAGCACCAGCCAAAGCAGATGCTGACAGCTACATCACTGGGTGCAGGAGGTACCACGAGCCTTGGAGAGGATCCTGTGCAACATGGGACAGCTTGGCCTCGTGGTGCTGGCAGCACCCATGTAGCCTGCCTGATTCCAGGGGCTGGAGGAAACACATGTTGGAACCCAAACCCCTCTCCTGGCAACGCTCACAACAAACAACCTCTCTGAAGCTTCAAGTCTGTTACTTTGCTGCAGGGGCGTATCAGCCACAGCAGATTTGGGACTTGAAAGTATTTATATCTGCAGCTGCTTAGTAACGTTTGCAGACACTGCACGGTTGTAAACTGGCACGCGGTGCCCAGGGAAGGTGATGCCATGGGACTCCACAGCCCAACACCAAGCATCGTCATGACCCAGACAGAGACCGTGCTGTTGGGTGGGTTGGGGGTGGTCTGTTAAAAATCCCCATCCCACACAGGCTGGTAAGGGGCTTGTGACACCCAGAGGCAGAAAGGGACCATGGGTGGAACAAATACCAGAGTCAGAAGTAGACTGCGAGGGCAAAAAGCCTTCATGCAATGACTCAGAAGGGAAAAAACATCCCGAGTGGTTGGCGTGGCTGCCATTACCAATGTGCATAGCAGGGACAGTCCCCACAGCTCCTGCTGCCTCAGCCCCATTGATGTGGGCTGAGCCTCCCCACAGAGCAGGGTCCTCCAGCCCCCATATCACAGCCAAGCATCATGGGCAGAGCTCCGAGCATCACTGCCACCCCTGGCCGCACCACACAGCTCTCGCCCCCATCTTCTGGCTGCCCCTTGACGGGGCCACCGGGTCTTTTTGGGAGCAGATCTACAGCCACGTCACACAGCACGGGGAGAGCGACAGCGGAAGTGTCCCCATGCATGATCTGCCCTGCACAGGGCTCTGCTGGGCTGCTCAGAAGCCCCCACCACTCTCCTGTCCTCCCTCCTGAGCACTTGAGTTTGCAGGATTAATGTGTGTTCAGCAGATTTCTGCAACAGCACTAAAACCCAGGCTGGCAGATTAGATGACCAACATCCTCCTGACCAGCACCCCATAGACCAAGGGGTGAGGGGAGAAGCTAAAACCCTCGTTTCCTGCTTAGACAGTTACAACAGAGCCGCACGCACGTGGCCCTGACCCACGTGGGCAGCACTGCCAGCCCAGAGACGTGCAGAGCCCCAGGTTCCTCCACTCTCCTGATCTCTCAGTCATCCCACTGCTCACGGGGCAGCTTCCAGGGAGGGCAAACCCCAGGGGTGAACTGAGCATCCATCCCAACTGCCAAACCTCACTCCAAGCTCAGCTGCCCCCAGCTTGATCTCGTATCTAGGCTGTTCCCCCATCAACAGCACCTTCTGCCTGCCCCACCAAGCCACCCACCTGGCAGGGACCCTGCAAGGCAGGGAGCCCCCCCAGCCCACCCGAGGCAGAGGGCTGCAAACCCACACCCCCTGTGGACTTGTTCCAGGGGGTTGCCTACCCCTCTTCAGGCAGACAAATGTTTAATTTGTTCCCCTGAGGCCTCTCCCCCCTCTCTGATGCCCAACCCTGGTGCCCGGCAGCTGCAGGGAAGAGAGGAGCCCACAGGAAAAGCCTGGACACACACACAGAGACAAGCGCAAAGCCTTAAAATCCTGTTCATAAAAACACACCCCCTCTGTACAGTGCACAGCATCCTTTTTACAGTATTTACCGTAGCAGCCGAGGCAGAGGCACTCCGGCGCAGGCAGGGCCTTATTTGCGGCTCCCCGTGCAAAGCAAAGGGCCAGCAGCGACAGTCACCACCTGCAACAGATGCTACTGTGGGAACAGTCTTTTCTGACACAGGAGGGGACACCAAGCTCTCACTGATGTACTGCAAGCTGATCTTCCCTAAACTCACCAAGGGTTTCTCCTCTGGCTTCAACAGCGGCATGGATACCCCCTCCAAAACCCCCCAAACCCACTCAGTCACAAGCGCTGCCAGCCCCCCTCAGAGGGCAGAGCCTGGTGCCCTCACTGAGAGCTCTTCTCATCTCAGCGCTGGCAGAGTCTGGCCCTGCAGGCGGGAGCAGAGCAAGTCCCAGCCACCGTCACAGCCCAGCTGCCGGTCCCATCACCGGATCAGTCCCCACATGTGGCTGGCACTGCCCTTCCCCGGCACGGAGCAGCGTGGCACAGGAAAGCTGTCACCCACGCCGGCGGCGGGTGGCAGGGGCACAGAAGCAGAGGGTGCATCAGGGAGGCATGGAGCTCATCTGCTGCGGGTCCTCCTCCCCAAACTTGCTACCAAAACCACATCTCACATCTCTGCAGAACAATCAATGGGAAAAAAAAAAAAAAAAAAAGGAAAAAAAATAATTGGTCAGATGACTGCTGGGGGGGAGGAGGGCTGTACAGTGCACTGGAACCCCCCCCACCCCAGGCACCACCAGCAGCAGGGTTAGAGCAGAAATCTTCTGGGGGACTCTGGCCCCCTTCCTGCTCCGCTCCTGCCCAGCATGGCTTGGCATCAGCAGAAGCAATGTTCCCACCAGCCACCTCATTTTGGACACTCAAAAGGGAAGGGAACAGATACTGAGAACTGCCTGGGGGAAGTATTTAGTTTTATTTTTTTTTTATATCAAGTTCTCTCTGCCTCCAGCCTGTCACCCAGGGACCCCTCTGAAGGGGAAGTCTGGCCTCTGCCTCAGTTTTCCCAGAAAAGAAGCTACTGGGGACCAGACAACCTCACAGGACTGCAGAGCTGCCTGGGTAAAGCTGCCAGAGATGCCCAGCATAGCAACACCACCTTCCCTAGGAGTACCCACAGCCAAGCCCTCCACTAGGAGAAAAACATCTGCAGGAGACCACAACCTGTCTGTGCTCCCCGAGGGCTGGAATTCCCTTCTCTGCCACTGCACAGGCAGTCTGAAGCAGTTCTCACTCCACAGATGCAGAAGTCTCACTCCGAGACCTGCCCGGTGCCAACACACCCCAAGGGGCACCTCCACGGGCATGCGTTCGGTGGTACTGATTGAGTCTGAACCCTCACTTTCCTTCCGACAAATGGGACATTTCCACAGGGCTGATTTTTTCCACACTGGGGTACACCACAAGGAAAAATACTCTTTTCCTGCTGCTCACCTTCCCACCCTGCAAGAAAAGCTTTTGAGCAGCAGCTGGAGGAATGCTGTAGGCAGAGGGCCACAAGCATCCATACATCTTCCCAAAAACATCAATAGCTCTGCAGGTTGCGCTGTTTGGCCACCTTTCTTGCAGGCCTTTTGCAGGACCGACCTGGCCTCCACATCCCCCATCCCTTCCACCAGGACAGCACCACCAGCTCCACTTCACCAGCTTGGGGAAACTGAGGCACCAGAGAGGGAATTCACTCAAGCAATGGGATTTCTGCCCCAGCTGAAAGAGCTTCAAGAGGGATGGGGGTGTGATATCCAGATAAGCCCCTCGCCAAAAGAAAAGACAGAAGGATTCCACTCTTGCAGCCAAACCTGGGCTCTAAGCCCCTGCAGTGGGAGCCCCAGCTAGGAGGGGTGGTAGGCCAGGCTCTGCTGAGCCAGAGGCAATGGAAAAGCCCCAGGCCGGGTGTTCTGCCACACTGGATGCAGCCTGGGGCTCGGGAAGCACCAGGACCAGAGCTGTGTACTTACCCTCCAGCACTTTATCCAGATCTGCAATGAACTCCTCCAGCTCCTGTGTGTCACCGAGTTTAGCTGGCAGAAAGGCACACACTGTCAGGTCTCATTTGCAAGAAAAAAGATCCCTACCCCTTGCTTCTAACTTCTAACCACAATTGCTCCAGCTGCCTGCTGTTTCTGTCCCAGCCAGGTGCTGTCTGGGAGCAACAGAGGGTGGCTGGGGCTGAGCTGCATGTGCAACAGGGGCAGATCACTGCACAGCTCAGGAATAACCTCAGTCAAACACCCCCGAGCACAGTGTCCCCCAGGGTCGAAGCATCTCCATGGGATTACAGCCCACACTTGCACCCAGCTGCTGAAGGCGTCAAAAGAGCAGCACTGAAGCTTTCCAAGCAGTTGCCCAGCCCCCACCTGGATCTGGAGTCCCACACTCACATGGGGCTTAAGGGCAGCTGTAGCGTCACCCACCCCCACGTCCGCCAGGGCAGGGGGCTGGAAGTTACAGGGCAGAGGAGCAAGGGGTTTCACCAAGGATGCTGCTTGAGGGCAGCTTTGGCAAGAAAACAAGCCAATCCAACCTCATACTTTTTCCAGGATCCAGCCAGGACCCCAGGGCTCATTCCCACCTCCAAATCCTGGAGGGTCCCATTGGCACCCCCCAACCCCCGCCCGCAGGCGGCCCATCACTGCTGAGCCGAGCCAGGCATGCAGAAGGAAGCCCCGGGAAGCAGCCCTGGGGACAGCTCTCTCAGCCTCACCTTTGGAGGAGCAAGCATTGGCAGGGGTGTTGAGGTCCTCCTCGCTGGAGTTGAGACTGCTTCTCGGGGACGTGCTGGTACCTGCGCATGCAAAGCATTACTCACTGCCCACAGCCACAGGCACCTTATAAACAAGTTATAGAACCAGGGACCCATCATGTGGGTGGCATAGGGTCCCTGATCCACCCTGGCTCTTGGCCAGCCCATCTGTTCTTCCCCTGCTGCAAGGAATGCTTGGAAAAAGGGAACCAGAGCTTCTCTGCCAGGCCAAACAGCACCGGGGTTGCCTGGGCATGGCCATGGGGACTCCTCGGGGTTAGAGCGAAGTGGCTCCCTTTGAGCCCCCAGTTATCTCAAGCCTTATGCAGCCCTGCAGCAGGTGGCTCCCTTTGAGCCCCCAGTTATCTCAAGCCTTGTGCAGCCCTGCAGCAGCCAACCCAGCAGGAGCCCCTGCACATGCTGGGCCAGGATCCAGGGGTCATCACCTCATGCTACCCATCCAGCCCGCAAGAGATGAGTCAGGTGGGCAACTGCAAGGCCGGATCAGCTAGAAACTCAGTGGTTTACCATGGAGGAATGCCAGAGCTCCCAAAGCAACTCCATCCGCACGGACACTGTCCTCCCAAAGGGCTCCTCATTCCCCAGCCCCAACTCACTCTCCAGCTCATCAATGCCGCTGTCGTACACACTGTGTCCCGCTTTCTTCTTCAGCTCCTCCAAGTGCTGCTCGTATTGACATGCAGTGCCTCTGTCAAAGTCCTCCATCACCTCGTCAAACTCCCGCAGGAGGTCACTGAGCTCATCAGCCATTGCTGGGGGCAAGAATCCAGTGGAGGGAGGCGTTGGGGGCACACACCAGGCAGGCAGCCCCAGAAAAAGCCTCTCGGGAGCAGAACCAGGCTGGGGCCGGGGCAGCCCCCTTGCCACCTCCCTGCAGGCAGGCTGCCAGTGCCCACTCCGTGCGGGGCTGACATCGCCCCCGAGCCCCCCGCAGAGCTCTGAACCTCCTCCCCCGCCCCTCGGGCAGCTGGGCCATCCTTCCAGCGCATCCCACAGCCCAGCAGGGGCCCAGCCCAGTAAGAGCTGGTCCGAAGCAAGGCAAGGGTCTCGACCCAGCTTCTGCCCCTGCCTTCAGGCGAGGTGCGGTAGGGCTGCCCGGGGGTCCCGGCCCATCCCCGGCCCCGGGATGAGCCGCCTGCTCCGGCCCCGAGGGAGGTACCAGCAGGGTCGGCGGCGGGGAGAGGGCCAGGGCCGGCCCCGAGCACCCCCGAGCCCCCGGCTCCGCGGAGTGGGCCGGCCGATGCGAAGGCAGGGAACGAGCCCGGGAGCGGCGGGCAGCACATGGCGGGCGGGGGGGGGTCACCCCGGCAGCCGCCACCTCCGTCCCGCGGGCGGCAAACCCCGTCCTGCTCCCGGGGACCTCCCGACGGGAGCCCCGCCGGCACGGCACGGCACTCACCGGCGAGCGGGGAGCTCCGGCACGGCGGGGGGCTCCGGGGAGGCACGGCACGGCTCCAGCACTCACCGGCGGGCGGGGGGCTCCGGGGAGGCACGGCTCGGCTCGGCACTCAGCGAGGGGCTCCGGGGAGGCTCGGCACGGCTCGGCACTCAGCGGCGGGCGGGGGGCTCCGGCACGGCGGCGGGCTCCGGGGAGGCTCGGCACGGCACGGCTCGGTACTCAGCGGCGGGCGGGGGGCTCCGGGGAGGGGAGGCTCGGCACGGCACGGCACGGCTCGGCACTCAGCGGCGGGCCCGGGCGCGGCGGTTTTAGCGCCGGTGCGGGCGGCGGGCGGGACGCTCTGTGGGCGCCACCCCTCGCGGCGGGGCGCGCGTCCCTGCGGGGGTGCCAGGGGGGTGCCCCGTGGGACCCGTCCCCGCCGCCTCCGCGGGCCGCCCCCTGCCACTCCGGTCCGCCCCCCCGCCCCGTCCGAGGGCCGCCCTGGAGCCGCGGGGTGCGGGTGGCCGGGGCGTCCGCTGTCCCCCGCGGGACCGGGACCGGCCCTCCGCCCCGCGCGGTGCAGCCCGTCCCCACGCTCCGGGGGGGCTGGGTGATGCGCGGGGCCTGGGGTCAGCGGGCGGGGACGTTCGGCCCGTGGAGCCAAACCCCTTCCACACATAGCAGCCGAGGGGAGCTCTCCCGAGAGGGAAAGCCTCCTGCACACCCCTCCAGCCCACCCCTCCCTCCCCCCGCGGCGCTGCTCTCTCTGTCCCCAGGCTGAGTATGTTCTCGAGATCTTCGGGTTTCCTCCCGGTGCCCTGTTTCCTCCCCTGCATCCATCCATCCACCCACCCAGCACCTGAAGCCCCCCGGATGAGGTTTCTGCTTGTGTTCACTTTCCTTCAGCTGAGCTTTGCCTCCTCTCGGAGTTCCCCTCTCCTTCATCTCCTTCATGCTTCCCACTGTCATGGGCTCTGCCATGGATTTTTTTCTCCCATGTTTTAGCCACTTGGATGTCGGCTCACCCAAGGTGGGCACAGCTGCACAGTATCACTCTGTCATCCAAAATCACTCCCACCTTTGTGTCTTCTGCTGAGGCCTCCCCTCCTCATCACAGAGCTTGAGACAAGAGGCCCCAGACAAGTTACTTCTCCACACTGACGAGCTGTACCTCTTCTGCCTGGCCATGAATAAAAAGCCAGTGGATCTGTGGCAGTGACTGTCCGGGTGGCAAGGAGGAGGGCGACGCAAGCAGATGCTCCTCACTCTCACCTCCTGGCTTGGAAAAGGCAGATTCCAGCTGCACTTGCTTTTTATGGAGCCCCTAACTGCCAAAAATATCTTCAGACCATCTCAAGTATTTATTTGATTTTTTTGGTAGAGGGATGTGCCTATTAAAGATAGCTGTATGGAAAGCCTCAGGTGTTTTAAGCCCTGTTCAGATTTAAGGACCAATATGTAATGAGGGAGCTGACAGCTGGTTTGTGCTCTCCAGGTTTAGGATGGTGGGTGGTTTCTCTCGGCAGGCAGTTTCAATCCACGCTGCCTTGGTGGATTCAGGAGCCCACCACGAGCTCTGCCTGCCTTTTGCCAGTGCTGCATCAGCCCAAGCAAGCATCCTCCGAGTGGGTGAGTGGGCAGGGGGAGACTACAGCGTCTGGAGGACACAGGGGCACTCATGTGCTTTCTAGCTGTGCTGGCCCAGGGTTTTCTTTAGCTCTTACTCTTCCTAGCACCTAACCACCAGTGAATGCTGACACCTTGGTAGCTCCAGGAGTGAGCTTCGTTCCTTCAGCTTTAGTAGCGAGTTCTCGAGTCAAGAGGTCTGTGTCTGGGCAACACTCTACAACATGCTCCCATGACTGACCGCTGCAGCGAGCACCACTGCTCAGCCCAGCACCAAGTGATTCCAGCACCGACAACTGGTGAACAAAGGGGCCCTCCACCGATAAACACTCGCCTCACCTCAGCTGTCTTGGAGAACAAATACTGGAACGTCAGCCAGAGACCTTGGCCTGGCAATCCTGAGCTGTGCTGGGGACACTTCAATCTTTCCCCCAGAGTGGGGAAGGCATGCGCTGACCCTTGCCATTAGCTGCTGGCTTGTGCATGGGGACAGCATCCCCTCATGGGGTTTCAATTTCATAGAACAGAATCATAGAATTGTTTAGGTTGGAAAAGACCTTTAATATCACCGAGTCCAACCCTTAACCCAGCGCTGCCAAGCCCACCACTAAACCACATCCCTAAGTGGCACATCTACACATCTTTCAAATCCCTCCGGGGTGGTGACTCCACCACTTCCCTGGGCAGCCTGTTCCAGGGCTTGACAACCCTTTCAGTGAAGAAATTTTTCCTAATACCCAATTTTAACAAAACCTGGCTGCCTGCGTGTACTCCCATAGGTACAGGAGGCCAGGCATTACCAGGGAGAAAGGTCTAGTTATTATGTTATTGCAGATGGGAAGTACCTTTACTGTTCATCTCCATTTATTTCATGTTCTGGCTAACCATACCGATTGACCGATGCCAGCAGCATTTGGCAGCATCCCTTGGTTTTCCCAGGTTGGGGTGGTGCAGAACATGATCTCACCCCTTGCGATGCAGGACCTAGATTTAGCAGACATTGCATGTCTGATGGCAGCTGAGATGCCATCAGGAAGCAGTGGTATCAGAGCAAGCTGACCCACCATAGTGGGAGGGACCCAGCTCTGGTTTGTCATGCCTTGGTCTGGGGTTTTCCACCATGACTGGCACAGCCCAGCCCAGCAAGGGCTGGGAACCCCCAGTAACCCCCAGTATTATCTGTCAGGTGTGTCTGATACCTTTCTTCTCTGGATTTAACCCTTTGGGCAGTTTCTCTGGTCTCAAAAATGCAAATAAAGCAAAGCTTTGCTTAGAAGTGGAGTAACTTACTTTGAGTCATTTATGTTCTTTCAGTTTACCATGGGAACTTGAGTGGATAAAGTGTTACGTGATGCCATTCAATGTGTTTATGCATGTATATATCCTAATCAGCGGTCTAAGAGAGACACATGGGATAAAAAAAGAAAAAAGATCCTACTTTCTTTGCTGTTGACTGTAAAATCGCTCACTTGCTCATGAATCTGAGTAACTGGTCCTCCTGCTGCAAGATACTTCCTGTTGTATCCTTTACCCTCCTTAAGACCTCTAAGCTTGGCTCTAGCTGTAAAAACAGCTCCAGTGCTGAGTGGCCTGAGGTGGTTTCGGTGGTGGTGGTGCCAACAACCAGCCTTTAACCGCCCTGCACTGGCACTGGGGGTCTAGAAACATCGACAGACACTTTCAGATTATTTCAAAAGGCGCAGTCATGGAGGCTTGCAGGTTCAGCCTGGGGAGAAGGGGAGAAGAGCCCAACAATAAATCTGAAGCATAACAAAAGCTAACCAGCTTTTTCACAGCAGCTCTGGAATGATGTTAATGCTTCATAAATGATGGTGCTTTGCAACTGATTTGTAAAGTGGGGGTTATTTTGTGAGGCTGAAATAAAACAAGCTGTAAGCAAATACTCATGCATGCCAGGCAGTGACAGCCCATGTGCTTCTGAGAGAGAAAAAAGTCTGGTACTGCTCAGAGGAGGCTGCTGCGAGAGCGGCGCGGCTGCTGCCGGGCTGCCCTCAAGTGGAGTTTTTTGCAATATCCCATTGGCAGTGACAGCCGCCCTTGAGCAGTTTTCAACTCTTGCGATGCAGTGGTAGAAAGACCCACAGTGATTTTTGTATTCTCTATGGTAAATGGAGGAAAAGAGCATGCTTCCCAGCGAGCCCCCAGTGTCCCCAGTGCCCACCACCACGCCGCTGCGAAAGTAAACTTCAAAGGGACTTTTTTTTTGCAAAGCAAAGCAAATAGCTGCCTGGTATTTCAGCATCCTTGTCCCGTTCAGATTATTGCAAGCTGGTTGGTGATTCGGTGTGTAGTGGTATTTCTGAACTTCTTCCCACCACCCAGCGGGAACGGTATAAAACAGAGTGTAATTGGGGAATGGATGGATAAGGCTCACCGGGTGCAGTGGGTGACAAGCCATCCTGGAGACACCTGTCCTACATGTGTGTTGTATGTTGGATCCCTTGGGGTGTAAAACACAGAGTCCAGTGAGAAACTGGAGGGCAGCCAGCCCGGCTGGCAGGAAGCCTTCGTAGGGGTGACCTGATGCTCTTGTATGTGCCTGTTGTAACGTTCAATGGTGACCACAAACCTTTCAGTCACTTTTTAAATCCTTGTGTGGCTTCCAAGGGGGCAACACACACAGACAGCCCAACACTATAGTCCTGTGTAGACCTGTTGACCACTGCCCCCTCCCATCCCCAAATGTGGCATAGCTCTGCGGTGCGTATCGCCCAGTAGGTGCTATGGTTTGGTGTTCTGCTGGTATCAGAGTTCCTGTGGTATCCACTATAATCGCTCAGGGCTTAGCAGTGGGAGAACAAATTAAAGCTCAGAGGAATCAAGGGAGAGAAGCCAAAGTGACGTTGGTGGCATTAATCAATGCCGCAGTCGCTCTCAGAGTGACTTACTGTGGCAATGGGGAATGTGGAAATGTTCACTCGGGTTGGGATTTTCTTTTTTGATACTGAAAAATTTGATCAAAACCATGAGATGTGTGGACTTCTCACCATTGACCTCTGTGCCGGATCTGTTGCTCTTGGTAGAAACAAGTCAAAGCTACACCTAGAAGCAGGGGCATCAGGTAGAGCTCTGGCTGGGACAAGGCATGAAGCACTTCGCTGGGTTTGTGTTCTGCTTGAGATCTTAATGTCAGCCTTGATGCTTCTGGCTTCCTCCTGTATGAGCAGGCCAGTGGCTGCAGCTGCTGAAATGTTTGGGCAGAAAAGTGCTCGTCATGTTCTAACAATGCGCTAAAGATGAGGGATGAAGGTTTGTGCCATCTCTATCCTCTGCCTGTGGCCATCAGTTCTCTTCAGTCCCCAAGGAATCCAACATACAACACACTTGTAGGACAGGTGTCTCCTGGATGGCCTGTCACCCACTGCACCCAGTGAGCCTTATCCATCCATTCTCTGTGCACCCAGGACTCCAACACTTCATGTCCTCCCATGATGACAAAGAAGCTGATGTGCAGCCCAGGTTTCAGGTTGGCAAAATGATTTGAGTGCCCTTTTGTCCACGTGAAGACACAAAGATTACTTGCTTTTTCTTGGTTTAAAATTCTTGGTGAACATTTGTAGCAACTCCTCCCAGCCTGAGGATCTGCCCCCTTCCCAGTGCTCCCCCACAGTGGGGACACAGAAAGATCCACCATCAAGTTGTGACCAAGAGTTACCAGAACATCTTGTCCTCGTTCGCGCGTTACTGTTAACGGACTGAAGCCGTTACCACTAACAGGAGATAACTAGTGACATGGGAACAGTAAGATCAACACCAGCTGTTGACTGAGAGCGGGGTCGTGCAGACATGCCAGAGGCTTCTAGGAAGAAATACGGAAGGTATCCCAGAGGGTCTGCTCTTGCAGATCCTGCAGCCTGTCCTGCACAGAGCAGCCGCTGCCTCCTTGGATATGGCGTTGGTTACACAGAGGGTGCTCGAGTATGCTGGTGACCTCAGAAACCTTCAGTGGTCTTATGGTATCCTGAGTTTATCCACTCCTGCAGACTCCAAAGCACTGTTCGTTTCTGGAGCTTATCAGTTCTTGGGAGGCTTTTACCAGCTATCTCTCAGCACACACTTCTCTCTTCATGCTGTTCTCCAGGAACTACCTCTCCACCCATCCCAACTGTACCCATCCACAGGGAAGGGACCTTTACAAAATAAGAGCTCAGCCCTAAGCAGCACAGTTGAGAGGGTGCAGTACCTCCAGGCAGGCACCATCCACCAGACAGATGCAGCTGAGCCTACGTTGGAACCCCTCCTCCCTCTCAGGCTGAGGGGCACAGCGAGGCTCAAGCATTTGTTAATAATCTTATTGATGCTACATGGCACAGGCCAAAGCTGTGACACTGTTAGGGTAGCGAGGCACACGAGCCAAGCCACGGCCACAGCCCTGCTCCAACTGCCCAGCCAACACATGCTGTCGGAGCCTACATCTCAGGCCAGACTCTGACCTGCATCCCCCCTCCCCTGGACGGAGCTGGTACCCAGCCCCGAGCAGCACCCGCCGCTCCCCCACGCAGGAGCATCCTGCCAGCCCAAAGCTTCCCAGGGCGCCGGTCCCAGCTGCGATCCCCCATTCCACCTCTCATGGACTGACTCTGGATGTGAACGTAGGAAAACCCACATGGAGCGAACCACTGATGGAGCTTCCGTCCTCCTTTAAACACCCCAGTTCCTCCTTGTCCTCCCTGAGCCACAGTTCTGCCAAACGCTCCAGCTTGGTTTTGTTTTCAAGAATACTTTTTCATTTTTCAGCCACTCTGGGGAGGCAAAGGGCTGTCAAGTCCTTCAGCTTCTACTCAACATGCCAGTGTAAACAGAAACATTTTAAATCACAAGAAAAAAACCCAACTATGCCCACATGTCAGCGTATGGCAGCTGTGATGAGGAGCTCATAGCAACAGGCTGGGAACTTATGCAGACATGAATTTCAATCAGTCCTCTGCTAAGGTTGAGGTTGGGGGAGTTTCAGAGTCATACATGAAACAGGACAATTAAATCTATCGTGGAACAGACATTTCTATCACACGTGAGAAACCCTGCTGTCTAATACAACCCAAAGTGACAGACAGATGGAGACCTACAGAGCAACAAAAGGAAGCAACTACAAAGCCAAACCCTGCCTGCCCTGAATTATAAAGCCAGACATTTTTGCCAAGATTCATGGAGAACAAACACTGTTGTAATCATCAGTGTGTATCTCATCGTTTCTCCAGAATAAAGTCATGGATTTACAGCCAATGTCAGGTAATCCAAAGAAGAGGAGCTGTGACACCAGATCCATCTGCCCCAAACACTAAAAAGTCCTGGTTTAGCTCATTCCTGTCTTCTTTCTGCCCAGCTGCTTGCCAGCATTAACTGCCTTCCTTTCTTACCTGTCTGACCTGGTTTTCTACACCAGTACTGCTCTGGGCACCAGTTCTCCTCCCATCACATTCCTTACCAGCTTCCTACCCACCTGCCCTCTTCTCGGCTCTCCAACTGCATTTCCTTGGAAGTAAGATCTAAACTGTGAATGTGACCATTGACATGTCAAGACAAGAATATAAATTACATCATCTCAGAAGACAGATGAAAGGCAAAAAGACATTGCATGCAAAATTCACAGATGCCTCTTTTGCTGTCCCTTTGCCTTTGACTTCCCCCTCCACGGACACTGTTGACCCTGCACCATGCTGGCTGTGGCTCGCTGTGCCAGCCTAGCCCACCGGAGCTGCCTGTGGATGGCTGCCAGAGCATCCCTCCCTGTGCCGCTGCTTCACCCAGAGACAACCCAGCCCACAGGGGTTACCGAGTAAGGGGCAGCCAGGCCACGTCCGGCAGAGTAAAGGGAAAGAAAACAACAGAAAATATTTGCTGATAACTTTCATTCTGCCAGATCAGCTAAAAACATATATTTGCATGTAACCGGCAGTGAATTCCAGCGCCTGAGCAGCAGGAATACCCCAAACCGGACAGTTCTCAGCCAAAGATCATGAAAAGATGCTGTAATCTGTAAAATATATTAGGTCTACTTACTGAACATTAACTCGAGGAAAACAGAAGTTTATAATCTTCAGAGATTATTGTTCCCTCTTACTACACCAGCCATACGTTTTGGGTTCAATACAGTGTTTTCTGTCTATAAAATGAGTGGTTTGAAACCTGGGTTCAAGCAAAGCAGCAAGCTGTGAATCTGGAGGTGGCAGGCCAGGGTCTTTGCAACAATGGTGCTGTTGCTTTGGCTCCAAGAGAGCTTTCCCTCCGCACGAGCCTGGGATAAAACACCACGCAGTAACAGGGATCCCAAAGCACCAAGGGCACAAAGTTGAACTGCACTTTCCACCCTCACTGCCCTGCTAAGAGGCACCATCCTGTGCTGTCTCAGGCCAGGCTCCTCCCTGCCAGCACAGGGGGTCCCAGCCCCAGGCTGCTGCTGTCCCCTGCTGTCCCCGTAAGCAGCCAGCCCCACCAGCGCCCAGCGGACGCCTGGAGGGATGCCAGCTGGAGGTCATTTTAGAACTCCGAGTCCTGTCTGCTGAGCATGGCACGAGCCATTGGACACCTGCTTGCTGCTCCCCAGTCTGCACCAGTTCACTGTCCCAGTGCACGGGCTGGCGGTCATTCGGAGGGGAGAGGCTGTCCTCCCCAGGCTGGGGCAGAAACCTCAGGGCCCGAAGCGCAGTGAAGCGGAGGAGGGCACTGCGGCACCTCAGCCCTGCAGGCAGGCTGCGGCCCACGGCTGTCTGGTGCTCCCAGAGCACGCTTGCCTCGGCACACCGCTGCCCACACAGCCGGGCCTGCACAGCCACTGCACAAGCACACCGATTTATTGGTTGCCATCTAGCAACAAACCCACGTGTGGAAAGCTTTTCTGCTGGCAACCCACAAACGCCTCTCCAGTGGTGGGTCTGCCTGCACCAGAACCACTTGGCACATCTACTGGTAGCAAAAGATGCTCCCACAGACGTTCATACTCCTTTCACTTCTCCACTCCTCCAAAGCAAGATAGAGGGCTTCTTTTTTACTGGGGAGAGGTTGCCCGGATTTGTCTGCAGAAGGCAGTGTGAGGACCTGGCCCAGCCTTGCTAGATGCCGATGTCCAGGTTTAGGAATGAGATGCTGCTGTACAGCTCTGATGAGACCGAGCTGCTCTCCAGGGTGCGGGTCCAACCAGGCAGTGCAGATGGAGCATGCTCCTCTGTTGAATCCTCACTCTCTGTGCTCCTAAGAAAACAAAAAAAGAGAGAGATGCTGTTTGCAAACTGCTTCTGTTGCCAACTGCACACCTGAATGGCCTCTAGCAGCCAGCTCAAAGATTTGCCAACTCTTTGGACAGTCCAAAAGGAATGTAGAGACAGACAAGGAACAGTAGCATAGATGACTCGTAAAGTCTGTGATCCAGGAAACCATTTCACACCGGACAGCCCATGTTTGCAGAAGGAGTCAGCAGCTCTACAAGGAGATCGAAGGCTGCCAGACGTGTCGTGCTTCAGACCACAGGGGAACAAAATACCTCCAGTGTTATGTGCCATGGTCGTGGACCCAGATTATGGGACACATGGCCTTTTCACCCAACTTTCTTTAATCACAGGGAAAGGCATGAACACAGATTCTGAGCCTCTGTGGGTCGATCCCACCTTGCCACCAAAAGCAGATGCACAGACATAGCTGGCAGTCACACGCAGACACATGCGCACACAGGACAGGCAAAATCCCCACAGAAGCGCGGACAACACCAAGGGTGGTGAAAATTTGGAGAAAGCTGGTGATGGAGCTGAAAATGGAGCAGGCATCAGTGTGCAATCCTGAGAGGCTGGAGCAGCAGAGGAGTCTGGGGTAAGTACGCACACAGAAAGATGTGCACAGCGCCGGAGCCCTGATACAGGGCAGATTTGGGTAAAGGAGAGAGCGTGGCACAGGCTGGGGAGGAAAAAAGGAGAACAGGGAGCTCCAAGGGACGGAAAAGGTGGGGTGTTTCAGCTGTTAGGTGTTAGCACAGAAAGTGAAGGATTTTAGCCAGGGAGCTCATGACCGAAAGTGATAGCAGGAACAGGGAAGACGGGCAGAACGATCAGCAGGATCTGTCCATCGCTTGCCAGCAACGCGGTGAGCGTTGCTCAGGTGGGCTTTGCCCCCGTGCCGCGAGATGCCCTCCAGCAGCACTGTGCCTCGCGGGGACTTACGGCACGGCGTTGAACTTCCTGCGCAGAAGGTAGTCAATGACATCGGGGTCAGTCTGAAAGAGCCTCCTTAGGACGCCACATTGCATTTCTGGAGAGACCTGGGAGGGATACAGAGACATGCTCACTCGTGCCATCTCCTCCTCTCTGGAGGAAGATGAACAGAGGCAGCCAAGGACAGCAAAAGGACTCCAGGTCAATTGTGCTCACAGACCCTTCGTGCTGGTGTCGTGTCCCACACACCTGCCAGGAGGCTGAGCAGGATCTTAGCCCCTGCTTTTCCCACACTAACCCCGCTCCTTTGGCTGCCTGCAGACAATTGCTACAAGGCTTGTTGGGGACCTGAAATGTCACATTCCCATAGACCTGTAGGAAATGGACAATTCTCGGGAATTTTCCCAGGTCCTCTCCTAAAACCAGGGCCAGGAGGATTGCTCAGTGTATGCTGCTGCTGATCCAGGGGGGTTCTGCCAGGGTTTCAAACACAGCCTCCGCTGGGTTGTCCACAAGAAGAGCAGCCACTTGAGCTATATGACTGCCTGCCGCCCACCTACATCGCATCCCTGGGGGACTGCTTCAGAGTGCCCGAGCCCACACGAAGCATCAGTGGCCCTCGCGCCAGCACCTTGCTGTGCACCCTCAGCGGCTCTCCCACTCAACCACCATACCTGCCTCTGAGCAACCCTGCCTGCGCTCAGGTACCGCACTGCACAGCGCTTGCCCTTTCCACGAGCATCTCCCAGAGCGGCAAAGGGAAGCGCAGAGCCTGGAGAGGCAACCCCAGTCTGCCATGCCTCCCTGGCACCCGTGCTGCAGCAGGGCAGAGTGCAGAGTGCAACAGCGAAGGCTTGAAGCCCAGCTGGACAACCATGCAGAGCAAGATTCTGCCAGGAGAAAACACAGGGGGTCTGTAGGAGGTTGGAGAGAGGATAAAGCCAGACCCTTCCCAGAGGTGCCTAAGCACAGACCGAGCTGCAGCAGGGATGAGCTGCAGCAGAAACACTTCTGACAAGGAGAAAATTCTTCCCCCGAGGCTGGTGCAGCCCTGGGGCAGGATGCAGAGAGGTCACAGTCTCCATCCCTGGAAATAAGCAAACCCCAGCTGGATGTAGCTCTGATCTAACTTTGAATTGAGCCCTGATCTGGTTGGCCTGGAGGTCCCAGAGCTCTCTGTCCATATGAACCTTTACCTGACCCTAAAAGATGCTTTTGGGAACCCCAGGTCGATGCATCCCCTAGGACAGGATAAGCCCTCCCTGCCTCGCACTGATGGTCTGAGTCACCCGCTGAAGAGTAGACCTGAAGCGATCCCATCCTTCGCTGCCCTCACTAGCTCTCCCCACTGTGCTCTCCCTCACTAGCTCTCCCCATATCTGCCTAAGGCTGTGGCATCTCCACCCCAACACCACTGCCTTCCAGCTCCTTCCCTTTTCCAGGATCTCCTGTTTTCTCCTGTTCTTCCCCCTCCCTCCCCTCACTGGGACTTTAGGGAAGAAACAGCACTGAGGTACCACTCCTGCAGTTGCTGTTGGCCAGCTGATTCCTGTCCCAAATGAGGCCAGTCAGGCATCACTGGGGTGAAAAGCGACAAGAGGGAACCTGTTCATGGCGTGACCCTCAGCTCTGCCTTACGATGCCAGTAACAAGCCATCCCAAAGTAACAATTACACCTGCCATGAGGAATGAATCACATCTTCATAAGCTAACTTGATTAATCTGCTGCTAAGTGGGGCTGTGAATTCATCCTTCCTCCTGCTGCCATTAGGAGAGTTCAGAGAGGAAGGCAGGGTCTAGAGAAGCTGCCCTGAGAAAGCCTCACCTACCATGAACAAGGTCTGGTAGTGCTCAATCAGCTTCTGGAGTACCAGTATGATGGCAGCACTGTCTTCAAAGTTCACGGCACCAGCGTCTTTCTCTCCAGGCTTCTCCTTCTGCAGGATGTTGGGACCAAAGACTGTGGCCAAGTTTGAAACTGTCATTTTATTCCCAGGAATCTAGCAAGCAAACATAAAAGGAAATTGCAGATTATAGATGCACCGGCATCCCAGGATAGCCTCACCCACCCCAGGACAGGAACACAAGCTGCTGAGTGAGGCCAGGGTGTTGATCTGGGTCCCATTTGGTCCTCTCTGAGCTGGTGGCAAGGCCAGCGTGAAGGGTTGTGGTGCTGGAGCACACGCTCATCCCCTCCATGCATCAGGGTCTCCATTCCCATCTACCTGGCTTTCACAACCCCCACAAAAAGGTAACAATCAATATTTCTGTATCATCTTACAATATGGGACAAAGACAGTCTCTGAATCATGGAAAGACTTGGAGCTTGAATTGTCCAGAGAAGTCAAAATCAGCCCTGATGCACAATCCTAAGTCCTTCATGAAAGATGGATGTGGAAAACCAGAATTATTCCACCAAAAATGCCCCTTGTGCTGCCTACGGACACACAGCCAGGTCTCTCTGGGGTTACTGCAACTCAGAAAAATCACTCAGCTGGTCCAAGAGCAATGCAGATCTGGCAAGGACAAGGGGATTTATCAGCAAATTGGTTTTGCCAAAGGATTCACCCAGGCTTTCAAAAAGCCCTGCTTGGTTTAAACCAACGAAGTCTGAGCGATCCCTTCTTCATGCAGTCGACCAGTTTGGGCCAGCCTTACCTCCTGACCATCAGGGCCCCAGGAGCTCTCGGCGTGCCGGGCCACCTCGCTGAGGAACCGCAGGAGCCGGTGCAGCGTGTCGCTGTGGCAGGGGGGCAGCAGGAAGAGCAGCAGCTGGAGGGTGGCCAGCTGCGCCGGACCCTGCATGGCTAGGCAGAGAGCAGCCCGTTAATTAACATGGTTCCCAGCCCACTAGGCACTTCCAGCTGGACAGCCCTCATTTACATCCACAGTAACGAGCTCTGAAGGGAGCCAGACTGGTGTCTTACCCCTTATCCCATCCATGCAGGGAGCATATAATTAATCCCACTGCTGTCAAGTGGTTTTGGCAAAGAAGGGTGGTGAGGAAGGATCTGGGAGCCAAATGTTTGAAAAATTTTACGTGGTGTGGTGTGAATTTTCATGGATTCACCCTAGAATCCACACGCGGTCCAGGGCCATTCAGCCTTTTTATTAACAGTATCAGCAAGGGGAAAAAGTCACCTCTCTGCAGTGACAGTGACACCGAGCTGGCAAGGGAGAAGGACAGGGGGACAGCAAACAGCCAGCCAGCCAAGGCTGGAGAAAGTACCTAAAAACATAACAAGGAGGGTATGACGCAAGGGGGACGTTCAAAGCTCTGTGTGATGGATGGCTGTGAGGAAGGAGCAGCGGATGGGGGGTGCAGAGGGGATGGGTGCATGGTCCCATATCCTGCTTGGTGCTGGCTGCGCGGGGGGCTCCTCAGGTCACTTCTATAAGGAGAACTGGCAAGATCTTCTGGTTCAGGATCACAAAGCCAGTGTGAGCTGAAGATCTGCTCAGATCACACACGCTGGCAGCAGCAAGAAAGCAGGTGATGGCACTTAGCCTGTAATGGAGCATGTAACTAAACCGCAGCCCTGCAACCTGCTGAAGGCTGTGCCCAGCACACAGCTGGGTGGGCTCAAACCACAGCTGGGCAAGCAGATGGAAGAGAAATCCACTCCAGGCTATAAAACATTAACAAGACTTCAGGCTCAGGTTACTTGAAGACCACCAGGAGGTGGAATATTGGAGAAAACAGCACTAAAGTTTTTACACAATCCTCTAAGAGATCCCGGCTGCTCCTGGAAATGGGATAGTGGTCCAGAACAACCTGGCTCTAGCCACAGGTGCTCGCCCTGATGTTAAGCCTGGAAGACACGGCTGTAGCCTGTATGCATCACTCCAAAAAAAGATGTATTTCAGTACTGTGAATATTCTGCAGTTCTGCTTGGCTTTGCGGGGCAAACAGCAATGATCTTTATTAACTTTCTCATCTCACATGAAGCCCATCTTTATCTAAAGTAACACCAGTTTCCACTGGGAAGGCATACAGAAGGTAATTCACTTGACAGTTCCCAGCCATTTGCTTTACCCTGTGCCCTAAAAGTCCTTGTATATGACAAAGGTGTATCATTTATTCTCCTGTATTTTAGGATGCAGGCTTGTATGAGAGATACTGTCACTTCATATGCAGCAAGAGATGAAAATACAAACAGAAGTAACAGCTTAGCAGATCTGGACAAGGGTTAGAGGCTGCTGACCCATAGGGAGAACACGTGACATTGCTGGGGAAGGGTGAAAGGTGGGACTGGCAGTGACCCTGACCCTTGCAGGGGCTGACTGCAGGCCCAGGGACAGTGCTGCAGGGCAGCATCCCAGGTCCTGCCACTCCTTCACTGCCACCCGCGGTGACTTCAGCAAGGACAGGCTGGCTTACGCTCCTGCTTTGCAGCGCAGGTGTGCTGTATGCTCAAATACCTGAGCCTGGGGGCAGATTTGCCTTATACATTCCCTTAAATCCCTGTACACCTCTGCTCCCCCCACCCACATGCCCCGTCTTCCTCCCTGGCATGGCACACAGCCATCAGCAAGCCCACTGGTGTGGAGCTGCTCATTTTTGACGTGGAAGCGGGGATTCAAGGATCTGAAGAATCAAATCTGAGGAGAGAAGGATGGCAAAAGGGAAGCAAAGACATGGTGAAGGAGACTAAGGTAAAGTGATGCTGGAAGCTGTGAAGACTGCTTAAAAACTCAGTCACCGGAAATATGGATGGCAGGGGGACCTGGGCAGAGGATTTGCAAAGATGCCTGTACAGGCAGTGCAAACTGCTGGGCTGAGCTCCTGCGCAGCACGCCAAATTGTGCTGAGACCTGGTACTTGCATAAGAAGAAAATTCCCTTTGTTTTTTTTTTCCTTACAAACCCAAGTGTGATGGGTGGGTGGTGCAGAGTGAGTCTCTGCCAGGGTACTCACAGGCTGTGCTGAGGAAGGCTGCATAGAGCTCTCTGGGTATCAGTGAATCTGGCATGTCCCGAAGAAACTCTTTCAGCAGAGCAGCCACATCATGAACACTTTGATGCTCATCCAAGAAAACATCCACCCCTCGGTCAAACTCCTCCCTCAGCTTAAAGATGGAAGAAATAAGAATAAAAGCAACAGTCAGTTCTTCCTCTTTATATGACTCATGCTGCCAGGATCTGTCCCTGTACAGAGCTACTGCAAAGGCAGGACACAAGGGCTGGCTACTTCCGACATCCCTCCGACTCAGGGCACCCCCAAGAAAAGGCACACCAGAGCCCAGCAGCCTCCTGCTGCCTTGAGGATGGGCCATGGGACCAGAAGGAGCCCCTGGCTCTGAATGGCCAACCAGGGCGTGGAAGCTTGGCTAATGGCAGCTTGGAGAGATGAAGCCTGCTCCCTGTGGCTGGGAGAAGGACCCAGCAGCGGGTTAAGGCTATCTGTGATCCAGCATGTGCCTGTGATATCTTAGACCTCTCCGCACCAATGTCTGCTTTATTCATTCCCCACCCACACATGCATCTGCCCTTCGCATGCAGTACTGCCACAGAGGATGCTTCACCTGCTGAACTCTTTTCTTGGAACTCCCAACCCGGAAGATGCCCACCGTGTGGAGACCTGGGGGACAGACAGGTTAGTGCGCTCGTTCCCACAGCCCCCTGCCACCCCAACCAGCTCTGGGAGCACCTCAGCATCATGGAAGTGGTTCTCTTGCACTGCAAGGCAGCGTGTCCTTCCCTGCTTCTGGCAGAGGGGTTAAAAAGAAAGGTTTCAGAGCTGTAAGGTTTTCGGGGGCTACCTGTGGGCCAGGGAGATCTCATCCGTGCAGACACTCTGAGCTGGGTGCTGTGTTGCAGGGGGAGTTAAGGCCAGAGCACTCCAGGAGATGGGTCGCTGACACGCAGTGACATTCACTTCTCAGCCCAGATGCTGCACCCAGCCCGGCAGACTCTCCCCGGTGGCTTTTCGGGAGTGTGCCCTGCCCCAGGACTCGTCTGCCTCCTCCGTCTCGGGAGCAGCTGGGCTGGAATCCCCAGGAGGGGTTTTACCGACCTACCGCGGGACACGCCGCCCGGCTGGAGGGGCATGCGCATTTACCGTGCGTCTCAATGTGTTTGCAACATCTGTCCACAATCCGCGGGACCTGCCAGGTGATGGGGTTGAGGCTCAACATCTTTTTCTTGCCCAGGCTTCTCTGTGGGTCCAGCTCGTGGGGGTGTGACAACTGCAGCGCCTCCAGCAGCTTGGAAGCGTCTCTCAGGTCAGTGATGGAGTCCACGGACATGGCCCCCTGAGGTGGAGCAGAGGTGATTCTCAGGGTGGCAGGAACTACCCCACAAGATCCCAGTACACCGTCAATGCTGTGACCTCAGGAGTTTGTGGGAAGTGGAGGCATCACCTCTGAACAAATGCTGAGGTCTACAGAGCCTGTCTGGGGTTGCAGGAGAACCACAGAGATGCCTTCCATCTCCCAAGTGCTCATTTAAGTGCACTGCTCCTGGTGGGAGGTGTTCCTAAATGCAGCCTTCCCACTGAGGCAGCCCCTACACCACGTGCAGTCATGGGGAAAGAGCAAATTTCCCCACATCTTTCACCTCTGACTGCACAACATGCTACACTGAGTTACCTGTTCTGGAGCTGCTTTACACCAGGGGTTACAGGCACTTCGCAAGAGGCAGGCGTGGGTCTCTGCTCCAGAGAGATGAGGCAAACCAAACCCAGCCCAATACCCACCTCCTCTTGCAGGAAACAGGACTAAGGCCAGGAGGGTGGCCAGGCTGCCCGGGCACACCGCCTTCCACCCGCTTTGATGCAAGGCTAGTCAATGCAGAGCAGCTGGGCCGCACAGCCACTGGCCCCACAGCAACGAGGGGTCCGTCCCTGCCACGTGGCCAGGGAGCCAACATGGCCACCACCAATGGCAGCAACTTCTGGTGGGAATTTCACAAGTGCGAGGCCCCATCTCCAACTGCAACATTGCCAAAAACGTGACATTGTTTCATGGAAAAGTCATAGCTGTTCACAGTGCTTCTCACCAAGATGTGATGCAACAAAGGAGTAGAAAAATCCCTGCCACTGATGAATGTCCTCCTATCCCTCTCTGCCTTTGGCTGCCTGGCCACGTCCTTCTGGTAACCTTGGCTCCGTAAGAGCTGAGCTAGTAAAGAGTGTCCCACGCCTCGCCACCCAACTCTTGGGGGAAGCAGGGACACCCCATTTCCCTGAGGGCAGGCTGGGACCAACCCAGCGCACAGCACTGATAACTCACATTCATCAAGAACAGACCCTGCCGAGGTCGGAGCCTCCCCCAGCCTGCAGCACCATCACAGTGCAGCCCACTTTTCCAATCGTACCCTTCGCTGGCTCCAGGAGCTGTTGTCAAGAAGAGTTGGGGAAAGCGGCTCCTCCGGGAAGACCCCACAGGGTACCAGGCCACAGCTCCTGCCCACTGGGGACTTCTTCTGCCTCTGAGCCCGAAACCTTGTCACTGTCTCTTCCACCTCCAGGCACAGCCGGCGACTCTTCTTCACTGCGTCCTGCAGTTGCCTGTAGGCACGGTCATTGGTGATGACCTGGAAGAGCGGGATCCCGAAGGTCTGAGGAGAGCAGTCTAGGGAAGAACGTGGAAGAAATAAGAAAGTATCACTAGCAGGGAAAAGGGAGGGGGAGCTGCACTAGCACAGCTCAACTGCCAGGGGCACGCGTGCATGCCTGGATAAAGTGATTGACCAACAGAAGGGAGTACCAGGATACTGTAAAGGTACCGCCAGCAGGAGAGTGAAAAGGACAATAAAATCCTCTTCAGAGTTTATAAAGAGTTTCAGAGAGTATAAAACCAATTCAATGCATGACAAGGAGATCTGTAGCTTGAATCTGGGACAGCAGTCCTGTAACTACCAGTGTCCTTGCATGCTCTGTCCCCTCCTGCTCCCTTCTCCAGCTCCCCAGGAGTGCCTGGGCAGGTGGGAAGAGCATCTCCAGTGACCCTGGGCAAACCCAAAGGAGAGCTGCTGCCCTGGAAAGCTGCAGGACACTGTGTGGTGGGACTCAGGGTGCAGTGCCATCAGAGAGCTGAGCAGCGAGGGCATGGTGTGGGAGACAGTGTCCTGGAGGAAGAGGAAGGAGGTGCAGGGGAGCTGGGAAGGCAGCAGGAAAACTGGCCTCCATCAACATGCTTGTTGCAACCTGTCCCAGTTTTTCCTGAACTTCCCTTCCTTTTATTGGTTACAGCCTCACAAAGATGCCATAGCATCTATGAAGTGGAAACTTCATAAAGGAGATGAAAAGAGAGCTCTCCTTACTTCCAGCCTCCCCACCACCCTGGGCCAAGTGGGTTTGCAACTGAAGTACAAGCCACAAATCCAATTAGTAAAATATCAGACTGCTGCTCAATAATTTCCTTAAGTGAACTTTGTACAAAATTAGTAAGGGCTCATTCCCAGCTGGCTGTGCTCTACAGTTCTGGTTTTCCCAGGTTTGTGGCTGATGTCCTTCAAGGGACAATAAAACAGAACTCAAAGTAGCAAGACCAGGGCTAAAACAGGCAGGCAGAAATATTCGCGTGTGTGCATCTTCACAAATGCATGTTCATGTGCACACATATTTTGTCCACACGCACACGCATCTCTTCCAGACTCCCTCAGGCTCATGCACGTACCGTTACAGCCCATGCTGGAGAACTGCAGAACAACACGGGACAAAGCACCTGGCTGAATTCAGGGACCTCCCAGCTCAGCTTCATCAAAAATCACCAATTCTGTTTGAGAGCAGGGACCAAAACCTGGGGAAAAGGGAGGCTGCTCACCTTTCTTATCCTTGGAAAAGCTCTCCAGTTTCTGGCGGATAGATTTACTGCCTTTAGGTCCAACTATGAGGAGAAAAGAAAGCAAAGGTCCTCCATCATCAGGCTGTTTTAGCACGGTCTCCCCTTAAAGACATTTACCTTTCTGTACACTTGTGAGCAGAGCATGGCCACAGGCAGCTCCCGTGGGCAGAGGGACACTGGGGGCCTGAGGTGGCCATGGACCAGAGAGGGATGAGGCCATGAGGCCACATGGGATGGCATGGGATGGCATGGTGGGTATCACCTACCTGGGGGAAACAGCCCCAGAGATGGGCCACCATCCTCTCCAAGCGGAGGAGGGGACCCCTCCAAGCTCAGGCACCTGGACCCCATGGCACCAAACCGTAGCCATGGGTTAAAGACACCCCAGCTGTGGGACTCACCCCACGTGCCTCAGACCACAGCCCTGTAAACCTCTCTCCATCAGGGCTTACTGATGCCTTGCTATCCAGATGTGCAATCCGGCAATGCAGAAAACTGCAGGTCAGAGCATATGAACCATCAGCGGGGCAGCAAATTAACTGGGATTACAAAATGGAGAACACATGAAAGAGCAGCAGAAAACCTTCAGCTGTCCAAAGGCTGTAGCTTAAAACTGTTCTGGCCACCTTTAAATTCTACATACATGTTATACACGACTGTATTAATTATGATGTCCTAGAAATGACTCAGAAAGCTACCCTAATTTATCCTCAGAAGTCTGGTCTTGACACTGGAAAAAGGCATGCAGCCCCAGAAAAGCTTTTGCCAATGTTTTACAGAGCACAGACAAATAAAGTCAGACAAAACACACATCGCCAGATATCCTGCAGTGGGCCGAGAGAGGCAAGCCCTGCTCCTAATTATTCCCCACGTTGCGCTTCCAGAGACAGCAGCTCAGCAGCAATGAATTGAAAAACGAATTCACTGCCCACCCTAAATCCTTCCAAGAGACATCGCCCCTGTTCTGGCTTGTGCTCCTTACTCCTGAGGAATTCTTTTCCTAGAAACAGCTTATACAATTGTTTGGGTTATTTTTGTAAGATTAAGAAGAAAGCTATGAAAGTTGGTATGAGCAACACGTGCATAAATCACATTAACTATTCTGCAGCGCCATATGTGTTGTTTCATTCAAATGACCAGATAGCAGGAAGATGAACAACAACCTGGAGACAAAACCCACTCAGTCAAGGAAACAAAAGGCCAGCAAAACGCTGCTGTTAGGAGGGGTGACACAACGTGCTGAGGCTGAGCATCTGCTTAACTCTCCACTCCTAAAGCTGTGCAGATGTTCCTAAGGGAAACAAACCACGAGGCAGGAGATAAAAGAAATTGTCAGGATCCCCCTGTCCAGAAGCCCAAGCTGATATCTCCCTCACAGAGGAACGCGTATGATCCACTACAAACCTAGGAGACAAGGCCAACTTCTTTTCACCAATGCATGACAGCAAGCCTGGTGCTGTGCATCCTTCAAAGATTTCATCTTTCCTGGTCATCTCCTGCTCGAACTGCAGACTTGGCCAAAATGAGATGTGACCCATGACTTGTTTGCTCTGTAGCCCAGGAGGGTCATCTTGAAGGAGGCTGTTTGCTGTAAGGGCTGAGATGCTGGAGAAGTTTGTTGGGATTGAATGAGGTAAGGACTGATGGAAGGAAGAGAGGATATTGAGGCTGAAGGTTGCCCCAAAGGATGGTTGGCAAGGGGAAGCATACCCTGTGATCCTCATTGTCTAGGTATCTGGAGATACAAGGATCAAAAGAGGTGCTGAACACCTTTTCCTCGAGGAAAAATCATCACAACTGTGCAATGGCTGTTCATTAAAGGCGGCAGGAATTTCTTATGGGGAGATGCTGGGGAGCAAGTACAGACAGGTGGATGGACCCAAAGGGAGACTGCGCAGCCCAGATTCAGGCATTTCCAAACATTATGAACTTCCCTTTAAAACGCTGGGACAAGAAAATGGTGTTTCAGGCAGAATAGTTTCATAGCTAATGCTCAGCATCTCACATCGACTCCCAGCCAGCTAACTGCCAAAAGAGCAATTAGCAGGTAGAAATCTAAAGGATATAAAGATGGACAAAAGGAAGGAGGGATTCCCTGACAGCAGCTGTTTCCTTCAAAAAACAAGTGAGCATGAGAGTCATGTCCAAAATACACAGAAGGATGAGATCAGAACTTTGCAGTCCCCTGCACTTACCCGCAGGAAGAG
Organism: Falco peregrinus; assembly: GCF_023634155.1. Lineage (NCBI taxonomy): Eukaryota > Metazoa > Chordata > Aves > Falconiformes > Falconidae > Falco > Falco peregrinus. The sequence continues at coordinate 1,589,466 of NC_073733.1, read as the reverse complement.
AGGAGCCATCAGACAAAATGCAGCACATTTAACAGCAAGGAAGGAAATATGTTTTGGGGGTTTTTTTGGTTGTTTTTTTTTTTTTTTTTTTTTGCATTGCGCTCTTCCCTAGAGAAGCTACTGCTGCAGGATAACACTGAAAATGGGATCACAACAGTTCAAAATAGAAAAAAAAATTAAAAGGAACCAGGATGTTTGTGGTCAGATAAAGGCAGCCTGTTGTGGCTGGTGCTGGAGCCCTAGAGCAACTGGGAGTTTCGTGACGAGAGGGAAGCCATCTCTCTTTTACTCTTCTTGAAGCCATTTCACTGCATGAAGCCTTCCAGATATTAAGAGAGGAAGCCATACTCGGATAGCACCCTGAGTAAGTACTTGCTGCCCAGTATGAGGTTGAATTTGGGCGTTAGGAAACGCTCCTTCCCTGGGATATGTCCCCAGAGGCATGGGGGGCTCCATGCTTGGGCTGGAGATGCTTCAGCTCCCTTTGCACCCGCACTGCTGGTACCACTCAAGCCTAGGGCTGCTGAGCCGCAGGCATCTCCTGCCCTGCTGGCATGCCAGAATACACCCCAGGACAGAGGAGCCATTTCAAGGTGGCCTGTCCACTCTTGATTTTACTCCCATGAGTAAATATGGGAAGGATTCAGCTGATCCCCAACTCATTGCACTTGCCTGGTTAGATGTGTAGGCATCGGGGAAGACAGGCAGCTGTGGGAACCCTGAGAATGCCTATGTGTCTGTGTAGGCTAGGACAGAGAAGCTCAGTCCCTGTGGAGCTTCTATATTTATCTGCCCATTAATTTCAGTAGCACGTCTTCTAGCCTTGCATAAACCCCATCCCAGCATCAGGACTTTGTGCCGGACATGAACCCAAAACGCAAAGTTTGTCCCATCCCAACGGCATTAAGATAGTCCCAGCAGAAGGCCTTGCCAAATCATATTTAATCTGGTTTGGATTAGGGGGATCAGAGGCAGGCAACAGGCAAGGTCACATTCTCACACTCCTATGGACACACACACCCTCCTCAGAAGGCCAAATAGGCCTTCGAGGCTCAGACCAAAGCAGGGAACAAAAAATAAATTGGACCAAAATGTGTTTCAAATGTCTTTCCATAAACATCGCCCTGTGTTATGAAGTGTGGGCGTGGGGATGAGTAGCAGTAACAGCTCAGCCCCGAGCCCTCCCGCACCAGCAGCCACCCTCTCCCATCCTCTACCTTTAGCCAGGCTGACATCTCCAACAAGCAGCTTCTCCTGCAGCTGGTAGAGAGCAATCTCTTGCAGACTGGCTCTTTCCAACTCCGAAAGGCTGTGCAGGGGCACAGGCTGCATTTTGGTGTTCTGTCCTGGCAGAAGGGCTCAGATAAATGTCCTCTGTAAAACATATGTATGAAAATAAAAGAATCGCACATCACAGAGATGCCTGCTTTAGGAGAGAAGCTGCTGAAAATGCCACAGGGTGTCTGCAAGTGCCGGAGACACTTGCCCCTCCTTCACCTCTCCCAAGAGCCAGCTGATCAGCAGGTGCCCCAACCACAGCATCTCCCTTTGACCATCCACGCAAAGGCCTTGGAAGCATCAGGGAGTACATGAGGGACCTCAGCCCTGGATGCCAAAACCTCACAGGCTCCCTGAGGCACCTGTGCTTGGCAGAGAGTTTCCTTCCTTCTGATTCTAGCTGCCATCAGTTTTCACATGAAACCCAACACCATCAGGTTCACGTACACAAGACAGGACACATCCTGGTTAGCCAGAGTAGGGACTGTGGTCCTGATGCTGGGACTTGGCCATTCTTCACCACGGGAATATAGTTCCTGGCTGGCATCTGCCTCAAGACCACATTCCATATGACCAAAGTCAGGATGGAGACAAGCCCGACCATCTCCTTACCAAACCTGGAAGGTACAACATGTTCCAAAACACAACAAAAACCCGTGTGAGAGGACCAAAGCCAGCAGCGCTTTGTCCTGCTTGGTCTGACACTATCTAACACGCTTCTCTTCCCACCTGGGAGCTCCTCAGCAAACAACAACCCACGGAGCCAGGGGCTCCATCCCAACGTGTCCTCACCTTGTGACCGCAGACCTAACCTTCAGCTGCAGGTACAGGCAGCTCTGTTGGGATTGACTCCGGATACATTCAGACTTAAACTTTCATCATCCCCCTGCCCCACTAAGAAGTGGCACCCGGCAAAAAGCCCGTCCTGGCTGCTGGGACAGCCTGAGCATTTTGCAGCTCCCTCCAGACACCCACCTCGCTTCACCCCTGCCATCCAATGATCTCCACCAAGTCAGGGGGCCCAAGGCTTTTGGCATTAACAGCTCCTGGCAGCCCATCTTCATACAAATCAGCTGAACTCTGCTTCTGGCCAGCCCCCGACTGCAGCTCAATGCAAGCAAAACCATGGGCTCTGGGTGGAAAGGGCTTGGGACAAGATGCCAGACCCGGACTGGTCTTGGGAGGATGCTGTGCAGATGTGCGCCCCTCCTCTCCTTCACCCACATCCCACCATGTGCTGGATGCTGAGGCGCAAGGGATAACTGCGGAGTGGTGGCCTCCTGAGAGAGCCTTGGCTGTTCAGTGTGGGGACACGGGGGCTGCGCGCTCGCTGCCGCTCCCTCTCTGCTCCTGCAGCGTGCTCACCGGGCCGGAGGGGCTGGGCAGCTGCTTCCCACGCTGCAAGGAGGTGGGTGTAGCAGCTTTGCTCCAGTGTGAGTGAAGAGAAGACAGCTTTGGGGGTTTGGATTTTTTCAGTGATAAGAACCTTCTAAAAACTAAAAAGCAGCACACAACCCACTAAATGAGACTTACAGCCCCCTTTTATTCACAAGCTTTTCTTCTCTGCCTCCCCCCCCCCCATTTTAAATTGGTTTATTTCTTATTTTAACACCTAACACTAGGCTTCATCTCTTGTAAGACTTCCAGCACCAACCAGTGCTTGCCAAAACCTCACCAACACCTGTACCCCTAGCACAGGCTGGACTGCAGCCCACAGCCCTTTGTGGGTCACAGCCAGATGCCGAATGCCCCATCCCATCTCCTGCATCCTTGGGGAGCTCTCCCTGTTGCCTGCAGCCTCCTGGAGAGGCCACCCAGGGCCACTGCACCCAGCTCCTCACCTTGCACTAACCTGGGTGCCCCCAGCCTCCCGCGACACCTCGCTGGCACCCAGCAAACCCTGCCATGGTCCAAATAGCAAAAAGCAGCAGTAAACAGAAGAAAGGACTGAGGTTATGAGCGTGTGCACAGAAAAGATATGGTCAGAGTACAGGCTGCGAAAGGAGCCTTCCCAAAGAAAGCTTTAAGGCAATAATGAAAAACAAACACGTGGAAATCTCCTAGAGCCAGCTGTGACAAGGCAGCCTCACAGGCTCTTGTACCAGCCTTCAGCGCAGCCCTGCCTGCCCACCTCCACCCCCTGTGCCCGGGGCAGTGTTTCTTTTGGCCAGGTTTCCAATATCTAAAGATACTTAGAGTTATTTAAATTTTTTAAAAAAAGAAAAAAGTTACACACTACCCAGTGGGGCACACCAAAAAAGGAATTCAGCTAAAGACAAAGATATTCTTGAAATGTTTGATGTTTATTACAAAAATTACGTGCCTCAGCACAGACGTGGTGACAAATGTGAGATGCAGCACAGCCAAGCTGCCTGGCACAGCTCAGCACCTCAGGGTGATTACCTGTGCAGGTGCCTACAACTGCCTCATACACTGGACTCAGGGGTAAACCACCCAGGAAAAGCTGGTGCACTTCCACTTACATGGCAGCTAATTCTGCAGGCAGCTTGATGCAGCACCGACCCCTACCCAGAGCCTCCCAGTCAGGGGATGCATTAGCAAAGGGGCCAGAAAATCACAATACCGTTGAGTTTTAGGTGAGGCACAGCCCACAGAGGCATTCATGTCTTGTTTTAAAAGGTGGGTGTTGTTTTTTTTTTCATTATTAAATTATTAAAAAACACCAGGAGCTGTTCTTTAGGCTCTGCAGCTTGTTTGGCCACCCCTCAGCCTTCTGCCCCTCCACGTGCTCCCTCCAAGGCAAGCTCAGCAGTCAGCCTTGAAAGTCATACATGGTTGTTTATAACTTTCATCCCACAAGAAAAAAAGTGTGTGGAAGGAAGAAGCAGCCCTTTAGGAATGTATTTTATTTACTGTCTCAACGGGGCTGCATGCGAGAGGCCAGTCTTAAAGTAAAGTAAGTAACTGGTGCTACCAAGCTTTGAAAACAGAGATGCTCGGCCAGGAGCTCCCCTGGGATGGCAGCCGGGGTGCAAGAAGGGGGTGCAGATAAAACATCGGCTTTGATGGGCAAGAACATCTCCCCTCGCCAGCAACAGCTCATGCGTTTCTGCCATGCCCAGAAATGAGGGATGAGCAGACGCGGTGCCCGAGCAGGAGCCTCCCAGCAGCGCGGGATGGACAGATGAGTCCCCAAGACAGACACACTGAAGGGAATTACCTTCCTGCAGGCGAAGCTCGCAGCCGCCACAGATCCCACATCCACAGCCCCTGCCCGAGTGGGAGGGACAGAGCCGAGTCACCGAGGATGCAGCTGCCCTGGGTCAGGGCGGAGGAAACCCGATTAGGAGAGGGAGCAGAACAGAGGGAGAGCAGGAGGGCAAGCTGCTGCTTATCTGGCCCTACCCATAAGGGCTATGAGAACAGCCCCATAAAGCACCCTCACCGGCTTTCTGACAAACTCCTGCTTCATCTGTTAACTCCAAAAACCCTGGCCTTACTTGTTGCAGCAAGCATGTATTTCTGCTCATGGGAGCAGCTAGGCCACCGACACCTCCGACCACCCCGAGGGCAGCCCCGCAGAGCCCCGCATGGCAGCGCAGTGGGCGGCAGGACAGCCCCTCCGGCCGGGCACTGGTGCTCCGCGCGAGGGGCACGCCGGTACACAGTAGGGGAAAAAAAACAGAGTACTGCAAATCCTCTCGTCGAGGGGGATGCTGTAGAAGGAATCTCACTAACTCGAAAACAAAAATAAAATGCCTTTCGCTGGGAGTGTTAACACAGCACTTCCTCTCCGCAATGACTTTCCCCGCTTATTTTTAGGACCAGGGCTTATTTAAGGAGATCTCATGGGAAAAGCCCAGTCCAGCTGCCCCTTCTATTCCCAAGGAGCTGCAGTTGCTCCCCCATTTTCAGCACCGAAGTTAACCTCTTCCCAGCTAGAACAAAGGGCTGACATTTACCTTCCTTCCTCCTCACAGCACAGCCAGGAGCAGCACAGGCTCCCTTCTCTTCCTTCAAGGTGATGGTTTTCAGAGCAGTGTCTTGCGCAGCCCCGAAGAGCTGGTGGGGGAACCTTCCCTGCCTGCTGGCAGGAGGAGAAGCAGAGAAGTGACAGAGAGGAGATGCTGCAGCTGAACACAGCTGAGGGGAGGAGAGGGGTGATGAGAACATGAAATTTCTGCCAAAAAAAACGAGAGCCAGAAACGCTGTGTGGAGAGAGAGAGAGAGAGCAGGGTTAGATGGGAAGGAGCAGCACTTCCCACGCCTGACAGTGTTTGTGCCTTGGCAGGGCATCGATCATGGCTCAGTTGATCTCCTCTGTCCCCATGCTTTCCCCTCTCCTACCTACCAGTAACTAGGACACCTACCAAAGCATCAGCTGTTCTGCCAGGTGAAACCTGGAAAGGAAATTTGCTGCCTGGGTGCTGGTCAATGAGGGCCCGTGGATGGTCTTCACGTTGGCTGCCCAGGCAGACCCCCCAGCTGCCCCATCACAGCACCTTCACAAGGACCGAGTCTCCAGGGCGGGCAGGCACGGGCAGGCTGGGCCAGGCACACGGCTGTGCTCCGCACCCATGACGGGCCTGAGGGGCTGCAGGGGTCCCCCGCAAAGCTCTGCTGTTAAAGTGCCCACAGACCCGACAGGACAGCTACCATCTCGCACAACGTGCTGTACGTGGAGGGCTAGACCCCAGAGAGACTTACAAATCTACGGCAACCCACAAGCCACCCAAAACTGGCACCTCCTTGCGCATTAACACGCCGATGAGCACCTTGGGGACCGCAGCTGGGCTCGTGGTCCATGACGTGGTGACGGCAGCGGTGCCACAACATGTTCCCTGGGCAGAGCCGTGCTGCCCCAGCTCTGCCCCAGTCCCACTGCAGGAAGCCGAGCTGAGGACATGGCGCAGAACCCCGGGAAGCCATCCAGCGCCTGCTCTGCGGGGGCCCACGTGCAGTACAGAAGTGGGTGACCGCCCGCATGAGGTTTAATGAAGGACCATCCCTGCACCCGTGCCCAAAGAGAGGGGAAACATCTGCAGCCCCTGCTTTCACTCCAGGTTTGCCCGCTAAGATGCACAGCAGGTCACAGCACCGGGGTGACAGGCCTCATCTAGGGCTTGTCTCGCTGCTGCTGCTACTAATGGGACAGCTTTCCTCTTAGCAAAGGGCCCCCCAGCCCCCTCGCCCCCTCCGGAGGACTCAGCTGACAGTGCCCCAGCGCCAGGCAGTCCTGAACGGCATGCCCATCCACTGGTGGCCCTCCTGTCCCCCATGGGATTGCTAACACCAGCTTCCATGCAGCAATTCAAACCTCGGGATGTTCAGATGTGCTCACCGATGAGCGCGAGGAGATTCCTGGCTCACTCCTGGCCATCCACAGGCTCCCCTTTAAACCAGACATCTGCCGTTCCGTTGGGACCTAGCTCTGCCACTGCCCGAGGGAGCTCTGCATCTCCCGAGGGAGCAGGCACCGGCTGCCACCAGCCAACTCGCTTCCCTCCCCGCAGCAGCTGCGCCTTGAGAGGCCACAGCCAGGCTGGCAGCCCCCTCCAGCACAGCCCCTGCGCGGGAAGCCCCTCTGCAGGCTGCTGCACCTCTGTGGAGGCTGCGCGGTTCCCACTCCCTCCGTGCATCGCCTCACTGCCCGTCTGTGCCAGCAAGTATAAACTGGTGTTACCCACCCCAAAACCCACCATAAGCATCAGCCTCCACCTGCTTTGAAGAGGGAAGGAGGAGGTCACGGACCTTGCAGTCGCTGCCCATTGCATCTGAAGAGGCTGCAGAGGAAGCAGGGAGCATTTTGCAGCCATTTGCTATGGATGCCCTGCTGGCCCAATGTTTGTGAATGCCCTTGAAACATACTACGACAGTGCAGCCCCACGTTGGTAGAGGACTTGGGGTGGTGCACCCCCTTTCCTGCAGCAGGCAATGTAAGCTAGGTGAGAAAAAGGAAGCAGCAGGGACAAGATTTGCCCATAAAAAATGTTTATTCCTTAAAAATACAACGATCACCTGCAGTGACACTATTCAGAACATTTCTTTAGAAGGGTTTTCATCTGCTTCCAGTGTAGCAAGTGCCAGGAGCAAGGAGGGCAGGCAGCCTGGTTCCGACAGACAGGTTTTATCACCTGTTCCTGTTGCCTGCACCCAAGCCTGGAGGGCCCTCACCAGCTGCTCCAGCTCCAGGAGGCACCCACTGCCAGGGCTCTCCCTGGAGGCAGGGAGGGTTTGATTACCTGCACCAGCATGTCCCTTCCATCCTCGCTGTCCAGGGAGCCCATCTGTAGAACAGGTTTCTCCTGGTGGCAAAGAGCACAGGGGGGTTCGGGGAAACCTCAGTCCCTCTGGAAGGGCGTTGGTAAAGAAAGCTTGGAGAGGGGAAGGAGCAGGACCCAGGACTCCTCTGGCCCTTGCTTTTACAGCAGGGAGCCATCGTTCTGTAGGTCCCAGCTCCACTCCCTTCTGCTGCCCCACAGAACAACCTGCCTGCTCCACCATGACACTGCAGAAGACCGTCTCGGCCACACCAGCTCCCACAGGATGGGCCTTTTGCTGGCCAAGATGGCCTTTCCCAGTTACCCCTTCCACCCTGCAGCTGATACTCCGGAGGACTGGAGCATCATGAGTCCTTCTGCTGCATGAGCTTTCACGTTTTAGGTTAAATCCAGGCACCATGCCTCGTTCGCCCAGCTGATCTCCTCTGGATGCAGAGTCCAAGGTACATGCCTTTCCTGACTCCTCTGTGCTCTGACCATGTCTGACCTCTCCGCTCTAAAAGTCTCATTTTCTGAAGTTTCTTTCCTCATTTTCCAAAGGAGAGGTCTCTGCCGAACGCAGACTGCTACCCCGTCCCCTCTCCACCTGGCTGGACTGAAGGGACAGGGCAATGGCAACGAGTTCCTGCAGGCACATCTCCTCCACAACCACCCCAACTTCCCGCTGCCCTTGCAGAACAGGTATGGGGCTCTGCAACTGGAACCAACAATGATGAGGACAATGGTTCATCTAGGCTGCAGGAGCTGCCAAGGTTAAGTCAGCTTACGCCCCGTGTCAAACCACTTCCATAAAGAACAGATGGGTCATTCTGATACCAGACTCCTCTGAGAGGAACAGAAGGCCCAATACGCAGAGTGGACCTGCTGCGTCCCTGGGGCCTGGGTTAAAGATGTGAAGGGACAGCTGCCTACCCTGGTACAGCCCTCAGATTATTATCCATTATTGAATTTTCCAGCAGACGGCAGTGAAGTTGCAAGAAGCCCAAGGGCAATCAAGAGAGACTTCAGGGCACTGGGACAATTGGTTAAGGGATCAGGAGCACAAGTGGTGTTCTCCTCTATCCTTCCAGTTGCAGGGAAGGATGAGAGGAGAAACAGGAACACCCAGCAGATCAATACCTGCCTCCAAGCCTGGTGTAACCAGAATTTTTGGGTTTTTTGATCATGGATTGGTCTACATAACAGAAAGGCTGCTGGTGACAGAGGGGGTACATCTGTCTCAAAGGGGGAAAAGGATCCTTGTGCAGGACTTAGCAGGGCTCACTGAAAGCCCTGAAAAGGAACGGCATGAAACCAGGCCTGCCAGAGATAAGCCAGGGGGTGGCACACCAGTGTTGGAGGGACAGTGCACTAGTGAGGTCCTCCACTCTGCTCCACAATATGCTGAGTACACTGGAGCACATACGAAATGTCCCTGCACTAACACGCGCAGCACCGTAGCCATCTCACTGGAGGCAGGGGATGGAGATCCACACAGCAGCAAAGACACAAGGGTTGTTGATGTGCTAGAAACTGTGGAAGTGTCTGAGAACAGTCACATAGGAATTAGGGCTTCTCCCCCAAAAAGGTGGCGAGATCAATAGTCCAACTGACATGCATCGACACCAATGCACACAGCACCAGCAACAAACAGGAGGAGCTGGAAGCCACTGTGCAGCTGACAAACTATGATATAGTTGCCACCACAGAAACACAGTGGGATGACCCACACAACTGCAGTGCTACAGTGGATGGCTATAAACTCTTCAGAAGGGACAGGCAAGGAGGCAGAGGTGGTGGAGGAGTCCTGTGTGTTTGGGAGAGTTTTGACTGTCTAGAGCTTGACAGTCCAGTTGGCAGCCGGTCACACATGGTGTTCCCCAGGGCTTGGTACTGGGGACGGTTCTCTTTAATATCTTTATCAGTGATCTGGACACTGGATGGAGCGCACCCTCAGTAAGTTTGCAGAGGACACCAGGCTGGGCAGGAGTGTTGATCTGCTGGAGGGCAGGAAGGCTCTACAGAGCAATCTGATGAGGTTGGACTAACAGGCCGAGGCATTTTACCCTACAGCTTACTAACCTGCTGCAGAGAGTTGGGGAGGAGGCTGCCATTTACTGAGAACATGAGGAACAGCCTTTAGGAAGATCCAGCAGGAGAAAAGTCTGTGCTGCTTGTAGCGCTTCTTGAAGTTCAGTCTCCAAAGCAAAGTGGGTGGAGAAATTTGGTGGTAAGCCATCACTAAAACAGGGGTTGGATGTAGGCTCCCTGCTCCACCCAAATCAATGGAAAACTAAATAACCTTCCCATGTAAAAAATTATTTACAGACTGACTCTATGATGCACAGACCACCAGTGGCCCTGCCATAATCAAACACGGCTCCTAGAGACACTGCCTTCATCTTAGCTTAACTGTTAAACCATTAGTAGAGAAAACAGCATGAAAAAGAACCAACTGTTTGGCTTAGAGAACTCCGAGCCACCCAAATCTGTTTAAACATACCCGGTTTTAATCATAGAAATGTCTAAAAAAATTGCTTCCCCCCCGTGCTTTTGGTGGTTCTAGAAACCAGAAAATGCATCTTTGTTGTTGCTTCAGAGGACAGTCTATGGCTGTTCCTACCAGCAAAAAGAAGGTGCAGGATGAGAAATTTGGGCACACAAAACACATACAACATTAGCAAAACATACAGTCAACACACTGTGCTTAAAAATATCAGACATGAACTTCTTTCACAAAATATATTGAACAGCACTTGCCTGTTAACAAATAACTGATCAAAGAAGCTACAGAACTTGAAGTTTCTTCCAGTGCTGCTCTGGACTTAGTTTCACTTACATCTTACACCACCCAAGTCCGTGATGCGTGCAAGATAATCATCACAAACAGAGGAAAGAGGCATCCCAGGTTTTCTTGATGTACATATCTTGCTGCTGCTTTCAGTGTTAAGTCAAAGCTCAAGTCATTTTCAATCCATCAAAGCCACAAAACTTCCACCTTTTCTCTAGACTGGCCCCAACCCCACTCAGCTCCTGCCTGAACGTGTTCTGGAGTCGAGTCATGAGAACTTCCACTTCTGCAGTGCAAATCTGTGAAAACAAAAGGAAAGCTTCACTAAAAATGAACTCTTTTGGTTATGGAAGCCCTGTAATGACTGGCGATATTCAAGCTCAAACACATTTAATTGCTAAAGTACACCACGGCTTTCCCTAGACACACTGTCCAAACACGGTGATAACCTTGGGGCGGCATGAATTGTGCTACTGTCACTTTTTGGGCCAAGATGGCTGCAGACGTAACACTAGAAACAAGGGTAAAAGGACTGTCCTTGTTTTTTCCACTGTGAAATGCAAGATAAAGAATTAAAAACTCCCAAGCATTTAAGTAACTGAACACTGAGTACTTTTACCTCTGCTTCAAGAACAGAATTCTCAGTTACTAGGTATAGAAATTAGGGACAGAGGGAATTTACATTCACATTCTGAACAGTCACAAGCCTTCCTGTACAGCGCAGCTACCATGCCCCTAACAGCACAGGAGTTGCTCAAACAGAGCTAAGACACAAGATCTGGACAATACATCGCTGCAGAAAAAAAACTAAACGGAGAAGATGGACAGATTTGCTAGAGGTCAGACTAAAGGCTTGTCAAGCCAGACTCTTGTTTCAGAGAGTGACCCATGGTGGAGGATGATCCACCCAATTCCTGTCCTGAACCAGACCAGAGGGTTGGCACAGCCCCAGGGATGTCACCCTGCCGCTGTTCAAGATGACTGGTGGCACCTTTCTTCAGGGAGCGCTCTCTGTGGTAGCTTTTTAAGCTTCTGTAACACTGCAAGAGGTAGGAAGCATAACGTGTTACACCATTATCTCATACAACTGAATCTTACTTCTAAAAACATTGACAAAATTACATGTTTTCTCAACACTGAGCTGCAACTAAAGCCTCTGTAGTGTTTTGGTGGGGTTGAAGCAGGGCATGCGCCTGCCAGCATCTTTACCCAGTCACACACCAGCTATAGAATCTCCATCAAAAGTCAAAGACACATCGGCAGGAAGGCCTGTAAATTTGACTGCTCAGGCATATACTACATACAATTAAAGTTCAGCATGTGAATAAACTTTAAGATGCTGCACACTAACAGTTACAGGACATATAAAGAGCACAAGGACCATGTCCACCTTATATTCAATTGCCTGCAACGGTTTTCTTATGGCAGCAGAAAAATTAAAACCTTATTTATTATACTCACAAGAATTCACGATTGCTTCTGCTGTGCATTTGAGACTGCTTTGACATGTGTTCAGAGCTTTCCCTGCACAATAAACTCATCTACCTCCTGGTTAGGTAGAGCATCAGGATGTATTTTTGAATAAGAACATTGATATTTTCCAAGAACGCAGCACAATGTAACATCTTCTGTTGACCTACCACAGTCACTGTCTCTTATTTTTAATTCCCTTTACAGTCTGCAGAGTTTTTGTAGCTCTGGACTTGCAGCACTGTGCGTTTCCAAGGACTGTACTTTAAGCTAGGTGTGTACTGATTGCATACCTCAGCAGTGCTTCCTTCCTGCTGGTTTCGTTTTCACCCCTGCCACGGTGGATTCAGCTTGAACGTTCTGTAATGTCCAGCCTGATCCCACTTCACTGTCTCCAATACAATGCATCACTGGATTTTCCAGAAGATAATCTTGAGTCACTGCCCCTACCATGCTTCCAAACTGATGTTCCACTCTGACCTTCCCAAGGCAGCATTACATTGCTCTTTTGATTCACGTACTTTCTGTGTATGCCAGCACGAATTACAGTTTTGAGCTAGCACTTAGCCAGGGAGAAAAGATTTTTACTTCCAAAGCACAGGGTACCATTTACCACTGGGAAGACAACATACACAGAGAGGAGAATGTTCACTCTTAAGCCCTCATTAGTGCACAGGTGCATTCCTCTGAAAGCCCTTTGGCAGTAATTGCAGGTCCACAGTTTTCAAAGTGTGCCCAACGTGACAAAGATCAAAAGCATCTGCTTTGCAAGAAGGATTTGCATTTGGTGGATGCACTTTTGTCATCGTGCTGTTCTGGTATCAGGCAAAAACAACAGTCCACATTTTGACAGAGGCAGAGAAAGAGCACAAGCTCACGCCGGCACTAAGTCTGGTAAGGCAGAGGTCCAACCTAAGACATGAAACAGAGTGGACACCCTGGGAGAAACATCACCTACACTGCCCGGCACCCGCGATGCCCAGAGTGTTGCAGACTGTTTCTGTAAGGACTGTTTCATGGCTTCAAACCACCCTCTATTTTAATTTCTGCACTGTCTGCTGGCCTTCTTGGTGAGAATGGTGGGCAGGGAACAGGGAAAAAACATTCCTCTTCCTCTCCTGCTGGCAGCATCAAAAAACCTGGTTCGGCTTTCAAGTGCTCCTCCTGAACTTCTACCTCACCTCAAGCCCAAAGATCTGCTAGACATTATAAGCAACACTCCTAGCTAATACCTAGCTCCTGCAATAACCAAGAGGGAGAGAACAGAGCTAAGATGCAACCTGGAGAAGAAATGGGAAGACCTCCTTTCAAAAGACCAGGCACAAAAGACCTGGGCAAGTCAGCAGCCTGCTGTGTTTACCTGAGTGTCAGCAAACAATAAAAAGACCAGATGCCATTGCAGAGATTAAAGGATATACTTTTCACAGGGCTTTTCTGCCAAGCTTATTGTAGAAACTTCTAGTAGCCCTTTTCTGTGCTGTAGATTCCAGAGAGGAAGTGTCAGAAGTCAGATCAATGATACAATGGCATTTCCTTAGGAGTTCTAAAGAAAAATAAAGGCAGCTGTTTGCAAAACAAATTCAGAACTAGAATGAGAAGACAGATTATTAGATGTCTTTAAAAGGCTGGAGTGAGCCTGGAAAACACAGGCCAGAGAGTTGCTCTTTCTTTGAATGGGGTAAAATAAACAGTAAGTTATAAACAAAAGCAGCTGAAAAAGAAGAAATGATTCCCACACTGTAAGTAAGAATCCTGTTCCTGGGACACTTTGAGGAAGACAACTGAAGAACAGTATAGTAGAGGAGCAAGACGTAACTTCCTTGAACATTCAATAGCCTTTGCACAGTTCCTCCCTGTTTACTCTGAACAGGAGTCTGAAGCCAGCAATACACAGAAATACTGCAGGGAACAGCAGCTTCTGGTTGTACTAAGGAAAATGCACGAGCACTGCTTTTTTTTATTATTGCCCTTCTTGACCCCTGCATGCAGGGCTTGATCCCTCCACTTAGCACAGACCCCTGTAAGCAGGGACTGTGATTCAGTGTTTGTGCTTTTGTAGTGTAAGGCCCTTGCACAGCACCCTCCTAAAAATTACTTCACTGACAGTATCAAAACAGAGACAGAAAAGGCTCAGTGAAGGGCCACAAGATCAGAGATACTGAAAAACTTTGCTCAGAGACACAAAAACAATATGACTGTCCAGTTTAGAGAGAATATATAAACAGTGGCATGGCAGATGTAAGATAATAAACAGTATGCAAGAGGTGGGTTGTTTGCTCTTTTCCTTAGAGGTCATAAGGATAAGGCAAACAGAGGCAGCAAACTTAAAACAGAATAAACAAAAATATGTTTTAGATGGAGATTGTAAAGATGGAATTCACTCCTGCAGAACACAGCTACTACCATCAAAGTGTTCTTGAATTACAAAAGCATGAATATCTGCAGTAAGAACATCATCCTCTACTCTGTATTTAGGTTAACATAAAGTTGCATAAGGGCTAAGCCAGAAGCTGGGCTGCTTTGAGAACCCTGATCTAGTGAAAGAGGTCCCCTGCCTACAGCAGGGGGTGGACTAGGTGATCTTTAAAGGTCCCTCCCAATGCAACCCATTCTGTAACTCTAAGTTCACCCCCTCCCTTGTCCTCTCCCAGCAAATTATTGCAGTTAATCGACACCAGTTATTAGTGTCCAACTCCAGCACCATTCCCAGGGAGCTCCCTCCCAGCCACAGAGCGGACACACCTGGGGCACAAACATATCGCCCAGGCTGGCTCAGGGAACTGGAAGTGCCGGTACGTCGGTACACCTACTTTGCTGTCCAGACGCTGCAGGTAGGAACAGATGTACTCTATGCTTGCTCCAAATGGGTGCACATGAAGAAATGTTGAAATTATTCCTGGGGAAAGGAACACATCAAACATTATTTCACGAGACGAACCAGCTGAGAACACCAGCTCTCTGCTACAGCTGGCTCAGCACAGAGGGACCTAATTGAGCATTTTTGGTTGTAAGTACAGTGAGGTTTGGCTCGTAGTCTGTAAAGGAAACAACAGGTAACCAACACAGCTGGTTAGTGCTTAAAACAGACCTCACCACTCTCACTCCTCACCGAGTACTGGTAACACGCCCAGTGATGAACCACACAGATTACCATACCTGTAGGGAAGCAAGGCCCAAGGAGAGGGAAAGCAGAGCTCTCCTCCAGCTATACTATCAAAGGTCAAGGAGCAGGAACTGACAGAAGGCAAATGGGGAAAGCAGCAGTGGCACGTGTGTCCCACCCCAGCAGTTTTGCAGCACTCAGCTAAACAGAGCAAACCACATTTGCACCCTGTCATGAAGAGGGTCCTTTCCAGCTCATGGCCAGCACTGCATATCAAAAAGGCTGACTTGCATTTCTGACCATCACCTGCAGAAAAAGGTGTTCCCCAAAGTCTCCTCCTTCCCAATGCAGAAACCAGCCCATGACCTGGCACAAACAGATCCACCTGCATAACAATAAATGATTTATTGTTATTCTCAAATCAGATGTAGAGGGATGGCTAAGGAGAACTTGGCTGAGTGACAATGAACTAAAGAAAATGCCTTGTCCCACCCAGCAAGGCAAGGACTTCTGTTTCTCCTTTGCAATGCTCCAGAAAATCCTCAACTACCCAGTGCTTTGGGCCAAAAAGTTGTAGCATGCCACATTAGGTTATTTTTCAATATTACTAGGAATAGGCAAGGGGAGAGGAAATAAAAAGGGTAGCAGACACACCTGTGCTGTAAATCAGAGGTCACCAATCCCTTTGTGAGCACCACTTGAAAATGCTGGCAATACTTCTCATTCCGTTGAGCCTGGACTTCTCTCCCTGCCACCTTTCTCCAACCCCTCATTCCTCTCTGGCTATATCTTCTAACACTAGTTGAGCTTATCTGCTGGGGATCCGCAGCACACCACGCCTGACCTAACGGTGTGCCTTACTGCTGTGTGGGTCCACAAGTGCCATCCACACTGTAAGGTGCTGCAGCACTCGAGGTGATTAAAGTCTTTGAGCCTTTGACGCTGCTTAGGATCCTGTAAGGTCAATTAGGCTCTAACTGAATGAAGACAGACCCTCTAACTTACTACCTTCAGCGATGCCTCCCAGAACAGCAACTTGCACTCCAATACATGCTGACCTGGACTGTCACTACACACAAGCCCACTTCACACGTGTGTGGTTTTGACTGAAAGGGGTACAGCACAAGATTTCCACATGGGCAATACATTAGGTGAAATCCTGACCCCTGCACAGCTTGAGGCTTTCCTTGGTTCCAGGACTCCTGCCTCCATTGGCATGACCAAAGGAACAAGGGGTGTCCAGAGGGAGCTGTGAGGCCACCTTGAAGTAAGTCCCACTCAGTTCAGGTCTCCAGCATTGTCACCAAGCCCATCGAAAGAACTTACCAACTAACAGAACTTCTCGTTCAGATTTCACAGGACTATTGCTCAACGTCTTCTCAGCTGGACACTCCTTCTCCTGGCTGCACGCACAAACTCTGGATGTACTGCTCTCCTGCAAAAAAACCACAGGGCCTGTTCCACGCACCAACGGCACAGCAGGCACTCTTACACATCAAGCAGCAGCCCAGTCAGACTTGACAGAGTCTGTATCTTTGTTTTCCCATTTCTGTGAGTCACTGCATTCATCGCATTGCTGTATCTACTGTTTATTTTGCAAAATGCTTCCAACAAGGCACAGCTGTGTTCATGCTGCTGTGACTGAATTATCAAGTTATATTAAAAGCCCACAAAGTTAAGTAAGATGCAACAAAGATGCTGATAAACACACTTTATCAGCCCTGTTTGCTGGTATGACGTCTGCTCTAGAAGGGCTTTATTATAAATAATAAAAGAAAACACAGACTAGAAAGCAAGCCTTACAGTGACTAATTCAGATGCAGATGCTTATTTTTCAGATGCCTAAACGGAGGCAATATGATCAACTAAGTGGCCAACGGCTGCAAAGAGTTTAGGATCAGAATGTCCTTGACCAGAGTTTGTGGTACTGAATTAAAACAAAATTTTGCATAATTTATTATCCCAAGAAAAAACACAAGACTGGCAGTGATGTAAAGACTTGGTGGGTGCACTAAAAGCAGTACTTTCTTTTATTCCCGAGTTTTATGCAAAATCCCTGTGGTCTGAGAGCTACAGACAGTTATAATTGGAAATAGCCTCCAGTCACCAGGACTGAACTTGGGCCAGTAACAGAGACAGAATTAAATGAGCCCTTTGGTTCACTTAGCTTCTTATGCCAGTGCAGTTCTCAACTACACAGGACTGAACCTCTGCAGTCCTGGCCTAAGCAGGCTATAATTTGCTTCTACAGGAGATAAAGGTCTGCACTGTGGAAATGGAACTAGCTTCAGGCTAGCACAGGGACCACAGTTCAGCCAGCAGCGTTATACTGGAAATGCACTGCCTACTTTCTCTTGGAAGTCCAACAGATACTTTTGAAGGCTAGTTGAAATAACAGTGCAACAAATTATCTTTCACACCAACACCTACTGTTCTTCCAGCCACATGTTGCTAGCAATGGATAACTTGATGATTTTAATTTGTACATAAGGACAGCCTGTATGTAGCATGCTTAGAGACTTCACAACAAACCAAACTTTAAGAGATTGCTCATTTTACAATGAGGTGTCATTACTTCCCCCAGTAAGAATTCTGAGTGAAGCAGCAGAAAATAACCACTTACATTCCCTTGACCATCAATTGCATCTCTCTCCTTGTCCTCTTCATCTGCTATGCTTTGCTATATATAGGTAAAGAAAAGGAAAGATTACTGATGATAGTCTGCTATTTCTGTTCCTTGATATCAGGCACTGAAGCTCCTGCGCTGAAGATTACTGGAATACAAAGCCAGTTTTAGTAACTAGAAAGACATTATCTTCCCTAGCTCGTGGCACAAAACGATGGGGCTACAGATTGAAAATCTGAGACCAGACCTAGCACTTGGCACTACGGTCCTCAGTGGGAAGCGCCACATAATGTTCCTTGTCTATCCCATATAATTGTGTCTGTGCTATAGAGAGGACCACGCAAGTTTAGATTCCTACACGTATCCACAATCAAGAGACACAGTGGATCACACCTGAGAAGAAACAGTATGCATTTCTGTTCAGAATAAATCCAGCAAGCATAAAAATATTACAGCACTGACAATAGTGTTTTATGGAGATCAAATCAAAACACCATCCCTAAAATGCAAGTCTAAAAATTAATGTTTGATAATTGAGACATTTTTTCTTATCATTTAAAGCTCAGGTTACAGAAAAGCACATTATAAGTACTGTATACTATAAATGAAAGTTAATCTTTTATTTATACAGTTGCTTACGTAGATTGTCTCACTGGTACATGAAGCAATCAGCAAGTTCATTACTGACACACATCCTCCAATTTGGCAGGTACTTTTTTCTAGCTTTCCAAAGACAACTGCTCCTAAGACAGTGTTAGGCATCTTCTACAAGAGTGCAGAAGGACAGAGGTCCATCACTGCGCTCGTGACGGACCACAAAATCTAAGGAGTACATTTACTACTGAGAATATGGAAGCACTGGGATGGCACGTACCTGCTCCTTCAGGCTTTCTAATAATGTTTCCATTTTTACTTTTTCTTCTCTCACTTTTTCTAACTCAGCTTCTCTCTTTTTGTATTCATCTTGCACTTTCAAAAGATGCTGGAACAGAAAAGATAAACTCAGTTCTTAACCACCTTTTACCTCCTACTATTTAAGGAATATAAAATAAATAAGGGCTTTTTCATGAAGACGGATCATATTCAGAACAATTAAAAGATTGTGCACAACAAGCAGAAATTGTTTCTACCATGTACCTTAGAAATGTCTTTGCCTGTAAGCATACAAAAAAAGCATGACTTCGCAAACATGGGGCAGTAATTCCATCATCAACAAACCTTCATTGTCCCTGAAATAACACGTGTTGTGCACTAGACTGTGGGCCTGACCCCTGTTAAAGCCAATTCCTCCTCTCCCCCACTCTGGTTCACACTATGGCCGTACCATCAGGACACAAGAAATAGCAGCACAGACACAAGTGACCTGGAGAAGTCACTTTAAAGTCCTCCTACATCTCCAGCCCCACATTAATACAGAGGTGTCTTGCAATTTAAGAAAATACTCTGAAACAGCTACTAGTAAGGAGATTTTCACTATTATTTGCACAAGTCCACACTGCAGAAAAATGTGATGACTGCTCCTTGCCCTGGGCATCAGCCCAGTGGGGCAAGGTGCTTGCGACAAACACCACAGCAAGCTGTGTGATCCCTTGAGTAGCAAAGCTCAGGAGAAAGGCTGGGCAGGGAATCACAACCCACACCTCAGAGGTGAGCAGAATGAAATTCTAAGGCCCAACCCCGTGCCTATCAACAAGAACCAAGCCGTGGTTGTGGATGTAACAGTCTGCTTTCAGAGCAAATTTGTACTCCTGAATGCGTCCACAGGGAAAGCAGATGAGTACAAAACCCTAACTGAACAAACCAACACAGGCAACAGAGGGAAAATATGATTCATCTCCCAGTAGAGGCAGAAGAAAACAGTGCTCAAACTGCTAACAGCACTGGGCCTCTCAGAAACAGGCAAGATCAAGTCACCAGGAAGAGAAAAGCTTAAACGCTAATATGGTAAAGGCACTAGCCTAGCAGCTTTCCTAAATCAAATGAAGATACATATATATCTATTTCAGTGAATGCTTTCTTCATGCTTAAAACATCCCCATTCAGTTGTTTACTTTTTTCCTCCCTCAACTAGAAAAAAAGAGAAGAAGAAAAAATATTCATGTTATTCCTTAATAGTTACAAACAAATAGCATCTTTTTTCACCAAGGCAGTTCCCTCCAGAGTATTCTCCCAGCACCATTCATCCTGGCAGCAGTGTAAATAGAAACTTGACCTGCCTGACACCTGCAAAACGGGAAATCTGTTGTCCTGCAATTCCTGCCATTTCCTCCTGCACTGAAGATGGAGACTACAGTAGGCTTTTCCTGCCAGCTCCAACATCACAAACACCGGTTCCATCAGATTCATCCAAAGGATAACCACAGCCTTCACAGCATTGCTGCAGGTTCTTATTTTAACAAGATGCTTACGTGAACTATTACATGCTCTATGTGCTTGGCTATCAGTTTGGCTTAATATCTCAAGGGCTACTGTTAAGGTTTACGAGGACCCAAGCCACTCAATATTCAGCACAGGGAAATCCCAAACAAGAAGATAAGCCCTACACATTTCCATGAGAATAAAAGCCCAGTGAAGTTCAGAAAAGGTGTCAAAGCAAGCCTGGCATTTCCCGCTTTCTTGCTTATGCTGGTAACCAGGATCTCACATGGTTATGGAGCTGGTAAGCACAGACACAGTATTTGGGGAGTCACAGTGTGGTCAAGCAAGGAGCACACAAGGAATCCATAAACTACAGATTAGTTCCATGTGACTTATGAGTTCATACACAATCACTGTTTTGAATGGTTGGTTGGCTGGCTTTTTTTTGGCAACACTGGAAGTGATAGAAAGTTGCACCCATTTGCACTGAAAACCAAAAAGCCTTTGTTTGTGTTTCTGCTCCACATCACAGCCCATCTGCCTTGGAAGCAAGGCCATAACTACATAAAAGTCTGGGCCCACCTTCTGCATCCCCTGCAGAGCCTGCTGGAGAAGCTTCATCTGCTGTTCCTTGGTTGTGTCTTCATCCCTGCTCGCTTTGCCTTGCTCCTGCTTTAGAAGTTCCACCTCATTCCGGTAGGCATCCAGTTGCCAGCGCAGACTGTCATTTTCTTCTTTCAGTGCTTCCACCTGTGATACCAGCGCTGAAGAAGAAGGCAGGTAGGGATCAAAAGTCAAAGAACTGCGGGAAAGAAGTCCTTGGGTGCTCTCCCTCAGCACCCAGTTACAAATCCAGAGTACCAAAATGAATTTCTCCCGACGACCGTTTGCAGTATCTGTTTAGAAAACAAGCTCCTCTGGACAAACAGCAACACTCAGTAGCGAATGCAGTTAAGTTGGAAGGAAAAAAAAAAGCCGCAAAAGAACATATTGGGGTGAAATGACCATGCTGGCAAGGAAGCAGGTTTCCTAACCAGCAAAGCTGAAAGACTCTGGGACAGGCTCCACTGGCACATTCATCTAGAAGAATGTCTCCATCAGGTCATGGGTTGAAACACCTGCATCAGTCTGGTGTCTATACACGGCTTGATGAATCCAGGAATGAGATTATCTAACACAACAGCTTCAAAGAGAGCTTCAGCAGGTTTCAAAACATACCCATGATGTGGAGCGCATAGCTTAACATCCCATAGCCTTGCTTGCTGTTAACCTTTGGTACTTGGGCCATGGCCAAAGCATGTGAAAGTTATGTTTGCCTGGGAATGGCACACTGTACTTGGAAGACAGGGAAGACAGACAAGACACGCTGCATGGGAAGAAGGTGGGGTTTGGGTGGGTTTTATCTAATCATCCCTGCTCATTCTCCCAGCCAGTGAGTATGTGTTGGATCCCACTCTGCACAGCTACACGTTTCACAAAGAAAGAACAGTTAGCAATATTCAGCAGATGAAAAACTGCTTTCCTCATACCAGAAAAACAAGGTGGGAATGAATTAACTCCTTAGAATGGATCTGGACAAAAAAAAAAGACAGATTCCAGGGTGAACCCCTGCTCCTTATGAATGCAAAGAATGGAAATTTTGCCTGGTCATTTGGTCATTGCGTCTGCTCTTTGCTGCCATTCATCGTCTGGCCGCAAAGAGCAGGGTCAGGCAAGACTCTCTAAGCTTCTACTACAGCTGAAAGAGATGCACATGCAAACATGCTTGTACACTGCACTGGCAAGTTTAGGAACAGTGAGGGGGATGTGGGACCACCAT
This sequence comes from Falco peregrinus, assembly GCF_023634155.1. Lineage (NCBI taxonomy): Eukaryota > Metazoa > Chordata > Aves > Falconiformes > Falconidae > Falco > Falco peregrinus. Next base: position 1,567,800 of record NC_073733.1, on the reverse strand, counting down.
CAGGCAAGAAAAGCCTTCCAATGACAGCTGATAAACAGCCCATGGCAGTGGGAAATGTACCTGAACATCACTGACACTCACACAGTTAACAAGATCTGTGCCTGTTTGCCAGTGAAATGCTCAGAGCACCACTGAAACCCAGCACTTTTCAGGTGGGGACCTGCTGCTGTGTAAATGTCTGCCCAGCACTGGGGACACATCAGCGGTACACTGAAATGGGACACCTCAGGTCAACAGTGGTGTAGCTGCAAAAGCAGGGCACTCTGCACAGAGCAGCTGTGCAGATGAGCTCAGCTGAGCACCACTGCGCCTGTGCCGTTACCTGCACACGTGGCAGGGAGCTTACAGCTCCTCCACGTGCACCTCCATGAACGCCATGTGTCTCGCTAGGGACTAGCTTTACACACAGCTTTAGGTTACCCTCACCATCGCAGGGAGGAGTGACAAACACTGGCTACAGAACCAGACACCGAGAGGAAAACAACTCCAGGTAACCGCAGTTGATTTTGCTCTGCCTGTGACAATGCTGGGGTACAAAACAGTCAGAATGAGGCTTCTGAAAGAAACCACTGAAGAGACAAGTACTTTGTTTATGAGCTGTAAAAAGTGATTTTACCTGATTCTTCTGTTTCTTTCATCTCTGATGGATCTTCTATTTCTTCGTCAGACATTTCCATTTCTTCCTCTCTTCGAATACCCATTAGTTCATCATTATGAATGTTACGAATTTCCTAAGGTTCAGAAAGTAGAGTGTTTTTTTAAAATACAGATTACAAGGAACAGATTGGTTGGGTAAAAAGATGCCGAAATCTAAGTCTGCAAAACACGACTCCATGATACAAGGAAGGGGAAACAATTAAAAAAAAAAAAATTAGCACAGACTTAGATCAAAGACAATATCCAGCATGAGTCAATCTGTCAGTGCTACTGGTTTTACTGACTCTTCCATCTCCCTTTTACTCTTTCCCCCAGGGCAGGCACCCAGCCTTGTCCACAGTGTAGCTTCTCGGTGAACCCTCTCCCCACATCTGCCCTGCCTGACATCCACGTGCCTGTCCTACATTCAGCTGCTGAACCTGGTAAGCTCCACTGGACCACTACCTCATGTCTCCTTGCTCCTTGCATCTAGATCAGTAACCCACTGCCACCACAAACTGCTGTCAGTGCCACCCCCAGCTCCACACACCCAAGGGCGGTACCACTCTTACCCTTCCCTGATGCCATTCTGCCCTGCCTCTTCCCTGCTGGGCTCCTACCCCACACTCTCCAGCTCAGCGCCCGCGATGCGTGCACCCACCGAGTGGGTTCAGCCATCGCAGACACGTATGCCTGACTGAAGTCAGCCCAGCTGTGTGAGCTGTGAGAAATTGTGCTAAGCCGTGCCTTCTCAGGAGCTAACAGTGCCAGCCTGAGCTGGGACTAGACCAAACTAGAACGGCTACAGCTGCACCCCTGCGCTTACACCAAGGGGGTGTTTGACTACGAGTCCATCACTTCGACACTACAAATACCTGTAACCCCCCCCAAGCCCACTGAGCTCTCCTGAATGGCAGAGGCTGCACAGCTGTGATGCCTCTCAGGGTGACCCATCAAGGCTGAGGGACCCTTTACCCAGCATCTAATATCTATAACAAGTTAAATGACATTTTACATTATGTCTAAAAGTATACTATAAGCTAGCAACACTTTTAATGTATATCTACATATCCAGCTATAGCTGAATTATGAGGTGTGTAGTAAGTAGTAGAGCGTTTGACTGCCGTCTAACCGCTGTCAAACTGCCACTGTCAAACTGCTGTTTAATTACAATTCAATTATTGCTTAATTGCCATTTGGTTACCATTTAATTATTCAATCATCGATTAATTATCATTTGATCATCATTTAATCATCAATAAAACCCTTTTAGTTAACCTCACAACAATGACTTCTCTTAATAATTCACCTGCGACAGCACCTGCACCGGTGATGTCCCCTCCCGACCCACGTAGCTGCTAGGTGACACGTCTCCCTGGCATTTCCTTCTCCTGCCACACAACATATCCTGCACCTTCCAAGCACTGGCCTACATGGCAGCTGGTACGACCCCACACACCTCTCTTGCCCCACTGCAGCATGACCATACCCATGACCCACCGTGCTGCCCAGTCCATTCCTCTCAGCTCCATGCCTCCTCCATGCAGCTGCACAGCTACAACAAAACCTACCAGACAGAGGTCATGCCAGTTAGAAGCAAAAATTGTGAGTACGCAGACAGAGGCCAAAGACAGCCCAGCCACCTCCCGATTCTTACAAATTCTGGTGCACTTTGAAGCTTCTCTCCCTCTGTGCCAACCACTGGCACTTAGCCTCCACCACAGGGACTCTCCCTCTGGCTGCTGGGTTCCTCTCCACTCTCGGCCAGAGCCTTGGCTCACATTAGGGATCAGAAAGGAACAGGGATGCTACCTCCTATGCTAGTCCCTGAGCTACCGCAGCTCCTGCCTGTGTGCGTTGTTCTGCTCCATTCACCTCGTCCAGGCAGAGCCAGCCAGCCTCCCCTGCTCCTCCAGACAAGATCCCCTGCCACAGCCAGCTCACACTGGGCAAAGGCAGAGCTCTGCACAGACACGTATCAGCCTGTTTGCAAGGCAAGGAAACACCTAGTGCAGCCTCTCCATCCTCTCTGCAGAGCAGGACAAGCAACATTCAGAAACCAACGGTCAGTTACTCGAGGAGATGGAGATGTCAAGAATACTTACTAGAGGCTAGCACAGGCAGCCAAGTGTCCCTACCCGCTGTCAATTTACCACAACTTCACTTGGATTATACCACCCCAGAAACAACCATAGGATAAAAGATATAGAAGATTTACTTATGAAATAAAATTAATGTCCACCTCTTACTCTAATGGCCTGAAACTTTCAAAAACTCTGCTGGCCAGCACCAAGCACACATCCAACAATCCCCCAAACAGAGATAACAACCATTCTTTCAGCTTGGATGGACAGCTTGGGGACAGCGCCGTGGAACAGGCAAGAACAAGGCAGGTCCCACAGTGTGATGGGCAGCACTGGCTACACTTGCAAAGCAACTGCTGCCTGCCCTAAAATAATCCATAAAACAGCAGCTGGGTTGAAGATCAAAGGAAAATCTTCCCACTGTCTTTAACTGACCCAGTACAACAGCTGAAAGCCTAAAGCATCCTTGAAGCTGGAGAAGGCTGTGCAGAGCACAGCACCCAGCGGGGCCAGGCTTGGCCGGGCTGCACAGCAGCTATACCACAGTTCACCAGCACCCTGACTGCGCCCAAGGGGGAACCCTGGATGGGAGAGGAAAAAGCATCTGAGAAGCCAAATAGTGGAATGAGGCCCTTCCTAAGCTAGGAACATGCTGGCCGATAGCTACCGTATCACCAGGTCTCAAGCTTCCGTGGCTTCTTAAGGAGCTGCCTGCAGCTACAGGACATGCTGGCACTGCCTGGGAAAACCACCTTAAGTCATCACTGATAAAAATAAAACCCTGGCCTAACCTAACAACTCCCCAACACATCCCCATTCCCTGAGTTGCCCACCAGGCTTTCCTCCAATGCAGGGACCCACAGGATTAAATTCTGCCCAAAGCTGTACCAAGAAGATGCATCTTGTGGGTCCACCTTCATTTAAGAGAAGACCCTATGCTGGGGGAGACCATCAGGCTGAGCTGAGCAGCAAGTACTCCTGGAAGAGGCATCACCAATGGTCTCACAGCTTCTTCCCACCGGGAGAACTTACCTTGGAACAAAAGACAGCTCCAAATGGAGAGAGTGCTCCCACCCCAGTCACGGTAAGCAATCTCAATAAGCAGGATAGAGCACGAGCACTAGGGCTCTAAGCAGAGGTATGGTCTGAATCAGACTCCACCTGGTTTATCAGGTATAAAACAAAACTTTACCTACTACAAAAGGTTTGATTCAGTGGGATTTGGGAAGCCCCAGAAGTGCAGTTTCATGCAGAGATCACAGCCTGAAACTTCCCGCAAAGACAAAATCATTTAGAGTTTTCCAACATGGAGAATGATCACCTATACTTTATGAGAAGGCCACTGGCTGGGTATTATACAACCCTACAGATATTTTCAGGCTGCAGCTATATAGGAAGGCAGCCTGCATATACCCAACCGAGGGGTGATCACAGATCACCAGCCTGTCAGCTTTGCCCAGATTTACTTTTGATGTTAAATAATCTTAAAGGTGAAAGACAACTTCTGGCTTTGCTGGGATAGACTTGTTTTCCAAGTCTGTAATACGGAACTCAACACCTGAGAAAAAACACTGAACCACAGGAAGATTTACACTGATTAGACAGAATATTACACAGAAGCTTCACCTATGGGCAGACACACCACGTAGGAATTTTCCCAGTTACTGAGAGACTCCTGGTGCTGGCTACAACGGGGCTTCCCAGCTGAAGTGTGGGCATGGATGATGTCAAGGTGGCGAGTGGTGGTTGATCCTTTTCTTAGTCTCAGCAACGCTCTGCAGTAATGATCTGATTCTTTGCCCCTACTGCTCTTTTATCATATCGTGCATAATAACTAGTACTGTTTCCTTTTATCATAGTGCTTGCTGGTTTTCTTTTATTATAGTGTAATATAATAAACTGCATTTATTCTTGTATTTGATTAGGAATTCATTTTTGCTTAGCATCCAGTCAATCAGCAAGACAGCCAGGGCAAGGGGCACTGTTTTTTAAACTAAAAAAGGGCACATTTAGCCGAAACATAAAGAAGAAATTATTTATTATGAGAGTGGTGAGACACTGGAACAGGTTGACCAGAGAAGTTGTGGATGCCCCATCCCTGGAAGTGTTCAGGGTCAGGTCAGGTTGAGGTTGCTAAAAGCCCCATCCATCTAGTGAAAGATGTCCCTGCCCAGGTAAGGGGTGTTGGCCTAGATGGTCTTTGAAGGTCCTTCCCAACCCAAACCCTTCTGTGATTCTGTGGCTCTATGTATAAGCAGCCTGGAAGTCAAATCTCATAAGTAGACACATGAAAGTTCCTGACATATAACCTAGCAGAACCAAACAGAAAACTCTGTCTGCGAAGCAGAAACGTGATGAAGTTCAATGTTCTTTATTGCTATATCATGAAGGTAAAGAAAGCAAAGCTCATATAGCTCTTATACGTGACCTCTTTCTCTACAGAAAGAATGACACATGTACAATCTCTTTCCAGAAAATCAGTTTCTCCTGTCTATAAATCACGTTCTCATCTCAAATCTGTCATTTATGCCTTTGCAGGTGAGATCTATGGACAAGAGGTTTAATCAGCTACTTGATGTACTTTTTTGTTGGCTAACACTACACATGCATTGGAATATTAATGCATCATCATTTCAATAAAGATTAATGTTAACATACACTAGATAATGATAATGTACATCACCAACATTTTGCACTAACATACAAGCGTGCTGAATTAATTACTGTTTCACCAAAAGCAACCCAACCCTATAAGACCCCCTCCTACACGGAAGTATATGGTGATCTGCTTCTTTCATTTCCATGCACTGAATGAGACAACCCTATGTCTTTCACAGAATAATACGCCTCAGAATAAGATTTCTTTTTAGACACTTGTTATTACAGGCTCAGTTAAAAAAAGATGTTAGCCTTAATCATATTAAAATACCAATCCAAAATAATGTTTTCAGAGGTGTTTTAAGCAAACCTCCTCTGCTTCACACTGGGACAAGACCAGGAGGATCCACGTAGGTCTCAGGAGACACAGTGCCTAGCACTGCAAGAGGAAATGGTGAAAACATAAAGACACCCCCAGAGCTATCATAAGTAATGCTCTGGGAGCTTGGTGTTCTTGCAGAGTCATGGCTACCTAAAGAAATCACTAGACACATCTAACATTTCATTATCCAATACAGATGTATTGGAAATTGAATAGTTTAAAATATTTCCATGCCATTTCGTCTTCCTGTTCTGAGCATTGTCAGAAAAGAAATGATGATGGAAGTCATTTCTTCCAGATGCATGAGGATACCCCACATGGCACTGATATACTGCACAGGCAACTTCAGTCTAACCTATCCCTCAAATCCCCAGTAGAAATCTGTGTACATGCCTGATGGAATGGCATAATGTGGGGATTTGGGTAGAATATATGTGCTGTCTGCTCTGAGGCTCTACTTTTGAGGCAGACATCTGCTTACTGCAGAGGAGGGATCTGAGAAAGAGTAGCTGAGCAGGATTTCAGCATCACGTTGAAAGATTAACTGAACAAGATGCTGTGGTTGAAAGCTCATCTCGCTCTTCATTTGCTACTCTACAGCTTGCATGTCAGAATCCTTTTTCCTAGGAATAAACAAGCCCTTCAGAAAACACTTGCCTTTTACCACTGCTTTCACCTAGGTGGGTGTCATGAAGGATGTCCAGACTTTCAGCTCTAACCTACACAGACACCGGCACGCTCCTGCACAGTGGTTGTGTGCTAGAAGGACTGAGTGCAATCCACAACTGGAAGCCAAAAACTGGTCTTCCAGAGAATTACTGGGCAACATCAGGCAAACACTTCTTCAGTCAGTGCCTTCCCTTTCCCCATCTCAAGATGGTACATTCACTACTGGCTGCACAGGGCTCTGGAAAGCCACACAACGAGGTCCAACAGTCAGCAACCTTTGCTTTCCAAGTAAGGGTACTGAAACAAAGAAAAAAATCCAAAGCTATCAGGCAGAGTAGGGTTTCTCGCCCAAACATGACTAATTGACAGTGCATGCAGACAAGACCCTCTCAGCCGTTTACACATCTGTCACGGGAACCCTTAGACAACAGTGCCAAATGCCCAACTCCTTTCCAGTCCCTCAACCACAGCATCCAAATTGATAATTCCCAGCATGGCTTTGCTGAACACTGGCAACCCACTGGAAACCTTCTTAAGGTTATACTGAGATGGAAAAGCATCTGCTTTGCTTGATTTCTGACATACAAATGACAGGGTCAGCTCCAAACTGCTAGTGTTTCTGCAGTGAATAAAGAATATTTCCAAACGCAGCAGTGTCTCCCTGGATTAGGTTAAAAGGCAGGTATTTTTCACAGTGGTTCTTTTCTACACTTTAGATCTGGGTCCTACTACTTTGGGGAAGTCTTTATTGTCAGTGGTAAAAACTGATTCAAGCTCCAGCCTACTTTAAAAGCTCAATTAGCAAGAAAAATACCATTTCTTGCTCTTCCCTTCAAGACTATTCATACCTCAGGGTGACAATACTTCTGTTACCATTTTGAGCACTAAAGTTCCCAGGGAAGGGACACAGAAGTGAGACTCCAGGGGAGACTAGCTCTGACTAGGAGACCCACCACGGGGCTCTTCTGCTACTCTTGGTAGCCCTCCACGTGGTCAGGAGCACAGCTATCTCCTCCCTTCTTCCTCAGGCCAGACAAACATGAAGATGGGCTGCGCTGCCAGATGCAGCCAAGCAGTGTGACATCCCTACTATGCAGGCAACAGAAGGCAGCATGCATTTCATCACAGATTCCAGTACAAACATCTCCCAAAAGCATCACTTTCCCAAGAGACAGCCTTTCTTTACCTTAGCTTTCTTTTTTCTGACATTGTGCCTGACTGCAATAAGATTTGATAAGATCAGATAAGGGACTGAGAACTATTCTTCCTCTCGAAGGAAGAGTGGTTTGAGTGACATGCCTTCTTCCATCAACCCCATCCTCTTCGCCATCTTTAAATCCTGGATTTTGCTAGTGTTGTTGCTGCGTGGGATACATACACAAATATGAGAACATCCTCCCTCAACTCCATCAATAAAAATGTGATAAAATAGATCTCTGATGATGCTTAGGGTTTGTTGGTTGGGTGTGGGGTTTTTTAACATCTTTTTAGAAATCCCTTGGCTTTAACATTAAAAACAGCAGAAAACAGAACAATAATTATTACTGTACACAACTTCAATCAGTATCCACAACTCAATGTATTGCTACTAGTAACACAAATACCAAGAAAATTTATTACCTGTAATACAAGAGACGCCTTCAGTAATTCCCATCTTACACTGTGAATTAAGGTGGTGTTATGCACGTGAGCATTGTGCAAACTTAACATCAATATCCTGACAAGAAAGAGACTGTGCTGGAGGATCTAACACAATAAAAAATTACCAACCTCTGCTTGTTTGCACCACACGCTGATGTTCTTACGCTGAGCTTTCGTGAAATGGTCCCAAGCCTTTTGTTTGGAGGCAGAATGGTACACGGCCACTATCTGCTCGACTGTAGTATCAAATCAGCAGTCAAATCAGGCCAGAATATCATCCAGAGAGGGCGAACAAGAGGAGTAAAGGAGTAAAAAAGTGGAATCAGGCAGGTGGTTTAGCTAACCTTTTCTTATAACACTGTACTGTGCTGAAGCTATGCTCAGGAAAGGGACTCTGTGGCTGGAAAGAAGAGAGTGGACCTCATCAGGCCAGTGTCAAAACGCTCACAGAGTAACGATCAACTGGGAAAACAGCATCTGCTCTTAAGTGGAAAAAATGCAGGCACATGTTGTGCTGAAAAAAAATATTCAAATAACTGCACAAGGCTGCCTAGGAGTGTAACAAGTACACCCAGGTAGCACTTGCTCTCTTAAGTGGGATGATTAAGTACAAATGTGAAAGCTGGCACTTTGGATGTTCTTCTGCCCAGCGGGTGCAGTCCCAAAACAGTGCCTCAGCCTGAGCATGGCCGCATCCTGCCTGCATGCACTACAGAAGAAGGATTCTGGCATCAGCTATCAACTTTTTTTGTTCCTGAGATTTATTCCTTCTATTTCTCTAGAAAATTTGCAGAGGTTTTTGGAAATACAAAGTGCCTCTCCTTGGATGAGAGCTAATCCTACAGCAGAAAGCACATCTACCTGTGTTTTTTTTTTAAAATGCTTGTGATGTTGTAGTAGGCATCATTCTTAGGAAACAAAATCAGCTTTCTGCTACTCAGATTAATCTAAGAGTGGCTGAGATCAACAGCTGTTTTACAGAGTGGAGTTGCATGCTACTGTCTATTACTACTTACTCTGCAGTGCTTACTGTATTTCGCTCTGGACCGTGTGCCCATATTTTTTACCATCAATTGAATTTAATAATAATAAAAAAATAATCAAGTATCAAACAAATAACAGCCAAAACTATTGAATATAAAACCAAAAGTTAAGAATGTTCACAACCTAGCCAAGGGGCTCAAGGAGACTTAGTGCAATTGTGGAAAAGATACCCTGAAAGGTACTCTAAAAAAAAAGTTAAAAATAATTCAGACTTACTACAGGATGTGTAAGAGGCAATGAGTGTTTGAGGAACTGTTGTAAGTCACATCCTAGAACTAATACAGCCCATGCCTCTTCCTTGATTTCATGGTTTAATAAAGTACTAGGATTTGAAAGACCCAGATTCAAAATGCTGTTCTGCAACAGGTTTTCATCTGTGACTGAGAACTGGGTGTTAGGAACACTGCTACATCCTACCTTTGGCGAGTAAATCCTGTACACTTCGCTGAGGCACCAGATTACCAGGAACTTACCTTGTCTGTACATAGAAGTGGAGCTGAAAAGATGACGGAACTACTAACAGACTATAATTAAAAGAGGGAAAAAAATTAAGAATTCGTATTCTCCTCCCCTCCACCCCATGCGAACTCTTACTCCAGTAAAAAGTACCACAAGAAACTTCTGCCAAGTTAATGATATATGCTTATAAATTAACTGTAGCTGCACAGAAGTGATTGCTACTTCTTTTCCTGGAGCCCTTTCAACAAGGCCTCTCCAGACTCTAGAAATTAAGTGTCTTCCCTACAACAACAGACAACCAACATTCAGCCCAGAAGCACTACTCACACTGAACCAGAATCCCTGAGAGAGCAAGTTTGAATTTCTCTTTAGCTTCTTCCATCTCTTTCTCATGAGCTGCTTTCTCATTCACCAGTCTGCGAATGTGGCTGTTGGCCGACTGGATCATGGAGTAGAAGTTGTTGGCGGTCCTCCTGTTCACTTCTCCACGCTCTATCCAGGTCAGCAAGGTCTGGATGGCTTCTGAGAACTTTGTGTCATCTGCAGCAAGAAAGGACACCTTTACACCAAGAAGTGCAGGGTCACTTGTGCAGCTTTCAGACCCCTTCCCTAGCACTGCTGAAGAGCTCTTTCAAGGTCAACTTACTTCAGGCAGCTAATCACAGTTCTTGAAAGCACAGCCTTATCTGAATACAAGGCTATACAAACGAAGGTAAGTCTAATGTCAAGCTGAGGTGCAACAAGAGGAGGACCAGCTGCTAGAAACCTGCTGGAAAACTTCGTATGCCTATTCAGATGCATTCCTTCATGAAACAAAATAGCCTACAGCTTCAAAAGAATGAGGCCATACAGGGGTCTTAGGCTTCAAAGGTGGTCTTAGGACTTAACACTAGCCCTTTTAACATGAACAAAAGTGGTTTGGAAGAAACTGTTGTACTCAAGTATGTTTTTACAAAAAACACGATTCTGAAAAAAAGAGATGGCTAGGAGAGCTGCTGTGCACAGGCTGCGCACTCAGTCTGAATGGGCTCTGCAAGGTCTGGATGGCACTGTCATTTCAGTTCAGCAAGACAACCACTGGAGAATCCAAATCTCTGTCCCTGCATCCACGCAGAAGAGTGGCTGTGACCTACAGAACAACTTACCTTTCAGTTTCTCAGCAATAATGCTGCACTCATGGTCGGAGTAATGGACGACAGGAGGTGGGGAGGGTGGGCGGAAGCGCTCCTCTTCCAGCCTCCTGCGATGGCGCTCCTCTCTTGCCAGCATCCGCTGCTTACATTCCCACTCATACAGATCATCCCGAGCCTGAGCAAAATCTACATGCAGGCGCCCAGTATCCTTCTTGTCAGTGCTGGAGCCCAGCCTGATGCGATAGCCTGGCAGTGATGACAACAGTGTTCAGACAAGACAGGTGACTCACCCTGGGCTCCAGCCACCCACCAGTGCCCATCTCATTCCTACAGAGCCAGAAAGCTCCTAATCAGAAGAGTTTCACGCACAGAGAGTGATGCTGGAAAAGGAGACATTGTTAGGGGGTCTGCTGCTATCTGCCTGTGTTTTGCACATGCTAGGCAAGATCTTACATGTATTGTTCCTCTTCTAAACACTAGCAGGTACTGGGTCTCAAGTAGCAACTGTTTAACTTCACATAACCTCTCAGGCTGTGGGACTATGCCCAGCTGTTTACATGGGGAAGGCAGAACTGCTTTAGGTTCTTCCACATTTTCAAACTCCAGAAGCTGGGGATAGGAAGAGGGGCATGAGACATGAGGTGCAGCAAAGACGGCAGCAGGTAGATGGTTGTAATCTTCGGAAAGCCCCCATCATCCAGTGGGAGCAGGAATAAGGTTGGCAAATGTGCCTGTCCAATGTACGGAAACTCTTCTCACCAACATGGTTTGCAGGACTCCTTTCCTGGAGTTTCACAACAAACATGCTAGAAGGTTCTCCTTTATGATTAAGAAAAGCACAGGTGGGATATATGGAAGAAAATATGAACTACAGAGAGACTTGGTACAAAGAACAAACCCAGAAGCAATGCCTGCATGTGGAAAACACTAACGCCTGTGCGTATGACCATGGCTTTGAGCAGGAGAAGCTATAAGCAGAGAACACCTGCAGCTAAAGAGGCTGTACTGGCTATGTAGAAGCGGCAACCACAGAGACATACAACTAATGGGGCACTGCAAGTCTAACTGACTTCCACAGTCTCTGGAATGAAACACAATGTTTACAGTCAGTCAAAACAGACTACAGAAAAGTTTCCACTATTTTAAACAGCAATCTTATCTTATCTTGACAATCTCATCTCTGGGGAAAGAGTACAAGCTTTGGAGGCAGTACCCTGGTTTATTAATATACTGAAAGAACACATTTGGAAGGGATTCTAGCATGGAAATAGGAAGTACGACTGTATTTTTCTAGAATGGTAGAGTGAGGTGGAAAGCCCAGGCTGCTCAGGGCAGATGTAACCAGCAGAGCAAATGTGGGCTTGGCTGGAAACGCACAGTCTGCCAGCTACACAGTCTGTGAACACCATCTATGTGGTCTCTCACCTCCATGAAACAAACCTCTTAAAACCCTACAGATGCAGAGCAGGGGCTCCCTAGGCAAAAGAAGCCCAGGTGTCTCAGCTCTGATGACTAAAAGAGAGAGAAAAAAGTACTGATAGAAGTCAAGCAGACTATCCAATTAACAAGCAATTGAGAGCAACTGCAAATTTTGATAGGACTCTTAAGCACTATCTACATAATCTGCTGGACATTTATCCAGGTAAGATGAGGATGGACACTGACTGTACCTCATCCCAGTATTTTGTAGAGGTTTGCAGTACCCAAGGTCATAAAGCATTATTATATTTCCTATCAAGAGCAGTTCTCATGTATTCAAGCAGAAATGCAATAGCAGCAGAAAAAGAGGCAAACTGACACGTTACTCAAGTCTTCCAATTACAACAAAGCCTATTATTGCAACTACAAAGAAGTCACTACATCTCTGTCCCAGAATTTTAAGCTGCCACCTGAGACAGAAATTCACCTACCAGAAAGATAAAGTGCCTTGTCCACCATGAACTCCTCAGCAAAGCGGATATGACAGAAATTCTTCTTACTCTTCCGAATAGCTATGACTTCCCCGCACTGCTCAAACACCTCCATAATGATCTGCTCTGTTCCATTTTCCGGCA